>NC_091069.1:121823123-122448123 GCF_032405125.1 Capricornis sumatraensis
TCCTTGCACTTTTTTCTCTAGCCACTGATCTTCTTTATCTTTCTGCAAAGTCAATACAAACATATTTTGTAAATATCCATGCATTAAAGTTGTGATCATTAAAAAAATAATTTATCTTGAAATGGAGGAGTGAGTTTAATAAAATCAAAAAAGGATATTTCCTCTTTCACTGGGATAAATTAAACTGTATATAGATGAAGTTGTTTCTAAGGTTTTTCCCCACTAAATATTTAATGCTTTTTAAATTTGCTGAAGAGTGTTGATTCATAACTAATACTTGATGATTCAAATGATAATTCACCTCCATTGAGTTTTTAAAATTTCATGTATATTAATTGCTATTTATTCACTTTGTTGATTATTAATAATATATAGATAGGGACTATAAAATACTATATATAGAAAAAGCTTAATATGTCCATTTAAATAATTACCAGAGGCTATTGTTTGGGGCACATGGGAGGAGGTGTATTAAAAATAAAGTTTGGATTTTTTAAATAGATTAAAATTTTAACCATCATTTTTAATACTATGTTTTAGACTTATAATGAAACAACATGTGACAAAAATTATTACCTTTAAATAGGTTATTAGAATAAGAAAATAAAAAATAATATCCTATTCTTGAACATTCTACACTTAAATCCTGAATCTTTTTCTAAAATAAATGTTTTGGACATATTTGAATTACCATTTATTTGAAAAAAAATACTATGACTACAGTCACAAATAATTGAAATAATATATGGATTAAGCTATCTTTAAAAATGCATTCAGTTGTGCCGTGTGTTCACAATCTGAACACAGGTTAAGTGTTGAAACGGTAATCTCTCTGCTACTCTCCCTCACCTCTATTACAGAAACAAGGGGAGCAGCTGCCTCTGTTTACTTTCATGAGGAAACAATAAGGAAAACTGAGTAATTATGCATTCCAGGGCGTTAAGAATCATTACCACTTAACAAATAGTTAATTAGCATTAAAGAGAAAGTAGTTCTATAACATGTGTGTCACTCAGTTGTTTCGACTCTTTGCAACTCATGGCCTGTATTCTGTCAGGCTCCTCTTTCCATGGAATTTTCCAAGCAAGAATACTGCAGTGGGTGGCCATTTCCTTCTCGAGGTGATCTTCTCAACCCAAGGATAGAACCCACATCTCTTGCATCTCCTGCATTGGCAGGCAGATTCTTTACCACTAGTGCCACCTGGGAAGCCCTCTTCCTATAATAGCTATACAGAGTTGAAATGATATTTTCTGAAATCACATATCTAATAATCCATTACTGCAAGTGAAAATCTCAATTTACCAGAATTGTAATTATAAATATACTGTAACCTAGCCATAATGATAGACAGATATATAGACAGAGTAACAGATCCATTGATTGATCCTTTTTTAACCTCACAGCTCAATCAAGTATTATTTAATTTTGAGCCTGTATTTTACAATATTTATTTGACTAGAAAAAATAGTAACATTTTCTACATTTATGGTGAAAATTGAGGATTTATTATCTAAAATCAAATTGTGGAAGTTAAATTCATTATTGCATTAAATTGACAGTATCAATAATACAAATATGAAGTATCCTTCAAAAGGAGATAAGACTTCATTACAGCTTTAGTACCATTCTAAGATTCTCTTTTCTTTATAATTATTTTTGGTTCTGCAGAACTTTTATTATAAAGGAAATCATCTGGTCTCTTTTATTGTTTCATCTAAAACTGGAGATATTACTCCCTTCCCTACAGTGAGGCCAACGACTTTGGACAAGCACTTAGAATTATCATATAAACAAGGAGTATGTTCCTTTGCTTTTAAGACATAAATCAATTAGACTAGGCTGGTGTCCAGTGTTATAAAGTGTATTGAAAAAGCCATTGGAAAACAATTTGGACCAGAAAACTTTGCAACTCATCTAAGCCACTAAATGACTAGTAAATTTAAGGAAGGATCCTAGGTACATTTTTTAAGTGTTTGGGACAACTGTATCACTAGCCATGATTATCCCAACATCTGCTTTCTTCATCATTCATTTGTCAATTATTCAGTCTTTAGTACGGTAGTGAGACTGTTCTAGAAATATGAAGACAATAGTTAGGAAGAATGTTCAACACTTATTTTAGACTTTACAAACCAGCACAGAAGGAGGACATGAAGTCTGAAAAACAAGAAGGTGTTTTGTGAGTATATATTAATAACAGGAAGGATTAAGAGAGTCCAGGAACCAGGAAGGTTTTCTCAGGGGAGGTAATGTCAACTTAATAGGAAATAAGAAATTCCAGTTCCATTTTTCTTTTCATTCTTCCTCATTGAGTTAATGAAGATGTGATTCCTTCACAGAAGTTTTAAAATTGCAAAAAGAGGCACAACGATTGAAAACCTCAGAAAGATGCAGAACCACTGGGAGATGCAAAAATAGCCACTTTACATTTATTATCATAGGTTTTGACCAAAAAAAAAAAAAAAAAAAAGCTACAAAAATCTCCACTTAAACATAACTTTAGATCATATATGATACATGACTTATAAACACAAACATACATATACAGAACATAAAATACATATAAAATATTTGATATATTATAAATTGTATGTATACACAATTCAGAGAGGACAAGGAGAGAAATAGGAAGACTAAAGAATTAGATAAAGATAAAGGTTACACAAAGCAGTAGACAGTAGCCCCAGTGGGCATCCCCTTACCCAATAATTGAGTACAAATTCTATTTAACTGTGAAATACTGGTGAAAGTCAGTATTTGTGTGGAAATTTGGAGTTGAATTTTGTTTTAGATTTGAATGGAGATGTAGGAGAAAGAGCCAGAAAATAAGCCAGAAGCTGATATCTGGATTACCCCAAGATACCATTCATTATTCAGAAGGATGAATAGGCTTCATGTCCTTTAGGTAATCTTCCAAAAATATTTCTGAAAACTGAGCATTTGAAGTGAAACTTCCAGATCAGTCCAAGACAGGCTGATAGACTTTTAAATCACCAATCACTTAACTCTCAATTGTTGAGGCTCTTAATATGATGAATTAAAAGCCCTTCCATCATTTTAGATAGTTGGACTGATGGCCTAAAGGAACCAAAAGGAGCTCTAATATTTTCCCCAATTTAAATCAATTTCATTTTTCATTCACCATTAGACAAGGAGTGTTTTTAATCCCTTAATTGTTATTCATAGGGAATACAGAAAAAATAAAGTGGGTGTTACCAAATACTCCCCTAGGCATCAAAATCTCATTTATGCATTTGTAGAATGCCTGATTTACACAATTTAAATGCCTAGGGAACAATTTAAGATAATCTAGTTGCAAACGTTCCCTTAGGTAATTTAATGTGATGATTTGATGAATAGAGCTATTATTAATAAGCCAATTAAAAGTTGAAGGGCAGCTACAAAAAAAAAATGGTCATTTACTTTGATATAGCTTCTCTTAAGCAATCCTTTCTGTCAAAACATAGGCAGCAGGGCCATATGACAGTTAAGGAGACACTTTAAAAGTTATTCTAAAATCATAATATCAGTAAATAGATATCAGTTGTAACTTCTCCCTTTTCATTTTCTAATTTTATTTATTTGAGTCCTCTCCCCTCTCCCCCTTTTTTTTGGATGAGTATGGCCAAAGATTTATTGATTTCACTTATCTTCTCAAGGAACTGGCTTTTAGTTTCATTGGTCTTGGTTATTGTTTTCTTATCTCCATTTCATTTATTTCTGCCCTGATCTTTATGATTTCTTTCCTTCTACTAACTTTGGGTTTGTTTACTCTACTTTCTTTAATTACTTTAGGAGTAAGGTTAGATTGCTTAATTGAGAGATTTCTTTTTTCCTAAGGTAAGATTGTGTTGCAATAAACTTCCCTCTTAGAACTACTTTTGCTGTGTCAAATAAATTTTAGACACCCAACTGACTGCAGAGTTTCAAAGAAGAGCAAGGAGAGATAAGAAAGCCTTCTTAATGAACAATGCAAAGAAACAGAGGAAAAAAATAAGAATGGGAAAGACCTGAATCTCTTCAAGAAAATTAGAAATACCAAGGGAATATTTCATGCAAAGATGGGAAAAATAAAGGACAGAAACAACAAGGACCTAACAGAGGAGGAAGTGACTAAGAAGTGGTGGCAAGGATATACAGAACTATACCAAAAAGGTATTAATGACCCAGATAACCACGATGGTGTGGTCACTCACCTAAGCCAGACATCCTGGCAGTGAAGTCAAGTGGGCCTTAGGAAGCATCACTATGGACAAAGTTAATGTAGGTGATGCAATACCAGCTGAGCTATTTCAAATCCTAAAAGATGATGCTGGTAAAGTGGTGCACTCAAAATACCAGCAAATATGGAAATCTCAGCAGTGGCCAAAGGATTGGAAAAAGTCAGTTTTCATTCTAATTCCAAAGAAGGGCAATCAGAGAACATTCAAATTACTGCACAATTGTGCTCATTACACATGATAACAAGGTAATGCTCAAAATCCCTCAAGCTAGGCTTCAACAGTATGTAAATCAAAGGGGGGTTCAGGATGGGGAACACGTGTACACCCATGCCAGATTCATGTTGATGTATGGCAAAACCAATATAATATTGTAAAGTAATTAGCCTCCAATTAAAATAAATAAATTTATATTAAAAAATAAAAAAAAAAAGAACTTTCAGATGCACAAGCCGGATTTAGAAAAGGGAGAGGATCAAATTGCCAACATTCTTTGGATCACAGAAAAAGCAAAGGAATTCCAGAAAAATACCAGCTTCTGCTTCATTGGCATGCTAAAGCCTTTGACTGTGTCGATCACATAAACTGTGGACATTTTTAAAGAGATGGGAATACCAGGCCACCTAACCTGCCTCCTGAGAAACCTGTATGCAGGTCAAGAAGCAACAGTTAGAACTGGACATGGAAAAACAGATTGGTTCCAAATAGAAGAAGGTGTACATCAAGGCTGTATATTGTCACCCTGTTTATTTAAATTCTATGCAGAGTGCATCACACAAAATGCTGGGCTGGATGACTCACAAGCTGGAATCAAGACTGCAGAGAAATATCAATAACCTCAGATAGGCAGATGATATATCACCCTTAAGTGAAGAAGAACTAAAAAGCTTCTTCTTTTTTTTTAACCATTTATCATTTATTTATTTATTTATTTACTTTACAATATTGTATTGGTTTTGCCATACATCAACATGAATCCATGAAAGTGAAAGAGGAAAGTGAAAAAGCTGGCTTAAAGCTCAACATTCAGAAAACTAAGATCATGGCATCTGGTCCCTTCACTTCATGGCAAATAGATGGGGAAACAGTGGAAACAATGGCTGACTATTTTTCTGGGCTCCAAAATCACTGCAGATGGTGACTGCAGCCATGAAATTAAAAGACGTTTACTCCTTGGAAGGAAAGTTATGACCAACCTAGACAGCATATTAAAAAGCAGACATTACTTTGTTAACAAAGGTTCATCTAGTCAAGGCTATAGTTTTTCCAGTAGTCGTGTATGGATGTGAGAGTTGGACTATAAAGAAAGCCAAGGGCTGAAAGATTGATGCTTTTGACACGTGGTGTTGGAGAAGACTCTTGAGAGTCCCTTGGACTGCAAGGAGATCAAACCAGTCCATCCTAAAAGAAACCCGTCCTGAGTGTTCATTGGAAGGACTGATGTTGAAGCTGAAACTCTAATACCTTTGCCACCTGATGTGAAGGGCTGACTCATTTGAAAAGACCCTGATGCTGGGAAAGATTGAGGGCAGGAGGAGAAGGGGACAACAAAGGATGAGATGGTTTGATGGCATCACCGACTCAGTGGACATGAGTTTCAGTAAACTCGGAGTTGGTGATGGACAGGGAGACCTGGCATGCTGCACTTCATGGGATCACAAAGAATCAGACATGACTGAGGACTGAACTGAACTGATGGTTTTTTCAGCAGTCATGAACGATGTGAGGGTTGGACTATAAAGGATGCTGAATGTTGAAGAATTGATGTTTTTGAATTGTGGTGCTGGAGAAGACTCTTGAAAGTACCTTGGACTGCAAGGAGATCTAACCAGTCAATCCTAAAGGAAATCAACCCTGAATATTCATTGAAAGGAATGATGCCAAAGCTGAAGCTCCAATACTTTGGCCACCTGACACAAAGAGTTGACTCACTGGAAAACACCCTGATGGTGGGAAAGATTGAGGGTGAGGGGAGAAAGAGATGACAAATGATGGTATGATTGGATGGCATCACTGACTCAATGGACATGAGTTTGAGCAAATTCTGGGAGATCGTAAAGAATAGGAAAACCATGGTGTTTCAAAGAATCGGACACCACTTAGCGATTGAATAACAACATAGATTTTGTATAGTCAAGTTTCATTGTAATTTCTTTCTAATTAATTATTTATTTATTTCTTCTTTCTTACAAGGAAGCATCACCTCACACTGGTCAGAATGGCCATCATTAAAAAAAAAAAAAATCTACAAACAATGAACGCCTGAGAGGGTGTGGAGAAAAGAGAGCTCACCTACACTTTCAGTAGGAATGTAAATTGGTAAAGCCAATTGGGAGAACAGTAAAAAGATCCTTAAAAAACTAAAAATACAGCTACCCTATCATCCATCAATCCCCCTTCTGGGCATATATCAGAAGAAACACATGCTTTGAAAAGATATATGCACCTTAAAGTTCACCACAGCACTATTCAAAATATCCAGGACATAGAAGCAACCTAAACATCCGTCAACAGAGAATAAAGATTTGGTGTGTGTGCTCACTCTCTCAATTGTGTCTGTCTGTTTCCTACCCCATGGACTGTAGCCTGTTAGGCTCTTCTTTCCATGCAATTTCCCAGGCAAGAATACGGGAGTGAGTTGCCATTTCCTACTACAGAGGATCTTGCCTACCTAGGGATTGAACCCACATGTCTTGTGTATCCTGCATTGTGCCACCCGGGAAACTCAAAGATGTGGTACATATGCACAGTGGAATAATATCACTCAGCCATAAAAAAAGAATGAATTAATGTCATTGCAGTAACATGGATGGATTTAGATATCATCATACTGAGTGAATAGTTCAGATAGAAAAAGAGACATCTCCTATGATATTGCTTATATATGGAATCTAAAAGATAGTACAAATGAATCTATTTTAAAAACAGTTAAGTCACTGATGTAGAAAACAAACTTATGGTTATGAGGGCCATAAAGGAGAAGAGAGGGATAAATTGGGAGATGGGATTGACATACAGGCACTACAACATACAAAATATATAATAAGAACCTACTGTAGAGCACAAGGAACTCTACTCAATTCTCTGTAAAAATATTTGTATTTAGGGAAAGATTTGCCGTCATCTGTATAGAGAGCAGATTGAAGGAGAGATAGAGGGTCTTGGCTTTATTATTTATGGACTTGACTTGTTATTCTTTGACTGTTTTTATTCATAATGAGAAATCCACTAAGTGTCTTTTGAAAGTATCAGAATGTATATGGTCAATATCATCTTAAATAAAGGCTGAATAATTATGAAAGGGAAGGACAACAGACGAGGTGAGCTCCTACTAACGATTAATGTTAAACTCCCTGTGATTCCAATGCATTTCAATTTAAGATTTTGTGTTCTTGTGCAAGGCACCTTCTGACTCCTGGACTTCCTGGTACTTATATGACTTTATAGGAGGCTCAAAATTCTCTGAAGCTCTGCTTGGTACTCTGAATGTGAGCGGTGATTTAGCAATCTGGATAATTTATAAACACACATACACACCTACACACACACAGACACACACACACACACACACACATTCCACTGTGACTGGGAAAGATGTAAGGTTTAGAAGTTTTTAGGAGAGTTTTAGGTTCTAACTCCCTTTTAAGTATTATTATAGCTGATTTAAACTGCTTTTCTTTCAGGTACTGAACCTTGGTGAATTTTTGTATATTGGACTCTATGTATTTCTACTCTCCATCATACAGGTACGTCTTGAGGGAAAAATATGTTCTAATTTTTCCTATTCATCACCTTCTGTCTTCTCACATTCGAAGAAAATTCACACAGTAAAAGTTTTTTACCCTTATATTTAGTATTTCTTGTATTTATTAATCTAGATACAGGATCATTTATAATAGCATGACATAGACCAACTTATACATTGAGTCATCAATATACATATTCATTCAGACAATTAGTCTATTTGATGCTATCACTACAAGGATGATTACAAATCATTATTTTCACTAGCAGCAAAGAAAAAAATACCCAAAAAAGTTTAGGACTTCTTTGGGGAGAAATATCGATAACCTCTGATATGCAGATGACACCACCCTTATGGCAGAGAGTGAAGAGGAACTAAAGAGCCTCTTGATGAAAGTGAAAGAGGAGAGTGAAAAAGTTGGCTTAAAGCTCAACATTCAGAAAATGAAGTTCATGGCGTCCGGTCCCATCACTTCATGGGAAATAGATGGGGAAACAGTGGAAACCGTGTCAGACTTTATTTCTCTGGGATCCAAAATCACTGCAGATGGTGACTGCAGCCATTAAATTAAAAGATACTTACTCCTTAGAAGGAAAGTTATGACCAACCTAGATAGCATATTGAAAAGCAGAGACATTACTTTGCAAACAAAGGTCCATCTAGTCAAGGCTATGGTTTTTCCAGTGGTCATGTATGGATGCAAGAGTTGAACTGTGAAGAAAGCTGAGAGCCGAAGAATTGATGCTTTTGAACTGTGGTGTTGGAGAAGACTCTTGAGAGTCCCTTGGACTGCAAGGAGATCCAAGCAGTCCATTCTAAAGGAGATCAGTCCTGGGTGTTCATTGGAAGGAGTGATGCTAAAGCTGAAACTCCAGTACTTTGGCCACCTCATGTGAAGAATTGACTCACTGGAAAAGACTTTGATTCTGGGAGGGATTGGGGGCAGGAGGAGAAGGGGACGACAGAGGATGAGATGGCTGAATGGAATCACCCACTCAATGGGCATGAGTTTGAGTAAACTCTGGGAGTTGGTGATGGACAGGGAGGCCTGGTGTGCTGTGATTCATGGGGTTGCAAAGAGTCAGACACGACTGAGTGACTGAACTGGAACTGGAACTGGAATGTCCATAGCTTTTCAATGGTTGAAAATATTTCAAAACGTAACTGGATGGCTTTAAATACATGTCAGTATGCACACCTAAATATAATTAAACCTACAAATTAGTTACTAGCAAATTATTTACAATTTATTATGAAATAAGTTCTCTGAACAATAAAATCTCAATTCTACTTATTATTTTAATACTTTTTTCAAAGTTACCTTTTTTTTCCCCTATGGCCATTGAGATACTTAGTCAGGGTTAAGAAGGTCAGTTATGACCTAGAAACATATGCTAGAGCATTGTTGCTAGTCCCTAATGTATATTCCTCAAAACTGATGGTATGTTATGAATTTTATATAGCCATTCTTAGATCAGGCAATTTTTTAAATTTACCAAAATTAAGTGATAGTTAGGATCTGATACCTATCATCCAGTTAGAAAAGTGAAAAACTGATGAAAACATATAAAAAACCTTACCTAATTATGTAGAGTTTTATTGACACTACAATATGAAGTAGATAAAAATATTCTGTACTTGAAATGACTACTTTAATTTTTCTATACACATTATGACATTAATGTTTGTCTTCATTTTCCAAATACATTGTTTAATCTCACTGACTTATTAGAGATGTTAATTTTCACAAAGGGTCCATGGAAACATCTAATTCTGTTTTTATTTCCCTAGTTCTGTTCTCATAAATTCTGTCTTCTTAATAGGCCACTGGCTGGGGTCCAGCCCCGGTGGATCCAGGGTGATTCGAAGGTGGGGACAGAGTCGGCGTCTTTGGAAAAATACATATTTAATCACAGATATAGAGAAATTAGAAATGGATAGTGTAGTAGGAAGATTAGTGGAGAAAAGGAGGCTGAATAACTTGGATTACATGGAATAACATCCATGCTCCAGATGGGAATTCAGCCAGAAAAATGGGAGCAAGAAAGAAGCGACATGGGGGAATCAGTCTTTCTGGAAACTGATCCTATTTCTTTATTTTTGGGTTTGCTTATATACCTTTTGTTACACATAGGGATGAATACAGAGTCATGTGGGAGTCAGCAGTCCTGACCTTTATCAAAATCAGGTGCTTCACATAAATGTATAAAAAAAGGTACATCATCTTCTGGCCATGAGTGAGACCTGCTGACATTTTATGATCCTTTCTTTCTGATAACCAAAAAGCTTATTTCTTCCAAGGGTGTTTTTTCTTAAACCAGGCACCACCCTCCAAATAAAGTTACATTCCTATAGGGTGAGGGTGTAGTGAGAGTTACAATCAAGAAAGGAATTTATTTAACCCAACGTTAACATGATTAATCTTAAAGGTTAATACTTATTTCTCCTATATGCTTAAAGGTTAATATTTATTTCTTCCTATATGCTAGTTATATTCATTATAAGTGTAGGGAACATGGAGATTTAGCAGTAAACATCAGCCCAACAAATGAAAATCCTTTCACCAATGCTCCCCTTAAGATCTATTTAGTCTTAAGATTTGATAAAGTTACATTTTCACATAGCAAGGACACAGTGATTTATAACAAAGTACAGTGATCTATTACAAAAGAGAAAATCCATTAACTCAAAAAGTCGAGTATTGCTAACCTTAAAAACTACTATATTTCCTTTTCTATATTCCAAATACATTGATTAATATATTCCCAGGTGCCTAAGGATATGGAGGCCTGGCGGCAATCATTGACTAAACAAGAAGAAAAAGCCCTATGCTAATTAAGACTCTCAAAATACTTCAAAACTCTCTGTGCTGTTTATGGTTAAGAGGTAGTAAACAATCATGTGGCAGGAGTATGGATAATCCTGTCACACAAGCTAGTCTGTCAGCAGAGAGGTTTGACTTGAGACACCCTTGTCCCACCCAGAGCAGGGAATTAGCAGCAATTATTGACACAACAAATGAAAAACCCTTCACCAATATAATTCCTAACCAACCCATTATACTAATAATTTCTAACTCCCCAAAAGAATTTGCCTTTAGTAAGTCTAAAACATCTCATGCCTCTCAGGTTGGGAGGCTGCAAACAATCACATGTGGCCAGACGAACCTATACAGGCGGGCTAGATAACCTTCAGAGGAATCCATAAGCTGAAACACTCTTGTCACGCCCAGGAATTTTTATTGCCTTGGAGCTGCACGTTTACTCCTTCTCCGAGAGAAATGGTTATGGGGGAGAGCATAAAACAGACTCTGGTTTTGGGGTTAGATGCTCAGGAACAGGGGGTTTCCTGAGGCTTGATCACGCCTTTGCGTATGCCAAGCCTCCTTCCTCATGACCTTTGCCATGGGCGGAGTTCCTCATGCTGGCCCCCGGCAGCCACTGAACAAAGTTGTGTGGTGAGTAGCCACAACTTTCTCCAGGAAATCATCCTAATACAATGTCTGAACCCAACCTAGTCTCCTGCATTGCAGGCAGATTCTTTACCATCTGAACCACCAGGGAAGCCCCCTCTATCTACTAGAGGACAATATATAATGTTTCTTGATTCATTATCTATAGGAAGTTAAACATTCTCTATATTACAATATTATTGGTCTTTCTGTTCCAGTTAAAGGCAGGTGTAAATACTCAGATATGATGTCTGCTATAAGTCAACTCTCACATAAGGTATGTATTATATGCATTTTGTTGTTCCTAGATTATAAAACATATAGTCCTGTGCACAGGAGAGTTGAAAGATAGGATCAAAGAAGCAGTCAAGTAAAAATCATAAATATGTTCCTTACTTTCTGAATTTACCAATTTAATTTCCCTATAGGCTGTCCAATTAAAAAATCTATTGCATATAGCTAAATAAAATTTCATATTGTTCAACTGCTCTTTACTCCACTGTGGAATTCATTCATTTTGAGGAACTAATATTAATAGATGAAATGGCTTAGAATCATACAAAGAAAAGAGACAATTAAGCTATTTTTGAAATAGTTATTATTTCAGTATAAGTGCAAATGTCAAGGCAAATACTGCTACACATTTAGTGACCTAATTTTGAACATGTAAGTTTTTAACATGAAAAGTGACCTATGGAGAAAGAAAATGTGGAAAAAATTATTTCTTCCCAAGTTGGGATATTATTTAACCACATGAATATAACTTTATACCAAATTTAAGAATTTTCAACTGGACCTGCAGAGTATGATTGTATGCAGGACGGAGGAGGTGGTAAAGGGAGGGAAAGAAAAACATAGCTATACGGAGATTATATTAGTGTTTTGGAGTGCAAGGCATGTGTGCATGGTCAGTCACTACTGAGTCCTGTCTGACTCTTTGCAACCCCATGGACTGTAGCTCACCAGGCTCCTCCATCCATGGGATTCTCCAGGCAAGAATACTGGAGTGGATTGCCATTTCCTTCTCCAGGGGGTCTTCTCAGCCCAGGGATCAAAACTTCACATCTCTCGGGTTTCCTTCATCGGCAGGTAGATTCTTTACCTCTTCGTCACCTGGGAAACCCATAGAAGGCATACCACTAAATGATTTGGTAAAGATGAAGGGAAACAGAATGGCTGTTTTTGGAGGCAAAGTAGATAGGTAAGCTGAGTTAAGATGGGAGAGTGGTTGAGGAGACAATATAATCTCTGCAGGCATATTTAAACTCAGCCCTTACTGTCGCAAAAGTGTTTCTGACTATAGACTCATGTTTTGTTCCCACTGGTACTCATGACGAAGCCATTCAAATTCTGTAAGTTTCAGTTTGTCCATTTAAAACTGTCAGAAAATGTCATTTTATATATGATTATATATTTTTCTGCTTTTTTTTTTTTTTTGGCCTAAAAGTTAGCAATAACTTCCTTGTACTACAAAGGGTGTGAGGAATTACTTTTACAAATCTTACCATAAAAGCCCAATTTCCTTAATAAAGCAGTGTTTTCTGCTAAAATACCGGTAGGCTTTAGTGTAGTAACCTAGTAATTGATTATTAGTCAACTATTGCTTTGTTAAAATTATGCTAACAATCATTTCAATTATGATCTTTAAAAAGAGATCTATGAATTTTGGTAGTTATAAACAGCTGGATAATGCAAATTAAGAGTAAGTATATGGTGATGAAAGGTATGGCTAGGAGCAATGAGATCGAATTGAGGAAGAACTGAAAGTTTCATTTATTGTCAAAGTAAACTTACATATTGAGTAAATCGGCAAAAGCAGGGCATTGCTAATACTAGGTTGGTTGGAGATAGGTAGGGAAACAAACGTTAAACAATGGAAGCTAGAGATTTACTACTGAAAGAGAAAACAAAACAAAACTTGTGCTTGTTCAAATCTTAATCTGAGTTACATCAACTATGTATAAAGGTAAAATACCCTGATGACTGGTGTAAATTTGAATCTCTAAAAATTTTCTAGTCTTATTATACTTAATACTATACTTACTGTGTCCACGTATGTTTCGCACAAACTTCTCACAAAACTAATTCTAATCTTCATTAAGGAAATGACAATACATTTTGGCAGCATTTTAAATGGCAATTTATGTTTTCAAATATATACATATATTTTCCTTTGAATGTCTATTTCCATTTTGTGAATCTTATTGGCTCTAAACAGATATAGTAATACTCTAATGAACATTTTTGGTTTCAAATACTTGCAATAGAGTAAGTGGGGTTGGAAGATGCAACACATACTGTAATGGGTGGTTGAGTTCTGGATGGCCCACTGTAATGCATCCAAAGTGCCAATAGTGTGTCTTTTTAGATATATAGGATTCACAACAGACAGCATTGCTATAGACTAAATTATGTATACCCCATCATATTAATATGTTAAAGTTCTAACCTCCCATGTGATTCTATTAAGAGATTTAGCCTTTAAAGAGGTAATTACGCTTACATGAGGTCCTTAGGATGGAGTCCTAATCCAAAATGACTTATATTTTCATAAAAAGAGGAAGAAATACTTTCATAAAAAGAGGAAGAGATGTGTGCACACAGAAAAAAAAGGCCATGTGAAGACACAACAAGTAGGTAGCCATCTACAAGCCAAGCAGATAGGCCTCAGGAGAAACGAATCTGCTGACACTTTGATCCTGTACTTCCAGACTTCGTAACTGTGAGAAAACACATTTGTGTTGCTAAAGCCACTTGGTCTGTATCATTTTGTTATGGTAGCCCTAGCAGATTAATACAGCCTTTATAATGAGAAAGATAATTAACAGTATGTTGACAATGCCAATGTTTAGCTGACCCACCTCCCAGATATAATACTTTTCATTTATTGATGGTCATGAGCCATATTCTATCTAATGAGACATAATTGCTTGATGTAGCTTTAGAAAACCGTGTAGAGTCAGCTGGAAAAACAAATTCATCTTAAACAGCTTGTTGCTCCTTTTCATCCTTTTGCTCTCTTCATGTTCTAAATGGAGATGTGTGGGCAACATCTTAGTACACAATATAATCTATATGAAGACAAAAGCCAGTGTGCTAAGGATGAAAGAACATAAGGAAAAGCAATTTGCGTGTTTGACTGTATAGCTGAACAGAATTATAGCATTAGAAAAATATACATGCTATGTAATATAAAACCACTAATAGAGGAAGAAAAGATATAATCTGAAGTCACATTTGCTATCATCAGTCAGAATTAATGATTCTGGTTAAACTCAATAAAACATTTGTGCTTTTTCGAGTATCAACTCTTTAGATAGCCAAGCATAGCTTTTAGTTTTAGGTAGAAATTATACATACACAGAGTACTTTAAACATATTTCTACAACTTCCTGAATTTCTGAGTTCGCCATGGAATTTTATTGAGGTTATCTATAAGTTCTTACCATCCATCTGTATTTTCCATCATAAATTTTGGGGGGCACAATGGTAGGCTACAATCTGCATTCATGTTCTTTTATCCCAGTTTAATTCCACTAATTTAAGCCTGTGACCCTTACAGAGAGACTTTCACTTTCAAAGAGTTTCCAGATGGGCAAGTAAGAATAACCAAAAAACTGGGTTTGACTACTAAGACACCATTAGAATCAGAGAGAAACTAGTGAGCCATTCAGAGTTGTTTTGGAATGGCGGCATGGAGCCTCCATAGCAGATTAGCCATAAGACACACATAGCTGTTCATCATCCCCAGTATGAAACCTACAACAGAGAGAGGTCCTGGGAAGGGGATATCAATCAGAAATTTAAAAGCTTGAACTGAGGTCTAAACTTAAATATTGACATAAGCCACTAAAAATTAAACTCCCTTTTTTCCTACCTTTCAAAATTTAGATGTTTGAATTTAAAAGCAACAATATTATAACTTAGAAAATTGTGGATTTGTGGGAAAACAGTTAAAAATTCATCTACCTACTGCTGCTGCTAAGTCACTTCAGTCGTGTCCGACTCTGTGTGACCCCATAGATGGCAGCCCACCATGCTCCACCCTCACTGGGATTCTCCAGGCAAGAACACTGGAGTGAGTACTATTAAGGAGCAATTGCACTGTTTTAAAAATATAATGCACTTGGAAAGTAGTAATAAGTTCAGTAAACATAAGCATGAAATTGAGACATTATGGGGCTAATCATAAACATTACTAACAGAAGGTAGAAAAATTAAATTATAAATAATACAATCACTTAAATTTCCAAAGTATGCCTGATGTAGCAAAAAAGGGGGGACAATTTTCAACCTGTTTTGTAAGGGCACCATTACACTGACAACACAAAGTAAATACAAAAATGTAATCATGCCAACTGGAAGCTAGATAAACTTTTAAATTTCGTGTAACACTTCAAAAATTACAAGAAATGAGCAGGTGATATAAATATAAAAGGATGTATGTGAATTAAAAATGATAGTAGCACATGCATTTGAATAGGAAATAGGCTTAAGGGAACTTATTAAACATGCTAAAGTGAATTTTGAAAGGGTGAAAAGGAAAACAAACAAATAGAATTGATATGCTATTATGGGGATAATCATGTTGCTGTTTAGTCGCTAAGTCATGTCTGACTTTTTGCAACCCCATGAACTGTAGCCCACCAGGCTCCACTGTCCATGGGATTCTCCAGGCAAGAATACTGGAGTAGGTTGCCATTTCCTTCAGGGGATCTTCCCAACCCAGGGATTGAATCTGCATCTCCTGCCTTAGATTCTTTACCACTGAGCCAGCGATAATAATAACCATTAGTAAATAAACTTCACATAATTTAGTATAAAATTGCGTTCCACCTTTCAACATATTCCACAGTAAATACTCAATGCTTCTTTTTCAGATGAAGGTAGAGTCCATCAGGTGACTTTTCCATCACTCTGTAAAACAAGAGATCCTTCATTTCCTATATAGATGACAAGTCCCACGGCAGCTTTGAGTTGTCCAAAATCCCATATTAGTGCTAACTAAACTTGAAAAAATCTATTCCCTCTTTCTCAAGTTAAACGTGGCCATTATTTGCTAAATGCTGATTAGAGTGATTTCTTTTTTATAATACATTTAAATAGTAATGTACTTTGAGTTAATAAAAATTTAATAATTCATAAAAATTAATTATGAAGTAATTTTGAGGTATGAATCCTACCTAAAGTAACTAAAGTTGAAAAAAATAGCTTAGTGTGAAGTTACTAAAATCAAGTAGAATAGAAGGTGAAATATTCTGCTAAACTCAGAAGGAAATGGAAAAATGATATCTCATTTCTGAAAAGTAGCTAAGTTTAAAAAAATCACAATATGAATACCATGGCAAGAAATGAACAACATGAGATTTAGAAACCACATGAACACCATGTTATTTTGATTATCTATGCTTAGGTTTTATGAAAGCAAGCAAACATTCTATAATATGTAATGATGAATTTCAGCAATGGAAAATTAGCATTTGAATTCCTATGCAAACTGTTTACATTGTTTAACAACAATGTATTTAATATGTATTTACTTCTGATGTATCTATGAATTCATGAAAATTTAATACAATTTGAAAACATCACAAAATGATAATAAACAGGGTACTTACACTTCTATATTTCACGATGTATTCTAAAATAGGGGCTCCACCATCATCCTGTTTGGTGATACTTAGCTTAAAGCTCTTCCCACTGCTTGGCTGTCCATGTATGGATGGAGGACTCGGTTCACCTATATAAGCAATAGAACATTCTTGATACTGGCACACATTTCATAGATGTAGAGATACTGCATTTTAATAAAAAATACAGTCATATAACAAAATGTATAACATCATCCTGTGTTTACCATTTTCTATTTGTCCTTTGTTGTAATGTAACTTTTGGTCCTCTTTTTATCCATCCAAGAAACAGCAACATTCATAAATCTAGAACTATCATGCCAAAATTGTGAAATCTCAGAATTATATATATCATTTATACTGATGGGCAAAGGCTCTAAGAATAGAACTCACTGCATTACACAAGCCTTAAGCTTTATTTCTTGTATTGATAGCATACTATCATTTATTTTTCTAATATAAATTTAATTTGCAAACATTTGTAAATATGTAGTAATATAAACATATTGTCATAAAGCTATCTAAAATATATACCTACCAGAAATATAATAAATTAGCAACTTATTAGCAATCTCCTCTAATGGACATTTTTAAGCTAGATATATATTTGAATAAATAAATTTTATAGTATCCAAACTATACATGGATTTCAAAGTTTTTAAAAAACTCTCACTTTATGAAAATACTAACTTTGGTGTTATTCTTCACACAAAGATGGTCTTATAGTAAATATAATATGTTTAATATGAACAGAGTTCCACAGAATTGGAAGAGTATCAGCATTAGTGTGAATATATTATGAAATGAGATGATTTATATGCTGTTAACATACTATGTTTTCTGTATATAAATTTAAAGTTCTATAAAAAAAAAGTACAAACATCTTAAAAGGATTCAATAAGAGAATATGAGAAAGACTAAATATGAAGAGTGGGGTTGCTGAGGATTATAAGCAGAGACAGGATAGCTCTATTAAAATGAGGTTAAGTCATTCTAGGGTAATTTTAGTCAGGAGGTGGGGTTTTGAGTCAAGATCTATTTGCAGCCGTCCTGGTGAAAAAGAGACACTGAAAAAGACTCTGGCATCAGGAATGGAGAATAAACAACATATCTGACATTTTATGATAACCAACAGAAAAGACTTGGTCATAAATTAAGACAATTATTGCAGTCAATTTGACTGCCCTAACATAAGTATATAATAAGCAGACGATTGCATAGTTTGTCATCCCAAACACTCTCTCAATAACATAAGAGAAGACTCTATACATGGACATCACCAGATGGTCAATACTGAAATCAGATTTATTATATTCTTTACAGCCAAAGATGGAGAAACTCTATACAGTCAGCAAAAGCAAGACCAGGAGCTGACTGTGGCTCAGATCATGAACTCCTTATTGCTAAATTCAGACTGAAATTGAAGAAAGTAGGGAGAACCACTAGACCATTCAGGTATGACCTAAATCAAATCCCTTATGATCATACAGTAGAAGTGACAAATGGATACAAGGGATTAGATCTAATAGACAGAGTGCCTGAAGAACTATGGACGGAGGTTCATGACATTGTACAGGAGGCAGGGATCAAGACCATCCTCAAGAAAAAGAAATGCAAAAAGGCCAAATGGTTGTCTGAGGAGATCTTACAAATAGCTGAGAAAACAAGACAAGCAAAAGGCAAAGGAGAAAAAAAAAAAAAAAAGATATACCCATTTGAATGCGGAGTTCCAAAGAATAGCAAGGAGAGATAAGAAAGCCTTCTTCAGTGATCAATGTAAGAAATAGAGGAAAACAATAGGATGAGAAAGACTAGAGATCTCTTCAAGAAAATTAGAGATACGAAGAGAACTTTTCATGCAAAGATGGGCATAATAAAGGACAGAAATGGTATAGACCTAACAGAAACAGAAAATGTTAAGAAGAGGGGGCAAGAATACACAGAAGGACTATACAAAAAAGATCTTCATGACACATAACCATGATGGTGTGATCACTCACCTAGAGCCAGACATCCTGGAATGTGAAGTCAAGTGGGCCTTAGGAAACATGAATTCAAACAAAGCTAGTGAAGGTGATGGAATTCCAGTTGAGCCATTTCAAATCCTAAAAGATGACGCTGTGAAAGTGCTGCACTCAATATGCCAGCAAATTTGGAAAACTCAGCAGTGGCCACAGGACTGAAAAAGGTCAGTTTTCATTCCAATCCCAAAGAAAGGCAAAGCCAAAGAATGTTCAAACTACCGCACAATAACACTCATCTTACACACATAGCAAAGTAATGCTCAAAATTCTCCAAGCCAGACTTCAACAGTATGTGAACCAGGAAATTCCAGATGTTCAATCTGGATTTAGAAAAGCCAGAGGAACCAGAGATCAAATTGCCAACATCTGTTGGATCATCAAAAAAGTGAAAGACTTCCACAAAAACATCTACTTATGCTTTATTTACTCCCCCAAGTTCTTTGACCATGTGGAGCATGACAAACTGTGGAAAATCCTAAAACAGATGGGCATACCAGACCACCTGACCTGCCTCCTTTGAAATCTGTATACAGGTCAAGAAGCAAGAGTTAGAACTGGACATGGAACAATAGACTGGTTCTAAATTGAGAAAGGATTAGACTGTATATTGTCACCCAGATTATTTAACTTATATGCAGAGTACATCATGAGAAATGATGGACTGGATGAAGCACAAGCTGGAATCAAGATTGCCAGGAGAAATATCAATAACCTCAGATATCCAGATGACACCACCCTCATGGCAGAAAGTGAAGAACTAAAGAGCTTCTGGATGAAAGTCAAAGAGGAGGTGAAAAAGTTGGCTTTGAGCTCAACATTCAGAAAACTAAGATCATGGCATCTGGTCCCAACACTTCGTGGGGAAACAATGAAAACAGTGAGAGACCTTATTTTGGGGGGCTCCAAAATCACTGCAGATTGTGACTGCAGCCATGAAATTAAAAGACACTTGTTCCTTGGAAGAAAAGCCATGAACAACCTAGATAGCATTTTAAAAAGCAGAGATATTACTTTGCCAGCAAGGTCCGTCTTGTCAAAGCTATGGTTTTTCTGGTAGTCTTGTATGGATGTGAGAAGAATTGATGCTTTTGAACTGTGGTGTTGAAAAAGACTTTTGAGAGTCCCTTGGACTGCAAAGAGATCCAAGCAATCCACCCTAAAGAAAATCAATCCTGAATATTCATTGGAAAGACCAATGCTGAAGCTGAAACTCCAATATTTTGGCCACCTGATGCGAGGAACTGACTCATTGGTAAAGATCCTGATGCTGGGAAAGATTGAAGGCAGGAGAAGACAGGGATGACAGAGGATGAGATGGTGGATGGCATCACCGCCTCAATGGACATGGGCATGAGAAAGCTCGGGAGTTGGTGATGGATATAGAAGCCTGACATACAGCAGTCCAAAAGGTCACAAAGAGTCTGACACAACTGAGCAACTGAACTGAACTGATGCATAGATTATATAATGGTGTTTGCTTTGTCACACTCAATTTTCTCATATTTTTTAACAGTTTATTCAACATAAAGGAAATCTATACTATTTTTTAAAATGTTTATTTTTAATTTATTTTGCTTTACAATACTGTATTGGTTTTGCCATACATTGACATGAATCCCCAACGGGTGTACATGAGTTTCCAATCCTGAACCCCCTCCCACCTCCCACCCCATATCATCTCTCTGGATCATCCCCATGCACCAGCCCCAAGCATCCTGTATCCTGTATCGAACATAGACTGGCAATTCATTTCTTATACGACAGTATACATGTTTCAATGCCATTCTCCCAAATCATCCCACCCTCTCCCTCTCCCACAGAATCCAAAAGATTGGTCCATACATCTGTGTCTCTTTTGCTGTCTCACATACAGGGTTATCATTACCATCTTTCTAAATTCCATATATATGTGTTAGTATACTATATATGTGTTTTTCTTTCTGGCTTACTTCACTCTGTATAATAGGCTCCAGTTTCATCCACCTCGTTAGAACTGATTCAAAAGTATCCTTTTTAATGGCTGAGTAATACTCCATTGTGTGTATGTACCACAGCTTTCTTATCCATTCATCTGCTGATGGACATCTAGGTTGTTTCCATGTCCTGGCTATTATAAACAGTGCTGTGATGAACACTGGGGTACATGTGTCTCTTTAAATGCAGTTAAACACTACAAAACAGGATAGTAATAAGAAGGGGGCTTCAGCAGTTATTCTTTTCCTGCAGTCACCATTGCAATGAATTAATTTAGTGGTGCCTTTTTCTCATACTTAGGGTCTATGTAATCCATGGAATACAACCAATGGTAATGCTACAGCAAAATAGAATGTTAATTTTATTGCACAGATACTTTTCTACTCTTTCTTTGAATACAGACTGAGCATTACAATCTAATTAATCAGACTGAAAAAGTAAGACACTTTCCTGATGGGAACAAATTTACTCTATATATTGCAGTGTGCTTTTTTCTGCTTGCTTCAGAACAAAGTTATTTTTTGTAAGTCTGACATGCCACCATCTTCAGCAGCCACTTCAACAAAGACATAATTCACTTTCTCAAAGTGTTGAAATGTCTCCCTGTATTTTAGTATCCCATTTAAGTTTGCAAGGAAGAGAATGACAACAGAGAGCAAAACACAGATTACTTACGGACTGGTAATGTTTGGAAAATTTCTATTTTACTATAGTCTCCTTGTCCTTTTCCATTTACAGCTGCAACCCTGATTTCATAAGTTGTATTTGGTTCCAGATTGCTCAAAACAACCATTGCTAAAAGAAAAAAAAGATATGTCTATGATTAAAACATTTTAATAAGTAAAACAATTCAAACTATTATCAAGTTGAGTGGAACAGTATCACTGAATTAATCTTTCCATGAAATATCTGAAAAGCGTAAGAGCTATACATAAATGGAAAATGATCTGTGGGCAATTGTCTTCTTCATCTCTATTTTAACTTTTTACCCAGATGCAAAAACTTTCAAAGAAGAAAATTAATAGTTCCTTTTTCATGATACTTACATTCACAAAGTAGAAAATAAAATATATTTTCTTTTATTTTTTCAATATTCAAGAACAAAAAGGATTTAAAGAAAACATCTTTACTGAATGCATCTCAAATATTTTGTCTACCCTAATGAAAGCGAAGATGTGTATTTAATGATCTATATCTTGTACTTTCATGTTCAGTTCAGTTCATCTCAGTCACTCAGTTGTGTCCGACTCTTTGCGACCCCATGAATAGCAGCATGCCAGGCCTCCTTGTCCATCACCAACTCCCGGAGTTCACTCAGACTCGCGTCCATTGAGTCAGTGATGCCATCCAGGCATCTTGTCCTCTGTTGTCCTCTTCTTCTTTTGCCCCCAGTCCCTCCCAGCATCAGAGTCTTTTCCAATGAGGCAACTCTTCGCATGAGGTGGCCAAAGTACTGGAGTTTCAGCTTTAGCATCATTCCTTCCAAAGAAATCCCAGGGTTGATCTCTTTCAGAATGTACTGGTTGGATCTCCTTGCAGTCCAAGGGACTCACTCTCAAGAGTCTTCTCCAACACCACAGTGCAAAAGCATCAATTCTTTGGCACTCAGCCTTCTTTACAGTCCAAGTCTCACATCCATACATGACTACTGGAAAAACCATAGCCTTGACTAGATGGAACTTAGCTGGCAAAGTAATATCTCTGCTTTTAAATATGCTATCTAGGTTGGTCATAACTTTTCTTCTAAGGAGTAAGCGTCTTTTAATATCATGGCTGCAATCACCATCTGCAGTGATTTTGGAGCCCCCCAAAATAAAGTCTGACACTGTTTCCACTGTTTCCCCATCTATTTCCCTTGAAGTGATGGGACCGGATGCCATGATCTTCGTTTTCTGAATGTTGAGCTTTAAGCCAACTTTTTCACTCTCTTCTTTTACTTTCATCAAGAGGCTTTTTAGTTCCTCTTCACTTTCTGCCATAAGGGTGGTGTCATCTGCAATCTGAGGTTATTGATATTTCTTGCAGCAATCTTGATTCCAGCTTGTGTTTCTTCCAGTCCAGCGTTTCTCATGTTAGGATGTTTCTCATGTTAGGATGTTTCAAATCATAATACACCCACTCCCAGCAAACCTCATGTTATACCAGAAATCCGCAGAACAGAGGAATGCTGCAGCATTCATAATCCTGCATTGTAAATATTACTTGTGAATAAGTCATTGGAACTAATATTCTGGTTGAACCTCAGACTGACTTTCTCCAACCTCTTATACATAAGCCACAATAAAATATTCAATATCAATCAATCAATATATAGGTGAGTGGTATAGAGTTTATTGGAGATATGAAATTCAATATTTAGAAGTCTGATCTCCAGTATAAGATATTTGAGTCATGTCAAAGAAGTGTCATTCAGCCGATGATTGTAAAAGTGGATCATTTGCTTGATAACCTCAAATCAAATCAAATTATTTTAATGCTAGCTTGAAGCCTGTCATCTCTCATATTTCTCTCTGAATTTCTTCTTGAGTATTTACCATACCAGCTCTGGATACAACACAACACAAAGGAGAAGAAAGAATCTGAAAAAGTACAGGCATATACAATTTTATCAGAAATATTCCCTGGGTCATGACAGTCCTTTTAATTTGCCAGCAGGTTTTAAATACATTTGCAGATTTCAAAATTTTGCATCTTTACAAATACCTTTGGTGGAACTAATAAAATTCCATAGCTGCCTCTATCCTTACTGCTTTTGCTAAACAGAGTAAACATTAAAAAGTAGATGTGGAAATGCCTTGATGACCAATCAAAAGGAAGTTATGTCTGGTTTACATAATAACTTAAAGTCAAATGTGCAGTCAAATGTGCTCAGTCACTCGGTTGTGTCTGACTCTTTGTGACCCCATGGACTGTAGCCAGCCAGCCTCCTTTGTCCATGGGATTTTTCCATGGGATTTTCCTGGTAAGAATACAGGAGTGGGTTGCTGTTTTCTCCTCCCCACTCAGGGCTTGTACCTGCATCTCCTGTGTCTCCTGCATTGCAGGTGGATTCTTCACTGTTATGCCAGTGGGAAAACCTCAAAGTCAAATGATCAATTCATAATAGAAAATATAATCAATCATAAAAGATTAAATCACGAGTAATCAGGCACATATTTGTAAGACTATTAACATGAACAATGACTGAAAATGAGACAAACTGAATAAAATCCCAATATAGTTTATTAACCTGTTTTTGATAATTACATTATAATATATATTCACTAGATGACATTTTTCATTTTAGGTTAAATGAATATACTTAGAGAATTTGATACTTCTTGTGCTCCCTTCTTTTCTCCAATATCATCATATATACTAGGTAAATGTTAATGGCAAAAATATGGTTAAGATATCAACCAGACAGATATTAATCCAGTATAGATGTTTCAAAATCATTCAAAAGAATACATTTTCCATAATGAAATTTCCATTTTTATTTCTCATTTTCTCTACTGGGTAAGAAAACTGCACTTGCTTTAGAGAGCACACAGCCTTGTGAAAACTTCAGATGAAAACACACAGTGTCAAAGTTAAAGGAGGCCAACTGAGAAAAACCAGATTAGCAGGGGAATCCAACTGATTAGAAGCTGCAAGGATAAATTGGAAAGTCAGCCTTGAATTCAGTTACTTCTGAAACGATTTTTTAGGAAACCCAAACACAGTCGGCTGGTGAGCTGGCTTCAGAGAAATATCAGCCCAAGAAAAAGAATTCATTTGCAATAAAGAAATGGTTAGTGGGAGATGAAACTGGTCATGGAAATGGAGAAGGACTCAAACTAAGAGTTAGGCAGCTGAAATGCTAAGAACTTCGAGTCCCACTGAGTTTAAGAGAGAAAGCTTCTGCTCAAGATCTGCATAAGAAGGAATTTAAAAGTTAAAATTGTATCATATTTTATCATTTAATAAGCTAAAAATATAGCAAATTTAAAATCAAAGTGGGACTTCCCCAGTGGCTCAGTTGAAAAATAATCTGCCTGCAATGCAGGAGACCCAAGTTCGATCCCTGGGTGAGGAAGATACCCTGGAGAAGGGAATGGTGACCCATTCCAGTATTCTACCTGGAGAATTCCATGACAGATCTGGCAGGCTACAGTCCATGAGACTGCAAAGAGTTGGACATGACTGAGCAACTAACACGTTCAAAATCAAAGTAAGCTAGACCTGCAGAGATTAATGCTTTATAAAAGTGAGTTTAGTTTTCAGGGGTTGTAACAAAAATGCAGGGGCCCTTGGACAATCAGTAATGTCACAGAGTAGTTTGTGTTTGTAGCATGGAGACTTATGAGAGACTAGTGCAGAAACTAGCCAGGTTGTAATAACATTTGTAATAAGACACTTAGTGATGCAGGCTTTAGATGCATGAAAGAAGTCCCATGGCTCTGGATATGATTCCACCACTGACTGAGGTTCAACCAGGTCTTAGGGCTGAGTTTTTCATCTCAACTTCTAAATCAAAACAATTTTATTAAGTTTTATAGAGACAAAAGTATAAAAAATTAGTTGAAAATAGGTGTAGATTGGACTTCCCAGGTGGCTCAGATGGTAAAGAATCTGCCTGCATTGCAGGAGACCCAGATTTGATCCCTGGTGGGAAAGACCCCTGGCTAAGGGGATGCTACCCACTCTATTCCATTGTTGCCTGGAGAACACCACGGACAGAGGAGCCTGGTGGGCTACAGTCATAGTGATACCTATAAACATTTACACATATAATCTATATACATAGTATACTATACAAGAATATAGGAGAGCTTGCCATAGATGCTTTTACTGCTACAGACAACTTTGGTACACAATATGCTCTTCATATTCTATGATGTAAAGATGCAGCCGCTTACCATTGTTTTATTTATTTATTTTTGGCTGCACTCCACGGCAAGAGGATCTTAATTCCCTGGCCAGCAATCCAAGCCATACCACCTGCAGGGGAAGCATGAAGTCTTAACCACTGGACTACCAGGGAATTCCTTTACCATTGTTTTAAAATCACAAGTTTGACTAACACAGCTGTGAGGAACTGGTAATGCTTATATTCAGTTGTTTGTCTTTATACAAACAAGAAACGCAACAGAATTTAAATCACACAATTTTAATTCCAAATACAACTTGTCATTTCTTCAGAAGCCTGGAGGTCAGACTATTCATCTTTTTAGATTATAAATGAATAACAATAGTGTTATCAAAGAATCAGAGCATATCAAATTAAGGAAAAAGCTGATATTACTTGGATTAAATACTTGAAGCCCATCTCCCACTACCCATCCCATAACTACACACATTAAAAAAAGGTACCCTACGTGAATGATCTGAATGATTTGAGTAAAAGCTCTTTCTGGCTTGGATTGTCATATTTCTTAGAGACCGTGAGGCACTTTGAGTACCTCTCTACTTCTGCCACAGGGAGACTCATTTCTTGAATCACAGGATGATCAATTCACAATTGATTTTATCCATGTTGCTCTTATTAATATTTTTGTTTTCTGTGCTAAGACTCTTTTCTGATAACTGAATTTCACAGCAGAGCAATTTGAGGAGGAGAGAAGCAACGAGGGCACAATGATGGTGAGCAGTTATTATAACACTGGGCTAAAGGTAAAGCAGAGGGGGAGGCCTTTTATAGAGGACTTTGCAAATTACAGGGGAACGACATGGAAGTAAACCGGTTGAAGCCAGTTTTATAAAGTTTATATACAAGAAGTCAGTCTGTTTTTGAGTTCTGACTCTAAAGGTTTTGGTACAATAACCCTTATTATGAGGCTTATTAACATTGTGTGAACATAAGGATTACTGTGTGAAATTGAAAGAACTCCGTAAGTTGGGGCTCATTTAAAGCGAGGGAAAGCTAAGGATTCAGGGGAGGCAAAGCCTGTGTCTGTAATTTGACTTGTCTTTCTTAAATGGGAGGATATATATGTTAAATTGTCCATAATTTACTGATGTATTATCAAACATAAGGTTTCTGAATACACAAGGTAGGGCTTGAAAGCAAACCACCACTTGAAATACAAAGACCTTGTACTCTATAATAGAGCCACTCAAATTATGAAGTTAGTTAATGAAAGACTTTCTTTTCCCCAATGTGTCCATACAATAGAATAACAGAACCACAAACTAAGGTGTGGGATGGGTTCTTTCTCTATAATTTATTCAAAATTCAAACTCAAAAATTAGGTGAAAGTAGGTCTAGATTACAAACCACTAAAAGTTCTCTAAGGACAAATGGCAAACATTTAAGTCTTTCATAGTTATATTCATGCTGATTTAGAACCATAATGCAATTCTTCTGAAAATTATAAACAACCATGAATTCTCCTTTGACATGGCAACAAGGGCAAGTTCTATAAAAACGCTGGTTTCTCTCATTAATGTAATGTTTCTGATTGATTTAAATGTAACTGTGTTTTATAAATGGCCATTTTGTTATCTGGCTATAAATGTAAAGAGTTCAGCAAATACATGGCAATAATGTATTGAGATACACTAAAAAACAGTGACATTTTAACTGAAAAATGAAAGGAAAAAAGAACTTTTTAAACATTATTTTTACAAGTATGGAAATGATATCACTAGAGAGAAAAATTTGATTTGTATTCTCTAAGAAGGGAATTGAGTTTTATTAAAAGAAGTTGAACAAAATATATTTTGTTTGTTTAGAAAATGGATTGTCAGTTCCTCCCTTTGGCTGTCAAGAGAAGCAGAGGCTACTGAATATTTACAACTCTCAGAGTGAGGTAAATTACATATTAATATTTACAAACTAATTAGGTTTAGCAAAAGTCTAAAGTTAGATGAAAATTTAACCTGACTCTCTTCACTCTCTTAAACCCCAGATCTCTCCATGGGTTTTTTGTCCATGGCTCATTCAATGTAGAGACAAGGACTCCCTTGGTGTGGAACTGCTGTATCATCCATCTAACATAGAACTGTTCAGGTTATCACAAACTTGGAAAACATCAGATAGCCATGAACAATCACAAAGCTTGTCTAGGATGGAACTGATCATGCCAAATTTCACCTGCTCTTAATCTCCTCAGATAAATCTGTAAATATAATGAAATCCCCAGGGTTCCTCATCTGAGATTCAAGTTTTGTTGTGAAAACAGTTAAAATGAGAAACAAGACAAGATAGCTTTTTTTGGAGAGAGAAAATTCTCTTACTCCTTTCTGCAGAAGTTTACAACAGGTTTGAATAAAAATAAAAGTAATGTTTTAACATTTATTTCCATAATGCATAATTTTGACCTCAGTTATTCTTTACATACATGAAAATAATATGTTGGGATTATTCATTATTAATGTAAAATGTCTTCAAGTTTTCTTAAGCGGTTTATGCAAATACTCATCTCAGTTCAACTATATTTTCATGTACTCTTGAAAGTATACATTTTATTTTTGCACAAATTATATAGTCTTTAAAGATTCCATCAGTTGCAAAAGAATATGATCTCACTTTTTAAAACTATCTTAAAGATTTTTATAGGTCATAATATATAAGTTGTTTAAATACATACTATGGGCTTCCCAGGTGACACAGCAGTAAAGAACCTATCTGTCAATGCAAGAGACAGATATGTGGGTTTGATCCCAGGTTCGGGAAGATTCCCTGGTGCAGGAAATGGCAACCTACTCCAATATTCTTACTTGGGAAATTCCATGGACAGAGGGGTCTGGTGGGCTATGGGGTTGCAAAGAGTTGGACATGACTGAGCATGTACAGATATAACTATATATACTATTAATATAAATAAGTTTAGGGATATATTATTTATAATAAATGATTAAAATGAATATATTCCTTGATGAAGAGTAGAAAGAAAAATTATATAATCATGTACAATTTGTGTTGGGCTTTAACTAAAACAATATATTGATGACACTATTTTAAAACCACAGCTCATCATTTCTGAATTTATTTAAGTTTCTTCTTTCCTGTACTGCCTTTCATGTTCTTTTTCACTGTGAGCATAAACAATGCATAAAAACAATAAAACAATTTAACAATTGTCTTGAATTAAATAGCTTCTCCTTGAAATATACTTTTTGCTAAAACCTTGTTTAAAATAAAGAACAGTTTCACCAAAATTATTTTCATAAACTGTTCATAATTTTTACATTTAAAATATAATACTTCTTATCACATAGAAATTATTCATCTAATGGAGTTTGACTGATTTTCTTTAGGATCCACTTAGTATATAAATGATGATAGATAAATAATTACCAAAAATTTTCTTCTATAATCTAAATTAATATTTTTTTATAAAATACCCATGAGAAGTATCTTGAATAACTAAAAGTAATCAGAATATTATTTTTTTTCATTCACAAATATGCTAATTTCCCAAAATATCTAAACAAAATTACTTTTTTATGTTATAAACTTTTTTGTTTTTCTCCTTTTTTGCGGGGGGAAGGATTTAGGAGCTGAAGTTAAAGCTTTTGTAACTAAATGTCCCTCTCTGCACCAGGGCTATAAAAACTCAAAGCCACATTTTAGCTATTTAACCTCTTAATAAATGTTATTAAGTCTGTCTAGTCAAAGCTATGTTTTTTCTAGTAGTCATATATGAATGTGAGAGTTGGACTATAAACAAAGCTGAGTGCCTAAAAATGGATGCTTTTGAACTGTGGTGTTGGAGAAGATTCTTGAGAGTCCCTTGGACTACAAAGAGATCCAACCAGTCAATCCAAAAGGAAATCAGTCCTGAATATTCATTGGAAGGACTGATGCTGAAGCTGAAGCTCCAATATTTTGGCCACCTGATGCAAAGAACTGACAAACTGGAAAAGACTCTGATGCTGGGAAAGACTAGGTAGGAAGAGAAGGGGACAACAGAGGAAGAGATGGTTGGATGGCATCACCAACTCAATGGACATGAGTTTGAGCAAGCTCTAGGAGTTGTTGATGAACAGGGAAGCCTGGTGTGCTGCAGTCCATGGGGTCTCAAAGAGTTGGACACAACTGAGTGACTGAACTGAATTGAATAGCATTTATACATATTTTTTATGTTATCAATTATGCCTTCTACTTTGGATTCTGAATGCTTTACTGAGAGAAGCTTTCTATTGTAAGATTCTTATGGCCAGAATTCATAGCACACATATTGTATGCATTGTCTCTTGCCCTCACAGAGCCTACATATTTCAAATGCATAATGAGAAGGCAATAAAGAGGTTTTGAATTAACATTTTAAAACATATGCTAAATAAAAGCTTACTTAAAAACTGATCCTAAACAGACATTTTCTAAATCTACACTTGTTATCCTAGATCCCTAGTTTATTCAATTTATTCTTGCATTACTGAACATTTAAAGAACATTTTACTTCCTCAAATAAAATGTTTTGTTTTTTCAAAGAATCCACCACTCAAATTCTATTTGATGATATATCATTGTATACCTAGACAAGTCCAGATCTGTTGTATCCTTCATTTCACAGATATATAAATGCGGGCTCAGAGGATCAAACAGTCAAGAAGTAGCAAAGTGTGGATTCTATCTTAAAGCTTTGCATTGTCCCACGCTTGCATCTTAGACTGTAAAATCAGAGTTCAGAAAATCACTGCAACCAAGGAATCCAAAAAGTCCTCATAAACTCAAAAGTGAGGAAAATGTATCCTCTCTCAAAGACATGGGGCTCCCCTGATAACTCAACTGGTAAAAAATCCACCTGTAATGCAGGAGACCCCAGTTTGATTCCTGGGTCAGGAAGATTCACTGGAGAAGGGATAGGGTACCCACTCCAGTATCCTTGGGCTTCCCCTGTGGCTCAGCTGGTAAAGAATCCACCTGCAATGTGGGAGACCTGTGTTCAATTCCTGGGTTGGGAAGATCACCTGGAGAAGGGAAAGGCTACCCACTCCAGTAATCTGGTCTGGAGAATTCCATGAACTATGTAGTCCATGGGGTCACAAAGAATCAGACACGACTGACTGACTTTCACTTTCACCCAAAGACATTAATTACATATAAAAGTAAAAACTATACAAAGAGTAATTTTGCATATACTTTTCTTCCAAGATTTAAGCTATTAGAAGGAAAAACTTATTTCTCAGAATATTTTACTTGGTTATGTATTTCTAGGGCTTTCCAATGTGGACCTAGTGTTAAAGAACCCTCCTGCCAATGCAGGAGATGTAAGATGTGGGTCCAATCCCAAGGACAGGAAGATTCCCTGGAGGAGGGCAAGAAAACCCACTCCAGTATTCTTGCCTGGAGAATCCCATGGACAGAGGAGCCTGGTGGGCTACAGTCCATAGTTTTGCAGACAGTTGGACACAACTGAGGCGACTTAGCATACAGACATGCATGTATTTCTGGATTCTCACTAGAATAAACAATGTAAATCCATACTGATGATCTTCACATAGTCTCAGCACTGTAAGATGGACACAACTCAGTGATTTTTCCTATAGTTCACAGGAACATATTACGATTACAGTAAGATGCAATAATGAAAGATTCAGAATAAAGTCAGATTGAACAATCTGATTATTAAGAGTTCTTAAGTTTCTCACTGCAGGAAAAAATACATTTCCTTCTGCTTACGGTCCATTTTGGGAAACTTGTTCTTTCAGTTTTATGTATTTTTAAAACACTAAATTAATTTAGTTTATATACCATATATATAACCTTATATACCAAGGTTCCTAGACACATTTCCAAATAATGAGGAATGAACTGATCTTATTCTATCATTTATGTTCTTATTTATCCACACACCAAACCACAAGACAATCCAGAAAATCCCCCCAGAAAGTGAGCAAGATTCTGAATCTATTCACCATGTGCAGCTTGGGGAGTTTGTCTCCCCCAGAGTTTTTAATTTTTCTAAATTCTTTATTCCTCCATATTCAAGGAAGTTATATACTATTATTTTAAACTCATATTAATATTCAAAATTTTCCCTAGAGAGGCTTTGCTTTTCTCCACACTGAATTCAGATATCCCCTTCATTTCTAATCAATTGCTTGCTATTTTTGATTTGTGTACATTTCTTTTTGAATTATGGCTTGCTCAGGATATATGTTCCTTAGTACGAGTGCTGGCTCATACGGTATTTTTAGTTTTTAAAGGAACCTCCACAATGTTCTCCATAGTTGTATCCATAGTAGTTGTATCAATTTACATTCTCACCAACAGTGCAAGAGAATTCCCTTTGTTCCACACCCTCACCAATGTTTATTGTTTGTAGATTTTTTGAAAATGGCCATTCAGACAAGTGTATGACCATACCTCATTGTAGTTTTGCTCTGCATTTCTCTAATAATGAGAAACGTTGAGCATTTTTTCATGTGTTTGTTGGCCATTTGTATATTTTATTTGGAGAAATGTCTGTTTAGGTCCTCCACCCATTTTTGACTGGGTTACTTGCTGTTTTTGTGTTTTTTTTTTTTTTTTTTTTTTTAATAGGAAGCTGCATGAGGTTGTTGTATATTTTGGAGATTAATCCTTTGCCAATTACTTCATTTGCAAATATTACTCCCATTCTGAGGGTTGTCCTTTCATCTTCTTTGTGGGTTCCTTTGCTATACAAAGCTTTTAAGTTTAATTAGGTCTTATTTGTTTATATTTTCATTACTGTGGGAAATGGGTCAAAAAGGATCTTGCTGTGATTTATGCCAAAGAATATTCTGCTTGTTTTCTTGTAAGAGTTTTATAGTGGTTGCCTCACATTTAGGTCTTTAATCCATTTTGAGTTTAGTTTTGTGTATGGTGTTAGGAAGTGTTCTAATTTCATTCTTTTACAGGTAGCTGTCCAGTTTTCCCAGAACCACTTGCTAAAGAAATTTTGTTTTCTCCATTGAATATTTTTGCCTCCTTTGTCATAGATTAACTGACCATAAATGTGTGGGTTTATTTTTGAGGTCTCTACCCTATTCCATTGGTTTATATATCTGTTTCATGCCAGTACCATAGCATTTTGATTACTGATGGTTTCTCATAAAACTAAAACTAGAAATTCCATATGACCCAGTATCCACTCCTAGGAATATGGCAGAAAAAACCCCCAAAACTATAATTAGAAAAGATACATGCACTTCAATATTCATAGCAACATTATTTACAGTTGCCAAGATATGGAAGCAACATAAGTGTTCATTAACAGGTGAATGGATAAAGAAGATGTGGTGCACACACACACACACACACACACACACACACACACACACATTGAAATACTACTCAGTCATAAAAAATGAAAACTTGCTATATACAGCAACATGGATGGACTTGGAGGGTATTATGCTGATTGAAATATGTCAGACTAGAGAAAGGCAAATATTGCATGACAGCACTGATAGTGGAACACAAAAATCACAACATATTAGTGAATACAATGAAAGAGGCACAGCCCCACAGATATAAAGAACAGCTAGTGGTTATCAATGGGGAGAACGAAGGGTGAGGACCAATAAAAGGATAGGTGATTAAGAAGTATAAAATACTTTGTATAAAAAATACATTACACAACACAAGGAATATAGCTAATATTTAATAGCATGTATTAATGAGTTATAACCTTTAAAAGTCATGAATCACTATATTGTATACCTTTGTAAAATATAATGCTGCACATAAGTTATACAACCAGAGATAAATTCATGCACCTATGGACAACTTATCTTTGACAAAGGAGGCAAGAATATACAATGGAGAAAAGACAATCTCTTTAACAACCGGTGCTGGGAAAACTGGTCAACCACTTGTAAAAGAATGAAACTAGATCACTTTCTAACATCATTCACAAAAATAAACTCAAAATGGATTAAAGATCTAAATGTAAGACCAGAAACTATAAAACTCCTAGAGGAGAACATAGGCAAAACACTCTCTGACATATATCACAGCAGGATCCTCTATGACCCACCTCCCAGAATATTGGAAATAAAAGCAAAAATAAACAAATGGTACCTAATTAAAATAAAAATCTTCTGCACAACAAAGGAAACTATAAGCAAGGTGAAAAGACAGCCTTCAGAATGCGAGAAAATAATAGCAAATGAAGCAACTGGCAAAGAATTAATCTCAAAAATATACAAGCAACACCTGCAGCTCAATTCCAGAAAAATAAACGACCCAATCAAAAAATGGGCCAAAGAACTAAATAGACATTTCTCTACAGAAGACATTCAGATGGCTAACAAACACATGAAAAGATGCTCAACGTCACTCATTATCAGAGAAATGCAAATCAAAACCACAATAAAGTACCATTTCACGCCAGTCAGAATGGCTGCAATCCAAAAGTCTACAAACAATAAATGCTGGAGAGGGTGTGGAGAAAAGGGAACCCTCTTACACTGTTGGTGGGAATGCAAACTAGTACAGCCACTACGGAGAACAGTGTGGAGATTCCTTACAAAACTGGAAATAGAATTGCCTTCTGACCCAGCAATCCCACTGCTGGGCATACACACTGAGGAAACCAGAATTGAAAGAGACATGTGTACCCCAATGTTCATTGCAGCACTGTTTCTAATAGCCAGGACATGGAAGCAACCTAGATGTCCATCAGCAGATAAACAGATAAGAAAGCAGTGGTACATATACACAATGGAGTATTACTCAGCCATTAAAAAGAATACATTAGAATCAGTTCTAATGAGATGGATGAAACTGTAGCCTATTATACAGAGTGAAGTAAGCCAGAAAGGAAAACGCCAATACAGTATACTAACACATATATATGGAATTTAGAAAGATGGTAATGATGACCCTGTATGCAAGACAGCAAAAGAGACACAGATGTAGAGACCAGTCTTTTGGACTCTGTGGGAGAGGGAGAGGGAGAGGGTGGGATGATTTGGGAGAATGGCATTGAAACATGTATAATACCATATATGAAATGAATTTCCAGTCCAGGTTCGATGCAAGATACAGGATGTTCAGGGCTGGTACACTTGGATGACCCAGAGGGATGGTACAGGGAGGGGGTTTCAGGATGGGGAACATGTGTACACCAGTGGCAGATTCATGCTGATGTATGGCAAAACCAATACAATACTGTAAAGTAATTAGCCTCCAATTAAAATAAATACATTTATATTAAAAAAATAAAATAAAATAAAAAGTTATTTTCATGTGTTTCTGTGTCAAATCAGGGATCTGTTGTGGAAATCAAGATCTTTCATGTTGATGTGTGGCAAAACCAATACAATATTGTAAAGTAAAAAAAAAATAATAATAATAAATAAAAATTAAACAAACAAAAAAAAAGATCGTTGGCAAAACATTACAAGTGAAAGCAGCTTTGTGGAATACATTCATTTTTCTGCCATGTGACAAACATGCTGACCCTTGACATGGCAAAATCACCAAATTATGCACAGGCATGATCTATCACTAAGATTTCCTTGCTTCTCTAATGATAAGTGAGCCAATAGCAGCAGCACATGTCATTCAGTGGTTTAATGATGCCTTTGTATGAAGAGGCATCTTCATATATGATATGAAGGCATCTTCACATATGGGAGGAAAATTAGGAATAATTAAAACCACTTTTTAAGGCTTCCTTGATAGCTCTGTTGGTAAAAAATCCGCCTGCAGTGCAGGAGACTTGGTTTGATCCTTGCGATGGACAGATTCCCTGGAGAAGGGAAAGGCTACCCACTCCAGTATTCTGGCCTGGAGAATTCCATGGATTGTATAGTCCATGGGGTCGCAAAGAGTCGGACACGACCGAGTGACTTTCACTTGACTTCACTTCTAGCCCACGTTTTAGAGGAAGGTAAACAACTACCTCAATTTTCTCAATAGTCTACTATGTCTATACTTTAAATATGTCTAATATTTTAAAATCCTATAATATATATTTTAAAAATCTTAGTAGGTGGCATGACAATTTATTAATATAAATTGAATTAGGTTTTATAGGATGGATAAGTACATAGCATTAGTTGCCAGAAGAGCCTGTGTAGTCAATAGAAACTGCAAAGCAAGATGAAACAACCAACTTGCTTAAGTGGTTTTATTTATTATAATTCATTTTCATGAAAAGTGAAAGTGTTAGTTGCTCAGTTTTGTCTGACATTTTGTGACCCCATGGGCAATAGCCCACCAAGCCCCTTTGTCCATGGAATTCTCCAGACAAGAATACTGGAGTTGGTTGCCATTTCCTTCTCCAGGGAATCTTCCCAACCCAGGGATCAAACCCGGGTCTTCCACATTGCAGACAGGCTCCTTACCATCTGAGCCACATTGGCAGAAGTTTTGGAAATAGTTAATAACATAATTTTATTTTATTATAAACAAACAGTAATTACATGATGCATTAATTCATCTTAGGTGATATGGAATATTGATAGGTTCACACATTATGGTATACAAGTTCTCAAATGTGTGGTCAAGATGGAAAGACGATTCATGTCTTAATATTTATATTATGAGGTAATTAGCTGGCAGGCAGAGACTGGTATAAGCTAGACTTATTAAAGATATGCAAAAGAATATAAAATATTTCTACAAAGATAATGAAATAAATTTTTACAAATAAGTTCAAGTTTATATTGGGATGTGAAGGATGGACAGAAAAGAGTGAAATTCAAGCATGACCAAAGAAAGTAGAATGTGTGTTTGGCACAACAAGTGGACTGGTTTTGATGGGCCAAGTGTTTGTTTGAGGGAATGTTATGAGATTAAGAAGAAAAGACACAAGAAGCACACATAAACACCTAATACATATTTGCATATGTATATATGTATACATAGTATTATTGATCATTTACTAAATATGATTATTTGAATTATGTTTTATATCATTCGATTGGAGAAATGGAATTATTTTTCAGATTACTTTTATGCACCCTAATGACTGATCTTTTACATATCTTGGAATGTGAGCATCCTATTTTAATGTCACTGATATATGCAATAGTGATTTTTTAAAATGACATTGACAAAAATCAAAGCAGAACACTATTAGTTCAAATGTTAATCAGACCTTAATGTAGAAAACTGGAGGACATGAGATAGCAGCAGTAAGACAAAATAAGAACATTATCTCCATGGTCCACAGGTGATATTAAATTGCTGAGAAGCAGAGCAGTGTCAGTCTCTGAAATCACTTCTAATGATAGTCCAAGGTGTTCATCCTCCTTAGGAGGATGGTACTATAGAAGAAGGCATTAGAACCTTTCCAACAGAAGAATCTTGAGCCATTTAGTTTATAAAAGTAAAGGTCTATACTCTCTTTAAACTATCAGTATATTTATAAACAATAATAGAAAAACACTGTTCATTATAATATATTTTAATAATAAAAATCAGATAATTTTAACAGAGTGAAATATTTTGGCGCATGATTTCAAAAAGTTTAGGGGAACAAAATTTAGATGTCTTCTGAAGGCCCCAATCGTTTAAGTTCACTATCCAAATAATCATGATGCTTAGGCCACAGGGATTGCTCACTGAATTAATAAGAATTTGTAAGCCATATTCCAGTGAAGACTTTATTTACCCTGCATTCTAACATATCCAGAAGACTGTATGTTTGAGCAGTGAAATTGGTTCTATTTTTTTTAAGTTTCTAGGCTCTATGGATACTTTCATCCGCCTGTGGATTAAATTCCTATAAAATATTCATGAAATATTCATGTTTCTTTTCTCACTCCCCACATTTTTCCTGTATATATTAATTCCATTTCTTCATAATCTTTATTTCTGTGATTCATAAAATTATAACCACACACAAAAGCTCATTAATTTTACATAAAAAATTTAAAAAACTTATTTGTATAAAAACTCTCTCATTATAGTAGAGACAAGGCTGAGTACAGAATTTTGTATGAATTTGTCTCTTCATCCTGACATATGTGAGGAAATTTCTAGCAGACAAGGAATTTTACTTAACACTGCTATTTCACGCAATTTTCCTCTTAGCTTAGTTCCCTCTAAACTTTGTTCTACATAGTTTAAATTCATTAAGATTGCAATTATATATAAATTTGTAATTTAGTTTGAGTTCTTTTTATAGGCACAATTGAAATCGTCCAAGATATTCTTGTTTTGAATTTTAACATACAGAAGTCCTTCCACTACATGCAAATTAGAACAGATTTCCTTTCAGTTAAAATATGAAATTACTGTGAATTACTTTTTTCTTTCTTTCTTTGCAATTCATAAGAGTTTACTGCACTTGCATGTAACATAGACAGATGGTTTTTGCAGTTAGTTTCTCTTATGCCTTTCACCACTGAAATATAGCCATTTAGAAATGATAGCCACTTTTCTTTAGGTATATTTATGTTGGAAAGAGTAGAATTATAAAAAGTATTTCTTGAAGAGAATCTTAAAAAAGTACTGGAGCTTATTAAGTTTTAAAAATCTGCAACAGTTTGCTGCTGCTGCTGTTAAGTCACTTCAGTCGTGTCCGACTCTGTGCGACCCCGTAGACGGCAGCCCACCAGGCTCCCCCGTCCCTGGGATTCTCCAGGCAAGAACACTGCAGTGGGTTGCCATTTCCTTCTCCAATGCATGAAAGTGAAAAGTGAAAGTGAAGACGCTCAGTCATATCCGACTCTTAGTGACCCCATGGACTGTAGCCTACCAGGCTCCTCTGTCCATGGGATTTTTCAGGCAAGAGTACTGGAATGGGTTGCCACTGCTAGAGCTAACACTAATGATCATTTTAAATAATTTCTAAAATTGTGAAATTGAATAGTATATGTGGAGGGAAATCAAGTTTTGCTCAGGCAATTGCAAGTAATACAGATTCAAAGAAGCATTGGAATAAAAACTGTAAAGTATAATTTGGAATGATGTCAAAATATATTTTAGCTATTGAGAAACTAGAAGGTTATTTAAGCAAAAACAAGCAAACAAACCAAAGAACCCCTTTAGATCCATTTCATCACAAGTGGTAGGCAAAGAAGTTTGTTGAGAAATGGTATATTACAGCATTTCAAACACGAACTAGCTATCATAGATTCATGTCACTGGATCACACGAACCCTTTGCTCAATGATTATGAAAGATATCTGCTAATATATCATAAAACAAAAGAAAATATATAGTGATACGAATTTCAAGAACATACACACAAAAGAAAAAAACACAAAGATAAGAGGGAAAAAAGGAAATTCATTTTTAAAGTTAAAATAAACCACTGTGTATATGGTTTGAAAGAAGCAGAGACAGAAAAGACCTAAAAGTATGCTCACATTACATTCAGGGTTATGTTCTGAGGTGGTCCAAATATATATATATATAAGGAAGTTTTTAAGTAGCAAAAACATATTAATGATTTCTTTATTTTTAATGGTACCACAACATAACATAGAACATTCCTCATATATTTAGGAATGTGACAACTTAGATAACATCATAATATGGCAAAATGCATTTGAAGAAATACGTGTATGGGATTAATTTTGTTGAATTATGATGTTCACTCTCATTATTTTTATTCTATATTTTAAATAATCACTGGCATTATTTTAAAATACTAACAAAAGCAGAAAGGTTTCATACTCAACAATGACCATGGAAGAAATTTTTATATTTAATAGCATTAATAAAATGTTTCCACTAATGATAATTCTGAGTTTTACATTTAGATTGAAAGAAGCCTAATCTGTACATTTTCATTAAAAATTAATTGACAATTTAATAGAACCATGGCCTCTTACAATATTATGTATGCTGCAGACATAGCATTATACATATACAATATGTTCCTCAATTACCAATGAAGAAACCAGGAGCTGTTGAACAAACTGATCACAAGGCTGAGAAGCCCTGTCTTTGCAAACAGCACCAAGTGGTTTTTTCTTTCACTTTTTAGTATACACATCTAGACAAGGATCACCAAATATTTGAGAAAAGTTTCCAGTGTGAATGACAGAGAATAAAATAAATAAAAACAACAACAAATTAAGTCTAGGAGAAAATCAGGGAGCAGAAACAATTTTGACAACAGACTATCGTGAAGGATTTAGAAAATTTAAAATTGATAACAAACTAAAAAATATAAATGTTGAAGTAAAAAATATATATATAGTAGGACAGTACTAATCTTCAATCTACTTCAATTTAAGCTTCTATTCAAAACAGTTTGCTGATCTATCAGACACAGATTTATACGTTATAAATCCAAACAAATACTTCAAAACAATTTTGGAAAATATGCTTATTAAATGCTACTTTTCAAAGAAGAAAATGGCTTTTTCTACCATATAAATTGATTTTTTTTCTTTCAAATTTTAATTAAAACAGATCTTTCACTAACACTAAAACCTGCATAAAAAGCTTTGAATTATATGTAACATGAAGCATGCACATAATCTTAACTGTAATGTTTACAAACTAAATACTTTAATGTTAAAATTGCCATCAATAAATTAAAATATACACAATGAAATTGCATCCTGCAAAGCCACATTTAAAGTTCAATGGAACTATGCAATGAAAGGATTGAAAAATCCAACCAGGTATTTATTTTAGAATTATAGTCAATTATTATATCCCTTGATTAGTGAAAAAGGCAAGAACTTGGAAAAGTAAAAGTTTAAATGAATTTTTATTTAGAACATGCTCTTATGTTCAAATAAAACTTATCTCCCTTATTTTCAGTAACAAAGGGAAATTCTACTATAAGCTTAGACCTAAATAAAGCAAAGTGTATAATAATTTTGGTTTACACTGGAAGGACTTCTGTGTGTGATTCTAGCTGTGATTTTATGTGTGTTTCTAAACATTTCACAAATCAATAGAAATAGATTATGCTATTTGAGAGAATTATTTTCTTCTCTGTTAAAAAGAGCTTGATATTTTAAAATATTAATTTTTCATTTTCAGCTTGAAGACTGAAAATTGAGTAGCAAGTTTGCAAGATTATTATTTTCTCTTCATTTGTGCCCAATGAGGTATATATAACACAAAATGTTAAATTATATGGTAATGAGTATGTCATGTAGGCCTCACAGTCAAAAAGTCTTACTCCATCTGTAATACAAGATTTCACTCAAAATTAAATGTTAGGATGACTCACACTCCATATCTGAATAGCTCAGTTTTTGATATCTGATTTGCTCATAATTCTGTTTTGAAAATTAGTTTTGCATCACATCAATGATTGGGATGATTACTAAGGGTTTAGTTAAGCCTTGGAGAAGAATATAACAACAGGTCCAGTCTTCAATTGCCCTCTAAGCCAGATGCAGAGTGAGCAACTGAAATTCACAGAAGATTAATTAATGAGTCATTTAGAATCACAATCTACTAACAGGAAATTTCCTACTGAATGACATTACAATCAAGCAAGAGCTGATATTTATGTCTAGGTGACTTCCCTGGTGGCTCAGATGGTAAAGCATCTGCCTACAAAGCGGGATACCCAGGTTCTATCCCCGAGTTGGGAAGATCCTCTGGAGAAGGAAATGGCAACCCACTCCAGTACTCTTGCCTGGAAAATCCAATGGATGGAGGAGCATTGTAGGCTACAGTCCATGGGGTTGCAAAGAGTCGGACACGACTGAGCGACTTCACTTTCACTTTCACTATGATATTGGCAATTGAAATCAGATACATGAATAGTATATAATGTATTGTAGATACACAGAAATGTAACTAAACAGACACTAAACTAATGCAAATTAGAAGAAAACCACTCTGAGGGCAAAAAGATGCAGTAGCTGAAATGTTCATGACCATATGCACCTACCTTTATACAGATAAACCTAAATCAGTCTTCTAAGAAACGCCTCAAAGGCAATGAGTACGATTATGTTCCTAAAAATCTCAAAGTTTAAGATGAATTATTAGCACAAAGTATAAAACAAATATACAGTAATATCATTTTTTTCATTATTCAAAAATATATGAATCCCTTAAAACATCTTCAAAGTAGATAAATACTTTACAATGGAAAACAATTTAAAAAATAATGCTAAATAAGAATGCAAATTCTGAGGTTTGTGTATACATATATTCATAATTATACATAGATACATACATTACAGATTTTATGTCTCACAATTCAAACTTCAACAAAATTTTGAGGTCTATGAAATGAAATCAGCCTTTTAATTTTTATTTTAAATAGATACATGATAAAGAGGATATTATAGTAAGTATGGACATTTCAGCTAAGATGCCTGGGTGTAACTCAGACAGAAGATAGTTAGGGTTTGCCACAGGTGCAGACACGACTGAGCGACTGTCACTAGTGCCTATATTAAAATATAAATGCAATATAATGTAAGAAATATGCAGTTCCTTTCTTGCCACTCATTCTGGGGAAGAGAGAATTTTAGCTTTAGCTTGAAATCACGTCCGAAACAGGTGTGATTGCGAGAGGATATTGTAGATTGGCCACGGTATAAAAATAATTCTAGGCATTTTTAGAAGCACCTAAACTTGTCTAGAGATGAAAATGTGAGCAAGATTGAAGTATCCCTTTTAAAGTAAACTATAGCGACTCAATGAAATATGTGTGCTTAAGGCAGAATGTTTAAGTCTAAACTATCTCATATATTCTAAAAGTCAAATTATTGATGCAAACTTTATAGCAAACATAACCATCATTATGCATCCCACATTTCATATTTCTATTAGTATAAAGCATTTGCTATTCTGATCTTATGCTATTTTATATCTCTACCATATCTTTATGAAAATGGTACATCTCCTTGCTAAAGGAAGAACAAATGCCAGACACATATTCTAGATTGCTAGGGTTGGTAATCCCAATGGGGTTACCCAGCTTGTGGAGGGTCTGGCAATGTAAATATTCTGCCAAGTGCAATTTCTATAATGTTCAGACTTGACATTTTTTGTCTTCATATCTGTGCCAACTCAACACAGGTGAGTCTAGAGTGATTTTACCTGTTCTGTCTCCATTGTTTACTAGGACCATCACAGGAAGGTTCATACCTTTTATAGAAACCTTAAACCATACATGTTAGGGTCAAGGCAGAGCCAGCAGAGGGAAACTATGCAACAATACTTTCTTTACTATTTTATACTATCTTTTTGGGCCACAAGATGTTATTCTATGTCCCAGTTGTGCGTATGTGTATAAGTCGCTCAGTCGTGTCTGAGTCTGCGACCCCATGGACTGTAGCCCGCCAGGCTCATCTGTCCATGGAATTCTCAAGGCAAGAACACTGGAGTGGATTGCCATTCTATTATTCAGGGCATCTTCCCCATTGAGGATTGGAACCTGGGTCTCCTGCATTGCAGGCAGATTCTTTACTATCTGAGCCACCAGGGAAGCACTATATCCCAATTAACAGAGTCCCAATATGTTAATTTACTATTGTTTCCTATTTAGTTTCTTCTCCTAAAAATGGCAGAAATATCACACATTCACATGATGAAATTCTACATAAGTGGAAAGAAGTGTTGTAAACTGTTTCAACTTCTCAGATTTAGCTACTTCTATTAATCAAAATGTCATGGCTCTCAGTAAAAATCTGAGTTTTTCAAACATAATTTTGAAGTAAATGTTAGCATGCGAGGTAAAGTTGTAAAGGTGGCTTCATAAGTATATATGCAAGGCATCTATATTTTACAGTATGACTTCCATACCTACTTGTGAAAGAAATATTAATAAATGAAATTTGATAACTGATAATATTCAGCTTTCAAGTGTAACATGTCACCAATTTCTTTTCCAACACCCAAACTTTATTTTTTTTCCTTTTTTTTTTTTTTTTTACTTTATTTTAGTTTAGAATAATGTATTCGTTTTGCCATACACTGACATGAATCCACCACGGGTGTACATGCATGTACAACACCCAAACTTTAAATATAAACTTTTTCCCCTTGGAATTAAACTTTGGTGATTTTTCCCAATTCTTATTTTTTAAATCTTAGTTTTGGCCACACCACGCAGCTCATGCAATCTTAGTTCCCCAACAAGTGACTGAACTCCAGGCTATGGCAGTGAAAGTGCTGAGTCCTAACCATTGGACCTCCGGAGAATTCCTAAAACTCTTTAAACTTTACTAAAGATGGAAAATTTTCTACTCTTTATTAATAAATTCTGAAGAAGAACAGGACAGTGGGAAAGTCTCCCCATCCTATCTCATTAAAATAAAAATAGCAATTGAAGGGAAAATTAAAAGCTAACCATACAGGTATATTGAAGATGAGCTTGGATTAACCAACACGCTATGAAATCATTGACTCACTTTGAACTCCATGGGAGCGTACTATTTTCCAGGTTTCTGATGCCACTTCTTTGACATCCACTTGATAGTGATTAATAGGCACACCTCCATGGGAGTCCGGCTTGCTGAAAGAAACCTTGGCTGTGGTCTGTGACAGCTCTATAATCTTCACTCCATAGGGACTTGATGGAACATCTACAAAGGAATAAAAACAAAGGAAATATAACCCAGGTAATGTGGATGGCCATTATTCAGATTTACGGTGCTCTGAGAACTAGGAAGAAAGGAAAATTGCTGCCTCTATGACGTAATATATTTGAATTACAAAGCTTGCACAAACCACTGAATGATCTCGTCAAATTATAGGAAAGTATACACTAGTTCATGTTTATTACTGTAGAAAATAGTCAATTCAATATCAGATTTCATTTATTAAGGGAATAGTTTTACTTCTATCTTTACTATTCAATATAAGCATTTTATTTCCATTCAAGAAAAACAAGTTCATGAGTGTGTGCGTGTGTGTGTGTGTGTGTGTGTGTGTGAGAGAGAGAGAGAGAAGGCAGGTGAAAGTAAAATACAGGAAAACTAGATTTTATTGAATTATTAACATAAATAATTATCTTTAGTGAAAATGTGAGATTTATTTTTGTTTATAAAAATTATATTAAATAATTGGGCAAATTTTAGAGAAATTGTCATTATGAAATAAATAAAACTTTAAACTATCTTTTAAAATTTCCCTTATGAATCATTTAATTAAAATAATGTTACATGTTTAAGTTTTAATCCTTTAGTTCAGGTATTTACATTTTAATCCCTGCAATTAAAGGAAACAGTTACAAAATCTTTTATCTGTGTGCTTTTTTTTTTAATTTTTATTTTTACTTTATTTTAATTTACAATACTGTATTGGTTTTGCCATACATTGACATGAATCCACCATGGGTGTACATGCATTCCCAAACATGAACCCCCCCTCCCACCTCCCTCCCCATAACATCTCCCTGGGTCATCCCCGTGCACCAGCCCCAAGCATGCTGTATCCTGCATCGGACATAGACTGGCGATTTGTTTCCTACATGATAGTATACATCTGTGTGCTTTTGTAATAATCCTTTACTCATATTACTTCAAACGCAAGAAGATACCCTTGAGCAGATACTTTTGGGTGAAACTTCACTTTATTTTCTAGTACACAAAGCCTTGTAAAGAATTATCTGAAAGGCCAAACAAGCAACAGGAGAGTGTAAAAGAGCAAAAAGTCTTGATGAGGAAATCAATGAAACCTCTGCTCTGAAAACATGAGCAATTAGAGACATGTTAAACATTAAAGGAATTTCTCTCTGTCCCTTCTGTCTCTCAGCCTCAGTCTTTCTTCAATCTCACATTTGAAAAAAAATCATAAAGATTAGAAATATATACAATTTAGGTAAATTATATATAGGTATTTTATGAATATGTAAATTAAGTACATAGTTCCATCTCAGGAACTATGTACTTTCTCAAAAGAAAATCACTTGATTGAAAATAATGCAGCAAATGTAAATTTTTGTTTCAGTATAATCAAACATTCATATAAAAGTCTCTAATGGCTGTCGAGAGTCAAATGTGCCTTATTTGCTAGAGTTAAAAGAGAGCACTGTAGATCACATAAAAGTATGTCTTACAAATGACACTGGACAAGAGCCATGAGGTCAGGTTTATGGCCTTTTGGATATTAATATTGTAAAGAAATGCAACAGTGTACATTTCAGCTCTAATTAGTAATTGCAAATTATTTGACAGTCCTATGAAGTGCATTATACTAAAACTCTAAGGTTCAGGAATAAATATGCAGAATATGAATACATCCCAATATAATTTTACAGGGCTTCCCTGGTGGCTTAGATGGTAAAGCAAAGTTTCTTTAATCGCTAGATTATAACCAAAGTTTCTTTTCATCTGCAGATTTGATCTAAAGTTTGCAGAAGAGGGAAAACACACACACATTGATTGTTCCACATAAGACTGACCCCATGTTGAGTGACTCTGTAACATCAATTAGGACTAAATTGGGAATCATAGCAATAACATTTAGTTTGACGACACATTTCAAAAGAAAAGGTTTTAAGTACTAGTGGAGGCTGGAAGAGCTTCCCAGGTGGTTCAGAGGTAAAGAATCTGCCTGCCAATGCAGGAGGTGTAGGTTTGTTCCCTGAGTCAGGAAGATCCCCTGGTAGGAAATGGTAATCTGCTCCAGTATTCTTGCCTGGAAAATCCCATGGACAGAGGAGCCTGGTGGGATACTGCCCAGAGGTCACAAAGAGTTGGACATAACAGAGACTGAGCACACATGCAGAGAGAGAGGAGGGATACTTCTGGGCTCCCACCTTTGACCCTATGGTATGTTCACAGTTTGGGGTTCTTACGCTAAGTACAGAAGTATGCACCATTTGCTAAGCTGTATACTCTGACATGGTACACCAACTGAACCTTTAATCTTAACATAAATGTACCATCACAAAAGTAGAGGTGAGTGGGTATCTTTTCTGTCTATTCTCAGACCTCTTGACTCTTAGCTTGGTTTTCATTTATATTTATTTTTTGTTGGCCTCTTCTTTCTGTTACCTGACTAAAAAGAAAAGTGTGCTTGTAATGTGAAGCTCTAAAATCTTTTTTTAGATAAAATCTGATTTTATATGTCGAACCACCCACTGACTACTAAATTATGAATTTCTTGAGGAAAGGGAAAAATTATTTGCTATACACAATTTATACATGCAAGCATATATACATACATATATACACAGATATACTGTTGAAAAAAGTGATGGGCTATACTCAGGCCTCAGGAAATGTATGATAAATTACAATTTTCATCAATTAAAAATATGATACAGAGGTACAGACTTTGGCCAAGTAAATAGTGCCTGACATCTAAACTAACACCTCTAATTCTTCTCTCCACTTTCTCAATTGTTTCATAATCACATTTATTCTTGATCCTACCTCTGATATGCACATCAGCATTAGTCACAAAGTTATTTTTATTTTTATTTCAATTCTTGAGAAAATTCTGGGAGATGGTGAAGGGCAGGGAAGCCTGGCGTGCTACAGTCCTTGGTGTCTCAAAGACTCAGATACCACTTAGTGACTGAACAACAAAATCTTTTCATTTCTGCTTGCACTGTGAACTCCAAAGCCCATGCCCCATATGCTTCTTCCTGAAATGCCATTAGTGGCTCTCAGCTTCCTCTTCTATTGGACAGCCCACCAAGTTTGAATCCATATGGCATGGAAATGCAAAATCAATATTTCTAAAGCACCACTCTGATCATGTTACTTTCCTGAGGAGATATTCAGGAGCTTCCTCCTCTTTACAACCTCAAACTTAGGCTTTTCTGTCTGGCTTTCTAAATCCTGAAATATTTTTGAGATTAGTTGTTTGTCAGTTGCTTCATTTGCTATTATTTTCTCTTATTCTGAAGGCTGTCTTTTCACCTTGCTTATAGTTTCCTTTGTTGTGCAGAAGCTTTTAAGTTTAATTAGGTCCCATTTGTTTATTTTTGCTTTTATTTCCAATATTCTGGGAGATGGGTCATAGAGGATCCTGCTGTGATTTATGTCAGAGAGTGTTTTGCCTATGTTCTCCTCTAGGAGTTTTATAGTTTCTGGTCTTACATTTAGATCTTTAATCCATTTTGAGTTTATTTTTGTGTGCGGTGTTAGAAAGTGATCTAGTTTCATTCATTTGCAAGTGGTTGACCAGTTTTCCCAGCACCACTTGTTAAAGAGATTGTCTTTACTCCATTGTATATTCTTGCCTCCTTTGTCAAAGATAAGGTGTCCATAGGTGAGTGGATTTATCTCTGGGCTTTCTATTTTGTTCCATTGATCTATATTTCTGTCTTTGTGCCAGTACTATACTGTCTTGATGACTGTGGCTTTGTAGTAGAGCCTGAAGTCAGGCAGGTTGATTCCTCCAGTTCCATTCTTCTTTCTCAAGATTGCTTTGGCTATTTGAGTTTTTTTTTTTTTGTATTTCCATACAAATTGTGAAATTATTTGTTCTAGCACTGGGAAAAATACATTGGTAGCTTGATAGGAATTGGATTGAATCTATAGATTGCTTTGAAAAGATGCTCAATATTACTCATTATCAGAGAAATGCAAATCAAAACCACAGTGAGGTACCATTTCATGCCAGTTAGAATGGTTGCGATACAAAAGTCTACAAACAATAAATGCTGGAGATGGTGTGGAGAAAAGAGAACCCTCTTAAACTGTTGGTGGGAATGCAAACTAGTACAGCCACTATGGAGAACAGTGTGGAAATTCATTAAAAAACTGGAAATAGAACTGCCTTAGCAATCCCACTGCTGGGCATACACACCGAGGAAACCAGAATTGAAAGAGACACATGTACCCCAATGTTTATTGCAGCACTGTTTATAATAGCCAGGACATGGAAACAACCTAGATGTCCATCAGCTGATGAATGGATAAGAAAGCAGTGGTACATACACACAATAGAGTATTAGCCATTAAAAGAATACATTAGAATCAGTTCTAATGAGGTGGATGAAACTGGAGCCTATTATACAGAGTGAAGTAAGCCAGAAAGCAAAACACCAATACAGTATACTAACACATATATATGGAATTTAGAAAGATGGTAATGATAACCCTGTATGCAAGACAGCAAAAGAGACACAGATGTATAGAACAGTCTTTTGGACTCTGTGGGAGAGGGAGAGGGTGGGATGATTTGGGAGAATAGCATTGAAACATGGATACTATCATACACGAAACGAATCGCCAGTGCAGGTTCGATGCATGATACTGGATGCTTGTGGCTAGTGCACTGAGATGACCCTCTAGAGGGATGGTACAGGGAGGGAGGAGGGAGGGGAAGTTCAGGATGGGGAACATGTGTATAACCTGTGGCGGATTCATGTTGATGTATGGCAAAACCAATACAATATTGTAAAGTAATTAACCTCCAATTAAAATAAATAAATTTATATTAAAAAAGAAAAGATCCTGAAATATCTAACCTCACTGGGTGTATTCAAGCAGATCATATTTTAAAAAATGATCAAACACAACCCACTGTTTCAAATAGGGATTGTAGATGTTGAATTTCATCCACAATACTCCTATCATTGTTAGCGTAGTTTTGTAAATTAGTTCTTAGATCCTTCCATCTCAATAACAAAAGAATGCCACCTATCACTGAATGAATAAAAAGGATAATTGTACAAACACTTTATTTATATTTACTTTTCCTTTTCATCTCTTCTAGTACCAACATAGGATTGGGTGAAGCACCAGGATATATATCATCAGAATTTATAAATCCAAAGTCTGGTCTTTTGTCAGCTGCAACCTTGGACATGTCTGTTAATCTTTTCCACAGTCAGTATTTTTCTCCCCAAAATGGAGATTAGAATAATGTCCACACTAGGGAGGTTACTTGCATTAAGTAATGAAAAACATGTAAGCCAGAATTTGAAATATATTAATAATAAGCCCTTAGTAAATATTAGTCATCATAGTTTTGCTATCCTTCCCTGATAACCACATTCTTACTATCACTTTATTTTGTATCCACTGACATCTTTCAATATTCAGTCAAGTGGTAGGTAAAAGATACAATACTAAGATTCAGCTTAGAAATTTTTGCTGTGTATAGTAGCAAAGAGTTGGTGTCACAGTCCAGGAGTCACACAGGGACCGTCTGTGAAGTTGATGTATGATTCTAGGTAAATAAAGCTCATTTAGTATCAGTTTTATTTTAAACAAAATATTAATAATAACAGCATTAAAGTTGCTGTTGTGTGGGTAAGTTAATGGGGATATACATCACAGGGTATTTACAAATATCATTCCACTTACCCTTTCTTTAAAACAGCTCTCAGTGTCTAAATAACATTGATGTAAATTTTGATATTTAAGCATATGTCTAAAGTCACATGGTTTGATGGCTTGATGGTTTGATCAAAGTATAAAGGAGAAAACATAAAAAAATCTTTCTTGGTAATCATTTATATGTTGTAACAGGTAAAGGAATAATAAGAGGAGTTGCTTCTCTGAATTTAATTCTGATAAAATAAAACAATACAATTAAATAAAAAGGAACCAGTAAGTAAAGTGAGAGTATAAACAACCTGGTTAATAACAAAGAGGGCAATAAGCGGATATATATGTGCATGCATATCTATATGCACATATATAGATACACATACACATATATACATACAGACATGTATAGACATACATACACATAGATATTTGGAAACAAATTCAAAACAATACATCAAATATTATGTTCCCCTGCCTAACAACAAAACAGCATCCTAAAATGAATATACTCCCTATAAAGCAGACTCTTGAAAGCACATGCCCCAAGATATTCATGAGGAGGAAAAGAGAGTTGAAGAATATAATGTACTTACAAAGGATATCTTAGATAAGTAAATGTTTTAAAAACATTTTCAACTTGATGATGAATCATGAGATTAAAAAACAATTTTTCTTCAGGAGTCATGATAATGTAGGGGCTTATAGAAATCATCATGTTTGTTCACTCAAATTGTACCCTATCACTTCTGGATTCATGGACGTCCAACCTCTGATTTTTCCAAGGCCAAACCCTTCATCTCAGAATGCTATTACTTTTACTTTTCTGCAGAACACTGTCATCAGGGAGCTCTTCTCTTCCTTTTATTTTTCTTTGGACTTTCAGTCTCTCTTTTTCTCTGTCCTATTACGATGAATTAAAAAGATCTCTCAATGGACAAATTTTCCGCAGTTCTACTCTCTTCTCAGAAAACAAGCTCTTCATTAGTTTCCCTACCACAAAACTTAGCTGCTTTGAGTTTCTACCCCAACATCTTTACTTCTGAAACTTTGGTTTGCTGGATTGCTGGGAAGATGGCAATTAAGATACAGTGGTTCAGAGACATTGACTCATCTCTTTCCCCAGCAGTGAGGGTGTAATATCGCTTAACTTAGATCAATCAGAACAATTTGGTATTTGTCAATCTTGCAAGATTTTTTTAAATATTTTTTCTAAATATTTGTAATCAATTTTTCTAAAATGGTGTTTGAATCCTTATCTCAAATACTTTCGAATGATACCCCTCCTCCATTTCTATCACTATGCTATTCCTCTTCACCAAAAGAAATGGAAGGCTAAAACCTTTATTCCCTAGGTTCATTTGCTGCTATGGTTGTTATCATCATAGAGGCATTTAGGATGAGTGGCGCATCTTCATGGTTTAACATGCTGAACCAGTGTGAGTGCCATTCCTATTCTTCTGAGCAGGTGCATGTGGATAAGAGGACATACAGATGTGGATTACAGAAGTACCTGGACTCCTTACTCCACAGTCTATTCAATTTGTGGTGCCAGGGGCTGTGAAATCAATAGAAGGGTAGCTTGACTGCAGAGTTTCTTGACCTCTGATGAGCAGTTGTAGAGTTGACTTTGGACCTCACTTGAGGTATATTAAGACCTTGAAGTCATGCCTTCCCTCTCCCCTACTTCTCAAATAATTTTATAACCACCCATGTCTCCATATTAAAGTATTATCTCCTGGTTTATTTATCAGTCTCTATCTGACAAAAGTCCCAAATGTTAAGGGAATTCTCATATAAAGAATTGAGTTTCCTAGATTTAGCAAGACCCTGCCATGCAGACTGTATATATCAACTGCATTCACCTCAAGGATAATGCTGAAATGGGTTTCATCTGATTCGGCTCTGAGTGGCCACATTATTTACAATAAATTTTATATATTTTTCCTATTTCAAGTGTGAGGTTAATCTAACATTATACCCAATCTATAGCACATCTGAAACTGCAAATTCCTAATTTCTTTATCCATCTCATTGGCTTCAAATGCCAAATCAAATCATTATTCTATTGATCTTTTAACATCATGTGATCACATATGTTTAAAATTTTCTCCTCACAGGTAGTGACACTAAACTTCTGAATAATTGTTTTCAATTTTATTTGCTAATTTACTTCTTAAAATTATTATTTTTTAACTTTACAATATTGTATTGGTTTTGCCACACATCAACCTGAATCTGCCACAGGTGTACACGTGTTCCCAATCGCAAACCCCCCTCCCTCCTCCCTCTTCCCTCCCCGTACCATCCCTCTGGATCATCCCAGTGCACCAGCCCCAAGCAACCTGTACCCTGCATTGAACATAGACTGGAGATTTGTTTCTTATATGATATTATACATGTTTCGATGCCATTCTCCCAAATCATCCCACCCTTCCCTCTCCCGCAGAGTCCAAAAGACTGTTCTATACATCTGTGTCTCTTTTGCTGTCTCACATACAGGGTTATTGTTACCATCTTTCTAAATTCCATATATATGCGTTAGTATACTGTATTGGTATTTTTCTTTCCGGCTTACTTCACTCCGTATAATCGGCTACAGTTTCATCCACCTCATTAGAACTGATTCAAATGTATTTTTTAATGGCTGAGTAATATTCCATTGTGTATATGTACCACAGCTAACTGTCAGTTAAACTACAGCCTGGAGGGCTGCAGTCCATGGGGTTGCAAAGAGTCGAACATGACAGAGCGACTAAGCACATACACACAACTATGACTCATAAGCAAATCAAGCGAAGCATTTTGAACCCTTTATACATTCAATAATTCATCTAAGTCTACAATAAGCCAGGTAATTTTCGAAGATAAAAGTTTACCTTATAGTATAGGAAAAAAGAGAAAGGTGTAGATTTTTCAGGCTAGATATCCCAAAACTGATTATGTAAGAGAAACTTACATATTAAATATTACATATTCAGCTCAGTTCAGTTCAGTGCAGTCACTCAGTCATGTCCGACTCTGCAACCCCATGAATTGCAGCACACCAGGCCTCTCTGTCCACCACCATCTCCCAGAGTTCACTCAAACTCATGTCCATTGAGTCGGTCATGCCATCCAGCCATCTCATCCTGTCGTCCCCTTTTCCTCCTGCCCTAATCCCACCCAGCATCAGAGTCTTTTCCAATGAGGCAACTCTTTGCATGAGGTGGCCAAAGTACTGGAGTTTCAGCTTTAGCATCATTCCTGCCAAAGAACACCCAGGGCTGATCTCTTTCAGAATGGACTGGTTGGAACTCCTTGCAGTCCACGGGACTCTCAAGAGTCTTCTCCAACATCACAGTTCAAAAGCATGAATTCTTTGGTGCTCAGCTTGCTTCACAGTCCAACTCACATCCATACATGACCACTGGAAAAACCATACCCTTGACTAGATGGACCTTTGTTGGCAAAGTAATGTCTCTGCTTTTGAATATGCTATCTAGGTCAGTCAGAACTTTTCTTCCAAAGAGTAAGCGTCTTTTAATTTCATGGCTGCAGTCACCATCTGCAGTGATTTTGGAGCCCAAAAAGATAAAGTCTGACACTGTTTCCACTGTTTCCCCATCTATTTCCCATGAAGTGATGGGACCAGATGCCATGATTTTAGTTTTCTGAATGTTGAGATTTAAGCCAACTTTTTCACTCTCCTCTTTCACTTTCATCAAGAGGCTTTTTCGTTCTTCTTCACTTTCTGCCATAAGGGTGTTGTCATCTGCATATCTGAGGTTATTGATATTTCTCCCGGTAATCTTCATTCCAGCTTGTGCTTCTTCCAGTCCAGCGTTTCATGGCATCTGGTCATATCACTTCATGGCAAATAGATGGGGAAACAGTGAAAACAGTGGCTTACTTTACTTTTCTGGGCTCTAAAATCACTGAATATAGTGATTGCAGCCATGAAATTAAAAGACGCTTACTCCTTGGTAGGAAAGTTATGACCAACCTACATAGCCTATTCAAAAGCAGAGACATTACTTTGCCAACAAAGGTCCGTTTAGTCAAGGCTATAGTTTTTCCAGTAGTCATGTATGGATTTGAGAGCTGGACTGTGAAGAAAAGTGAGCACTGAAGAATTGATGCTTTTGAACTGTGGTTTTGGAGAAGACTCTTGAGAGTCCCTTGGACTGTAAGGAGATCCAACCAGTCCATCCTAAAGGAGATCAGTCCTTGGTGTTCATTGAAAGGACTGATGTTGAAGCTGAATCTCCAATACTTTGGCCACCTGATGTGAAGAGCTGAATCATTTGAAAAGACCCTGATGCTGGGAAAGATTAATGGCAGGAGGAAAAGGGGACGACAGAAGATGAGATGGTTGGATGGCGTCACCGACTCAATGGACATGGGTTTGGGTGGACTCTGGGAATTGGTGATGGACAATGAGGCCTGGCATGCTGCAGTTCATGCAGTCACAATGAGTCAGACACGACCGAGAGACTGAGCTGAAGAGAAACTTAGTTTTATATTTAGCTGAAGAAAGTGTGTTTTCCAACAAACTGATTTCAAGCTGCTTTCACATTTCATGGAACAAAGGTCTAGATAAAATGTAGTCCAGGTACAAGGGCAAGTAGATTGACTATAATTACATATCAACAGAATTCTGTTCAATTGATCCAACTTAACCTGTAAGAAGGTATCTATTCTTGAAAATGACTTGAATAGGCTGAACCATGACATAGATGAAAATACAAATGACTGCTTCATGGTATTTGTGAATTAAATGTATCTGAGAAAGAAAGCAAAAATACTGGGTTTGAGAGGATCTCAGTAGGTTAAAAGGATGAGCTCAAATGGACAAGATGAAATTTAATAGGGGTAAGTACAGAGTCCTGAACTGAGGTTAAACCAAATCAGTTGTTAAGCATAGCACAGGAGATCTCAGTAGGTCTCCTAGTATTAGCTTGTGTGATAAAAGGAGGTAGGAAAAGTCTTGAAGGAATAAAGTGGCAAATCAAGTGAAATTTATGAATTGTTTTATAAAATACAATTGGAGTATTAGCCATTAAAAAGAATACATTTGAATCAGTTCTAATGAGATGGATGAAACTGGAGCTGATTATACAGAGTGAAGTAAGCCAGAAAGAAAAACACCAATACAGCATACTAACACATATATATGGAATTTAGAAAGATGGCAATGATGACCCTGTATGCAAGACAGCAAAAGAGACACAGATGTGTAGAGTGGACTTTTGGACTCTGAGGGAGAGGGAGAGAGGGTGGGATGATTTGGGAGAATGGCATTGAAACATGTATACTATCATGTAAGAAACGAATCGCCAGTCTATGTCTGATGCAGGATACAGGATGCTTGGGGCTGGTGCACGGGGATGACCCAGAGAGATGTTATGGGGAGGGAGGTGGGAGGGGGGTTCATGTTTGGGAACACATGTACACCCATGGTGGATTCATGTCAATGTATGGCAAAACCAGTACAGTATTGTAAAGTAAAATAAAGTAAAAATAAAAATTTAAAATTAAAAAAAATACAATGTCCATAATAAATAAGATTGTTATTCCCTTATCAGATACTACTGTGCATTCATCATCTATGATGTCCTAGAATTAGCCAGTTTTAAAAAGAGACCTAGCTACTCTCAGCTGCTGTATTTTTCAGTTGCTAAGTCATGTCCAAATCTTTGTGACCCCAAGGACTGCAGCTCACCAGGCTTCCCTGTCCACTATTTCCTGGAGTTTGCTCAAATTCATGGCCATTGAGTCAGTGACTCTACATAATTATCTCATATCTGCTACCATTCCCACCATTTGCCTTCAGTCTTTCCCAGCATGAGGGTCTTTTTCCAATGAGTCCAGTCTTTGCATCAGGTGACCGAAGTATTGGAGCTTTAGCTTCAGCATCAGTCCTTACAATGTATTTTTTGGGTTGATTTCCTTTAGGATTGCCTGGTTTGATCTCCTTGCTGTCCAAGGGATTCTCAAGTGTTTCTCCAGCACCACAATTCAAAAGTATCAAATTTTGGTGCTCAGCCTTCTTTATGGTCTAACTCTCACATTTGTACTTGACTACTGGAAAAACCATAGCTTTGACTACACTCATAGTGAAGAATGTTACTTAAAAACTAAGAACTGGCTGCTAAGCGTGCTGTTTTGTTATTGGGATGTTGTAGCTCTCAAGTTCTCTCAGTGTGTAGAATTATTTTACAAATTCTCTTCTAAATCACATTCCTGGCAAAACGAAGCTCCCTGTAGAAGTGATTGAACACACACACATCCCTCCACTTCTTTTCTCTATCCAGCTATGTACACAAGACCAGAGTACCCCCAATACTCAATCATCAGCTCTGGATCATTCTAATTTTTGCATTTACTGATCTCTTCCCCAAAGGTGACATAATTATATTGGTTTTATTAGCCATGATATATTAGTCATGCTAACCCTACAAACTGTAGAAATTAATCATTCATCACTGCCCCCATTGTTTTATTGAAAACTCTCCTTATTCTGATCAAGCTCCCATAGTCTTCTCTGGGTTGCTGTCTCTGTCTTACAACAGGCACATACTTTCACTGAGCCTGAGCTCCAACACCTCACACTGAACAAATGAAAACCATTTAACTCCATTCACTACATTCAGTGTCAAACATCATATGCTGGGTTGCCATGCCCTACCCCATCCACATAAAAATACCCACTTTGCTCAGATGTGAAAAATGTAAGTGAAAGTGTTAGTCACTCAGTTGTGTCTGACTCTTTGCGACCCCATGGACTGTAGCCCACCAGGCTCCTCCGTCCATGGAACTCTCCAGGCAAGAAAACTCCAGTGGATTGCCTCCATTTCCTTCCAGGGGATATTCCCAACCCAGGGATTGAACCTGGGTCTCCTGCATTGCAGGCAAATTGATTATCATCTGAGCCACCAGGGAAGCCAGATGCAGGACTAAATTATTCAGGAGGGGGAAAAAAGGAAGGAAGGAAAGGAAGAATAGAGAATATATTTTTGAAATAAAAAATGTAGATTTCCTTTTCTCACTGTATATCTAGTACAAAATTTCACCCTAATTTGCCTGCTTTATCATTTTTTAGGAGCAAAGTAATATGTTACAGGGTAAAATACAGTAAGTCAAATGATCTTGATGTTTTACCTGGTCAAATAGGCCAATGAAATATTAAACTGTGGTATTAAAAATATTTTGAAATATTTCAACTTCTATATAATGTTTCTCATAATATTTTATTTAAAATCAAATTATACATTCAGTGTTTGAACTCTGTAGGAAAGACTAAACATTATAAGCATTACATAAAGGAATCTCATCAAAGGAATTATATTTATTAATGTTGATATATAGATGGATGTTTTCTATCCAAGACACAGTGTCCAATTCATTTTTATATGTTTATAACAATTTCTGTTGAATGAATCTTTTTCTGACACAAAGTTTTAGCATCTTTTCATCACAAAATTTTGGAATATGAGGATAACTGGAGCATTTGAATTATATTTCCAATAACATAATAACTCATCATGAATACATATTTTCTAATTTTATCTTGTTAGTTGCTCAGTCATGTTTGACTCAATATGATTCCATGCTTTTTAATTATAGTTGGAAAGAGGGAAACTCACTAATTTCATATCTTCATTAGAAGGATATGTATAAAGTATCTTAACAAAAATATTATTGTGAGTAATATGACATGAAATTACATAGATATTATATAATGAATTAAATAAGACTTTAAATCTCATCAGCATAATGTTTTATATTTCATAGTTTCTTGAATTATGAATTTCCAAAAAATAAAAAAAAATTTTAAAAGGTCATTTATCAAGTTCTACCTTATAGAAAATGGGGTCATTTTTCAAAAAAGCAATATATAATAGTATATCAATGTCAATATATTTATATTATATTAACTATAATATATATAGCAATCATATGTCTAGCTATTATTTATAAACAGTTTCTACAAGGACATTTGCCTAATTTTCTAAAGCTTGGAATTAACGTGAGTAGTGGATGCTTCTCATTACTACAATTAATACTTAAATTTATTATAAATTAATTTGATGTGATTTAACACATTTCATTTTCTAGAATTTAATTTGCTTGTACAAAGATTTATTCATATGACTAACTGCATGCAGTCTATTTCCAATGATTTTCACTGAGATTAGTTTTCTAATGACTTCCTGGTAGACAGTACACACTGGTTTATATTCTCCCTTATTTCAAAATTTACTGTCTCTTTTCCTTTCTATCTTAACTCCCTCTAATCTTAACTTTTTCCTTATCATTTCTTTCCCTAAAACTTTTCCACAGAATCCTTCTCTTCCTTTATCCATAATGTAGTAAAATAAAACTTGAATAAGAGCAGGTTTTCCAGTTACATAATAATTTGATTATTATTAGCTTCATAACTTTTAAATTTCCCTTTTGATCTTCACAACTAATGACTTCAGATATATCTATGTATCAAAAGAAATACTTCGTTAACAATATAAAATTGCAGTTATATAATTTAATTTTTATTCGAAAAAGTTTTAAAATATTTTCATGGAGGTTATTTATTCTATTAAAATATAATATTAGAGTGATTTTCTGATATTTCCCTACCTGGAACTAGAAGATAATAAATTATATTTACATCATCTGAATTTTACAAATTATAAAAATGGATATTTCCAGATTTCTAATCAGTCTTGTACTAATGGCAAAATCTATATGTGTTTACATATACACCCAAATATAAATATATATAATATAAATACAAATAAAAATATAGCTAGATTTCTAGTTAAGGTAAACTTTAACCTGTACGATATTTTACCTATATATTTTAAACTTTAAGGGAAGAACTGGAATGTTTTTATATATACAAAATGAAACATATTTCAGCAAGTTACATAACTCTAAATTTTAACAATAAAGTTACTATTTTTCTTTCAATTTTAGAATTTAAAACATTAATTTCAATTTCTTTAAAGATATATTTATTGCTAGTTTTTGACAAGACTCTTACTTTATGTGAATATAGTTTGATTTCTTAAGACATATGTTTCCCAACACTTTTGTATATAAAGTTGGGGAAATCAGAATCAGAATGAAAATGAATCTTGATTAGTGAATACAATCTAAGTCCTCACTGTATCATATAGAACTGTTACAATTTTTTAAGTATTAGTTCTATCTTTCTCATAGTAACCTGTATCAGGATTATGAAAATATAAAAATTATTTACTGCAGGAAATATTTTATGAGACATCAGAAATTACTACATTATACTTACCAGCCAAAGCAAGAATATACTCTTGAAATCTTGTTCCTATACGATTAGTAGCTGTGCAATTATATCGTCCAAAGTCATTATCGGATGTAGGTGCAATCTAAAATAATTATAATAATAAAAGTTTCACAATTTTAGAACAATATCACAGACGTTTTAAAATAGTCTCTAGCATCACTGTCATCTTCATATATATACAGTTACTGACAACTCCTTGCCATAACTCTTTTTATGTATCAAGTAAGCATTCTCTCTTTTTAAGATACAAGCCATAGTTTTGTACCATCTATGTGTGTCCATGTGCTTAGGTGCTCAGTCCGGTTCAACTCTTTGTGACCCCATGGACTCTAACCCACCATAGGACCAGGTAAATTACAGTTAGTCTATCAATTTATTAAGTAGATAAATACTACCATTTTGTTACATATATTCAAGTGAAAAATCATCAGATATTTATATATGTAAAGTTCAGAAAATAGTACAGGTTGAAAAATATGTATTCTGCAAATGCTACAAATGACTTTGAAAATAGGAATCTTGTAACAAAAGCATTGTTAACTCTGTATTCTACCTTGCTGTCTTCGATCAGGCAAGTTTAAAGTTTAAGAAAGGTTCAAAATACCACAGCTTTCTCTTCCTCTTATGATTTTATTAAGCATAAAATATTAAGAAAGTGTGAGGATCTATTTAAAATAAAAATCTTTCAGGAAGGTATTTTTCAAGAAAATATTTCCCTGTGTACCAATCCCTGTTAGCAGGCACATTATCTTGATATCTAATAACATATCTTGTCCCTATTGCTGTTCAATTCCTATCATTTTCTTTCAGTTTAGGTGGAAAATAGTTGACCTCAGTCCTTACACACTTGAAATCCATAATTAAGTTAACCTTCTGGGATTCTATGTTGAAGAGTGGGACCAACACTGTAATTATAATGTACCAAAATTCTGAAGTATCAATTCAGAAAAGAGATTTGGTGATCGTAAAGATATAATTTTCAATTCCAGTAACTATTATTAAGAGAGAATAAGTGTACAATAGAGTTGCTGTTAATTTCAAGTCTATCTCAAAAGGGGGAAATGGTTTTGTGATAATGGGAGGCTATTAACTAAAAGTGCAATTTGGAGGTCCATTGAAGATGATAATTCTGAAAGGGTACAAAAAGCGGTGTCATTCATCTTCTAGTCAGGTGTCCATCTAGGAATAGATCATAGCTTTAAGGACTAGAAGCTTTAACAGCTCATATATAAGTACTTTTAAGTGACTAAAATATTCATTTTTCATACATTCAGGTTATAATAAACTAGGTTAACTTAACTAGAAAATAATTTTACCACTCAGAAAGTTTACAAGGCTCAGTTCAGCTTTGATTTTATGTTCCTGGGAGTTCACTTATCAAAAGACAAAGGCTTTGTAATTCTAGCTGAAATAAGTAATTTCTTTATCATGCTCTATGATTAACAAATAGAGAAACTATCCTTAGTAGCACAGTCTATTAAAAAAACACAGATCAGACAACTGGAAATCATGTCCCCTCCAGCCTATTTAGTGTATTCTAGGAAAGCAGTAGAGTCCAATAAGTGGTTTTAAAAGTTCAATGCCAACAAAGTGAAATAATAGATAATTTTATCAAAATGTATAATAATATATAACAAAGGTATATAATTCATGTTTATTTAATATATATTCATATTAACTATATTTAACACATAAAATATTACTTATATTTATTCAATAAGCACTAGAAATATCTACTTAGGATACTACTTCTTCATATTTTAATATGCAGTTAAAATAATTCAACTTTACTTCAGATGTTGGGCCTTGATGGAATATAATAAAATATCAAGTGTAGTTTTAAACACCAAAATATAAACTGAGAGAACAATGTTAATAAAGGAATTTGTAAGCTCTTTCCTAAACACTACAGGGCAGAATATTATTCCAGTCTACCTATTAGAAACTTTCTGAATCAAACTTTCTCATATATTAAAAAGCTGTCCTATTACCTCAGGGGAATACCTAGGGAAAACAAATGACCAAATATGTAAGGCCTTGAGAAATACATTTATTGGCAAGAACCAAAAGCATTTATAGAATGTTTTGTTATTTTTAAAAATTCACATTAAAAAATGAACATATGTATATAATCAAAGTAAAAATTTGTTAATTCAAGGAATCTACTATTAACCAGATTATTATTAATTGTAAAATTTATTTTTATTTTTATATGTTCTTAAGTATTAGCAATTATGTAACTACTATAATAATTTATAGAGAAAAATCATTATAATGTATATCCTAAGGAACTATGTATGCTACTAATTCAAAATTAGTAACATTATTACTGCTTCTTCTTATTGTTGTTATTGTTATTTTGGTTTAGTGTTTTAAGTTGTTTTTGTTACACATCTGTATTATCTATTCAGGATTTAAACTTAATTTTTGAAAACAGTATACACATAGAAAGTTTATGCTCAAGGTCAGTGCCCTAAGAAACAGATTCTTTGGCTATGTTTGAACAAAAATTGCTTAGTTTTCACTTTTGCATTGAAAGAAATGGCATTCTGGCAGAAATGACATGAGAACTTTATATTAATAAAATATTTAAATGTCAATTTATAAATTGTTGCTCATATAAACTATGGAGAATTATGAGCTATTTCAGAAACTGAAAAGTGGCAAGATGAAGTAAAGCTGAAATTACAGATTAGTCTGTCATTTAAACATGAACGTAAATCTACCTGTTATGGACTGAATCATGGCTATTGACAAAAATCAAGTTCTGAAACCCTAATCTCTAATGTGACTATATTTGGAGGTAAGGACTTTAAGAAGGCAAAGGAGATCACAAGAGTGGGGCCTGGTATCCTTATAAGAAGAAAAGACACTGGAGCATTTTCTCTTCTTTCTCTGCCTACACTGAGGGAAGGTTATATGAGTAACAGTGAGAAGACACCCATCTGCAAACCAAGAAGAGACTTGCAATAAACCAGTCCTTCTGGCACCTGGCTATTGGACTTTTAGCTTCCAGAAATGTGTGAAAAAATAGTTTCTATATTTTAAGCCACCCAGTCTGTGTTATTTTGTTATGGCAGCCCTATCACACTAATACACTGTCCGAAACCTAACCTCAATTTTCTACTATGGTTAAATATTAAAAATTGCAGTTGAATCTGGTCAAAAGTCTTTGTGAAACTGAGTTCTCTGTCAGTTTTCTAATAAATACTTCTAATACAGATACCAAAAAAAAAAAAATGTATTTGAAATAGATTTAGACAAAGTGTTCGGATAATCAGTCAATTATCCAAATGTTTGGTGGAAGTAATATTGAAATCATTCCATCAAACAAATGTTTTACTAAGTCAAGTTACTAGGTAAAAGAGTTAACAGGGCACCAGTGAGTACACTTTTAAGTTAATGCAATAAAGATATCAAATGTTATTGTAAAACAAGCATTATTAAAATTTATGTATATTGAACTAGTAGAGAAAATATAGCATCTTTCCAGCTAAACATGCCATTTAAGAAAGATTCTCAATTGTTATGAAAGCATCATAAATTAGAAGGACTGATGACCATTGTCATAGACTTAGATAAACGTTGGATATTGATATACAAACATAATCTACAATTAATAAATAAAAGATACTGTATTCAAACATAATTTAAAGGCCAGGTACTCGGCAGTATAAAAACAATTATCTTCAATCTTAATGTAAAATATAAAATGAAATGAGGCAATGAACAAGCAAATGTGGTTTATTTAGGAACTTGTACATATGTTGCCAGCAGATAGCATTTATATATGCCAGTCTAGGAAGCAGGATGATGTAATCACAAACTCAATGCCTAGTAGCAACACTGAAATTTAACTTTTGGCCCTCAATAACTGACAAACTATTTATTCTTTCTCCCTACTTTTTCCTGATACAATTGTTTTTTTTTTTTCAAATATAAATTCATGAAAAATAATGACTTTTGCTATATAGCCATATATCTATATAATAAGCCCATAAAGTAAATAGTGAGACACTAACCATTAATCGACAATGACCCAAATGCATAAAATTTCTCTTTAAGCAAATAAATATATACAATATGGTATATGTTTATTATAGGATAGAATTTTAAATAATAATTTATATATCAAGATATTTAAATATATTCTAAAATAATAGATAACTGCCAAAATAATACAATTTGTTGATATATAATGAAGACTTACCTCTAATATTATTTTTCTCCCTGTACTATATGTCTTTAAATTAGTAGTGTTTTTAGCTGGCAAGACTAATTTCTCTCTTCTCCAATGGACTGATGCTGGTGGATTCGATTTCACATCACAGCTTATATTTATTGGATTTCCTTCCCAAGAATAATAAATTGTTTGATTTGATATAAACTTGGGAGCATCTGTAAAGCAATATAATATAATGTTATAGACCTTTTCTTTAAGATAGTCATTTCATTAGTATAAACAATAGTAATCATTATTGACTACAAAAAAAGCCATAGTAATTCTAATTGTATATATTTAATATGTGATATTAGAACTCATGAAAAGATATCATTTGATTGATCCATCAAATCATTTTAATATAAAGTGTTCAAAGTTGGCCAATTATTAAAATATGAAATATTAACACTCACAGTTTTTTGCTTTTAATAATCTGACAAAAATTTCCATCCAGTAAGTTAATGGCTCTCTACATATGTGAAATATATTTCTGAAACAACTTTCATTATAAGTGGGAGTTTTGGATAAAACTTAATAAAATCTATAGTCTTATATCATTTTTCAGCTTTGCCTTAGTTATACAATTTCTCCTATAAAAAATATAAAGCAGACATAAAATTTAAATTGAAATGGCAATGTCACAACACATATTTCCTAAAATGTCTTTTCCAGTATTAAATAAGCAGGTATGTTTTAAATTAATCAACAATAGTTAATTTGAATCTTAGCTCCTATAATGCTATTTCAATTTTCAGGCCCCTACACCAGACCACTATAATTATAGGTGAGAGAAATAGGAAAAAATTATATTATTTCATTGTAAAAACCTTATTGCAAAACCTAGTTGTGCTACATAGACATGTTTTTGTTTTGTTCCATTATAGAAGTATGATGGAGTCCAAATGCCAATCAACTATGACTTTTCTGAGTCTCAATAGATTGACTGTATAATTGAAAGGATTCATATTAACAATTTTTCATAAAAACATAATCCTAAAATAAGTGTTAAGATTATGGCATCCATTCCCATAGCTTCATGGTAAATTGATGATGAAACAATGGAAACAGTGACAGACTTTATTTTCCTGGGCTCCAAAATCACTGCAGATGGTAACTGCAGCCACAAAATTAAAAGACATTTGCTCCTTGGAAGAAAAACTATGACAAACCTAGATAGCATATTAAAAAGAAGACACATTACTTTACCAACAAAGGTCTGTATAGTCAATAATACATTTTTTTCCAGTAGTAATATATGGATGTGAGTTAGACCATAACACTAATAATGAGAAAGTAGAAAAAGAAATTAAGGAAACAATTCCATTCACCATTGCAACAAAAAGAATAAAATACTTAGGAATATATCTACCCAAAGAAACTAAAGACCTATATATAGAAAACTATAAAACACTGATGAAAGAAATCAAAGAGGACACTAATAGATGGAGAAATATACCATGTTCATGGATTGGAAGAATCAATATAGTGAAAATGAGTATACTACCCAAAGCAATTTACAAATTCAACGCAATCCCTATCAAGCTACCAGCCATATTTTTCACAGAACTAGAACAAATAATTTCAAGATTTGTATGGAAATACAAAAAACATCGAATAGCCAAAGCAATCTTGAGAAAGAAGAATGGAACTGGAGGAATCAACTTGCCTGACTTCAGGCTCTACTACAAAGCCACAGTCATCAAAACAGTATGGTACTGGCACAAAGACAGACATATAGATCAATGGAACAAAATAGAAAGCCCAGAGATAAATCCACACACATATGGACACCTTATCTTTGACAAAGGAGGCAAGAATATACAATGGAGTAAAGACAATCTCTTTAACAAGTGGTGCTGGGAAAACTGGTCAACCACTTGTAAAAGAATGAAACTAGATCACTTTCTAACACCGCACACAAAAATAAACTCAAAATGGATTAAAGATCTAAATGTAAGACCAGAAACTATAAAACTCCTAGAGGAGAATATAGGCAAAACACTCTCAGACATAAATCACAGCAGGATCCTCTATGATCCACCTCCCAGAATTCTGGAAATAAAAGCAAAAATAAACAAATGGGATCTAATTAAAATTAAAAGCTTCTGCACAACAAAGGAAACTATAAGCAAGGTGAAAAGACAGCCTTCTGAATGGGAGAAAATAATAGCAAATGAAGCAACTGACAAACAACTAATCTCAAAAATATACAAGCAACTTATGCAGCTCAATTCCAGAAAAATAAACGACCCAATCAAAAAATGGGCCAAAGAACTAAATAGACATTTCTCCAAAGAAGACATACGGATGGCTAACAAACACATGAAAATATGCTCAACATCACTCATTATCAGAGAAATGCAAATCAAAACCACAATGAGGTACCACTTCACACCAGTCAGAATGGCTGCGATCCAAAAATCTGCAAGCAACAAATGCTGGAGAGGGTGTGGAGAAAAGGGAACCCTCCTACACTGTTGGTGGGAATGCAAACTAGTACAGCCACTATGGAAAACAATGTGGAGATTCCTTAAAAAATTGCAAATAGAACTACCTTATGACCCAGCAATCCCACTGCTGGGTATACACACCGAGGAAACCAGAATTGAAAGAGACACATGTACCCCAATGTTCATCGCAGCACTGTTTATAATAGCCAGGACATGGAAACAACCTAGATGTCCATCAGCAGATGAATGGATAAGGAAGCTTTGGTACATATACACGATGGAGTATTACTCAGCCGTTAAAAAGAATTCATTTGAATCAGTTCTGATGAGATGGATGAAACTGGAGCCGATTATACAGAGTGAAGTAAGCCAGAAAGAAAAACACCAATACAGTATACTAACACATATATATGGAATTTAGAAAGATGGCAATGACGACCCTGTATGCAAGACAGGAAAAAAGACACAGCTGTGTATAACGGACTTTTGGACTCAGAGAGAGAGGGAGAGGGCGGGATGATTTGGGAGAATGGCATTCTATCATGTATACTATCATGTAAGAATTGAATCGCCAGTCTATGTCTGACGCAGGATACAGCATGCTTGGGGCTGGTGCATGGGGATCACCCACAGAGATGTTATGGGGAGGGAGGTGGGAGGGGGTTTCATGTTTGGGAACACATGTAAGAATTAAAGATTTTAAAATTTAATAAAAAAAAAAAAGAAAAAAAAAAAGAAAACAGAGCACCAAAGAACTGATGGTTTTGAACTATGATGTTGGAGAAGACTCTTGAGAGTCCCTTGGACAGCAAAGGGATCAAACCAGTCAATCCTAAAGGAAATTAGTACTGAATATTCATTTGAAGGACTGATACTGAAGCTGAAGCACCAATACTTTGGCCACCTGAAGCAAAGAACTGACTCACTGGAGAAGACCTTGATGCTGGGAAAGATTTAGAGCAGGGGGAAAAGGGGATGACAGAATCTGAGATGGTTGGATGGCTTCACTGACTTGATGGACATGACTTTGAGTAAGCTCCAGAAGTTAGTGATGGACAGGGAAGCCTGGCGTGCTGCACCTCATGGGGTTGCAAAGAGTTGGATTTGACTGAGAAACTAAACTGAACTGAAACAAAGTGCTAGCTGAAATGCTGCTGATATATTTGTTGTTGTTGTTGTTTCTGGTATTTAAACTGATTAATCTTGTTACTAATATTAACCATTTAGAACTTAATGTCCATGATAAGTTATTAATTGAAAATTGTACAAATTAAAAGTTTTGCTTTACTACTCAAATTATTTAATAATGGCCTGCTCCCAATTTTGTTATATCAACAGATTATATATCAGATATGTGATATAAGAATTACAATTTCTGGTACAACTACACAGATAGTTATTTAAATATTCTTGTCCTATGTATGTTTTACTGTATGTTTTTAATGCCAACATCATATATAAGCATGAAATTCTTATTGAATACTTTCTATATGACAGTAAGCTTATACATTTCATTTTATTTACTTTTTTTTAATAACCTATGAGGAAGGTGTTATTCTGTTATTAAGAATGAGGGCAGTGGAGTAAGGGCTATCAAGCTTATTCTAGTACTAAGTTGTAGGTATGAGATGATCTGGGGTAATTTTAACCAGGGTCAGTTGAATTTCTATTCAACCCAGGAACAGATTTATAATATCAAGTACTAGAAACATTTTGGTTATGTAGACTTTATCATACATTACTGAAGAGAAAAAAAAATTGGGACAATTCCTCAGGAACACAAAAGCCTTAAGATTCTGCAGTGCAGTCTTAAATATCTCTCCAGAGATAAGAAGTATAAGCATTATCAAATGTTAATATAAAGGACTTTTAGCACATTGTTTAAATAACAAGTTCAAAACAACTTAATGGCTCTCAAAAGAGGACTGGATAAATAACGACTCATATTGGCATTTTGCTAAATATTACAGACATATCTGCTTGTGGTTTTCCCTCCCCTTGCAATGTGCCTGCCCTTCCCTCTACCTGGCTGCCTTCGAAACGAAGCTCACACTAACTTAACATTGCTTTTCCACAACATTCAGTTGTGGGTTAGGTTCACTACTTTGTGTTCCCAGATTCTATGCTTTCCCTCATTATGGTAGTAGGAAATTGAATTGTTAGGAAGTTACGCATGAGCAATGAGTTACGGTGGATGCAACGTAATCACAGAGGCTTCTCCAAGTAACCTTTCATAGCAAGGAGTCCATTAAGGGTTCATAAATATTCTACATCTGATTATAACAGACTGAGCAGGCCTTCTCTGATGGCTCAGATGGTAAAGAATCTTTCAGCAATGTGGGAGACCCAGGTTTGATCCCTGGGTTGGAAAGATCCCCTGGAGGAGAGAATGGCGACCCACTCCAGTGTTCTTGCCTGGAGAATCCCATGGACAGAGGAGCCTGTAGGGCTACAGTTCATGGGGTCGCAGAGTCAGACGTGACTGAGCAACTAACATGTAACAGACTGAATATGGAAAGACATAGACAACAGAGCCTGCTGTTTTATAACGTGCAGTTTTATCAATCGGTCTTGAGCATATGCCCATTTGTATTCCCTATCATTGACTGGTAGTGGGTACAAGCCCTATTTTGCACAGGGCATAACCAAAAGGAGGAGACTAGAAGTATAAAAAGAGGGAAGCCAAGAGGGAAAAGAGGAGGACTCCTTTGGGGTAAGCATGCTCGCATATGCTGGAAGTATCTGTGTAATAAAAGATCTGTCTGCTTGAGCTGAACTGAGCTGTAATCCGTATGTTGTTTTAAAACCTTTAGTCTGGCATTTCACATTTTGTTGCAATGAGGCAATAACCAATAAAGAGAAATTAACTGACCTGACAGAATGATCTATATGATTACTTCTCTTCCAAGTGGTCTAAATCTTTTGGGTTTAACAGACAAAGAATATATGGTGTTTATGTATATATACATATAAAACTCAGCCTTAAAAGAGAATGAAATTTTGCCATCTGTAAAAACTTGGATGAACCTAGAGGATATTGTGCTAAGTGAACTAAGTTAGGCAGAGAAAGACAAATACTATATGATTTCACTTACATGTGAAATCTGAGAAACAAAATGAACAAACATAACAAAAATAGAAATAGGCTCATAGATACAGAAAACAATTTGTCAGTTGTTGCAGGGAGGAGGTTGGAGAGATGGGCAAAATAGGGGGAGATCAAAAGAACGTACTTCCAGTTATGATAAGTATCAGGGGTGTAATATATGGATGGCCTTTGGAATACAGGCAATAATTTACTAATAATTTATATGGAGATAACTAGAATTATCCTGGTGATCATTTCCTAACGCATAAAAATGACAAATCACTATGTTATACAGTGAAACTAATAAAATGTAGGTCAATTTTACTTTAATAAAAAAGATTTGTCTTGGTCACGACCACATACCTGATGGCTTATAAAATGTAAGATGCTTACTTGGTTCTCAAAAACTACACACCAAATTTACTGGATATTGCCAGTAAATTTAACCCAATGGTTCAGTTAAAAGGAACATAAGGTATTTTGAAGGAGAGAGGGAAAAAAAATTTTTTTTCATGACCTGGGAAGATTCAGTGAAAAATCTAAGAATATATTTGGGGTGTAACTGTAAGAGAAGACAAACTTCCTGATATTTAAAGTCAAAAGCTAAGTCTATATCCATTTCTATATCTATCTCTATCTATAAAATATTTTATTACTTGTTAATATATATGAAATATAATCTCTTTGTAATTATGATATTCTAGGGAGAGGTTTATAAATAGTATATTTGTATGTACATATAGCCCTATATGAAAATCGCACATTAATATAACTATTAACACCTGACTTACAGTCTACTCCATCCAAAATATAGCATCTGTGTGTATGTATATTACATTATTATAATTTAGCCATAAACTTTGGGCATGATTTGACTACTCTATAAAAGCAAGCAATTGCCACTAATTGCTTGCCTGATGATCTCAGTGGGAATTTAATTTGGAATTACTGATGCTGAATGCAAACGTGCTACAGGAAATATATGCTATGCTAAAAGCCACATTTAAAAATGTATTTGAGGTATGAGGCAGGAAAATATTGATAAATCCTATCTATAATAAAACAGAAACTAAATCCCTGTACATTGTATGTTATGCAAATGTCAAGACAGTAGCAAGGCAGCAGTGTTCACTGGCACAGTACTGGCATGTTAATGAAATTGAGCAGTTGGTATGGGGCAGCTTTCTGAAAAAGGATGTGACTGGCTGAGGAAACACATGAAGACTTTAGGCTAAAATATTTAGCCATATCTCATGATGATAATCAAATAAAAATTTTTAATTTTCAGAAAATTAGAGATTTCACATCATGAAAGGCTTCAAATGTTGTACAGAGGAAATGACTTATGGCAGCTAAAAAATTGGAGGAAGGGAAGGGAATATTTCATGCGTACAACTGTGGAAAGATGAGACTTGATAATTTATAGACAGAAAAAAAGACAGGAATGGACCAATTTTCACCTTGAAGTTGCATTCTTTGCATTTTGTGTTAATTCATGACTACATGAAATGTAAAATTCTGGAAGCATCTCTTAAGGCATTGTATGTTCCCGCAATCATATTAACATTTGAATTAAAATATTTTACAAATGATAATGAATAGAAATACTTCATCAGAAGAATATGGTTTTTATTTGAGCAGAGTTGACAAGAAAAATAAGAGAAACCTGAATAGCGACAAATTGAAATATGTCATTCATTGGATAGGAAGGTAAAGACTTTCTTTCAATGAGAAGCAAGGGAAGTGGCAAAAATGCCCTCCTTGCTAAAGCTTTAGTCAGGCTTACATAGAACCCACTTTTTATATGATCTTTGTCCTTAGCTCTGTCTCTGATTTACCTTTAAAAGGGAGTGCTGCTAAGTCAGTTTAGTGAGACTCCTTCCACCCTTGATAGCTGATTACTTTCAATATCTGGTCAGGTTCCTTAAAGTATATGTCTATAGCCTGCTTTTAGAAGAACCTTATTAGGTCAGTTTAGCAAAAATTGTATTCTCCTTGAAATTTAATCAAGTTCCTCTCAATAATTTTTGATCCATTGACTCCTGTCACTCTGCTTCATTGGCTATAAATCCCTACTTGTCCTTGTACTCAGAGTTCTGTTTAATCTTCCTCCTTCATCGCAACAGTCTTGACCTGTACTGCAAGAGTTTTGAATAAGTTTTCCTTACAATTTCTAGCAAGTGTCAGAATAATTTATCTTTGAAAAAAGAAAGCATACTCTCAAGAAAGGTAAAAGGTAAAAGGTAAACTACTTTCTTTCTTCTTTTTAAGAGGAGATGACAAAGACAGATCTGAAGCAAACAGACATTGATCTGTTTTCTGTAATTTTGTACATGTAAAGTGTTAGAGTTATAAGTATTTTTTATGAATCACATGCAAAAAGTATACCCAGCCAAACATTCAGACAAGGAAAGATGGAAGATTTATACCCAACTTTGAGAATTCGCCAACTTGTCATTGCAAGAAGAAGAGATGCTTGTATGCATAATATCTAAATGTGAACCAAGCTAAACTTGCAACACTTTTGTGCGCAGGATCACTATAAATTCTGCAGAACGGGACAGATCTTATAGAATCTAGTATCTGGAAATGAACACAAGAATCATCTGCAAAGCTTTATTCTATATATGAGAAACCTTGTTCTGCGGTACTGGGGAGCATGATGGCAGAGTCAAGACCACAATCTCTACATGTGTGCTCAGTCATGTTAGTCATGTCTGACTCTGTGTGATCTCATCGATTGCAGCCCACCAAACTCATTCTTCCACAGCATTTTCCAGGCAAGAATACTGGAGTGGGTTCAGTTCAGTTCAGTTCAGTCGCTCAGTCATGTCTGACTCTTTGCAACCCCATGAATCACAGCACGCCAGGCCTCCCTGTCCATCACCATCTCCCAGAGTTCACTCAGACTCACGTCCATTGAGTCCATGATGCCATCCAGCCATCTCATCCTGGGTCATCCCCTTCTCCTCCTGCCCCCAATCCCTCTCAGCATCAAAGTCTTTTCCAATGAGTCAACTCTTCGCATGAGGTGGCCAAAGTAATGGAGCTTAAGCTTTAGCGTCATTTCTTCCAAAGAAATCCTAGGGTTGATCTCCTTCAGAATGGACTGGTTGGGTCTCCTTGCAGTCCAAGGGACCCTCAAGAGTCTTCTCCAACACCACAGTTCAAATGCATCAAATCTTTGGCGCTCAGCCATCTTCACAGTCCAACTCTCACAACCATACATGACCAGAGGAAAAACCATAGCCTTGACTAAACGGACATTAGTTGGCAAAGTAATGTCTCTGCTTTTGAATATACTATCTAGGTTGGTCATAACTTTTCTTCCAAGGAGTAAGCGTCTTTTAATTTTATGGCTGTAATCACCATCTGCAGTGATTTTGGAGCCTCAAAAAAAATAAAGTCTGACACTGTTTCTACTGTTTCCCCATCTATTTCCCATGAAGTGATGGGACCAGATGCCATGATCTTCGTTTTCTGAATGTTGAGCTTTAAGCCAACTTTGTAACTCTCCTTTTTCACTTTCATCAAGAGGCTTTTTAGCTCCTCTTCACTTTCTGACATAAGGGTGTTGTCATCTGCATATCTGAGGTTATTGATATTTCCCCTGGCAATCTTGATTCCAGCTTGTGCTTCTTCCAGTCCAGCGTTTCTCCTGATGTACTCTGCATAGAAGTTAAATAAGCAGGGTAACAATATACAGCCTTGACATACTCCTTTTCCTATTTGGAACCAGTCTGTTGTTCCATGTCCAGTTCTAACTGTTGCTTCCTGACCTGCATACAGGTTTCTCAAGAGGCACGTTAGGTGGTCTGATATTTCCATCTCTTTCAGAATTTTCCACAGTTTCTTGTGATCCACACAGTCAAAGGCTTTGGCATAGTCAATAAAGCAGAAATAGATGTTTTTCTGGAACTCTTTTGTTTTTCCATGATCCAGCGGATGTTGGCAATTTGATCTCTGGTTCCTCTGCCTTTTCTAAAACCAGCTTGAACATCAGGAAGTTCACGGTTCACGTACTGCTGAAGTCTGGCTTGGAGAATTTTGAGCATTACTTTACTAGCATGTGAGATGAGTGCAATTGTGTGGTAGTTTGAGCATTCTTTGGCATTGCCTTTCTTAGGGATTGGAATTAAAACTGACCTGTTCCAGTCCTATGGCCACTGCTGAGTTTTCCAAATTTGTTGGCATATTGAGTGCAGCACTTTCACAGCATCATCTTTCAGGATTTTAAATATCTACCAGAATTCCATCACCTCCATTAGCTTTGTTTGTAGTGATGCTTTATAAGGCCCACTTGACTTCACCTTCCAAGATGTCTGGCTCTAGATTAGTGATCACCTCATCATGATTATCTGGGTCATGAAGATCTTTTTTGTACAGTTTTTCTGTGTATTCTTGCCCCCTCTTATTAATATCTTCTGCTTCTGTTAGGTCCATACCATTTCTGTCTTTTATCGAGCCCATTTTTGCATGAAATGTTCCCTTGGTATCTTTAATTTTCTTGAAGAGATCTCTAGTTTTTCCCATTCTGTTGTTTTCCTCTATTTCTTTGCATTGATCGCTGAAGAAGGCTTTCTTATCTCTTCTTGCTATTCTTTGGAACTCTGCATTCAGATGCTTATATCTTTCCTTTTCTCCTTTGCTTTTCGCCTCTCTTCTTTTCACAGCTATTTGTAAGACCTCCCCAGACTGCCATTTTACTTTTTTGCATTTCTTTTCCATGGGGATGTTCTTGATCCTTGTCTCCTGCACAATGTCACGAACCTCCATCCATGGTTCATCAGGCACTCTACCTATGAGATCTAGGCCCTTAAATCTACTTCTCACTTTCACTGTATTATCATGAGGGATTTGATTTAGGTCATACTTGAATGGTCTAGCGGTTTTCCCTACTTTCTTCAAATTAAGTCTGAATTTGTCAATAAGGAGTTCATGATCTGAGCCACAGTCAGCTCCTGGTCTTGTTTTTGTTGACTGTATAGAGTTTCTCCATCTTTGGCCGCAAAGAATATAATTAATCTGGTTTCGGTGTTGACCATCTTGTGATGTCCATGTATACAGTCTTCTCTTGTGTTTTTGGAAGAGGGTGTTTGCTATGACCAGTGCATTTTCTTGGCAAAACTCTATTAGTCTTTGCTCTGCTTCATTCTGCATTCCAAGGTCAAATTTGCCTGTTACTCCAGGTGTTTCTTGATTTCCTACTTTTGCATTCCAGTCCCCTATAATGAAAAGGACATCTTTTTGGGGTGTTAGTTCCAAAAGATCTCGTAGGTCTTCATAAAACAGTTCAACTTCAGTTTGTTCAGCGTTACTGGTTGGGGCATAGACTTGGATAACTATGATATTGAATGTTTTGCCTTGGAGATGAACAGAGATCATTCTGTTGTTTTTGAGATTGCATCCAACTGCTGTGGTTCGGCCTCTTTTGTTGACCATAATGGCTACTCCATTTCTTCTGAGGGATTCCTGCCCGCAGGCGGCTGCGAGCCGGCTCACTAAGCGCAGGCGGCTGCGAGCCGGCTCACTAAGCGCAGGCGGCTGCGAGCCGGCTCACTAAGCGCAGGCGGCTGCGAGCCGGCTCACTAAGCGCAGGCGGCTGCGAGCCGGCTCACTAAGCGCAGCTGAGAGGAGCTACCCGACGTCCGAGGTCAGGGGCAGCGGCCTAGAGTACCAGGCTGTGACGGTGCAGGAACGGCTGAGAGGAGCTACCCTGAGTCTGAGGTCAGTGGTGGCGGCCGAGAGGAGCTACCCCGCATCCGAGGCCAGCGGTGGCCGGGAGGAGATACCCCGCATCCGAGATCAGGGGCGGCCAGGAGAAGCCACAAGCCACCTTGCGCCCGAGGTCAGAGGCGGTGATCTTGAGGAGCAACCCGAGGAGCGGTGGCTGCGCAGGCATAGGAGGTTCTAGAGGAGCTATCCCACGTTGAAGGTCAGGAACGGTGGCGATAAGGAGATACCCCTCGCCCAAGGTAAGGAGTAGCAGCTGTGCTTTGCTGGAGCAGCCGTGAAGAGATACCCCACGCCAAGGTAAGAGAAACCCAAGTAAGATGGTAAGTGTTGCAAGAGGGCATCAGAGGGCAGACAAACTGAAACCATACTCACAAAAAACTAGTCAGTCTAATCACACTAGGACCACAGCCTTTTCTAACTCAATGAAACCAAGCCATGCCTGCGGGGCAACCCAAGACGGGCAGGTCATGGTGGAGAGGCCTGACAGAATGTGCTCCACTGGAGAAGGGAATGGCAAGCCACTTCAGTATTCTTGCCTTGAGAACCCCATGAACAGTATAAAAAGGCAAAATGATAGGATGCCAAAAGAGGAACTCCCCAGGTCATTAGGTGCCCAATATGCTACTGGAGATCAGTGGAGAAATATCTCCTGAAAGAATGAAGGGAAGGAGCCAAAGCAAAAACAATACCCAGCTGTGCATGTGACTGGTGATAGCAAGATCTGATGCTATAAAGAGCAATATTGCATAAGAACCTGGAATGTCAGGTCCATGAATCAAGGCAAATTGGAAGTGGTCAAACAAGAGATGGCAAGGGTGAACATCAACATTCTAGGAATCAGCGAACTAAAATGAACTTGAATGGGTGAATTTAACTCAGATGACCATTACATCTGGAGGGGGTTGCCATTTCCTTATCCAGCGGATCGTCCTGACCCAGGGATTGAACCTGGGTCTCCTACATTGTAGGCAGATGCTTTACCATTTGAGCCACCAGGGAAGCCCAGACCACCATCTTTGGCTTTTTATATTCCTTTCATGAAGCAAGACTTCTATGCCAATTATTATATTATCAATGATGAATATATCATCAGAGAGTAGTTTCTATATATCATTAACAATGTTACTCAACATTGGAACTCATGTTTGAAGCGATAATACCAAGTAATAACCAAGGAAGCATTTTATTATGTCCTTTATATGTATTTAAGCAATACAATAAATATAATACAGATCAGAATGATTTTAGTGAAAATCATGGCACATTAGTACCTTCACTTATTTTTAGGTAATGCCAAGAATGTGAGATTATTAAAATGAGCACTTTTCCAATTGCCATGCTGATGGACATGAAGCTAACATGTAAGAAGAAATATATTCTGAGGAATGCCAGTCATTTCCCCACTAAGGATTTTATGGCTAGAATGTTTTAGCAAACTACTCTTGAATTAATAGTTATTACATTAAAAACTCAGGAAATTAATCTGAAAAATATCAACACCCTCAGATATGCAGATGAAACCACTCCAAAGGCAGAAATGCAAAGAAACTAAAGAGTCTCTTGATGCGTGTGAAAGAGGACACTGATAAAGTTGGCTTAAAATTCAACATTCAAAAACCTAAGATCATAGCATCTGGTCCCATCACCTCATGGCAAACAGATGGGGAAAAGTTGAAAGAGTGACAGATGTTATATTCTTGGGCTCCAAAATCACTGTGAACAGTCACTGTAGCCATGAAATTAAAAGACTCTTGCTCCCTGGAAGGAAAGCTCTGACAAACCTAGACAACTTATTAAAATGCAGGGACATCTCTTTGCCAACAAAGGTATATATAATCAAAGCTATGGTTTTTTCCAGTAGTCATGAATGGATGTGAGAGTTGGACTATAAAGAAAGCTGAATGCTGAACAGTTAAAGCTTTTTTGAATTGTGGTGCTGGAGAAGACTCTTGAGAGTTCATTGGACAGCAAGGAGATCAAATCCATCAATCCTAAAGGGAATCAGTCCTGAATATTCATTGGAAGGACTGATGCTGAGGCTGAAGCCCCAATACTTTGACCACCTGATGCAAAGAGTCTACTTATTCAAAAAGACCCTGATACTGGAAAAGATTGAAGGCAGGAGGAGAAGGGGACAACAGAGGATGAGATGGTAGGATGTCATCACCTACGTGATAGACATGAGTTTAAGCAAACTCCAGAGACTGTGAACAACAGGAAACATGGTGTACTGAATTTCATGGGTTTGCAAGATTTGGAGAAAACTTAGCTACTGGAGAACAATAACAATTATATACTTCATAAAATTAATTTGTCTACTGCTTATATACAGATGTTTATTTCAAAGTTAATTTTAAAATAGTGCTATGTAGCTTTCTGGTGAGTAAGAAATGTATGAATATGCTAACTCACAGTGTGTGCATGCTGTGTTGCTTCAGTCATATTCAGCTCTGTGAAACCCTACAGACTATAATCGGCCAGGCTCCTCTGTCCATAGAACTTTATATATGGGAACACTGGAGTGGAATTCCATGCCTTCCTTCAGTGGATCTTAGCAACCTAGGTATTGAATGGAGTAGCTTATGTCTCCTACATTAGCAGGCAGATTCTTTACCACTAGTGCCACATAGGAAGGCCAACTCACAGTACTTTGCTCTAGTCTTGGTTAGTTCTTGCATTAAAAAAAAAAAAAAAAAAGCCCAAAGTTAAGTGGAAGTTACCAGTGGACATCTCAATAAAGAACAAATTTCATTCCCAAATGGGAATATTTACTAATATCTTAAAATGCAATTGCCTTTTAAAACACTTCTTAATTTTATTTTCAAGGCTGTATATTGTCACCCTGCTTATTTAACTTCTATGCAGAGTACATCATGAGAAACACTGGGCTGGAAGAAGCACAAGCTGGAATCAAGATTGCTGGGAGAAATATCAATAACCTCAGATATGCAGATGACAACACCCTTATGGCAGAAAGTAAAGAAAAAATAAAAAGCCTCTTGATGAAAGTGAAAGAGGAGAGTGAAAAAGTTGGCTCAATATTCAGAAAATGAAGATTATGGCATCTGGTCCCATCACTTCATGGGAAATAGATGGGGAGACAGTGGAAACAGTGTCAGACTTTATTTTTTTGCGCTCCAAAATCACTGCAGATGGTGACTGCAGCCATGAAATTAAAAGACGCTTACTCCTTAGAAGGAAAGTTATGACCAACCTAGATAGCCTATTCAAAAGCAGAGACATTACTTTGCCAACAAAGGTCCATCTAGTCAAGGCTATGAATTTTCCAGTAGTCATGTATGGATGTTGGAGTTAAATTGTGAAGAAAGCTGAGCAACAGAGAATTGATGCTTTTGAACTGTGGTGTTGGAGAAGACTCTTGAGAGTGCCTTGGACTGCAAGGAGATCCAACCAGCCCATTCTAAAGGAGATCAGTCCTGGGTGTTCTTTGTAAGGAATGATGCTGAAGCTGAAACTCCAATAATTTGGCCACCTCATGCGAAGAGTTGACTCATTGGAAAAGACTCTGATGCTGGGAGGGATTGGAGGCAGGAAGAGAAGGGGACGACAGAGGATGAGATGGCTGGATAGCATCACCAACTCTATAGACGTGTTTGGGTGAACTCCGGGAGCTGGTGATGGACAGGGAGGCCTAGAGTGCTGCAACCCATGGAGTCGCAAAGAGTCAGACACGACTGACCAACTGAACTGAACTGAATTTTATTTTCATTTAAAATGTGTTTACCATATAATTTTTACATCAGAAAAATTCACAGGAATTTCCCAAATAGAGCTTAGTTTTCAACTCCCTAATATGATATTGATAAATTAACTCACTTGTTATCACTTTCCAAATAATTGTTGAAACATTATGATATGAAAATATATTACATTGCTTCCATCATTGCTTTTTCTAACATGTACTGGAGGTTGCCAATTTGAGTATGTGTCCTCATATTTGAACCTGATGATCACAGTTTATAGATACCATGCTATATTTCATATGTATTTTTCCTGTATATATACTGCCTCTAATAAAAAAAATATTCTAGAATATAATGAAGACTAAGGGGATTTTGTTAATAAAAACATCATACATAGGTTTCAGCTATGTACTATACTAAACATAACTGCCAATACTAAATATAACTGCCAAAAATATCTTCCATATTCTAAAAATGTCAAATATGAACACTGATATGTTTGCCATTCTGTTCTTTCTCAACAATGAAATTTTAATTTTGATTCTTTCATGTGTGTGTGCTGCTAAGTCATTTCAGTCGTGTCCAACTCTGTGTGACCCCTTAGACGGCAGCCCACCAGGCTCCCCCATCCCTGGGATTCTCCAGGCAAGAAAACAGGAGTGGGTTGCCATTTCCTTCTCCAATGCATTAAAGTGAAAAGTGAAAGTGAAGTCGCTCAGTCATGTCTGACCCTCAGTGACCCCATGGACTGCAGCCTTCCAGGCTCCTCCGTCCATGGGATTTTCCAGGCAAGAGTACTGGAGTGGGGTACCATTGCTTTCTCCAGTGAAAGGGTATGCCGCTAAGTCTCTTCAGTCATGTCTGACTCTGTGTGACCCCATAGACGGAAACCCACCAGGCTCCCCTGTCCCTGGGATTCTCCAGGCAAGAACACTAGAGTGGGTTGCCATGTGTGTGTATATATATATATGTTCATGTATGTGAATATATTGTTCAGTCATAAGTCATGTCCTGTTGAGATCCCATGGACTGCAGCACACCCTGTTTCCCCATTCTTTACTGTTTTCTGGAGTTTGTTCAAACTCATGTCCGTTGAGTTGATGATGGCATCCAATCATCTCATTTTTTGTCACCACCTTCTCCTGCTGTCTTTCGCAGCATCAGGGTCTTTTCCAGTAAGTTGGCTCTTTGCATATATGAATATATATTCACTCTATGTGTCTTCCTTGGTGGCTCAGAGAGTAAAGCGTCTGCCTGAAATGCAGGAGACCTGGATTCGATCCCTGGGTTGGGAAGATTGCCTGGAGAAGGAAATGGCAACCCACTCTAGTACTCTTGCCTGGAGAATCCCATGGCTAGAGGAGCGCGGTAGGCTACAGTCCATGGGATCGCAAAGAGTCAGAGACAACGGAGCAACTTCACTTTCACTTTCACTTTCACTCTCTACTGGACACATATATACATCACTTTAGTTGGACACGACTCAGTGACTTCACTTCCATTTTTTACTTTCATGCATTGGAGAAGGAAATGGCAACCCATTCCAGTGTTCTTGCCTGAAGAATCCCAGGGACGACGGAGCCTGGTGGGCTGCCATATATGGGGTTGCACAGAGTCAGACATGACTGAAACGACTTAGCAGCAGCAGCAGCAGCAGCAGCAGCAGCAGCAGCAGCAGGGAAATTTTCAGTTTTATTATCAAGAAACAGTAGGTATTCAAAATTTAATTGTAAGAAAGCTTAATTTCAATTAAAAAACTGAGTCACTGCACAATAAGTAATATGCTTTATACTTTAAAAAAATCAGTAGTGTACTTTTTCTTATGTTCTCAAGAGAACAATGCTCATCTTTAATTTTTACAGCATTGTGTCATCATATATTATACTTGATCCCTTAAATAATGTCCCTATTTTTATTTAAATGTCTAGACTAGATGTTATCTCTAAAGTGAAAGTGAAGTCACTCAGTCGTGTCCGACTGTTTGCTTTCACTAAATGCAATTCCGTTTCGCTACAAAACTTACTCCTACAAAATCAGTTTAAAGTTTAGTATACTTTATAGAATGTTCAAAATAATTTGCACTTTGTTTGTGCTTTGGTTTTATTTGGTGTGATATTTTAACTATCAGTCATTTCAAACACTGCCATGGTAAGGTGCCTTGCAAAAAGAAACATCAAAATTTTTCTAAATATTGACAGAACCAATTGCACATCTCTAGTCAGAATAATATAATAGTTTATAGCTACTGATACTAAGCCATTAGCAAATGTTGGAGGTAGTTGCTTAAGTAGAAAAGTTTTGTCCCCTGGCTATTCCCAAGATCATATTTTGAGCTTGTTGTGGAAAGGAATCAGATGCCTAAGGCTTCCTCTTAAAGATTCTGAATGTTCACCTCTGGGAAGGGTAGTCACTGCACTAATTATACAGAATTATTACTGTGTGTCTGCTTTATGATAAGCAATTTTTAAATGGGGGAGTTCTTGCCAACAGGGAATCCTTTCTAGTGGCTCAGGCAGATGCAAAACCAAATAATTCTACCACAAGGCTCTGCAATTGAACAACAAAATACCTCAAGGCAAAACACAGTTCAGCAGAAAGTAGAATAGGTAAGTTTACTGTCTCAAAAGGTATTAGCAATGACAGCAGTTACGAAGTACAGGGGATTCACATGGAAAGATTCCCCAAAGAGAATGAACTTTAACCTCTAATATTTGCAAGCATATCAAGTTCATAGAGCACAGTGCTTGTCAAAAGTTTTACAGAAAGAATCTGGACATATATACACACAATAGTGGAAGAATTATTTACACCGGAACACAGAATTTTACGGTTGTTGTTTACAAGCAAAATATTGTACTGGAATCCTTTAAGCTAGGCTTCAACAGTACATGAACCGAGAACTTCCAGATATACAAGCTGAGTTTAGAAAAAGTAGAGGAATTAGAGGTCAAATTGCCAGTATCCATTGGATCATAGAAAAAGCAAGAACATTACAGGAAGAAAAAAAAAAAAAAAAAAACACCTATTTGTGCTTCATGGACTAAATGAAAGCCTCTGTGTGAACTAAAATAAACTCTGGAAAATTCTTAAAGAGAAGGGAATACCAGAATACGTAACCTGCTTCCTGAGAAACCTGTATACAGGTCAAGAAGCAACTGTTAGAACTGGACATGGAAAAATGAACTGGTTCAAAATTCAAAAAGGAGTGTGTCAAGGCTGCATGTTGTCCCCCTGCTTATTTAATGTATATGCAGAGTACATCATGAAAAATGCTGTGCTGGATGAATCATACACTGGAATTAAGATTGGTGGGAGAAATACCAATAAACTCAGATATGCAGATGACACCACCCTTATGGCAGAAAGTGAAGAGGAACTAAAACACCTCCTGATGAAGCTGAAAGGAAAGTAAAAAAGCTGGCTTAAAACTCAACACTCTAAAAAAACTAAGATCATCACATCCAGCTCCATCACTTCATGGCAGGTGGGTGGGGAAACAATCACAACAGTGAAATTTTATTTTTTGGGGGGGCTCCAAAATTAGTACAGACAGCGACTGCAGCCATGAAATTAAAACAAAACACTTGCACCTTGGAAAAAAAAGCTGTGACAAAACTAGACAGTGTATTAAAAGAAGAGATCCTTTAACAAATAAAGGTCTGTATAGTCAAAGCTATCGTTTTTCCAGTACTTACGTATGGCTGTGAGAGTTGAGCCATAAGGAAGGCTGAGCACCAAAGAACTGATGCTTTTGAACTATGATCCTGGATAAGACTCCTGAGAATCCCTTGGATAGCAAGGAGATCAAACAAGTCAATCCTAAAGGAAATCAACACTGAATATTCTTTTGAAGGAATGATGCTGAAGCTGAAGCTCCAGTACTTTGGCCACCTGACACGAAGTGCAGAATCTTGGAAAAGACCCTGTTGCTGGGAGAGATTGAGGGCAGGAGGAGAAGGGAGCAACAGAGGGTGAGATGGTTGGATGGCACCTGACTCGATGGACATGAGTTTCAACAAACTCCGGGAGATAGTGAAGAACAGGGAAGCCTGGCATGCTACCATTCATGGGGCTCGAAGGGTCTGACACAACTGAATGACTGAGAAACAACAAACAACTGTATTGGAAATAGCTTCAGGCTTGCCATTGAATTGAATTTCCAATTCTGCCAGATAGCAAAGACGTAACCTTCATTTTCTGTTTATTAATTTGGACTTTGGGTTTTCTTTTGTACTTTATTTATAGAATTATTGAATTGAACTGGTTTCCTTAATCTCTGAGAGTTCACAAACATAGAAAACATGAACCTAGGACAAATTTTTAAAAGGTAGAGGAGAGTTTTAATATTTAACACATATTGGTAAATATTACCTTTGACAGTGAACGATATAAAAGCTAACATTTGCTTTTGGCTAGAATTTTATAAAATTCTTCCCTGGTGGCTCAGATGGTAAAGCGTCTGCCTTCAATGTGGGAGACATGGGTTTGATCCCTGAGTTGGGAAGATCTCCTGTAGAAGGAATTGGCAACCTACTCCAGTATTCTTGCCTGGAAAATCCCTGGGACAGAGGAGCCTGGTAGACTACAGTCCATGGGGCAGCAGAGTCAGACACAACTGAGCGAATTCACTTGGTTATGCTAACTATTCTTGTTTTTAAAAGCCTCTGGTAGTTTAATATATACATATTAAACATATATTTATATATATATGTACTCACATATATACATTATATAGAGAGACTACATTGAATATAAATAATATTCATGAATATGTAATGAAAATGAAGACTAATCTTGCTTTTATAAATATTATTTTCATAAGTCAATATCTTAAAAATCACAAAATTCACAAGAGAAAACTAACACAAGAGGTCCTAGGTGGCAATGGCAATGATATTGAAAAATAGATTATCTTTAGGCTTTCATAGATTAATAAAAATCTACATTTTAATTCACAGACTGTAAGAAGGAGATTTTTGTAAAACTGGATGTAAAAAGAATACAGATTTTTTAAAAATCAAGAAACTATGTTCTCCTAGATATCATCACAATGAAAAGATGTAAGGACATATTATTTGGATTTAATTAAATGGCAGCTGTATAGGTCAGAGTATTTTGACAGTGCTTATATCCATTAACTTCAGTTGCTCAGTCACGTCTCTTTGAGACCCGGTGGACTGCAGCATGCCGGGTTTCCCTGTCCATCATCAACTTCCGGAGCTTGCTCAAATTCATGTCCATCAAGCCGGTGATGCCATCCAACCACCTCATTCTCTGTCGTCCATTGCCTCGACTGAATCTCTGATTTAAATTTGCCAGCCTAAGAAGAAACTGCAAAACTTGCCAGGATCTGAATTTGTTACTTCCTCAAAGTTGGAATTAGATAACTCATATTCTAGGCATAACAGGAGGCATCAAAGCAATTTTTAAGACTGCTTCAGACTTGATGTTGAGTTACTCCTGTTTTGATGACTGCCCTGTCTTTTTATTCCTTTCTTTTCCTTTCCTTTACTCTCCTCTCCTTTCCTTTCTTTCCCTTTGCATTCGTCTCCTTCACCTCTTTCTCTGCTTCTCTCTCTCCTCTTATTGGCTTCTTTTGTGGCTCAGCTGGTAAAGAATCTGCCTGCAATGCAGAAGACCTGGGTTTCTATCCCTGGGTTGGGAAGATACTCTGGAAAATGGAAAGGCTACCCACTCCAGTATTAGCTGAACACACAATACAGTCATCACTGTACCTGACAATTACTTGCTTAACACAAGAATTTCACTTTCTCTGTCATTTCCTCTCAGTCTCTGAAGTCATTTTTTTTTTTTTTTTTCTGAACATGTTTTTTTGGTGATTGGTACCTGTGACCTGATTTTAGTCTCACTTCTTGCTGAATGAGACTAAATCTTGCTAGCTGGATTCTTGAATTCTGCCTGCTCTTGGGAAAGCCAGAGCTGTTGAGAAAGCCAGAGCTGATCACAAAACACAACCCAGATTATGAGAACTGAAATATAAAAAGCTTTATCTTGAATTTTGAAAGGCTCGTAATTAATTGAGTTTCCCATAGTTCGGTTGGTAAAAAATTCGCCTGCAATGCAGGTGAAAGTGAAAGTAAAGTCGGTCAGTCGTGTCCAACTCTTTGCGACCCCATGGACCCCTATCAGGCATTTCCGTCCATGGGATTTTCCAGGCAAGAGTACTGGAGTGGGTTGCCATTTCCTTCTGCACGGGATCTTCCCGACCCAGGGATCGAACCTGGGTCTCCTGCATTGCAGGCAGATGCTTTTATCTCTGAGCCACCAGGGAATCAATGCAGGTGACCCCAGTTCAATTCCTGGGTTGGAGAAGGGAAAGGCTACCCACTCCAGTACTCTGGCCTGGAGAATTCCAAGGACTTTATAGTCCATGGGGTTGCAAAGAGTTGGACATGACTGAGCAACTTTCACTTTCACTTCATGATTAATAAAATAGGGCAACTCACTATTCATCCTCACTATATGTAATTCTTTCCATTTTGTGAATAAAAAGCTTATTAGGGTAAGCTTTAAAAACAATGAAAAAAACAAATTAAGTCTTAAAATTGTATTGTTAGCATAATATGTATTGTCCTGGTAAAATGACAAAATTACTGTTGCCAGTATGTGTGGTTCTTAAAATATTAAATTAAATTAAAATTTGAAAATTTTATATCATGAATATTAGATTTTAAGAACCACACATACTAGCAACAACAATTTTATTGTGTAATAGAATATTCTATTTCAAAAGCTTTCCTCACCATAAATCTCAGTATATAAAGATATCATTTGCTTCCCTCATGCCACTATTTTATCCCAGGTCAAGGCCATATTCATTACCTAGTAAATTTTAGAAGCCCTGTTCTAACTGGCTTACTGGCCTACTAGCTTATATTTCAAGATAATGTTACTATGCTGCTTAAACCTTTCCAAAAGTTCTCATCATACCCCTTAAGTCAAAAACTTCTTGATGATGTACAAAGTTCAACATTAGCTGGCCTGTACCTACTTCTGTGACCTTGTATCCATCAGGTTAACTGTATCCCTTAAACTCTAGCCATTCATAGCTCTTTCAGGCTTTCAGCCTTTTGTATTATCAGTCCCATCTGTCTAATCACTTTCTTATATATTTCATCTCAATGCAGTTGCATGCCTTCATTCTACCTAATTAAAATGTAAGTTCCATGACAGTAAAGATGATGTTGCTTTTTGCTGTACAGCACCTGAATTTATATCTGACACTCAGTAGGTACTCAGTAAGTAATAGTTAATTGAATTAATTAAAACCTAGGACATATATGCATTTTTAGACAGTAGCACTCCATTTAACAAAGGAAGAAGGTGTTTGCTTGTCTTTCCTAAAATCACAGAACTTAGTACTTCAATCCTCTTTTAAGTCTATAGTAATGCACTGCTTTTCACAGATTCTTATTGTCTATTTTGTGAAGAAGTCAGCCCTTTAAGTAAGCTAAGAATTAACTGCACATTTTTTTGTGATAAGTAATATAAATGCTTCTTAAGAATAATCTAAAATACCTTGACTCTTTTTTTCAGTGATTGAATTTTCTCATTTGATTTATGCTGAGGGAAACTACCAAGGGAATTAAAACTAATATATCCTTTGGCACATGTAGAGGATAATTCAATTAATAATTTCATATATCTGGTTCCACTGTATGTTCACTCAATGAAAAATCAGCTATGGCAATTAACTGGATTCAATTCATGGTATCATGGGAATTCTAATGGCTCCATGGAATACTAAATTAGATGTGTGCTTATTGCAACTAACCATAGCACTGGGTGTGCATTTGCTGTGCTCAATTTGAGCAGTCAAGTTATGTATAAATCTCAGCATATTTTATAACTCTGGAGTCATAAGCATCATTTATATTGAGATACCTGTGACTTTTTAGAATATGCTGTGTTCTAATTTGACTGTTGTGTCAAAGGAGTCAGACACAACTGAGCAATAAACAACAACAGTGATTGAACATAAGAAAATTTTGATCATAAGTAAGATGAATTAATCCTCTTTCTACTATTGTTATTCTTTCTGTTGTCTAAATCTGTCTCTTCCTTAAATCATACATACAGATATTAATAAGTATTGTACTACCTGTGGCTGGTCTGTTCCCTATTGCTGCTTTATATAATTGACATCTCCAGAAAAGGCTACAACATTTTAGATTATATTATTATTATGCACAATTTCACATATAAATTTAGGATAGAAGCTTAAGTGAATCTCATAAGAATTTCTGAGTGATCAAAGGAAGGAAGACTGGTCATACAGATATAGCAGTGTTAAAGTTGTTATCAAATAACAATGATAGTAATCTCCTCAGTGTCTGATTTAGCATTAGCACATTCTGTAACTTATGTAATTTGTGTTTATTTATGTCAAACAAATTTAAAGTTTGTCAACATTACTAGAACTGAAAAGAAAACTATCAAGTTAAATACAAACTCTTTATCTGGTGACTTACTTTGATGTCTAGTTTGCTGAGTTTATATGTGGTTAAAAATAGCTCAAAAATGTAATTCACTTCTTAAACTCTCCAGGTCTATCAAACCCTTGACTTAAAAAAAAAAAAAAACTAAAAGCAAATGAAAGCATTTCCACTTTTATATGTTAAGACCTTGATCATGAATTCTAGAATGCTGCTCATCTGATACATAATGAAATAACTGGGTCAAGAAAATAGAAAACAAAGAAAACTCAGTATTGTTGCCAGCATCATCATCACCATTCTAATAAAAACAGTGAAATAATGATGATGATAATGGTTAAAATGGTGCATATGACTGGCCATTCATTATTTTAAGTATGTTATATAACTAGCAAATTTAACTGCAATTACATCACATTATGTCGCAAGGAGATCCAACCAGTCCATTCTGAAGGAGATTAACCCTGGGATGTCTTTGGAAGGAATATGCTAAAGCTGAAACTCCAGTACTTTGGCCACCTCATGCAAAGAGTTGACTCTTTGGAAAAGACTCTGATGCTGGGAGGGATTGGGGGCAGGAGGAGAAGGGGACAACAGAGGGCGAGATGGCTGGATGGCATCACCAACTCTATAGACGTGAGTTTGGGTGAACTCCGGGAGCTGGTGATGGACAGGGAGGCCTGGCGTGCTGCGATTCATAGGGTCGCAAAGAGTCGGACACGACTGAGCGAATGAACTGAACTAAACTGAATGTCTCATTATTATCATCATTTAACCTTTGTATATATCCCCTTTTAACTGAAATACTGAAAAGTTAGGAATTATATAATCCTTTTCTACACCCATTTAAGTCTCTTAATTGAAAACTGAAAATTGGTAACAAGTTGTCATATATCTATAACTTTTGAACAACCACAGTATTATTTAATAAGACCTAGATCACAAAGATCACAATTTCTTTCTGTTTAACTACTGTTTATGTTTATACATTTTATATTTTAACATGTACTTAATTAGAATATTTTTTACTTAAATAGATGTAAACTCTTATTAAAATATAAGAATTTTTTTACTTAATAGAGCAAAACAACTTGAGCCAGATAGAATAAATAAAGCAATTCAAATTATGATTAGAATTAAAGCCTATGTGATATATTTAAGAGCATTTGAATCATAGTGAATAAAACCAAAAAATATATAGCTTCTCTGAAAATAATATTTTATTTTATGAGTTTCTCCTTTTAGACAGTATTTCTTGACCTAACAAAATGTATGTACTATTCTTTTTTTTAATCTAGCATATTTTAAGTATTAGTAACTATTAGTTTAGTCCATGAATATACCAATAAATATAAAACATCTGTACTATACTATTATGCACAGATTTATATTATACATAGTTGAGTTTTATAATAATATTAATGCTTTTTAATTAATTGAAAGGTATATAGAAGCAAGAACCCATTGTAAACTACAGCCTGTAAGAAAAATACCATAGGTAACAAAATTTAATCAAGAAGGAATTTTTTGTAACTTTATGCTTATTTAAAAAAATATTGTCAGTTTAATTAAATAAGCAACCACATAGTCTTTCAGTCACTAGCAATTTTAATTCACCAAATGAACAAATCTATGAAAGCGATTTTGATTTCTCAGAATAGAATTCCAAATATAGATAAAAACATGGTAAAGATTTTAGGATATCTATTACATGCAAAAACATTTTTGGGGATTTTCCCAAGAGCTTCTGAAAAATCAGAAATATGTGTTTCTTTTTTTCCTCAGAAAAAAAAAAAGTCACTAGAAACAATTAAGTTTGTCTCTGTGGGTATTTTATTATAGCAGAAAGGTTTTTACTTGTTCTAAGAAGGAATAGCTAGTTGTGTAAAATCAAAACATTTTAAATAAAATTTACATAAGTGTGTATATATTCTAATGAATATTTTAACTTGGTTTATTAGGGTATGATCTGGAATTTTTACATATCTAATTCTTATTTTTGAGTAAAGTTCTAAAAAATATATCTTTTCTGATAATTAAGCAAGCATAATGATAAATATTGCTCAGGCAAATAAAAATGTTTAAATCAATTGTTTTAGCCTTTAGAGTATTTGAAACAAAAATTAATCATATTATAAACTATGAGAAAAATACAGACAAACAGAAAAGTATGAAAAATAGCTTGTCTTTCATGGTATTGGGCTGATTGCATTGACAATTACTCTTTTTTACCTCAAAAGGGCAGACAGACTAAAAACCTCCATCAGAGGACAGACAGCCTGAAAACCACAATCACAGAAAACTAACCAATCTAATTACATGGACCACAGCCTTGTTAACTCAATGAAACTACGACCATGCCATGTAGGGCCATCCAAGATGGAAGGGTCATGGTGGAGAGATCTGACAACACGTGGTCCACCGGAGAAGTGAATGGCAAATCAATTCTGTATTCTTGCCTGGAGAGCCCCATGAACAGTATGAAAAGGTAAAAAGATACAACACAGGAAGATGAACTCCACAGGTTGGTAGGTGCACAATATCTGCTACTGGAGGTCAGTGGAGAAATAATTCCAGAAAGAATGAAGAGACGGAGCCAAAGGATAAAAAACACTGAATTGTGGATATGATTGGTGATGGAAGCAAGCTCTGATGCTGTAAAGAGCAATATTGCATAGGAAACTGGAATGTTAGGTCCATGAATCAAGGCAAACTGGAAGTGGTCAAACAGGAGATGGAAAGAGTGAACATCGACATTTTAGGAATCAGAGATCTAAAAAGGAGTGCAATAGATGAATTTAACTCAGATGATGATTGTATCTACTACTATATCTATTCTTGTGGGCAAGAATCCCTTAGAAGAGATGGAGTAACCATCATAGTCAACAAAAGAGTTCAAAATGCAGTACTTGAATGCAGTTTCAAAAACTACAGAATAATCTCTGTTCGTTTCCAAGACAAAACATTCAATATCACGGTAATGTATCTAAGCCTAAAAGATGATGCTGAGAAAGTGCTGCACTCAATATGTTAAAATTTTGAAAACTCAGCAGTGGCCACAGGACTTGAAAAAGTCAGTTTTCATTCCAATCCCAAAAACAGGTAATGCCAAAGAATGCTCAAATGACTGCACAATTGCACTCATCTTACATGCCTGTAAAGTAATGCTCAAAATTCTCCAAGCCAGGCTTCAGCAGTACATAAACCAAGAACTTCCATATGTTCAAGCTGGTTTTAGAAAAGGCAGAGGAACCAGAGATCAAATTGCCAACGTCCCCTGGATCATCAAAAAAGCTAGAGAGTTCCATAAAAACATCTACTTCTGCTTTATGGACTATGCCAAAGCCTTCAATAGTGTGGATCACAATAAACTGTGGAAGATTCTGAAAGAGATGGGAATACAGGACCAACTGACATGCCTCTTGAGAAACTCGTATGCAGGTCAGCAAGCAACAGTTAGAACTGGACATGAAATGACAGACTGGTTCCAAATTGGAAAAGGAGTACATCAAGGCTGTATATTGTCACCCTGCTTATTTAACTTATATGCAGTGTACATCATGAGAAACGCTGGGCTGGAGGAAGCACAAGCTGGAATCAAGATTGCCAGGAGAAATATCAATAACCTCAGATATGCAGATGACACAACCCTTATGGCAGAAAGTGAAGAATAACTAAAGAGCCTCTAGACCAAAGTGAAAGAGGAGAGTGAAAAAGTTGGCTTAAAACTTAACTTTCAGAAAACTAAGATCATGGCATCTGCTCCCATCACTTCATGGCAAATAGATGGGGAAACAGTGGAAACAATGGCTGACTTTATTTTTCTGGGCTCCAAAATCACTGCAGATGGTGACTGCAGCCATGAAATTACTCCTTGGAAGGAAAGTTATGACCAACCTAAACAGCATATTAAAAAGCTGTCTAAAAATTTTGACATTACCTTGTCAGCAGAGGTCCATCTAGTCAAAGCTATGGTTTTTCCATTAGTCATATATGAATGTGAGAGTTGGATTATAAAGAAAGCTGAGCACTGAAGATTTGATACTTCTGAACTGTGGTGTTGGAGAAAACTGTTGAGAGTCCCTTGGACTGTACGGAGATCCAACCAATCCATGCTAAAGGAGATCAGTCCTGGGTGTTCATTGGAAGGATTGATGTTGAAAAGCTGAAACTCCAATACTTTGGTCACCTGGTGAGAAGAGTTGACTCATTGCAAAAGACCCTGATTTTGGGAAAGACTGAGGGTAGGAAGAGAAGGGGATGACAGAGGATGAGATCGTTGGATGGTAACACTGACTCAGTGGACATGAGTTTGGGTGAACTCCAGGAGTTGGTGATGGACAGGGAGGCCTGGCATGCTGAGGTTCATGGGATCACAAAGAGTCAGATGACTGAGTGACTGAATTGACTGAATCCAGTCTATGAACCAATCTGTAATGCTGCATGAGATGAAGTTGAATGGTTCTGTTAGGACCTACAAGTTCTTCTAGAACTAACACCCAAAAAAGATTTCCTTTTCATTATAGGTGATTGGAATGCAAAAGTAGGAAGTTAAGAAATACCTAGAGTAACAGGCCAATTTGGCCTTGGTGTACAGAATGAAGCAGGGCAAAGGCTAATAGTTTTGCCAAGAGAACGCACTGGTCATAGCAAATACCCTCTCCCAACAACACAAGAGAAGACTCTACACATGGACATCACCAGATGGACAACATTGAAACCAGATGGATTATACTGTTTGCAGTGAAAGCTGCAGTCAGCAAATACCATCTGCAAAAACAAGACTGGGAGCTGACTGGGGCATAGACAATGAACTCCTTATGGCCAAGTGAGACATAAATTGAAGAGAGCAGGGAAAACCACTAGACCATTTAGGTATGACCTAAATCAATCCCTTAGGACTATACAGTGAACGTGAGAAATAGATTTAAGGGACTAGATCTGATAGACAGAGTGCCTGAAGAACTATGGACAGAGGTTCATGAAACTGTATGGGAGACAGGGATCAAGACTATCCCCAAGAGAAAAGAAATACACAAAGGAAAATGACTGTCTAACGAGGCCTTACAAATAGCTGTGAAAAGAAGAGAGGCGAAAAGCAAAGGAGAAAAGGAAAGATATACCCATTTGAATGCAGAGTTCCAAAGAACAGCAAGGAGAGATAAGAAAGCTGTGCTGAGTGATCAATGCAAAGACATAGAGGAGAACAATAGAACGGGAAAGGCTAGGGAGCTCTTCAAGAAAATTAGAGATACCAAGGGAATATTTCATGCAAAGATGGGCCAATAAAGGACAGAAATCATATGGACCTAAGAGAAGCAGAAGATATTAAGAAGAGGTGGCAAGAATACACGAAGAACTATGCAAAACAGATCTTGGCAACCCAGATAATCACGATGGTGTGATCACTCACCTAGAGCCAGACATCCTGGAGTGTGAAGTCAAGTGGGCCTTAAGAAGAATCACTACAAAGTTAGTGGAGGTGATGAAATTCTACTTGAGCTATTTCAAATCCTAAAAGATGATGCTGTGAAAGTGCTGCACTCAATATGCCAGCAAATTTGGAAAAGTCAGCAGTGGCCATAGGACTGGAAAAGGTCAGTTTTCATTTCAATCCCAAAGAAAGGCAATGCCAAACAATGCTCAAACTACCACACAATTGCCCTTATATCACATGCTAGCAAAGTAATGCTCAAAATTCTCCAAGTCAGGCTTCAACAATATGTGAACCATGAACTTCCAGATGTTCAAACTGGTTTTAGAAAAGGCAGAGGAATCAGAGATCAAATTGCCAACATCCGCTGGATCATCATAAAAACAAGAGAGTTCCAGGAAAACATATATTTCTGCTTTGTTGACTATGCCAAAGCCTTTGACTGTGTGGATCACAGAAAACTGTGGAAAATTCTGAAAGTGATGGGAATACCAAACCACCTGACCTGCTTCTTGAGAAACCTGTATGTAGGTCAGGAAGCAACAGTTAGAACTGGATGTGGAACAACAGACTGGTTCCAAATAGGAAAGGAGTACTTCAAGGCTATATATTGTCACCCTGCTTATTTAAATTCTATGCAGAGTACATAATAAGAAATGCTGGGCTGGATGAAGCACAGGATGGATCAAGACTGCCAGGAGATAAATCAATAACCTCAGATAGGCAAATGACACCACCCTTATGGCAGAAAGTGAAGAAGAACTAAATAGCCTCTTGATGATAGTGAAAGGAGACTGAAAAAGTTGGCTTAAATCTCAACATTCAGAAAACTAAGATCATGGCCTCTGGTCCTATCCCTTTAGGGCAAATAGATGGGGAAACAGTGGAAATAGTGGTCGACTTTATTTTAGGGGGCTCCAAAATCACCACAGATGGTGATTTCAGCCATGAAATTAAAAGATGCTTACTCCTTGGAAGAAAAGTTCTGATCAAACTAGAGAGCATATTAAAAAGCAGAGACAGTACTTTGCCAACAGAGGTCCATCTAGTTAAGGCTGTGGTTTTTCCAGTAGTCATGTATGGATGTCAGTTGGACTATAAAGAAAGCTGAGCTTTGAAGAATTGATGCTTTTGAATGGTGGTGTTGGAGAAGATTCTTGAGTGTCCCTTGGATTGAAAGGAGATCCAACCAGTGCATCCTAAAGGAAATCAGTCCTGAACAATCATTCGAAGGACTGATGTTGAAGCTGAATCTACAGTTTTGTGCCACCTGATGTGAAGAACTGACTTATTTGAAAAGATCCTGTTGCTGGGAAAGATTGACAGCGGGAGAAGGGGACAACAGAGGATGAGATGATTGGATGGCATTAGTGACTTAATGGCGGAGAAGGCAAAAGCATCCCACTCCAGTACTCTTGCCTGGAAAATCCCATGGACGGAGGAGCCTGGTAGGCTGCAGTCCATGGGGTTGCTGAGGGTCAGACACGACTGAGCGACTTCACTTTCACTTTTCACTTTCATGCATTGGAGAAGGAAATGACAACCCACTCCAGTGTTCTTGCCTGGAGAAGCCCAGGGACAGGGAAGCCTGGTAGGCTGCCATCTATGGGGTCGCACAGAGTCGGACACGACTGAAGTGACTTAGCAGTTACTTAATGGACATGAGTTTGAGTAAATTCTGGGAGTTGTTGATGGACAGGGAGGCCTGGCATGCTGCAGTCCATGGGGTCACAAAGAGTCGGACACACCTTCTTGACTGAACCGAACTGAACTGGACCTCAAAAGATATTTTAGTAGGCCTGAGTAAACAAAATGTCCCTAAACAAAGAGGATTGTCATTGAATTATTAATATTTCTATATAACAAGAACTCTTTGAAATTCCACTTATGAAGTATTTTAAGATAACTATACTGCTAATAATAATCATTTAAAGAGGTTATTTACTCTTACTAAGACTTCATCACAGGGGCAGAAACAGTTTGACTGTAATACTAAAGGAGTGTATGATCCCCTGGTGGCTCAGACGGTAAAGTGTCTACCAACAATGTGGGCGATCCGGGTTCAATCCCTTAGTTGGGAAGATCCTCTGGAGAAGGAAATGGTAACCCACTCCAGTACTCTTGCCTGGAAAATCCTATGGACGGCAGAGCCTGGTAGGCTACAGTCCACAGGGTCGCAAAGAGTCGGACACGACTGAGCGACTTCACTAAAGGAGAGAGGACATTTTACTCCAGATGACCATATAAATATATCCCACAAAATAAAGGGGCATGTTTGAATAAATAGAGTAAGTCAAATGAGCCATATAGCTTTTAAAATTATATAGACACTGAATCATTATTATCTGATTCTCAGGTTCCACTTCTTTAAGATATCATGATAAGTTCACTTTTCTGAGAGGATTTTTCTCTATTACTGCTCAGTTGTATAATCTCTATGATACATATTTAACTATATGTGCATTAAATTATGTCAGGTTTTCTAAGCAGTTTCAAATAAGTAGATCCCAGCTTCCTAGATATTTTGCAAAATTTTGTGCTCTTTTAATCTTTTCACATCTTAGGAAAACAATGTTAATACACTGCTTCTAGTGTTATACAATAATTATTATGAAACCAAGCAATTATTATGATGTTTCTTAAATGAAGATACACAAATATTATTTCCTTCTTTAATGTCTTTAGAACAATCTATTATAAATTATATTGGTTTTTCTTATTCCATATGTGATAATTGCATAAGCAGGTCTAACACAACTTAGAGAAATGTGTTAACATACCTATTCTCAAAACAGAAATATTGTTTTAAAATTAACTACCTGAAATTTCATTCATAGGCATGAACCTCTGATATAGCTTGTTTGACTCAGCCAATATTCTCTCCGGAAGCCCTCCAGGTATAACAGGAGTGCATTTCCCTGATGGATGGATGTTAGTTAGGATTAACCACATGACTTTTTCAATGTGAGAGGAGCAAATGCCTGAAACTTGCTTTCTTTATTGAGTTGTGCTCTTTTGCTTCTGACATCACCATGGTATAGTTTCCTCCCTGTAGTTGCCACCTCTTGAATCTGGTTTCAGGTGTTACTGGACCCTAACATGGAGTTAAGCATCGCTGCTTGCAGTAGTGCTGCCTATTCAGGGTCAGCTGGTTCCAGTTGAGCAAGAGAATTATTAATTCATGTCACTGAGTTTTGGAGTGTTTACTATGTATATGTATTGTGACATTAGCTGATGATGTATCTAACCACATGGCTTTTTTTTTTTTCTTTCTCCTGAGCCATTTTCGTTGATTCTCATATATTTTGTTACTTTGTTTTGTTTATCACTGGTTTTCATTGCTAGAATGTAAGGTCCATAGAGTCCATTTTTTTTGTTAATTATAATTCTACATTCTCAGCACCTGTAAAAGTGCTTGGTGTGTAGTACGTGCCTGATAAATATTATTGAATGAAAGAACGTAATTAAAATTTGAACCTTAGTATGCTTAAACTTAGGCTTCCTTGTGGCTCAGTGGCAAAGAATCCACCTGATTAGGCAGAATATTAGGGTTCAGTCCTTAGTTTGGGAAGATACCTTGGAGGAATGAAATGGCCAATATTCTTCCCTGGGAAATCCCATGGACAGATGAGCCTGCCCAGCTACTGTCCATAGGGCTCAAAAGGGACAGACACACTCAGCAAGTAAACAACAACAATGATTAAATTCATAAAATAATAAATTTAGAGCAAATTCTTCCTATTTACACAAGAAAAAACTGAAGCTTTGGTAATTTAAATCACTTAACAAATGTCCTAGGATTAGACCTAGTAGATCCATTAAAATCTAAGAATAGCTCCTATTACTATGACTTTAAATATTATTCTAGCAAAGTCCAATATATTAAAAAGAAAAATTGCTAGCAAGTTTACACCATCACCTCTTTTTTGGGTGTTAGTTCTAAAAGGCATTGTAGGTCTTCATAGAACCGTTCAACTTCAGCTTCTTCAGGGTTACTGGTTGGGGCATAGACTTGGATCACCGTGATACTGAATGGTTTGCCTTGGAAATGAACAGAGATCATTCTGTCATTTTTGAGATTACATCCAAGTACTGCATTTCAGACTCTTTTTGTTGACCATGATGGCTACTCCATCTCTTCTAAGGGATTCCTGCCCACAGTAGTAGATATAATGGTCATCTGAGTTAAATTTACTCATTCCAGTCCATTTTAGTTCTCTGATTTATAGAATGTTGATGTTCACTCTTGTCATCTCCTGTTTGACCACTTCCAATTTGCCTTGATTCATGGACCTAACATTCCAGGTTCCTATACAATATTGCTTTTTACAGCATCATACCTTGCTTCTATCACCAGTCACATCCACAACTGGGTATTGTTTTTGCTTTGGCTCCACCCTTTCATTCTTTCTGGAAATATTTCTCCACTGACCTCTTGTTTTGAAGGACAAAAAGATGTCCTTCTTGTTATAGGGGACTGAAATGCAAAACTAGGAAGTCAAGAAACACCTGGAGTAACAGAAAAATTTGGCCTTGGGATACGGAATGAAGCAGGGCAAAGGCTAATACAGTTTTACCAAGAGAATGCACTGGTCATCACAAACACCATCTTCCAACAACACAAGAGAAAACTCTACACATGGACATCACCAGATGGTCAACACCAAAATCAGAATGATTATATTATTTGCAGCCCAAGATAGAGAATCTCTATACAGTCAGCAAAAACAAGACTGGGACCTGACTGTGGCTCAGATCATGAACTCCTTATTGCCAAATTCAGACTTAAATTGAAGAAAGGATGGAAAACCACTAGACCATTCAGCTATGACCTAAATCAAACCCCTTATGATTATATAGCTTAAGTAAGAAATACATTTAAGGAACTAGATCTGATAGAGTACCTGATGACACTCAGAGTTTGTGACACTGTACAGGAGACAGGGATAAAGACCATCCCTTGGAAAAGAAATGCAAAAAAGTAAAATGGCTGTCTGAGGAGGCCTTACAAACAGCTGTGAAAAGAAGAGAAGTGAATATTGTAAAGTAATTAACCTCCAATTAAAATAAATAGATTTATATAAAAAAAAGAAAAGGAGAAAAGGAGATATTCCCATTTGAATGCAGAGTGCAAAAGGATAGCAAGGAGAGATAAGAAAGCCTTCCTCATCAATCAAAGCAAAGAAATAAGAGGAAAACAATAGAATGGGAAAAACTAGAGATCTCTTCAAGAAAATTAGAGATACCAAGGGAACATTTCATGCAAAAATGAGCTCAATAAAGGACAGAAATGGTATGGACCTAACAGAAGCAGAGAATATTAAGAAGAGGTGGCAAGAACACACAGAAGAACTGTAAAAAAAAGATCTTCATGACCAAGATAATCACGATGGTGTGGTCACTCACCTAGAGCCAGACATCCTGGAATATGAAGTCAAATGGGCCTTAGAAAGCATCACTACAAACAAAGCTAGTGGAGGTGATGGAATTCCAGTTGAGCTATTTCAAATCCTAAAATATAATGCTGTGAAAGTGCTGCACTCAATATGCCAGCAAATTTGGAAAACTCAGCAGTGGCCATAGGACTGGAAAAGGTCAGTTTTCATTCCAATCCCAAAGAAAGGCAATGCCAAAGAATGCTCAAACTACCACACAATTGCACTCATCTCACACGCTAGTAAAGTAAACCTCAAAATTCTCCAAACCAGGCTTCAACAATACATGAACTGTGAACTTCCTGATGTTCAAGCTGGTTTTAGAAAAGGCAGAGGAACCAGAGCTCAAATTGCCAACATCTGCTGGATCATCAAAAAAGCAAGAGAGTTCCAGAAAAACATCTATTTCTGTTTTATTGACTATGCCAAAGCCTTTGACTGTGAGGATCACAAGAAACTGTGGAAAATTCTTCAAGAGATGGGAATACCAGACCACCTGACCTGCCTCTTGAGAAACCTATATGCAGGTCAGGAAGCAACAGCTAGAAGTGGACATGGAATAACAGACTGGTTCCAAATAGGAAAAGAAGTATGTCAAGGATGTATATTGTCACCCTGCTTATTTAACTTATATTAAGTGTCATCATGAGAAACGCTGGGCTGGGAGAAGCACAAGTTGGAATCAAGATTGCCAGGGGAAATATCAATAACCTTAGATATGCAGATGACACCACCTTATGGCAGAAAGTGAAGAGGAACTAAAAAGCCTCTTGATGAAAGTGAAAGAGGAGAGTGAAAAAGTTGGCTTAAAGCTCAACATTCAGAAAACGAAGTTTATGGCATCTGGTTCCATCACTTCATGGGAAATAGATGGGGAAACAATGGAAACAATGGCTGACTTTATTTTTCTGGGCTCCCAAATCACTGCAGATGGTGAATGCAGCCATGAAATTAAAAGACGCTTACTCCTTGGAAGGAAAGTTATGACCAACCTAGAGAACATATTAAAAAGCAGAGATATCACTTTGCCAACAAAGGTCTGTCTAGTCAAGGCTATGGTTTTTCCAGTGATCATGTATGGATGTGAGAGTTGGACTGTGAAGAAAGCTGAGCACCGAGGAATTGATGCTTTTGAACTGTGGTGTTGGAGAAGACTCTTGAGAGTCCCTTGGACTGCAAGGAGATCCAACCAGTCCATCCTAAAGGAGATCAGTCCTGGATATTCATTGGAAGGACTGATGCTGAGGCTGAAACTCCAGTACTTTGGCCACCTCATGCGAAGAGTTGACTCACTGAAAAATAGCCAATGCTGGGAGGGATTCTGAACAGGAGGAGAAGGTGATGACAGAGGATGAGATGGCTGGATGGCATCACCGAATTGATACACATGAGTTTGCGTGAACTCTGGGATTTGGTGATGAACAAGGAGGCCTGACGTGCTGCAATTCATGGGGTCGCAAAGAGTTGGACACGACTGAGTGACTGACCTGAACTTATACCATCACATACTGTGAGCTGGCTTAATATCAACCATACTTGGATAGTAGAAAAACAAAAGCTTGTCCCTGCATTTGCTCTACTGAAATTCAACCCCAAAATTCTGATTTAGGGCCACAGAATTCTGGCTGATTAGATTCAAATTGTTGGACTTGCATTTTTTCAAGAATTAGGTACCTTAACTTTGATGGTCATGCTATTCTAGACTGAGGTATTTATTATTAAGATATAATAAATCCAAGAAGAAAAACCTACTAGCACCACACCCTAAGAAGGAGGAGGGCGGGGCACTGTTATGGACTGAAGATCAGTGTTTCCATAAAATTCACATGTTCCAATGTGATGGGATTAGGAAGTGTGTCTTTGGAGAGGTGATTAGAAATAGATGAGGTCATAGGTTGGAGCTCCTGTACCCCCAAGGAGTTAGGAGAGAGTTTTTTCCTCTTGTTCTACTCTCCATCATAGGAGGATAGAACCAGAAGACAGTGATCTGTATTTGGAAAAGGTCCTCACCAGAACCCAACCATGCTGGCTCCCTGATCTTGGATTTCCAGTCTCCAGAACTGTGAGAAACTGATTTCTGTTTCTCATAAGTCACCCGGTCTATGGTACTTTATTATAGCATCTCAAACAGACTAAGCCAGGCTGTAAGCAGTCTACCACAAGGTCTTTGCCTATTTTTCAGGATCTTCAGGATGACAAAACCCAGTGATACCAGTGAAGGATTGGAAAGATGTGATCTTAAGGCACAGCCGGGTCCTGTAAAGTTCTATCCACGATGTGGTTTTCTCTGTCAAACACACAAAGTTTATTCCTACGAATGAATTTTGTGTCTCCTCCAAATGGGCATGTTGATCCCTTATCCTCCATGTGATAGTGCTTAAAGGTGGGGTCTTTACAAGTAATTAATTTTAGATGAAGTCATAAGAGTAGAACCCCCATCATGGGATTAATGCCCTTAAAGAAAGATGATGAGAGAGGAGGTGTCTCTTTTTCTATATGAAGGAAAGGCCGTGTGATGATAACCTGCAAAAGAGCGCTCACCAGGAACTCGACCATTATGGGCTTTCTAGCTTCCAGATCGTGAGAAATAAAAGTTTCTGCTAAAGCCACCCAGCTTAAGATATTTCATTATAGCTGCACAAACTAGGACATTCACTGTACCAGGAGAACTGAGATCACTGAGACAGGTTCTTCATTCCAAGGAAGGTAGAAAATGTGATGAAGGTAGAATTTGATATTTCTCGACCATTAAGTTAAGCAGGTGCCAAGAGGTAGCGATAAATCCAGTAGCTACACAAAATGATTATTTCATTTGTTTGTTTGATATTTGTTCATATCTAAGATGTATCTTTTCAAGGGTCAAATATTTTCTAAAATTCTTTAACAACTTTTCATCATCATAATTTCTAAAGTATATTTTCACAAGATTTAATCTGCATCAATTATATCTGTCAGAAATAGATACAAACGTGATAAAACTAGAATAAGTTATGGTATCTGTACACATTAAGAATGCTAGATATTTAAAGTTTTCACAGAGGGTCCATGTAAAGTCTGGGTTAAAAAATACAGATGACCAGTAAAATGATTTTTTTCACCTTTCTTTCTCTTCTTATTTTCTTATCTTCTGGCTGTAGACATAAACTTTGTATTTCTTTCAGATGTTGTCACTGAAATTCTCATGTTGGGTATAAAATCTAAGTAGTTGCTGGCATTAGAACCAAATTACTTCTATAAGTGAGCCATGTTCTTTAAAGTTTGAACAATTTAAATGTATTATGGTGAGCACACACGGTAGGTTCATAAGACAAGATTTTAATCACAGATATAAAATGCCTGTCTGCTATAAACAAGGAGCTTTTCTAATTTCTATTTGCTTATTGAGATGCTATCTTTAAATGTAAAAGTCATGGTCACACCTTACCTACCTCATCCAGTACATGTAACAGAGAATACTACCAGAATTAGTTATTTTGAGTGATTGCAAATCTTGAGGAAATAATTGTGATACAATAAATGGAATAGGTATGGAAGTAACATAAGTCTGTATTAAAAGATTAATTAATCTCTCTATATCCTTAAGAGTTTTCTGATATAGCTAACAAATTTTATACAGGAGAAAATGCATTTAAATATTGCTATTATCTCTAACAAGAAATAAAAGCAGGTGCAGAGAGCTCAATAATGATAAAATACAAATAAAAAAGTCAATATTTTGCAACAGGCATTGTTGCCATGTAACTGTTAAATTAAATTTGTCACACAAAATAATTAAATCTAATTAACAGATAATACATAATGAGTACCTAGTCACAAAATTTAATGATACTCTAATTGTAATCAAACATGTTATGTAATTGGTGCTTATTGTGTTCAGCTACATATCACACACCTGTTATCTCCTGTGTTTTATAAATTGGAACTCTAGTTTAACTCTTGCTTCTTATAAAGGGTAATGCCTTTGGAATATTGAAAATGAACTGGTAGGATGCCAAGGAGTCTGCTTAAACTGAAACACAAAAGAGGTTTTGAGCAACAACAACAAAAAAAAGATGTAATCTATACACCTTCTAAGTTTAGTATTACTGTAATAAATGTGGTTGGTATCAAATTATAAATGGCTCAATTCTTTTCCACTCATTCTTACAATATTACAATTTAGTTTCTTGAATCACATAGTAATGACTATTTTGGTAAAATGTTTGTGACAATGTATAATTTCTTTGTAATGTTTATAATTGTATACTGTTTTGAATCAAAGATGGAGACTGGAAATATTCTTCTTATTTCTAAAATGTAAATATTTATTCACATGAATAACTTCTGATGGCATTACAGTCCATTGAATTATATTAAAGAGCTTTTCGATGAGGGTGAAAAAAACTAAGATCACGGCATCCTGTCCCATCACTTCTTGACAAATAGAAGGGGAAAAGGTGGAAGCAGTGACATATATTATTTTCTTCGGCTTCAAAATCACTGCAGATAGTGATTGCACCCTTGAAATTAGACACTTGCTATTTGGAAGGAAAGCTATGACAAATCCAGACAGAATTTTGAAAAGTTTGCTGACAAAGGTCCGTCTAGTCAAAGCTATGGTTTTTACAGTAGTCATGTACGGATGTGAGTGTTGAACCATAAAGAAGGCTGAGCGCTGAAGAATTCATGCTTTTGAACTGTGCTGTTCGAGAAGACTCTTGAGAGTTCCTAAGACAGCATGGAGATCAAATCAGTCAATTCTAAAGGAAATCAACCCTGAATATTCATTGGAAGGACTCATGCTGAAGTTGAAACTTCAATTATTTGGCTACCTAATGCAAAGAGTCAACTCACTGGAAAAGACCCTGACACTGGGAAAGATGGAAGGCAAAAGGAGAAGTAGGTGGCAGAGAATGAAATGATTAGATAGCATCACCAACCCAGTCGACATGAAATTGAACAAACTCCAGGAAGTAGTGAAGGACAGAGGAGCCTGGTGTGCTGCAGTCCATGCGGTTGCAAAGAGTCGGACATAACTTGGCAACTGAACCACAACAGGCGAATGACAATTTAATGGCATTTACTATGTTCCTGAAAAGTGAAAGTGAAGTCGCTCAGTCGTGTCCGACTCTTTGGGACCCCGTGGACTGCAGCCAACCAGGCTTCTCCATCCATGGGATTCTCCAGTCAAGAATACTGGAATGGGTTACCATTTCCTTCTCCGGGGATCTTCCCAACTCAGGGATTGAACCCCGGTCTCCTGCATTGGAGGCAAATGCTTTAACCTCTGAGCCAACAGGGAAGTTTCTACTACATGAAAAAAATATGAACTTTAGCAATTAATGACATAAGGTGAATAATTATTTTATTTTCTATCTAAGTATAAATTTATCTTTTACTAGAATATGCATGTTTGCTAAGTTGCTTCAGTTATGTCCGACTCTTTGAGATCCTATGGACTGTGGCCTGTGAGGCGGCTCCTCTGTCCTTGGGATTCTCCAGGCAAGAATAGTAGAGTGGGTTGCCATGCTCTCCTCCAGAGGAATCTTCTCCACCCAGGTATTGAACTTGAGTCTCTTTTGCATCTCATTCAGTCTCCTGAAGTGGCAGGTGGGTTCTTACAACTAGTGCCACCTGGAAAGCCCCTACTAGAATATAACTAACCATAAATAAATTTTAAATATATAACTAACCATAAATAAATTTTCACCATAATATTCATCCATTTTAAAACATTTTTTTTTCAGGATTCAGTTTTAATAAATTATACTAAGTACCTAGAGGGTAATAATCTCATATGCCTCCCACAGAGTAGAGGTTGGGCACATACATGGGCACATTTATATATTGCTATGAACCTAAAAGTAATTCTTAAATGTATCATAAAATTTCAAAAGTGAGCTGGACTTTTAACATTGTGGAATTAAGGAGTAAATTTTATTGTGAAAAATAGAACATTTGAGTAAAGCATATAAATAAATACTATAAGAATCTGGGTTAATCAAAGAGGAATCTAGACTTCCAGAGATTTTCAACTCATGTGTAATAGATATTTAGAAGAAACTCATCATGGGAAGAAAACAAGAGGCCCCGGCTTAGATATAGGATGTGTATGTTAAATCCACAAGCAAGAGACCTCTCATTTAAAGACTGAGAAAAACAAAATATGTCAATAGAATGCATGACTTAAGTTTGATAGTGTATTTTCATTTGCTTTACATGAAATTCAGCCTTAATCAGAATTATTCCCTTGCCAGGCTCCTCTGTCCATGGGATTCCCCAGGCAAGAATACTCAAATGGGTTGCCATTTCCTTCTCCAGGGGATCTTCCTGACCCAGGGATAGAACCCAAGTCTCTTATGTCTCCTGCATTGGAAGGTGGGTTCTTTACCACTAGCACCACCTGGGAAGCCTTTGTAGGTAAAAGAAACTATTAAAAATCTGAATATCTAATTCTAAACCTCAGCTAAAGCCATTTATTTATTTAAGACACAGTGCAGAGCTTACTGAATCTCAGTTCCCTGACCAGGTATTGACTCAAGGCCATGGTGCTCCAAACCACTAGACCCCATCTCACAATTTAGAATTTGAAATAATTCACATACCTAGAACTTACTATATCTTTCAGGTATATTTCGTATGAGTACAGATAAAAATATCAAATTAAATAAAATTGACTACATAGAAGATTGATATACTGAATGAGAAAAAGGAACTTAACTTCTTCTTCTTAGGCCTTTGCAATTGAACAATCTTTTATCATGGTAATGGTTTATTTAAAGCTGTGTGTGTGTGTGTGTGTGTGTGTGTGTGTGTGTGTGTGTGTGTGTGTATCTGAATTGTTCAGTTATGTTCCACTCTGCAACCCCATGGACTGTAGCCCTGCCAGGCTCCTCTTTCCATGGAATTCTCTTTCCAGGCAAGAATACTAGAGTGGGTTGTCATTCTCTTCTGTAGGGGATCTTCCCCACTCAGGGATCGAATCCAGGTCTCTCACATTGCAGGCAGATTCTTTACCAGCTGAGCCAATGATTATAAAAAGTAAGAGTAAAATTTGAAAAAAAAAATTATGAATGGAAGAAATAAATTAAAAATTGCTGTCTGGGCATGCCAATGATAGCCCAACTCCCCTACTGGTAATAATTAAAAAGACTGGAAATAGCACAAATCAAACAAAACAATAACAACAGCACTACCCTAAGGCTTCTATAGAGGGAGCAAAACAAAATTGGGGTTGTGGAGGGGAATGAAAACTAGTTTCCTTGTTTTCGTTTTTTCTTTTTTTTTCCAGCTTTATAGCTATGTCTAGAGGGAAGGTGCTAGATAAGGAGTTTCAAAGTGATTCTGGACATAAAACACATCCAGAAATATAGAGGTACTCTGGAAAGAAGCCAATACAGATTGAATAGTATGGGGATTATCCTAGACAAGAGTCAGAGAGGAGATGCCATAATTCTGGGTATAAAACCACAGAATACTCAGCCTAAACTCTGAGCTCTACACACTTAGAACAGATACACAATGCATAGCAAAGACATTAAGAAATCAACTGAGATTTGAATAACTGATTACAGGAGACAACACGGGACTCAGGGATGATTATCTACTTAAAACACTTTTTTCCAGATGGTTGTTGAGATCCTGAGTCTGCACAGGACAATATTTATAGTATCCATGACAAAATGCCATATTTCTCAACATTCCATGTACCAGGAGAATATGAACAATTCTAAAGGGAAAAGACAATTATCATATGCACACTCCAAGATACCTCAAATGTTACAACTATTAAATATTTATTTTAGAGCAGCATTTAACTATGTCCAATGAGGTAAACAAAAATATATACAGAATAAAAGTTATATAGGAAATCTCAGCAGAGAAACAAAAAATACAAAATAGAAAAAAAATATTTTTAGAGCTAAAAAAATTAATATCTTAAATAAAACAAAAAATTCACTGAATGGACTCAGTAGCAGTAAGGAGATTATCAGCAGAGAATCAGTTAACTTTAAAAGCAAACAACAGATATTGTCTAATCTAAAGAATAGTGAAACATAAGATTCATAACACTGAACAATGTCTCAGATATCTTTGAGTCAAAAGGTCTATATGTTTGTAGTTAACAGTCCTAGAGATGAGAAAGAGATTAGAACATAATAAATATTTATAGATTAAAAACTGTCAAATATATTGACAAATGCAAATTTACAGATTCAAGAAATTCAGTATACCTCAAACAGGATAAACCCAAAGAAAACCACATTTAGACTTATCCTAGTCAAAATTATAAGCAACAAGATGAAGAAAATAAATTGAACTCAGCTTTAGAAAAATGACACATGGCATAAAAGGGATAAATAAATCAAACTGCCATGGATTTATCATCAGAATCCAAGGAGGCTAGAAGACAGAGGAACCTCATCTTTAAAGAAATGACAACCTAGAATTCCCTCCCTCTCTATCATTCCTGAAAAAAATCATCAGGAATGATAGAGAGGGAGAACATTTTCAGATGAAAATAATAATAATAATAAATAATAGATGATATCCCCAACAGTCATGCTCTACAATAAATGGGAAAAAAATATCCTTAGACTGGAGGACAATAATATTAGAGGAAAATCTGGATCTGTAAGGACAGAGGAAGACAAAAAAGAAATTATAAAAACATGAGTAAATAATATTTCTCACTTTCAAGTTCCTTAATATATCTATAATTTATTAAAATAATTTCTGGTGAGAGTCTCAATTAAAATGAATATGGATATAATGCATATGACATCGAACATTTTTTTAAAAGATCAGTGTGGAGTACTTGTAAAGGCATCTGTATTGTTGCAAAGCTTTTACATTTAATATAAAGTGTCAGATTATTAACTCTGAGAGAGCCTGAATAGCTATTTGTATATAAGACAAAATGCACCTAGTCAGGAATTAGTGGAGAAAATGAATCATTCATGAGGAAGACATACATTAGAGAGAGAAAAATGATCCACCAAAGATAAGCACAGCCTGAACCTTTGAGCACATTAATTCACATGGGCCAAGGAACTGTGCAGCTGTGACTAAATTAAGGATGTTGGGTTGAGAATATTATCCTGGATTATCCAATGTGGGTTCAACGAAATGGCAGGCAAGTCAAAGATAGAGACAGTGTGAGGAAGGAAGCAGAATCAAGGTCACGTGATGGAATGTGGGACTCATTCTACCATTACTGGCTTTGAAGATGGAAGGAGATTGCAAGTTAAGAAAAGTGGGCATATTCTAGAAACTGTAGAGCCTCCACAAAGAAACACAACCCTACAAATACTTGATTTTATCCCAGTAAGTATCATTTCTGACCTCTAATATCAAGAGTTTGAAATAATATATGGTATTGTTTACAGCAAGTAAATTCATGTTCACTGGTTACATCAACAACAGGACACTAAGAAGATATAGACTATAAATGTATATTATGTCACTGAGCCTCAAAATACAAAAAATGCAAAAATAAACAAAGAGAGAGAGAAAAAAGTTCACAAATATGATAGAGGATTTTAACAACCATCACTCTAATAGAACAAATTTGGTGAATGCATACAAGATTTAAAGAACATATCTGTGTTTTAAGTACATATTATGTATTCACTAGACAGATAATATGCTGAGACATTAAACAAACCTCAGTAAATACAACAATAATCAAAATCATATAGAGAATATTTTTTGAAGCAAAACTGAATTAAATTATAAATTAGTAACAATAAAATATCTAGGGAAATGCTAAATATCTGAACGCTAAACATATTCTCACAAATAATATTGACCAATGATGAAATAATCTACAAAATATAAATTATTTTCAACTGAAAGCCAAGAGAAACACAATAAATCACTATTTGTGGGATGCAGTTAAAGTACTGCTTAGAGAACAATTCCAGAAAAAGCTGAATAAACCAATATGTAAGCTTTTAAAAGCAAAGGAGGACTGCACCTGTGATCAAAAACAACTTGAATTTGGTTCACAATCAGTCCTTGCAAAATAGAGTATCCTAAATACTGTGTTTTAAATATTATACAATAATTTATGAGGATGTGAAATAATTCAACAGAATTCGAATGAGAAATGAAATTCTCACTACATACATGAAACACAGGACCAATAATATTAAGAATAAACAGATAAAAATCTAAGGAGATGTTGATCAATTACTGATAACTAACATAGTTCTGTTTACACTGTGATTTAGGCTAAACGTTCCATTAAAAAGTAACAATTTTTACGGTAAGCAGTATCAAGACTATTAAATACAGTCAAATCTATATTGTGAAATCTCCCATAACCTCCACTAGATGTCTCTAATAACTTGACTTTGGCTACATTCCTTCTAATGTTATATAGGAAATACTGCAACATGAACTACATCTGTGTTTTGATTTTCCTACAAAACTTAATGTTTTTCAAAGAAGAAAAAAGTTGTCTTAATACACAATTGAAAAAATTAAAATAACTTACATTCAATATCAAGGTACATGCTCTTTTGGTGCCCTCCGATTCTACTTGCAGCTTCACAGTCGTATCTCCCTGAATCTGACAAGTCCACATCTTTAATGTGCAGTGATGAACTTCCATGCTGCCCTTTGACTTCGATACGTCCATCTGGGCTCTGTTTACATTGATTTGGGGAAAAAGGAAGATTTTATGCTTATTTTGTGTAAAATGATGATGAAACATATTGCATTTATCATTGATATAACATTTCAAAATAAACTCTTAACTGTATTCAGTTTTTTATTTCAAAAATCACTGTTCCCATATTTATACTTTACTGGTTTTAGCTTATCCATTTTAGGGACACTGACATGCATGTAATAAAAACATGTTTTATCAACCTTTTTTATTTAGCATGCTCTTTGCTTTTTAGACTTTCACTTGCTTTTTATAAAGCTAGTATGTTCTTCTAGGGACTTCCCAGGTGGCGCAAGGATTTTGTTGTTGGCTTTCCGTTGTGTTCTTTGCAAACAGCAAAATGACAACAATGCCTATTTAATTCTGGCTACAGCTTACCAGCAAAAATACCTCTGCCATACTTTAGTTTCTTATTTCACCACACAAGGAAAATGTACCAAGATGTATGACAATTAAAGAATTTAAAAGGAATTTATAGTTTTTATTTTTGAATGAATGCAACAGTATTGCTTATAAATATAACTGGTACCATATGCATCACAGATACACTAATAAAAGCACTGTATTCTTCGGAAGTCATTGGAAACAATATGGAAAGATTACTCACATACTCGACAAGTATGACTCAAGTCAAGGAATTACTTATAATCCTATAGTCTATAGATTGTATTTCAAATAAGAATTATTGTGTGTAACATAATTAGCATATCCAGAATTGTTTTCTTAAATCATGTAAATACCTTAATAGCACACATATTAAAACAGAGGTAGTTTATTCAGTCAATTTTACTTTGTACTGTCAAGATATACAGTGGACTTTTAACACTTCATAACTCATTGAAGATATCTGCTCTACCATTATCGAATTGATTCTTTTTAATATTTAAGGCTTTAGTGTTCAATAGAATATTATATGTCATTCAGTTGAAATATGTATCTTATTATACACAGTATAATGGTTGTATATTTTTATATATGACAGATTCAAATAAATTTCAATATGTATGTTTACTTTGCATTATTAAAATGATGTTTAATCATTTTTCTTTATTAATATCAAAAGACTATACTTTTTCATGGCTTGTGGGATCTTATTTCTTTCACTGGGGATCAAACCCAGATCCACAGAAGTAAAAGCCTGCTTCTTAATCACCAGATCACCAGGGAAGTCCTTCACTGGACTCCCTTAAAGGCCTTTTCAAACATGTTGATTGGGGCACAATATGGTTACTTTTTTTGCTTTGTAATTCTGTATGTGAATGCAATCATTAAATAATCCCATTAATTATTGATAATTTATTATTTGAGAAATAGTCTTCAAAAATAAAGAAATAAGCAAAAGCATATTAGGGGTGCAACTTAGGCCAAAATTAGTCAAAAATATGTTCCCCACCTTCCAAGTACTGCTAAAGAAATAGTAAGGTGAAGTTTTCAACCTGAAGGGCATTCTATTCTGCCAATTTTTAAGATGTTCAGCTGCTAAACCCATTTACTTAATTGAAAGAAAACAAAATCCAAGTATTCATGGAAGTTAAAAATCAGAATGAATGAATAATTGGCCAAAGTAAAATGGCCAATTGTTATACAAGGTAACTAACTGCTGTTTCCTTACTAAAAAAATATCCTTTGGCCTTTATTAATTCTCTGGTAGCTCATTTGGTAAAGTGTGTCTGTAGTGCAGGAGACTTGGGTTCAGTCCCTAGGTTGGGAAGATCCCCTGGAGAAGGGCATGGCAACCCATTCCAGTTTTCTTGCCTGGAGAATCCCCACAGACAGAAGAGCCTAGTGGCCTACAGTCCACGCAGTCACACAAGTCGGACACGACTTAGCAACTAAACCACCACCACCATTCATTGCTAAATTCTTTTGAACTTGCCTTCCTTTCTTTTGTGCTGACTTTCCTTGGCTTTCAGGACACCCACATGATCCTGATTTTTCTCCCAGTTTTAGTTGCAGCCTCCTTTGTTTTGGATTTGATTACAGCCTCCTCACTTCCTTGAGGTCTCTGTATTCTGGCCTGGACTCTAGAGCTTTTTCATTTGAGCACTCTTAGCCCTGACCACATCTACACAGAGATGGCTAGTCACTCTTTCTCCCTCAGGGTCCTTCTTTTCCTGGAGCTTCAGAAATAAGATACATCACATGCAGGGAAAGTCCATTTGATACAGATCTCAAACCAGCATGCGTAGATGAATGTATCACACCCACCCAGCATCACCTGCCCTCTCCCAGGTATCTTTCTTTCTATGAATGATATTAATACTAATTATTTTCCATGTTTCATGCTATACCATGTTTTCATTCTTGCATCAGTTGCTGAATCTTCATTCATCTATTTATATTCTAAGTAATGATACATCTCAGTTTAACATCTTGCTTGACATTACATTTCCAATTTTCAGGAACTGTGTTCCCCTAGACACATCTGCTTTCTCCCTCTCCATTCAGAGTTTCAGTTGTGCTGCTGAGTTGGAAGGATATTGACAGGTGTCTCTCGATTTCAGAGAAAACAATCACACTCAGGAAGAATGTGACCAAAAAAACCTCCCTGACTCTGCAAAATTCTACATTATGTTATTTCCTATGTTTCTTTTAGCAAAAAAACATTCCAGCTGCAGAAATTATTTCTTGTGAAACTTAAAATAAGGCTTTTTTTAAAAAGGAAACTTTTATTTCTCGTAACTACTTTATGATGGTTTCACCACCAGAAATTTTCTATAATTACACATAGTATTATATTGCCTCTACCAACTCCTTAGCCTGATATTGATGGACTTCCATATGGCATTATCTTTCTGTTTAAGGACACCTTACAATTTAGGTATTAGTAATTTGGGTTCCAATCAATTTGAACTACTTGTATTGCAATGAATATCCTGTGCTGTCTTTCTCTAAGCATCTTTCACATATCTGTCTCTAATCTTTCCCCCTTTAGCTCTTTCATATCCATGTGGCAGAATTCTACCATCACTCTTTCCATTTCTTAGCCAAATATAATTTTATATTCATAATCCCTCATTGACTACTGTGTGTGTGTGTGTGTATGTATAATATTCTTTGAAATCAATGCATTTCTTGGGACATAGTGTTTATTCTGGTTTTATCTGAAACTTTGGATTTTATCCTGCAGGTTGATATTACAGTTGTACAAATGCAAAACATTTTAATGACACTTCATATGAAACTCACCTGGACTAGCATCTATGACAGAATTGATACATTCTAATTTTTATAAGGCAAATTAACTAATAGTGAAATATACATATAATTGTATAAAGGAAATGTAATTCTTCAGCTATTCTTTACTATGAATGAAAACTTTGTACTTAATATATTTATTAGAATGTAGATAAGATACATTATTAATAATGTAAAACATCCTTCTTTCATTAGGGAAAATATTGTCTTTCTGCACATTAAAAAGTAAATTTACCCACCTTAAAAATAAACAGTTCCTTTGGTTATCACCTGTTATAAATGATATAGCTTTGACTTGTGAATAACTATTCATGTAAATTAGCATGTTATTAATATTAGTAAAAATGGTAGCATTTAAAATACTAAGGCAGCCAGCATGCCCTATCTTTTTTCTTTCTCATACTCATGTGTTAAACTGTTTTAGAATCATTGACATTTTAGAGAAAATTGGGGATCCTGTCACTTAGTTACTCAACATTTTTATCTATGTTTGCAATTGTTTTACAATAAGCAACGATATATCTGAAATTAACAGAAATTTAGGAAGAATATAATCTGTTCTATTTCTGGAAGGAGTGTGATTCCCTGAGAAATAAGTCATTTTCAGAGTTAGCATTGTCTCTGTAATAATGCACAATATGCATTTGACTAGAAGACCAAAGTCATTTCTTCTCATTTCATATTCCAAAGGGCATCTTTCTCTGTGTGCTACAAAAATATATTATACATTTATGAAAGAAAATTCATTTATATGTTGGCTTTGATTCACCACCTACAGAAGATTCACTTAAGACATCAGATATTTGACCAAGACAAGTTAATTGGTATATTAGCTGTTCATGTAGTATTTTCAGTTCCTATCACTGCATTAAGATGATTGGAAACTAAAGTGTCTGCCTGTACATTATTCTTTCAATCTTTTACAAAAAGATACTCTCAGAAATTTGACTTGGTATTATATCTTTTGCCTTTCTGAAGGTCAACTTAAGAACTGCTTTCTTGTATAGTATTTCACTGTTTTTATAAAATGATTATTCATAGTGCTTATTGTCCTTTCATTGACATCAAATATCTATGTGAAAACTATTATCTTGAGTTTAGTACAAAATAAATATTTTGTTGTAAATTTTAACTGTTTTACATTTTAAATTACATAACATATATCATGGTTGGTATGCTAATGCTAAGTCACTTCAGTTGTGTCCGACTCTGTGCGACTCCAGAAGGCAGCCCACCAGGCTCCTCCATCCCTGGGATTCTCCAGGCAAGAACACTGGAATGGGTTGCCACTTCCTTCTCCAGTGCAGGAAAGTGAAAAGTGAAAGTGAAGTTGCTCAGTCGTGCCTGACCCTCAGCGACCCCACGGACTGCAGCCCAGCAGGCTCCTCCGTCCATGGGATTTTCCAGGCAAGAGTACTGGAGTGGGGTGCCATTGCCTTCTCCGATATCATGGTTACTTTGTGGCTTTACTTGACTAGACTTCATTGCCAAATTTAGAATTCAGTTGCAGCAAACAATACATCTGAGTTGAAGGTCAGAATTCCCTTCCTTCTTCCTCACATTTATGCCTTTGAATGTTTTTAGGGTCATTGACACTTTTGGCCTTTTGCAAAATGGTGGTTCATGTCAGTTACTCAACATTTTTTTGTATGTGTGCAATTGTTCTACAATAAGTGTCCAGGCACTGAGGATACAAGCTGAGCAAAACAGAATAGTTTCCACCTTTAGTAGAATTTAACTTTAACTGATAAGACAGATACCATTTTAAAAGTAAAATACAAATAAAATGAAAAATACCACAGGTTCATTGTGGGGATATTATCAAAGGGGTGGGTTAGAGTCAGAGGTATATTCCTTGAGACACTGAAGTGTGGACTGGAATCTGGAAATGGTGAAAGAGGCAGCGGTGTAGAGAGAATTCAGTGCTGTAGAGAGAATATGGCATGAGAAGGCTTATGGACAAACTGAGAGAAGACAGCAGGTGTAGAGAAAAGGCTGAGAGCACATGGGATCCCCTGACATTGGAGGCTGACAGAGAACCCGTGGAGCACCCAAGACACACAGATGCACAACAAGTTTTTACCTTTGGGTTACATACTATTTTTTCTCATTATATGAGATGCATTTTTTTGGGGGTGGGTGGATTTTTTATTATATATTCTGTTTGTATTATTTTTAATTGCATTCCATTGCATCTCTATTGCGTGTAAATTAAATTTAATTTCAAATAAGTAGAGGTAGCAGCAAGACATAACTGTTAAATGCATAAGAAAGAAAGACTCTTTCCAAAGGTCATTGGAATTAACTTATGCAAACTAACTTCTCAAAATCATAGGATTCCTATGTTTACTCTTAGTATTAAGGTCTCTTTCCTCTGGGCTTGATCCGACCTTCCTAATTTTATTCCTATTTTCATATCATGAAATAAACTTATGTACATTTACCCTTCCTCTAAGGAGGGTAAACTGATGAAATAAAGAGTAATATGTCCAGGAAAATTTAACTTATAGTTTCTTCACTGGTCATAGAGGTCAAAGGCCTTGTTGGTTTTATACAGATATAAACTCTGTGTTACTATTCAATGGCTTTAAATCTGTGGGTACTAATAATTATGTATCACATTTCCAAAATTTATATATTACTTAAAATTATATTAAGTATTCCAATTGTATTTCTATATCACTGTTATTTATTATGGTTATTCATTGTGACTGGAGTTCTAAGCAAATAAATTAGAATAAAAGAAATGTGCTTATAGTATAGCTGATCATACTCTGGCAATGCTTTTGCTTACTCTGAATGACAAGATACCTACTTTTATCAAATCCAAAGATAACACAACAACATATTTGATGGCAAGATTTTTCAGAAAATTCAGGGCATAGGAATTCAGGACAAGCCATAAGTGTGGGGCTAGTGTAGAAAGCCAGTAGGAAAATCCCACAGATTCAAGCTACCGATCCATGTAAAATTTCATTGCTTTCTTCAAGGTTAACAAACTATGAAAAACAGGATGATCACTACTGTTTTTGATAATCATTGCTTTTTCCATTTTTTTTCTGTATATCCTTCATAATGAAAAAGAGCAAAGTAACAACAACTGCTTATTAAAAAATGAATAAGGGATAAAGAAGCCAAGAAGATATTAAAATCTAAAAGTTATATCCTATTTGAGCTAAATTTTAGTTTCAGGGCACACAACACTGCAAAGATAGAAATAAGATCTAAAAGAATGAGGCACATTATACACTGAAATCCTTCCTATTCAACAATTTATTATAAGATGGTGAGAGATATTGTAATGGTTTATGTACATAATTGAACTGAACTTGTGAACATTGATATTGCATGCTTACACTGTACTGCTCTGAAAGTAATGTAATAACTAAAATGTGAACTCCTTTATTGCAAGGATTTGAATAAATGAAAAGTTTGTTTTAAAGTTTTTTAAATTCAGATTTTAAAATGTTTTTCTCTGTAACATAAACTTCACCAATTAGAAAACAGATCAAATGCAATACTAAAAATACTATAATTAGAATAGCATAATATTGATAATGATTGAAGCTGCAATAGAATGTGAGATTTCATTATACCATTCTCCCATCTTTGTTTCAAATGTGCATCACACAATTTATCATGGAAATTTTCAAACTACATAACCAAGATGGAATGTGTCCCTTTATTTTTGTCAGTTGTTAGAACATACAAAGCAGATCAGAACCCAAAGTAAAGTCCAGAGCATACTGTTGCAGACTACTCACAAATCCACGGATTTCTGTATTGAAAGCCAGTGAGGTTTTGCTGTAATTATTTTGCAGTATTTATCACAGTGCAGCTTGGCTTACACACAGTACATAACTTTTGCTGCTTTCCCCTAGGTCTGATTAGAATTAAACTTGAGGATGAGATGGCTGGATGGCATCACCGACTCGATGCACATGACTACGCTTGAACTCCGGGAGTTGGTGATGGACAGGGAGGCCTGGTGTGCTGTGATTCATGGGGTCGCAAAGAGTCAGACTTGACTGAGCGACTGAACTGACTGACTGACTGAAGTCTGCGTAGGCTCAGTGCAAGACATATGATTAATGTTCTTACAATCAGTGAAGTAGTTAGTGACCAGTGTCTAAGTGGTATGGCAATCTTGTTCAAATTATAGACAAATGAAAGATCTTTGAAAAGCAATATCCAACAGGAAGCAGTACAAATGTTACATGAGATGTTTTAAAAGTGCCTGACACATAATATATATTCAATAAATTTAAAAATAGTCATTATCCTCTCCCATTAGCATATCTTTATGTAAATCCCTACAACATGCTCAATAATGGAAAAACTTCAGTATGAAGAAATACAAAATATTTGGGGAACATTCTTTCTGCTCTATCTAATGAGACAAATGAGGACCCTGTACTGAGCATTCTTTGGCCACAACTCACTGGAAGCATGAAAAAGACACATGACTGCTCTAAGTATACATAGGTCTTTTCCCTGTCTGTTTCATTTGAATAAATTGTATTTTTCTCTCTGATTTTACTAGACATTTCTTCTGAAGCACCTAATCTTCTGTTAATCCAATCTAATCTTTATTTTTTTTTAATCTCTAGAATTTTGATTTATTCTTTTATGCTGTTATGTTTCCCTGTATTATGTTCATGCTTTCCAGCTACCTTGTATACATATGCAGTATATGTATTAAAAGAAAAAGAAAAAGGATATGTGAATGTTCCTATCTACTAATACTGTCAACTTTGAATGGATCTGTTTCTTTTGATTGATTTAGCTTTTCTCCCCTAATATGGGTTATATTTTAATGTACCTTGTATACCTCATAATTTTTATTAGATGTCACACACTGTGAATTTTATGCTTTGAGTGATATAAGTATTATAGAAATTTAGTGATATGATACATTATATACATAAATATATATATGATCTCTTTCATGAGATATTGTTAAATTACTTGAAAACAATTTTATTCTTATGAGACTTTTAAACTTTGCTAGGCAAGCTGGGGACAGTCTTTAGTTTAAGACTAATTCGATTGCATTACTAAAGCAACCCACTCCAGGATTCCCGTGGTTCTTTCTGTGGCCTTGCAGTTTCCTCACATACACACACACACACACACTTATCAGTATTCAGCTGAAGACTCTTGGGGAAAGCGCTGAAGATCTCTGGAGCTCTCTCTGTGTAAGTTTCTTCTCCACAGAGCTCCCTCTCTCTGGTACCCCATTCTGTGATTTCTAGCACCCTTAATTATTCAAACTCAAAGTCAACACTGGCTCCTCAACTAGGAGAAAAGAGCCAGACTCTTCATCCTTGTACAGCAGCCTGGAAACTCTTGACATAGAATACTTGTACAGTCACAGGGCTCATGTCATTTGTTTCTCTTCTCCCATGGATCAGTATGTAATCCATCATGATATAAATTTTGTCTGTTGTCATTGTTAAAAGTCAGAGCATAAATCAAGGCTTTCTTCATCCAATATGCCTGGAAATATGAATTCTAACAAGTATTTTAAAATGTCACTAGTCCCACACTTAACATCAGAAAACGCAAGGAATATACCACTAGTGACAACATTTTGTCACATATATGCAAATTCTTATGGTATACAACACATTGTTATTAACAGCATTGTTTTTACCAGCCATACATCACAAAGTAGAATACTACTTGGCAATGTGTGTGTACATTTTTTCTTCTTTTAAAAACTCATATCATTTCAAATATACATTAAATATATACATCACTGGATATATAAGAAATACTATAAAAATAATGTGTACAATTACTGCCATATGTATTGGCAGTGTTACAGCAAATATACACTCTGTTTTAATGCACAGCTATGCTGAATGACTCATATATTTTACTTTAGTGCCTCATAACTACATTTTAGGTAGGAGGCTCAAAAAGATAAAAAGTATTTCTCAGCTCTGTGCTGAACTCTTCTCAGTTGTATTAGAGTATAACAATTATGGAATTAACAAAATCACTTTATTGGAAATGCTATATATAATACATGCACACAAATACTAAAAACTAATAAGTATAAACAAAAATACCAAAAACAGTTTCATCAAATCCTTTCAGTAAATAGACACAGAAGCAAGCTACCTCTTAAAGATGACTAAAAATTAAAATTTTGTATAACATACATGAACTTCCTTGAGCTGATTTTATTTAGTTTGTATTTAATTTGTTTGTTTTGTGATAAAGTATCTCTTCATAAAGAAAAGACAAATTAAAAAAATTGTGTATATACAAACTCAACTATTTATGATTGCTAGAAGTCTTCAATTAAAAGAGAAGATACTCTCTAGAAAGGATCTAAGTTATCAAGATAATAAAATAATGCATAGCAGAAAGGGAGTTGCAAATGGTAACAAAATTTATTTCTTTACCAAAGGCAAAAAGATGTATTAAGACAGTTTCAAAGTATGGAATGAATGAATTAATGCTACAACCCTAAACCATAGAAAGGAAAAGATACAATGTGGACTTTGTCAGAAACAATAACAGAGTATTATAGTAAATTTCTATATTATATTCTTTTATTAAAAAATAAAATTATGTCTCACACAGGTCTGTGATGAATATTTACATTGATATATATCAAAATTAGATGATAAAAATTTACAGATGTTATCATTAAAGGGGAGCATGGTGGAAACAGAGAGCCAAGAAGCAGAGATGATCTGGGAAATTATATTACCTTTTCTACAAGAAACAAAAGTGATAAGAAACACCCCTCAAGAAGTTTCTGTGTGCTGGAATATGCAGATATAGAATGTTTAGTAAACAATTATATTACTGGGCAAATTGCTGTAAATATTATAAGAAGGTATTGGAATAGTATAATGCAATGTGATATCTCAAAGTGCTGATCAAAACAGCAGTTAGACTTGTTTTATCTGATACAGAAAGAGGAGATCCAGCTCTTTATGGTATACACAGGAAAAGTGTGCCATTTAATTGCTTGCTAACCTCCTGCCTCTATAAAATTAGTCTATGTAAATTCCTTAATTATCACCTTTTCTATCACTTGGCCACGGAGTATATTTTAGTTTAAATAAGCAAGTGATGTATGAAGTAATCAGAATATTATATCAGTTTATTCAAATGTTTGGTGGCTGAGAGGTTAAAGTGTCTGCCTGCAATCCAGGAGACCAGGGTTCGATCCCTGGATTGGGAAGATCCCCTGGAGAAGGAAATGGCAACCCACTGCAATATTCTTGCCTGGAGAATCTCATGGACAGAGGAGAATGGTGGGCTACAGTCCACGGGGTCGCAAAGAGTCGGACACGACTGAGCGACTTCACTTTCACTTTCACTTATTCAAATGTTTATCACTTTGTATGCTACTATTACTTTAGCATTCTGTTTTTCCTTTAAAATTTTTGCCCCAATAGATTCACAGCTCCTATGACTTGGCTAGATGCAGTGAACTTCAGAACTGAATGCAAGTATTCATATAGTAAGTCAGTTCTACTATTCTGTACATAGTTTAATTTCTTATCCAGTGTCAGATTTTGTAATTAAAAGAATAGTGTTCTACAATTTATACTTAGTTTACCTGAAGAACTCAGCAATTAATCTAGACATCAGTTCAGTTCAGTCACTCAGTCGTGTCCAACTCTGTGATACCCAGAGTTAAAAACCAATAGGCTTATCATAGAGACTTCAGTTTGGCAGTTAAGGACTCTCTCAGCAAACTCAAACATATTGCATACCACAATTAGTACATCAAAGACTTGTGATAGCTTTCTCTACATTTACAACTCACAGTGTACATTCGAAGTTGTAGATGGATAAAGTACATACACTATTGAAAATCTTCCAGCACCCCAGGATTGATGGAGGAAAAGTGAAGAAATCTTACTAGGATTAAATTAATTGACTTTAATAGTAGGACTTGAGGGAAAAATGAAGGCAATAGAGATTTGAAGAGTGACCTATCATGTTGGGGGCTTCCCATGTGGCTCAGAAGGTAAAAAAAAAAAAAAAAAGAAAAAAAAATTCAGCCTACAATATGGGAGACCCAGGTTCGATCCCTGCATCAGGATATACCCTGAAGAAGGGAATGGCAACCCACTCTAGTATTCTTGCCTAAAGAATTCCATTGACAGAGGACCCTGATGGGCTGCAGTCTAAGTGATCGCAAAGAGTGAGACATGAGTGAGCAACTAACACACACACATGCTATCATGTAGAGCAGTGTAGGTAATAAAAGGGTTTTCCAAATGATATCAGAAGCTATTGGAGGCTTCTGAACAACAGAGTGATATTATCCAGCTTATTTCCAGTGGACCAATTTCACTATTTTAACAAGAATAACAAGGGGCAAGGGTGAATGTATTAAAACCTTTATAAAGTTTTTTGCAATAATCTTGACAAATAATTTGGAGGAGGGCATGGCAACCCACTCCAGTATTCTTGCCTGGAGAATCTCATGGACAGAGGAATATGGTGGGCTATGGTTCACAGGGTCACAGAGATATCTGAAGTGATTTAACATGCATGCAGGCAAATAATTATGCTGGCTTGGAGCAGAGCAGTAACAGTTGGGTTTTGAGAAATGATCACAATTTTAATATATTTAAAATAAGAATAACAGGATTGACAAAATTTGAATGTATGTATTATAATAAATAAAAGTCAAAAGATTATACAAAAAATTTTAGACTATAATACCAGAAGGAAGTAATCACCATTTATTGAGATTGGGATGACCAAGGAAAATACAGAACTAGAGACAATGTATGGAGCTGGGTCGGGTAGTTATTTAATGTGGAAATGTAGCTACTTGGTAGATGACTGGATACAGACAATTATGGTTTAGTTGAAAGGCTCCTACTTAAAATTTGGATTTTTTTCAATCCAGTTGGTAACTAAAGGCATGAGACAAAATGAATAAGTCAAGGGAATAAATAGTTATATGAGAAAGGAATCCAATAACAAACCCCAATTTAGAGCCCTAGATAATTTAGAGGTCAATTAGAACACCGAGACTGATGAGTGAAAAAACAGGAAAGTATACCATAAGCCAGAGCTTCCCAGGTGGCACTAGAGGTAAAGAACCTATGACTCAATGCAGGAGACAGGAGATGCAGGTTCAATCCCTGTATCTGGAAGATCCCCTGGAGGAAGGCATGGCAACCCATTCCAGTATTTTTGCCTGGAGAATGTCATGGACAGAGGATCCTGGCAGGATACAGTCCATAGGGTTGCAAAGAGTTGGATACAACTGAAGCAACTTAGCATGAATGCATGAATAGCATAAGTCAAAGTCTATGCAACAAGCAGAAAGGATTATTTAATTGAATCAATGCTTCTCTTAGGTAAACAAGTAAAATTAGGTTTCCTAATTTGTGATAAAATTTAGAGAAGTGAATGTTATTAGTAACAAGCTTTCCAAAGAGCTTTTGTGGAGTCACATGATCAAAGCCAGACTAGAATATATTCAAGAGGTAATTCTAGGAAGAATTTAGAGAGAACAGGATTAAACAACCTTTTCAAGAGATTTGCTATGAATAGAGGCTCAGCTCAGATGAGATCTGGAAGCCAAATATGATAGTTACTGGGTTGGCTAAAAAGTTTGCTCAGGTTTTTCATAACATCTTACAGAAAAATTCAAAACAACTTTCTGGCCAATCCAATATCTGTCTGTCTACATATATATACAGACTTAAAATATATATACTCATATATGAAAGGTGGGCTTCCCTAGTAGCTCAGATGATAAAGCGTCTGCCTCCAATGTGGGTGACCCAGGTTTGATCCCTGGGTCTGGAAGATCGCCTGGAGAAAGAACTGGCAACCCTCTCCAGTACCCTTGCCTGGAAAATCCCATGAACAGAGGAGCCTGGCAGGCCACAGTCAATGCAGTCACAAAGAGTGGGACACGACTGAGTGACTAACACTTTCACTTTCATATGAAGGATATATGTACCGTTACCCAAACTGTGCATTTCATACCCATGACTCATTTATTTTGGAACTGGAAGTTTGTAGCTCTTAATGTCCCTATTTATTTATTCCCCACACACCAAATCACCTGTTCATTCTCTATATCTTTAAGTCTGTCTCTGCTTTGTTATGTTTGCTCATTTGAATTGTTTTTTAGATTCCACATATAGGTGAATTAGTAGTTTTGTCTTTCTACGTCTGAATTATTTCTGTTAGCATAATGCCCTCTAGGACCATACACGGTGGCAGGATTTCATTCTTTTTTTAATGACTGAAAAATATTTATATAGCATGTCTTCTTTATCTATGTATAGACTGATGGACACTTAGGGTGCCTCTGTACCTTGGCTCTTGTAAATAAAGGTGCAATTAAGCTAGGGATGTTTATATCTTTTTGAATTGCTATTTACATTTTCTCACCATCAAAGATTCAGACATGATTAGCAACTAAACAACTACTATTACATTTTCTGTGAATGAATACTCAGTAGTGGAATTGTATATCATGTCATATATCATATAGTAGTTACATTTTTAGGTTTCTGAGGACTCTACACAGATGTCCATAGTGGATGCACCAATTTACAAACCACCAACAGTGTACAAGGGCTCCCTTTTCTATACATCTTCACCAACACTTGATATTTGTTGCTTTTTGATAATAGCCATTCCAAAAGGTGTGAGGTTATGTGTCACTGTGGTTTTGATTTGGATTTCTCTGATGATTGGCTATGTTGAGCATCTTTTCATATGCCTGTTTGCCATCTGGATAGGAGTACGTCAAGACTATATATTGTAACCCTACTTATTTAATTTTTATACAGAGTACATCATGAAAAATGTCAGGCAGGATGAATCACAAGCTGGAATCAAGACTGCTAGGAGAAATATCAACAACCTCAGATATGCAGATAATACCACTCTAAAAGCAGAAAGGGAGGAGGAACTAAAGATCCTCTTGATGAGGGTGAAAGAGAGGAGTGAAAAAGCTAGCTTAAAACCCAACATTCAAAAAACTAAGATCATGGCATCCAGTCCCATTACTTCATGGTAAACAGGTGGGGAAAAATGGAAACAGTGACAGATTTTATTTTGGGGAGCTCGAAAATCACTGTGGACATTGACTACAGCCATGAAATTAAAAGGCATTTGCTCCTTGGAAGAAAAGCCATGACAAACATAGATGGCTTATTACAAAACAGAGGTACTTCTTTGCCAACAAAAGTCTGTAAAGTCAAAGCTAGGGTTTTTCCAGTAGTAATGTATAAATGTGAGAAGTGGACCATAAAGAAGGTGGAGATTGAAGAACAGATCCTTTCAAACTATGATGCTGGAGAAGACTCTTTAGAGTTCCTTGGACTGTGAGGAGATCAAATCAGCCAATCCTAAAGGAAATGAACCCTGAATATTCATTGGAGGACTGATGCTAAATCTTAAGCTCCAATCTTCTGGCGACATGACACTAAGAGCTGACTCACTGGAAAGAACTTTGATGCTGGGAAAAAATGAAGGCAAAAGGAGAAGAGGGCAGGAGAGGACCACATGGTTGGGTAGCATCACCAACTCAGTGGACATGAATTTGAGCAAACTCTGGGAGATAGTGAAGGACAGGGAAGCCTGGTGTGCTGCAGTCCATGGGGTCGCAAAGAGTTGGACATGACTTCGTGACTGAATAGCAATATGTTTTTTCCCAGCAGTAAAGTATAAATGTGAAAGTTGGACCATATAAAAGGCCGAGTACTGAAGAATTGAAGCTTTCTAATTGTATTGCTGGAGAAGACTCTTTAGAATCCCTTAGACTTCAAGGAGATCAAATCAGTCAATCAAAGGAAAGTAACCTTGAACATTCATTGGAAGTATTGATGTTGAAGCTGAATCGCCAATACTTTGGCCACCTGCTGAGAAGAGCTGACTCACTGGAAAAGAGCCTGATGCTGGGAATGATTGAGGGCAGAAGGAGATGGCAGAAAATGAGGCAGTTGGATAGCATCACCGATTCAATGGACAGGGTGCTCTGAAGTTGATGTTGGCTCACTATAGGGTGGTGTTGGATCCAAGGGTGGCTGTATAACTGTGTAATACCTTAATATGGGTACAGATTATAACTGGATTTATTGTGGAGATAAACTGCTGAGTCACAATCCTGTATAACAGAACCTCACATAGTATGAAAGGTCAAATATTAATATATTTTAACAATAAGCAAATTCACAGAAAAAGAGTTCATATTTAGATTCGTAGTTACCAGAGGCAGTGGTGGATTAAGGCAGTCAAAAGACAAACTTCCAGTTATGAAGTAAACAAGTATTAAGAATGTACGATACAACATGATAAATATAATTAATACCACTATAAGTTATATATGCTATATATAACATATATATTTATACATATATAAATTTATATTTAAATGAATATAGTATGAATATAGTTATGTATTTATATATATACCCATCGCTGACTCAATGGACAAAATTTGAGCAAACTCCAAGAGACAGTGGAGGATAGAGGAACCTGGCAGGCTATAGTCTATGGGGTCACAAATAGCTGAACGCAACAACTGAACAACAAACAAATGTTATATGTGAACATCGAGAGTGCAGTTCCTATCAGTTCTCGTCACAAGGAAACATTTTTTCAATTTCTTTAATTTTATTTATATCTGAGATATTGGATGTTCCCTAAACTTACTGTGATAATCACTTCATGATGTACACAAGCCAAATAATTATGCTGTATATCTTAAAACTTACACAGTGTTTTATGGCAATTATGCCTCAATAAAACTAGAAGAAAAATACAGGAAAAAAGATATGCAAGAATGTTTATATCCATTTCATGTAGAATATATATCATAGATATATTCTATGTGTAAATTATATCATTTAATCTACATACTATATTCTATAATATATATGTGTGAGCTGCTCAGTCATGTCCAACTCTTTCAGAACCCATGGACTCTAACCAGCTGGGCTCCCCTGTCCATGGAATTCTCTAGCAAAGAATACTGGAGTGGGTAGTCATTCTCTTCTCCAGGAGATCTTCCCAACTAAGGGAACGAATTTGGTCTCCCACTTTGTGGGCAGATTATTTACCATCTGAGCTACCAGGGAATAATGTATATTAAAGTAACAATGAAATAGTTCTCAATGTTGATGGGAAAAATAAGGTGGTGAGTAAAAAAAAAAAAAAAAAAAAAAGTTGGGAAAAGATAAATTATTGTGCTAATATCTATGGTATGTTAGAGAGGCTGGAACTACTATCTACATTAAAAACTTGAATATTACATTCATGGTAACATAAAGGTTCACCTACACATGATGTAGATGCAATCATAGGAACTGGTTACAGTGTTCTTTTGATTGTTTTTATTAGTAAATGAGGAACCAGTTTAACAGCTGAGCTTTCTTAGGACAGAGGAAGTTTGTGAACTTGAGCGTGGAGGAAATATATGAGGTAGTTGCCAAGAAAATATGGGCTGAGTACTGAAAAACAGACAGAGCATGCATTAAGCTATGGGTCACAGTTTTAAAGGGAGATCATTCAGAATGATTCCAGCTGAGTTTAGCTGTCCTCCAATATGTGTGGTATAGGCACTGAGGTTACTTAAAGGATGACTGGTATTTTTCTGGAAATAGTTTTCAAAGAAAAAAAGGATTGAGGAATGTATATATGGTAATGATTATAACAGACAATGAAATTTAAGCTGGGGAATAAAAGAAGTGAATAGAGTGGGTGATTTGAGCCAGGGAAAAAATGATAGAATCCATAGATATTAAGACTACATCATTTCTATGTATTTGATAGACTATAAATATGATTTTCTTACTATCAAATATGAATTTTAAAAAATTAGGCATCCAAGAATGAAGAGCTTGGAAAGTTGGATAAGAATTTCTATGGATTAAAAAACAACAGCAATGATGGTGCTTTAAGATACAGATCATGACAATATATAATAGCCAAGGAAGAGTCTCCTAAAAGGGATTTTTCCCTCAGTAAACACAACTACTTGATATATGACTGAACATAGTTATTACTGAAGATCTTGAATATTTTTTATTTAAATTTATTATTTGTTAATCCATGACTCAAAAGTAATGATGGGATTATAATAACTGTGCTAAAGTACTTTTCATTTATATATATTCAATTTTACAAATTAATTATCATGTAACTAGCATTTTTTTTATACATTTGTTTTTGCTTCATGCTTAAAATTGACAATACAAATTTATCAAATGTATTTTTTGCAAGTTCCTTACTAGAATGTTTACTGAAATATTTTCAGATATCTATGTCTAATTGTCCGAATGTAAAGCAATTCATTCAAATTTATTTCATTTTGTTCTTGAACTTACTATCTTCCACTAAAATATTTCATAAATAAATCAAAGTTACATTTACTAGGAAATTTGTTATTTTTGTTGTCTATGGATATTCACTGAAATCTACATATTTCTTTGTTACTAGATTATTTTATATTTTCCTCAATGGTATAGATTCTTTCAAAAGATAAAGTAAATAACACATGAAATTTAAAACAGAATATGGCATTCACAAGAAAACATAATATTATTTTCTGTTATAAAGACAAAGAGAACTAACTTTCAGTATGTAAATAATTTTTTCCCAGAATAATCATGGTAGAATTGTTAACTAATATATTATCCTATGAAAAATATAGTAGTTTCTTTCTGCTAGAAATACTTATATATAGTTTAAAGTAGCCATTCATTAATAAATAGTTTTAAAAAAGAAAAATGATATTTTATTTTTTAATTGTTTCCTAGAATTTCCTCAAAAAAAATTTTTTTTAATTACATGTTGGACTTATGACTAGTCATCTTGCATACTTTTTGTTTGAGGTGTGAGCTGGAAAAGAAACTTCAGAAAGTTGTAAATGATTGAAAATCCACTTCTCAACAAGCTCAGAAGCATCCCAGGAAGATTTCCAATATGCCTAATTATATTCTACTATCTACATCAGATGAGGAAAAGAAGTATCCATTTGCCTACTGCCCAGCAGGGATCTACAATACTGCTCTCAGAGCACTACAATGAAAAAATGCATTAGGATGATTTTTAAAATGTCACTCAAATATAAAATCCTTCAAAAAAGCCCATTATCTGTGGAAAGACAAAAAAATACAGGCATTAAAATCTGCAGGTGCCAGAAGCAAGCTCTTTAGCATTCTTCTCTACAATCAGAAACTTTTCTTTTTCCAATGTAAAGACATTACCAAAGTAATCTTAGCTTTTCTTATAATTGAGTTGTACAGATGAGCTATATGGAAGGAAACTGCAAACACATTGCCTCATAGCTTAAGTTATTATAAAATCATAAACTGAAGAATTAGTAAATATCTGAATTTTAAGAAGTATTAGCATGGAAATAAAAAGTATATCTTAAAATATATGATTATCTACTGACTCAAGAGAAAGATGTACAGAATAGTGAAATGTTAAAGATTTATTTTATCCATCATGGAACTGAAAAATGGATCAACTTACCTAAAGTCACAGAGTAGGTAAATGGCAAATCCAGAAACTGAAATAATCACTGTTGCAACTACCATAATTTCAATTAAATAAGTCATTTTATTTGAAATGGGGATACAATTCAAATATATTTGAAATTCATGAGCAATACAAACAAATTATTTTCATATTTCTTATTCTATGTATAGCTGTATTGGATATCTAGATTACATTAATTTCAGTGTTGGTGTGTATTTCCATGTGTGTGTATGGGGGGCTGTGATGAAAGAAATATAGTCAGTTGAAAGGTAGAGGTTCTCCACAGGGTGCCCAAACAAGAGCAATTTTGGGGAGTTTCAAAATAAAGCTCTCTAATCACTGTCAGGGATGCTGTAAAAATACTTAGGAACTGGAGTTCCTGGTCACAGCAAACACCTTCTTCCAAGACACAAGAGACTACTCTACACATGGACATCACCAGATGGTTAATACTGAATTCAAATTAATTATATTCTTGGCAGATGAAGATGGATAAGCTTTATACAGTCAGCAAAAACAAGACTGGGAGCTGACGGTGGCTCAGATTATGAACTCCTTATTGAAAAATTCAGACTTAAATTGAAGAAAGTAGGGGAAAATCACTAGGTCATTCATGTATGACCTAATATAAATCTCTTATAATTATAGACTGGAAGTGAAAAATAGATTCCAGGGATTAGATCTGATAGAGTGCCTGAAGAACAATGGATGGAGGTTCATGACATTGCAAGGAGGTGGTGATCAAAACAATCCCCAAGAAAAAGAAATGGAAAAAGACAAAGTGGTTGTCTGAGTAGGCCTTACGAATAGCTGAGAAAAGAAGAGAAGCAAAAGGCAAAGGAGAAAAGGAAAGATATACCCATTTGAATGTGGAGTTCCAAAGAATAGCAAGGAGAAATAAGAAAGCCTTCCTCAGTGATCAATGCAAAGAAATAGAGGAAAACAATAGAATGGCAAAGACTAGAGATCTCTTCAAGAAAATTAGAGATACCAAGGAAACATTTCATGCAAAGATGGGCACAATGAAGGACAGAAATGGTATGGACCTAACAGAAGCAGAAGATATTAAAAAGAGGTGATAAGAATACCCACAAGAACTATACAAAAAAGATCTTCATGACCCAGATAAGCACCATGGTATGATCACTCGCGTAGAGACAGACATCCTGGAGTGTGAAATCAAGTGAGGAAGCATCACTATGAACAAAGCTAGTGGAGGTGATGGAATTCCAGTTGAGCTATTTCAAATCCTAAAAGATGATGGTGTGAAACTGCTGAACTCAATATGCCAGCAAATTTGGAAACCTCAACAGTGGCCACAGGATTGGAAAAGGTCAGTTTTTATTCCAACCTCAAAGAAGTGAAAGTGAAGTCACTCAGTCATGTCCAACTCTTTGCCACCCCATGGACTATAGCCTACCAAGCTCCACCATCCATGGGACTTTCCAGGAAAGAGTAGTGGAGTGGGTTGCCATTTCCTTTTCCAGAGGAGCTTCCCAACCCAGGGATTGAACCCAGTCTCCCACATTGTAGGCAGACACTTTTACCATCTAAGCTACCAGGGAAGTCCAAAGAAAGGCAATGCCAAAGAATGTTCAAACTACTGCAGAAATGCACTCATCTCACACACTAGCAAAGTAATGCTCAAAATTCTCCAAGCAAGGCATCAACAGTACATGAACTGAGAACTTCCAGATATTCCAGCTGGTTTTAGGGATGGCAGAGGAACCAGAGATCAAATTGCCAACTTCCGCTGGAACATCGAAAAACCAAGAGAATTCCAGAAAAAGCATATACTTCTGCTTCACTGGCTACGCTAAAGCCTTTGACTGTGTGGATCACAACAAATTATGGAAGATTCTTAAAGAGATGGGAATACCAGATCACCTTACCTGCCTCCTGAGAAACCTGTATGCAAGTTAAGAAGCAATAGTTTAAACATGACATGGAACAATGAACTGGTTCCAAACTGGGAAAGGAGTACAACGACAAGGCTGTGCATTGTCACCGTGCTTAAATGCAGAATACATCATGAGAAATGTCAGGCTGGATGAAGCACAAGCTGGAATCAAGATTGCTGGGAGAAATATCAATAACCTTAGATGCAGATGACACCACCTTTATAGCAGAAAGCGAAGAGGGACTAAAGAGCCTCTTGATGAAGGTGAAAGAGGAGAGTGGAAAAAGCTGTCTTAAAATTCAACAGTCCAAAAACAAAAATGGCATCCAATCCCATCACTTCATGGGAAAGAGATGGAGAAACAATGGAAACAGTGACAGACTTTATTTTCTTGGGCTCCAAAATCATTGCAGGTGGTGACTGCAGCATGAAATTAAAAGACACTTGCCTCTTGGAAGATAAGTCATGACAGGCAGCATATTAAAAAACAAAACATCACTTCACTAAAAGTCCATATAGTCAAAGCTATAATTTTTCCAGTAGTCAGATGTGGATGTGAGAGTTGGACTATAAAGAAGGCTGAGCACCAAAGGCTGAGCTTTTGAACTGTGGGTTTGCAGAAGACTCTTGAAAGTCCCTTGGATTGCAAAGGAATCAAACCAGTCAACCCTAAAGGAAATCATTCCTGAATATTCATTTGAAGGACTGATGTTGAAGCTGAAGCTCCAATATTTTGGACACCTGATGTGAAGAGCTGACTCATTAGAAAAGACTGGAGTGCTGGGCAAGATCAAAGGCTAGAAGAGAAGGGGATGACAGAGGATGATATGGTTGGATGGTATCACCGACTCAATGGACATGAGTTTCAGCAAGCCTTGGGTGATGGTGAAGTATAGGGAAGCCTGGTGAGCTGCAGTCCATGGGGCCACAAAGAGTCAGACAAGACTAAATAATATGGCACAGTTCAAAGTCTGGAAGAGAGACTTAGACATTTTCCAGGAAGAAAGGCTCAGACAGGTACACATGTATACATCTCTTAATGTGATTCTGATGTACAACCTTGGTTCAGTACCTCTCACCCTTTCCCCTGATTATTAACTCAAATTTAAATATCACAACAAGGAAGAATATCAGGGTAAAAAATATTATTTAAGATTTTCTTATATAATGTAATGTCAAATGAAAGAATTTTCTTTTAGACATTGATAATCATACAAACTGTGATACAGAAATTCATGGGAATGGAATTCTATCACTTGGAATTTAACACATTTCATTATCTATAATCCCTGATTCTTGGAAAGTCTCTGCAATTTTGTAACTTCCATTCACTCTTTTGTCATACAGTAAGCAATATGTCTAGTTCAACCAGACATGGCTGTCTTTAAAGTATTTGAACAACCATATCATGATTGTTTTTTTCAATTATTTAGTAAAACATTTTTGCTGGTTTTATCTGTCCCTAGTTGTTGTTATTGTTGCTTTTTTATCAGTCTTAATATCAGGCACTAAGAATTCCCTATAATTACACACTAGAATGCATCTTCAGGATTTGGTAAAAAAGTATAAATAAAATTTCTTATAAACTTATTGGTACAAAAATTTTGCAAATTATAATTACTTACAAGGTACATTAAAAATACTTATGAACTGTCTTTTATTATTAAAGATGATGCTATAAATGTTACCATATTTCAGTTTTTCATTTCACTGCAGGTTTTATAATAAAGTGCAGATATTTGAAACACTGCTCTCTTTCTTAAATCAGTAATTGTGGATTTCGCAGTCTCATTTTGTAAATTCTATTTAAAGAGATAAAAGAAGTTGAAAATCTTAAGTTGTTTTCTATAATACAAAGGTGTTGCAAATTATACCATTAACTTTTTTTAAGTTTGTTTTTAAATCAGTATAAGCAGTTTTCATCAACCTAAACAAATTAAAGGAGGTATTCTGAAGATGATATATTTTCCAAAATGCACCAATGCAGAGGCCTGTCAGAAGAATAAGCTGAACTAAGTCTGTGATAGCACAGAAAAATATGCCAAAGCTATGTCTGGAGGCTAGAGAAGTCCACTTATATACTTAAAATTTCTATTTTGATGTGAAATTTCACATTTCAAAATTGCATATTCATAAGTGAAACACTACTAATTTTAAATATGCCTTGATTCCTCTTCTGAATAGTATGCACTATGAAGCAGAAAACTTTTTTTTTTACACTGCTGTATTCTTTGTGCATAGGATAGAACATGGACACATAAAAGCCCTCAATAAAAGATGCTGATGGTTGTTAAAAGAACTTGCGTAAATGGTACAAGAAACATTAGCAATGGAAATTTCTGTTAGTTTAAAGATTATTTTACTGTTTACATTTTATTAAATGTAATTTTCAAGAACACATATTTGCTTTAGAATGAAAAAATGAGGAAATACAAAAAGGTTAATATAATCTTCATATTTTATATAAATAAAAAATTAAGAATTTTTAGTAGAGATTTTCAAATAATGTGAAAAACTCACTCCATTATCCTTTGCCATCCATTAAAAGTGGTTTATATAATAAATCATTTAAAACCATTCTAGAAGTTTCCTTAGGTCCAAAGATGTACCTACTCAAAAAATAATATCCTAGAGCATAAAATAATAATGAACACAATAGTAAAATTATCAATGTCTTTATGCTAAGAATTTAATTTGTTATAAAATTTAAAACATATTATTCAAGTGGTTGTATCAAAGAACTGTCTCTGTTTATGGTTTCTAGAAATCCCTTTTCTCTTGGCATTTTATTCTGCAAGAACATTTGAAGCATGGTACAGATCATAGTGCCTCAATTCATGGAGAAAAATACTTGCCACTTTTCTACAATCAAATTAGAAACACTTTGGTACAACTATGACTTCTGCATATAAGTATAAAGATAACTGTTAAAGTGTACATTTATACTTTGTATTGTTTATTTTTAATCTTAAATGTGAGTTTATTTGAAGGAATAGAAAGCAATCTGGACTTAAAGAACTGAAGTTAACAGTGAATCAGTCAGTAGGGTTGTTTTCTTTGAAACAGAATAAAACACAGTTTTCAAATAAGTGCAAAAGAACAGATAATCCTATTATTTTAATCACAAAGTTTGAGCTGATCTAAACACAGGCTATGATCAGCATTTCATATTTTACTTCAGCAAAATAAAAATAGGTTATTTTTGAAGTTAAATCACTATTTTTTTTCCTAATTTAATACAAATTTAAGTTTATTTTGGCCACATTTGCAGGCATGTGAGATCTTAGGTACTGACCAGGGATCAAACTCACACACACTGCATTGGAAGCCCAGAGTCTTAACTACCAGTCAGGGAAATTCCACTATATTTATTGAGTTTATTGACATCATTTTGAAGGATCATTTGGTGTCAAGGACTGAAATTAAATGAGTTTTTGCTACTAAGATTTGTGAACTTTCTACCTATTAATTAATAATGTAGTATATTTATTTACTAGAGGGAAGTGATTGACCTCACAAATAGAAATATCTCCCCAAGGCAGGGATCAAACCCAGGTCTCCCAAATTGCAGGCAGATACTTCACCAGCTGAGCCACAAGGGAAGCCCAAGAATACTAGAGTGGGTAGCCTATCCCTTCTCCAGCAGATCTTCCTAACCCAGGAATAGAACTGGGGTCTCCTGCATTGCAGGCGGATTCTTTACCATCTGAGCTATAAGGCAAGCAAATTAAAAGAGTTTTTGTTACTAAGATTTGTGAACATTCTACCCATTAATTAACAATGTAGCATATTTATTTACTGTAGGGAAGTGCTTGACCTCACAAATAGAAGAAAGGCAAATAGGGTTTGTTCTCAAAATTTCATAGCCAAACTTTGTATCAGGTTAAATTGATGCAAGTTTGAAATAAGTATTTTAAAACTATGGTGTGTGTACCAGTGAAGGTGTACATGCTAAGTACGAAATAGCATGTTCAAAAAATGTTCGATACAGGATACAGGATGCTTGGGGCTGGTGCACAGGGATGATCCAGAGAGATGATATGGGGTGGGAGGTGGGAGGGGGGTTCAGGATTGGGAACTCATGTACACCCGTGGCTGATTCATGTTAACGTATGGCAAAACCAATACAGTATTGTAAAGTAAAATATAAAATAAAATAAAATAAGCAGAGACATTCCTTTGCCAACAAAGTTCTGTCTAGTCAAGGCTATGGTTTTTCCAGTGGTCATGTGTGGATGTGAGAGTTGGACTGTGAAGAAGGCTGAGCACCGAAGAATTGATGCTTTGAACTGTGGTGTTGGAGAAGACTCTTGAGAGCCGATTGGACTGTAAGGAGTTCCAACCAGTCCATTCTGAAGGAGATCAGCCCTGGGTGTTCTTTGGAAGAAATGATGCTAAAGCTGAAGCTCCAGTACTTTGGCCACCTCATGCGAAGAGTTGACTCATTGGAAAAGACTCCAATGCTGGGAGAGATTGGGGGCAGGAAGAGAAGGGGACAACAGAGAATGAGATGGCTGGATGGCATCACCGACTAGATGGACATGAATTTGAGTGAACTCCAGGAGTTGGTGATGGACAGGGAGGCCTGGCGTGCTGCAGTTCATGGGGTTGCAAAGAGTTAGACATGACTGAGTGACTGAACTGAACTGAATGCACGCACAAAGAAAATATGAAAGAGTTAAGAGTTAAATGACAACCAGGATTTTGTGAATTTAAATTATTTTCATTTTCATAGTACAAGGTAGAGGAATTGAAATTGCAATAAGGTATTTTATGGATTCAGTGTTTACCAGAAGTTTGTATGTAGGAAAATTTAACAATTTAAAATTTTGTCTTAATGAGAAACTTCTTTAATATTAAAAGTAGACATTTTTCTCTTGTGAATTTATTTTTAGGTTGACTGTGATAGTTGTCTTTTCAAAAATAAATCATTCTTACATTTCTACAAGTTACTTGGTGAAATGGAGATCAATATGAGATTTAATTATATATAAAACACTGCAAATACAATGCTTTTGAAAATCACTGTATATTAAATTGCTGTTACCTTATCACCTTCAGAAAAAGTAATGCCATCCACTGCTCTTTTCCAGGTGATTGCTGGAATAGGCTCCCCTTCTGCTTCACATATCAGTGTGACTTGACCATTCTCATATGTAGTCTCATTTTTAAGCTGTATTATGTGAGGCTGTACTGTAAAAAATATATATATTACTCAATCTGTATTAAAAGAAAATATTATTATTCATAGTGGGCATTTGAGTACACAATAGCACAGTATTAAATTGTTAACTTTGCAGTTGTTATAGTGCCATGCTTGCTTTAGAAGAGTGCCAGGAGAATTGCAAATTATAGGAGAAATAGCTTTGAAAATAATGTTCATAGATTACAATTATAAAAATAATTTGAAGTGGTTTAGAAACCAATAGGCAAAAAGAATTCTTTCCAAGATTTTGCTAATTAAAGATATTTAATTTTTTCCTCTTAAAGCTACAAAATTAAAATGTCCTCTTAAAACCACAAATGTACTATGTATGTGTGTCTGTGTATGACATTTGCTTTTGTAGTGATTATCTCTTAAACTTTCAAAACAATATCACAAAATGGGGGGAAATAGTGACTGTACCCTGAATATATAGTAAGTATAACTATGTACAATACTTTAAAAACTTAACAAGTAAACATATATACATACTATTTATCTTTATTATTATGGTTGATTTATTTTGCCCCTAGATTGCCTTAATATTATTAGACATAATAGATAATTATTTCTTTATAGTTATTACAGCTATAAAACCAAACCCTCATGTTTACTAATGTCAATTATATTAATATTAAAAACATGTCCCTTAACAAATTTACATATGCCAAAGAGCTTTAAAATTTTAAACTCTGTATTGTCAGTATTTCTTAGGCTTTTATTTGTTTGAACATAAAAGTGATAAAAGCACATGTTACTTCAGAGCAAGTAACAGGTTTTTTTTTAATCATTAAGTGTAATCAATTATGAAATATATGTATGTTGTTCTTAATCTTAGAAAATTAAATTCTTGATATCAGAAACAGGACATATATAATTTTTTAAATTCAATGTTTATTTCATTTACTTTAATGGTTTTAGCTTTATTTCCATTATATATGAATGATTTTGTATCAAACACAATATGAATCTGTTCACTGTTACTATGCAAAGTAATTACAACAGTCAAGTAGCATATCATTTTTCCTTCATTATTTTCTATTTAAAAGGTAAAAAAAAATATTAGAAGCCTTTTGCCTTTGTTCTTACTCAGTGTCACTTAAATTTTAATAATTTACTAAACAGTATTTCATATAAGCTCATTGAGATCGATTAAGATTATCCTTTGAAATTATCTCAAGGTTTATCATTTCTAATTATTAATTTAGTTTATACTAAGTCACATTTAGCATTGTATATTTTAAAAAGAACATTTTCTTAAGTGGGAAATACTACTTGAATAAATTATATGCTTTCTATAATTTTAATAATTATTAGAAATAACATACTCTTTATTCTATGTGAACAATTTTCTCCTTGTTCATAGCTCTGCTGATTTCTCATTATTAAAGATATTTGTGTAATCACATCTAAGCATGACCCTGCTGAGCAACTTTCCAACATCATGATCTCCAAAATAACAGCCCTTTTTAGATTGATCTAGTTTCACATTCTTCTTAGAACATCTTATCATTCTAATTTTACTTTAATATATTTTGGTATATTCTTTACTGTCTGTCCTACTTAACTAGAATATAGGCTTTATGAAAATCTCCCTGGTACAGGAAATATTTCTATTACAGCTATTCAAGGACCAACTGGCCAAGCGTATGTCCACAGGTGTACACCATTCATTTTTTGGTCTAAACAGTATTGCTGCATCTGTCAAATGCAAAAACTGGTCCCTTCTACTCTTCAAAGTATTCCTTCCTTCCTGCCCCTCTCATTGTTCAGAAAGTGTTGTGATAACAACATTGCTAAAAATGGAGAACACACACTAAATATCAGTAATGCATATAAATCTTCGTGTTTGTGTTTTAAAGAGAATAATCATATTCTAAATATCCACCACCAAAATCTTTTCCTTGTACAAATATAATAGAAGCTAAATGAATAATTAAAAATGTATACATTGATTTTTGTACTTTCTATAAGTTCCATAAAGAAAGGAATATGGCTCTAATGTGGAAGATATTTATATTGCATGTCCTTTTAATAAAATGAAAAGGGAATATTTAATCATGGTTCCAGGTCAATATTCCTAATTACAGCCTTTTGAATGAACTCTCGAAGTATATTAAAAGTAAAACTGAACCCAACATGTGTCATTTAAACATTTATGAAGAACAACCCACAGATAAAATAGATTTCGTTATGTACAATTTTAATGAATTTTCTTCCAGCCTCTGCTATGAGTTCATCAAATATTTTATAAAAATTTACATTGTAATCTCATATAATTCTTAAATAAATCTATCTGGTAGCTGCAATTTTAAAATATATTTTAGAGGAGAAAAAACTAAGACATAGGTTTAGAAATTAATTTAATTATAAGTAGCTCGTATAAGCGACAGAGACTTTCACAGTTTGTCTCAGACCTTTCTCTAGAGATTACAGGTTTAACTACTGTGCTATAATACTTACCAAAGACTTGGAGAAGCACCTGTTTTTCATCTTCTCCTGCCTTATTTGTAGCCTTGCAGACATAAGGGCCCCCATCACTATTGATTATGTTCCTGACAGTGAGTTCTGTATTGCTTCCTCTCAATGAGTACTTTTCATTTTCTTCAATGAACTTGCCATTCCTAAAGAAGAAAACAGAGGTTGATCTTCATAAATTTGAGTTTATTTTTCAGGAGCAGGTCACACTTAGCATTTTGACCTATAATGGTCAATCACTTCATGGCTACTGTCATTGATACCTAAAGCTATATTCCAATTAAACTTATACATTTATTAGCTCAAGAAAATTTAATGTATAAGTAGTAACATTATACTTGAAAGTTGCTTTGACTTTAGAGTCAAGAATAACATTTGAGTTGTGTTGAAATCTTGACATGCATCTTGGGCAAAAAGCACTCTCTTTCATTTCATACTTGATTATTAGCAAAAATAAAAATTAAAAAAGCTTTATTCTGGTTAGTCAACACTTATCTATGAAGTATATGTATTTACTAAGTTACAGGGACACAATAGACTTCCCCAGTGGCTCAGGGGTAAAGAATCTGCTTTCAGTGCAGGAGATGCACGCTCGATCCCTGCATTGGGAAGATCCCCAGGAGAAGGAAATGACAATCAACTTTCACTCCACTATTCTTGTCTGGGATATCCCATGAACAGAGGAGACTGGTGGGCTACAGTCCAAGGGGTTGCAAAGCAATCAGACATGACTTAGTGACAAACCAACAACAAGTATAAAAATTTAGGATCTCCCTTTAGGTGTTACTTCCTTGGTGGCTCAGACGATAAGTAGTCTGCCTGCAATGCAGGAGACCTGGGCTCAAATCCCTGAGTTGGGAAGATCTCCTGGAGAAGGAAAGGCTACCCACTCCAGTATTCTTGTCTAGAGAATCCCATGAACGGAGGAGCCTGGCAAGTTACAGTCCATTGCATCACAAAGAGTCGGGCATGCCAGCAACTTCACTTTAGGAGTAGGGAGATTTACCTATCCATATGAGTTTAAACTAAAAAGGAAATGTATTAAAGGATTATTAAAATATTTCCTAGAAAGAAACAATATTTTTCTGATATTCTAAATGATCTTTTCAGTGAATTCTAGTCCTGCTTTCTAGAAAGTACTGCCATATATCTTAATCTTTATTTTCTATGATGCAAAAACATCAATTTTTCCAGTTTTTATTGACATGTTTAAATATACCGCAAAATCTGCAAAATATTCACAAGTGGTGTACAACATTGGGCAAATACTAAATGGCAAATGTATACAGTGCTCTGCAATTTTATGCTTTTTCATAATTTCAGTAATCAAACATTTTCAAGCATGAATAATGACAAGATTTCAGCATTTTTGTCTAGAATTTTATGTACAGATAGCACTTTCACCCCAATTCTTAATCTAGTCAATAAAGAAGTATTCATTTGTATCATCATCATTTAGAAGTTTTAGCAATTTGTGGCTTAAGACTCACTCTCTTTCTCTTATCAACCTGGATAAATACAATTAGCCTGTACATGTGCACTCTCCCTCCCATTCTCATTCACAGATGAGAGAACTAAACATTTAAGTATGATTTCCCCATCTCTCAATCCACAGATGAAAAGGCTTAGGTTTACACAGTATTATAAACAGCACGTTAACTAAATTCTAGTGTTTTTATGATAAAGGGATTTTTCTCTACTTTATGTGAAATACTGTTCTAAAGGTTTGAAACATAGCAGATGAGTGGGACAAAGCCACTTATCTTGAAGAATTCATAATCTGACTGGCAGTAATAGAGGGTAATACAGATCCCATTAGTGCATTTATTCATAACTTTGTGTGTGTGCTGGGAGGTGTGAGGGACTTATTATAATAGAAGAAAAAGAAAAAGATGATGGCTGGAATACTCTGGGAATTTTCTAGGGGAAAATTCCATGATCCAGGCTTTGACATGAATGGGTAGGTCTTAAAGAATTTAAAGCAGTCAATTTGTAAAGATTAGGGCTCTCAGGGCCAGTGCACTGGGATAACTCTGAGGAATGGGATGGGCAGGGAGGTGGGAGGGGGGTTCAGGATGGGGGACACATGTACACCCATGGCTGACTCATGTCAATGTATGGCAAAAATCACTACAATATTATAAAGTTATTAGCCTCCAATTAAAATAAATAAATTAATTTTTAAAAAGAGATCATATTTACTTAAAGAGTTCAATCTAAAAATATCATTAAAGAATAATAATTCAGGTAATGATTCTAATTGTGTCTCTCCCAATAAACCTATTATATAGAAAGTAGTCATTTTTATTCAAAGTGCATTTCTGTAAAATGTCTATGTCTGGAAAAAAACAAACAAACTCCCAGTGGATTCTGAAAGATTATTTCATGGGCACATCCTCTGAAACTCTGACTGCTTCTCAAAATGCCACTTTTTCAGGCAAAAGAAAGAAGGGGTAAAGATTAGGGGCTAAACGGCAGTGATAAGGAAGGGAGAATCATTCTACTTTTGACAGTAATGGAGTAACAAGAACCATAGTTACCCCCTCATTATAAACAACATGAACATTTGACACAGAGGTTAAATAACATTTTCAGCCTTGGTCAACAGGTAGCATATGACAGTGACCTCTGAAGACCACCAGAACTTACTACCTGAAGACAGTTTCTAAGAAAGAGGCTGTTCAGAGAAGAGGAACCCAAACAGAGCCAGACAGGGTCTCTGAAGTGTAGTGGAAGAGAGAGTTCTCAGCTGGGGGAAGTTAAAGTGACTAGAATTTACAGGTTTAAAAAAAAAGAAGAAGAAAAATGTGAGAAGAAGGCACAAGAGAGAAGTGAAGAATTTGTAGAGGTTTCCCAATCAATCTTCTTAAAAAATTTTATTGGAATGTAGTTGATTTACAATGTCGTGCTACAGTGTATGCAAGTAAGGCTTCCACAGACTAAGGTAAGAACCACTGGAATAAATAAAGCACAGTAATACCAGGAGCTCACCAAAGACCAGGAAGAATTTGCATTCCTACCATCCAGAGTAGAAAGACCTCCTAAAACACAAGGTATTAAATTGCCTCCTTACAAGAATATTGCTTTAGTAATGAAGCCAAATTAATCTTATACTGAAAGGTTGTATCCATCTAAAAGAACTTAAAAGCAAATCTCAAGAAGATCAACTTCTCCCAAGTCACTTAACTCCATCCAAAGCTAAAGTAAAAAAAAAAAAAAAAAAAAAGAAAAGAAAATATCCAGCGCTCAAAAACATAAAGCTCTCTACCTGGCACCTGATAAAAATTGACAGGATAGTAAATAGGTAGGAAAATATGACCTATAATAAGTAAAAAAGAAAAAAAAAATCAACAAGTATAAAAGATTCAGAAAAGACACAGATGATACAATTAGTAGACAAGATCATTTAAATAGCTTTTAAATACATTCTATATACTGAAGGAAGTCATATATGAGCACGGTAAGAGAGGAATGGAAAACAAACAAAAAAGGTCTCCAGCAAACTTACAGACATAAAAAGTAGAATGATGAAAAACACTCTGGTGGGATTAAGAGGATATTAGACATTACAAGAGGGTTCATTCTAAGGATTGCAAGGTTGTTTTAATATTTGAAAATCCATGGAATACACCAATTAGAACACCTAACGATAAAAATCCATATGGTATTCTCAGAAGAAGAAACATTGGAGTGGAAATGAAGAAAGTGATATTTAGAGTTTCTATTTTTATTTCCACTTTGGTTTTTATGTTGCCAAGTGCTTCCGGTTCTCTTTGTGAAAAATTTTATTTTTCTTCAATCAGTTCACTTCAGTTCAGGCGCTCAGTTGTGTCTGACTCTTTGTGACCCCATGAATTGCAGCACGGCAGGCCTCCCTGTCCATCACCAACTTCAATGCTTGATCTTAAATTACCTTCTTTACTGACTTCACTCACACTTCTTGGAAATAGTATCACTATGCAATAGACAGTCTGGATTTTTCTCTCTGTGCTGCTGCCCTAAGGCTTTTTAGAATTTTTTTCACAAAAACAACATGTATGTGAAAGTGTTAGTCACTCAGTCATGTCCTACTCTTTGCAACCCCATGGACTGTAGCCCTCCAGGCTCTTCTGTCCATGGGATAAGGATACTGGATTGGGTTGCCATGCCCTCCTCCAGGGGATCTTCCCGACACAGGGATCGAACCCATGTCTCTTGTGGCTACTACATTCCAGGTGGATTCCTTACCGTTGAACTACCAGGGAAGCCCAAACATTTCTATATACACAGATAAATATGTTGCAGTAAAAACTTTCCTCTGATACCAATTTTACCTCCTTTAAGAATACTACCATATATTCCAATTCTCCCACTGTATAATATATATCCAGCAATTAGAATATTTATTTTATTCGATTCAAATGTTGAGACTAATACCATATGAAAAAAAATGGAGATGCAAAACTATGGAGTTAAGTTATTCAATTATAGTAGCTTCTGATTCATTCTAGACTGCATAATTATTATATTTTCACATACATATGAGAATTTTGAACTAATGTTAAACTTAAGAAAAAAATCTAAACCAAAAGGCAGTCTCTCCAGAAAGATAAAATGATGAGAATAAGATTCTAAAATGATATTTGTTCATTGTAATGAAGGATCCGAGAGCTTTTCCTTGCTGTGCTTAGATCTAATATTGACTGTTAAAAAGTTAGAAACCATTAGAAGCCAGAAGTCTCTGAGAAACATGATAATTATCTGGGGTGAATATATTAACATTTGATGTAGAATCACTTTAAAAATATCAACAGTGTGTCAGAAAGGAATATTGTCTGCAAAGAAAATCTAAAAACACCTGTCTGAAGAAATATCCTGTTTATTGCTATCTACTATTTTAAATGGTTAAATAAAGATTTGAAACCTGAAGATAATATCAGTAAATGTTCAGAAAGTAGTGAAAAATAGTTTTGAATTTCAATTATTCTCCTTAAAATCTTTTTTTAAAATCTATTCTTTCTTATGGGCACTTTTGTCAACTTGAATATATTTTTCTAATTATTTTCTTGAAGCTATTCTATAGTATATGATTTATAACATGATATTTATAGATTTGCTTCAGTAGTGACCTTAATTAATAGCTAATACATGTTTAAAAGACTCCATTTTTAAACTTTCATTGTCTCCATTTTAACAGTGTGAGTCACAACCTAAAAGAATGGAATATTTTCATATCTGTTCAATGTTAACTGAAATCAAATAGAATTTAAAAATTCAGAAAATATATAAAAGTGAATTGTAAAACAACAGATTTAGAAAAGATAATTTATTCATTTGAACTTATTTACATAACATTAAATTTATTATAATTTAGCTCTAGAAAATTACATTTATCTGTCATAATATGGTATGCAAACAAAACATACAATTATGTTTGTGTGGGTTAATCACTCAGTTGTGTCTGACTCTTTGCAATCGCATGGACGGTTGTCCACCAGGCTCCTCTGTCCATGGGATTCTCCAGGCAAGAGTACTAGAGTTGGTAATCATTCCCTTCTTCAGGGATCGTCCCGACCCAGGTATCGAACCCAGGTCTTCCACATTGCAGGCTGACTCTTTATTGTCTGAGCTATCAGGGGCATACAACAGTGGCATCTTACTAGATTTCCCACTTCTTGGTACTCTCTAGTAGTAACAGTAAAATGGCTGAATCAGTTACAGGGCTCCTAGATCCATTTTAGGCAGAAACATGCCTGTTAGATAGACTGACCAGAGCTATGAATGCAGCCTTTGACTTGTATTAAATCACTATGTTGCTCTCTTCAACAATTTAACCAACTGAACTAGAAAAAAAAGCCTCATCATTTTTTAAATGAAATTCAAAAATAATGTTTTCCTTCCAGACAAAACAATAAGATTCTAAGTATTTTCCTGGAAGCCTGACCATGGACACAAGGCAGGGGAGTGTGGGTACATAACCTACCTGTACCAGGAGATGGTGGGCTCAGGAGAGCCTGAGGCCCTGCAGGAAAATGTCATTTCTTCTCCTCTCTCCGCTGTGGCATTAAAGGATTTCTGAGGCATTGTGATCACTGGTGGCACTGAAAAACAGATGAAGGTACATTAAATAGAGATGAAAAATAGTTTACCAACATCACTGAGACTGTTTCACCATTGCCTTTTTTTTAAAGCTAAGCTTTAAAATTTGATAGCTCACCTCTGCACTTAAATCAAGAGAACTGACTTGAATGCATAGAAAAATGACTTTAAAATCACTAATCTGCCTTCTAATGTACAATAATTAGATAATTCATTGTAATGCTGTTTTACTATTTTTAATCTATCAAATGAGACTAAAAATAAATTAGACATTTTAGAAAAAAATAAATATATGTATTTATATATACACATGCTTTTATGAATTATTACTTACAAAAAGACAGACAATACCACCCTGGCTTACATCAATACTGTAATCTACTTGGAGCATAAATGGATTTCCTATCTGGGTTCTCATTGGTGTATGTAATTCTATAAGCAATCATTCACAGCTTCAAGACAGGGCTTTCAAATTAAGTGTCAAACCATAATGTTCCCTCTGATTAACCACACTTAATTTCTTTAAACAACTATAGAACATTTTATGAAGAGAGACTGCTTAATCCATAGAGAGTATGAAATAGATTTTCATGAACAATTCAATTTTAAAATTAAGCTTCCCCAATTTCTAACTAATTACATTGCAAAAACTGTATATGTTGCACATTTTGAACATGTTGAACCTGTTACTGAAATGCATTGTTTGAAGTAAACAAATCAATGCCATCCATAAACAGAAGCTAAGTTTCAAAGTAAAACATAAATTTTTATTTAATGTACACTTTTATGATTTTCAATTGAATATGGTGAAACATTTCTAAAATTAATTATTTAATATGTTTGATTTTTACTATCCAAACACCCTGACCAGACAGGCATTTATATGTGTGATGATAATTACATATTTCTACAATAGCATTCAGGTCATCATTGATGCTACATTATTACAACTGATGACAGGGATAGGAACTGTTACATATCTTAGTAATTATGCACATTAAATCAAATTTCTGTCTTTATGAATTTAAATACAAGGTATATGACCTGACATGCTGTCTGTAAACTAACATAAAAATTACTAGCATTAAAATAAGATGGATATTTTTTTCAGATGTTAACTCTGCATTTTAAGTCACTGAGATTTAGCTTTTTGTATCCTGTTTTCTTCTCTTATAATTATGGGAGAAAACAGTTTAATCAACATTAAATGCTTTTCCTTTTGTTATTTATAAATGTAACAGCAAGGACACTATATTTTTATTGTACCAATAAAGATTTTTAGCCCTTAAAGAATTATGATGAAAATGAACTATTTAACACAAATTCTCTCTATAGGAAAGTATGTAGATAGAAACATTTTCAAATGGAGAATCATATTTTAGTTCTTATTCAGTTACTGTTACTAATCTAAATAAGTTATTCTTTATCATAACCTTCTTATCTATAAAGTCAACTGTATATGCTGAATGATCTCTCAGAATTAATAAATCTTAAACTCTGTGTTTTATGATACAGTAGCTTCATTAATGATATATGTGTTCTTATTTGTAGTGCAGATTAGCAGAAAAATATTAACATTGCATATTTAGATATTTTGAGGTACTCTGAAGAATAATTCTAGAACTATTTGGAAGGAAAACATGTAATAAAATCTGCAGAGGTTTTTACTAGCTCAGATGCCAAGATATTCCAGCAGTTTGTTAGCTCCTGTTTAGACTGTACAGCATTTTTATGTATATTAACTTATGCTTCTGAATTCACTGTTGAGCTGGATTAAGTACTTTTAAAAGAGAAAACAAGTATATTTCATATGAATTTATGTTTTTCTTGCAAGGTCAGCACCTACACTATTTTAACTTTTTTAAAAGGTCTTTTTTGGTATAGGGCTACATATGAAAAATTCAGTTTTAATAACTTTACCAAGATTTATATTCTGTATCTGTTAAGTACCTGGAGAAGGGCATGGCAACCCACTCCAGTATTCAGGTCTGGAGAATTCCATGGACAGAGGAGCCGGGCAGGCCCTGTTCTTGGGGTTGCAAAGAGTCAGACACAACTAGGTGACAAACACAAACATGCATCCATTAAGTAGTCAATTATTCCTAAGTTTCTCCTTTCATACTTTAGCTTCAAGAAACATTGGAATGTGTAGAGAAATAACTCTATAACTTATGTACATGTAGACTTTGATTCACCTTAACATTACAGTTTTCCTCATTGGCTACTTATGTATCAAAGATATCATTAATTTGATATCTCAATTCCCCTTCATCAACAGAAGAATCTAGCTAGTCTAGTCCACTCTTCTTCTGTGTCTTGCAGTCTTTGTCTCCACCCACTTTCCCTCAAGTACTTTTGGAAGATAACGGATATGGTATTAACTGTGAAATACTTGTATAGTCCTAGTTAACCAATACAATAATTCCTCCAATTTTATTCAGGATAAGGATAACAAACCTCACTCTACCATTGTCAGGATACCAACTCTTTTCTAACTTATTATTTGGATATGTCCTAAATATATATTAAAAATATATTCATAGGTACATGCTCCATCTGGCAGAGGACTAGTATCGTAAGACTCAGCCTTTTATACATTACTTTTTCTTGTTTATAATTTTTAAGGTTCTGTGACTTAGACACTCACACAAGAGAGTACTTGGGGAAGACAGCAGAGGAGGAAGCAATACGCATCTGTCGGCACACCTACACAACTGCAGGATCTTTCTGGTGTAACTATCTGGGAACTGCCAAGTCTACATATGCTTGCAACTTCTAGACAAAGACATGGAAGGTAATTCTTGGTTCAGTTCAGGTTAGTTCAGTCGCTCAGTCATGTCCAACTCTGTGCGACCCCGTGAATCGCAGCACACCAGGCCTCCATGTCCATCAACAACTCCCTGAGTTCACTCAAACTCATGTTCATCGAGTTGGTGATGCCATCCAGCCATCTGATCCTCCCCAATCCCTCCCAGCATCAGAGTCTTTTCCAATGAGTCAACTCTTCGCATGAGGTGGACAAAGTACTGGAGTTTCAGCTTTAGCATCAGTCCTTCCAAAGAAATCCCAGGGCTGATCTCCTTTAGAATGGATTGGTTGGATCTCCTTGCAGTCCAAGGGGACTCTCAAGAGTCTTCAACACCACAGTTCAAAAGCATCAATTCTTCAGCGCTCAGCTTTCTTCACAATCCAACTCTCACATCCATACATAACCACAGGAAAAACCATAGCCTTGACTAGACAGACCTTTGTGTTGGCAAAGTAATGTCTCTGCTTTTAAATATGCTATCTAGATTGGTCATAACTTTTCTTCCAAGGAGTAAGCGTCTTTTAATTTCATGGCTGCAATCACCATCTGCAGTGATTCTCGGGCCCCCCAAAAATAAAGTCTGACACTGTTTCCACTGTTTCCCCATCTATTTCCCATGAAGTGATGGGACCAGATGCCATGATCTTCATTTTCTGAATGTTTAGCTTTAAGCCAACTTTTTCGCTCTCCTCTTTCACTTTCATCAAGAGGCTTTTTAGCTCCTCTTCACTTTCTGCCATAAGGGTGTCATCTGCATATCTGAGGTTATTGATATTTCTCCCGGCAATCTTGATTCCAACTTATGCTTCTTCCAGTCCAGTGTTTCTCATGATGTACTCTGCATATAAGTTAAATAAGCAGGGTGACAATATACAGCCTTGATGTACTCCTTTTCCTATTTGGAACCAGTCTTTTGTTCCATGTCCAGTTCTAACTGTTGCTTCCTGACCTGCATATAGGTTTCTCAAGAGGCAGGTCAGGTGGTCTGGTATTCCCATCTCTTGAAGTATCTTCCACAGTTTATTGTGATCCACACAGTCACCACTGATCAATTTCTGTTGTACGTGCGCAGAAGCAGCTACCTATCACCCTTCCCATTTGAGGCAGGCAGCTGTACACACATTTCTGGCATAAGTTGCACATAAAAAGCCAGGATAGGAAAAAAAAGAAAATCAAGGACTTGTGCACTAATCCCTGACTGAGGCTTTTGATCACAGAGGTGAAGATAATAAAGAGGCAGTGGCCATTGTTATTAAACCTCCCACATCGGTTGTGAAATCCTGGGATTAATTAACTGGCATCCTTTAATTATTCCCTTTTATTTTCTTTTTTTTAAAATCCCTTTGCAGTGGGTGCTAATTCACTTCATTTCAGTTCAGTTCAGTCACTTAGTCATGTCCAACTCTTTGTGACCCAATGAACCGCAGCACACCGGGCCTCCCTGTCCATCACCAACTCCTGGAGTTTACCCAAACTCATGTCCATTAAATCGGTGATTCCATTCAACCATCTCATCTTCTGTTGTCCCCTTCTGTTCCTGTCCTCAAACTTTCCCAGCATCAGGGTCTTTTCAGATGAGTCAGCCCTTCGTATGAGGTGGCCAAAGTACTGGAGTTTCAGCTTCAACATCAGTCCTTCCACTGAACATCAAGGACTGATCTCTCCTTTAGGATGGACTGGTAAGATCTTGCAGTCCAAGGGACTCTCAAGAATCTTCCCCAGCACCACAGTTCAAAAGCATCAATTCTTCGGCACTCAGCTTTCTTTATAGTCCAACTCACATCCATACATGACTACTGGAAAAACCATAGCCTTGACTAGACAGACCTTTGTTGACAAAGTAATTTTTCTGCTTTTTAATATGCTGTCCAAGTTGGTCATATGCAACTCTTTGTTACACTATTGACAGTAGCCCTCCAGGCTCCACAGTCTATGAGATTCTCCAAGCAAAAATACTAGAGTGGATTGTTGTACCCTCCTCCAGGGGATCTTCCCATGTCTCTTATGCTTCTGGCATTGGCAGGCAGGTTCTTTACCACAAGCAGCACCTGGCCAGATAGTAAAGACTGGGACAATCAAAAACAACTCCATATAATGGACATATTAGAAAGTGACCATGCATGTTGGTGGCTTAGATTGTAAAAAATCTGCTTGCAATGCAGGAGACCCATGTTCAATCCCTGGGTTGGGAAGATCCCCTGGAAAAGGAAATGGCAATCCACTCCAGTATTCTTGCCTAGAGAATTCCAAGGACAGAGAAGCCTGGAGGGCAATAATCCATTGGGTCATAAAGAGTTGGACACGAATGAGTAAGTAACACTTTCAGGCATGTTCCGGGAAAGGTGCAGGTTTAGAAAATACCAGAGGTTACCTTAAATTTATCTCAGTTTGATCTTTGTTTGATCAGGGACACACTTTGATAATAATAACAATGAAAAAATCAGTCACAGTAAACCCTGTGATTGAGAAAGAATCTGATTTCCATGTGCTGTGTTAAGTCACTTCAGTCATGTCTGACTCTTTGTGACTCAATGGATTGTAGCTTGCCAGACTTCTCTGTCTATGAGATTCTTCAGGCAAGAGTACAGGATTGGTTTGGCATGCCCTTCTCCAGGGGACCTTCCCAGACCATAGATTGAATCCACCTCTCTTACATTTCCTGTGTTGGCAAGCAGGTTTTTTACCACTAGTTCCACCATAGTAAACACTTTTTATATTCAAACGTCCAATTTTCAGCAAAAATATCACAAGACATGCAAAGAAACAAGAAAGTATGGCACATTAAAAGGAAAAATTAAATCAATAGAAATTGTCCCTGAGAAAGACCTGAGGGCAGATATATTAATAAAGACTTTCAAATAACCATCTTAATAATGCTCAAACAACTAAAGGAAGAATTGGAGAAACTCAAGAAAACAATAAATGAAGAAAATGGAAATACCTATATATAGAAAACCTTTTTAAAATGGACTAAAAGAAATACTGAAACTTAAAATGACAATCACTGAAATAAAAGATTCAACAGAGGGATTCACAGGCAAATGGGAGCAAACAGAAGAATCAGTGAATATGAAATAAGGTAATGAAAGTTCTTGAATATGAGCAACATAAAGACAAAAGATTGAAGAAAAGTGATTACAACTGAAGAGACTGGTGGGATATAACCAAGTAGACCAACAATCACATGGTAGGAGTCTCAGAAGGGAAGTGGGAGAAAAGGGGACACACTGAATAATTGAAAGAATAATGGCTTAAAACTTTAGCCATGAGTATAAAACTAAGATGAATTCAAAGAGGACCCAGACAAGATACATTATAATGGAATTTTCAAAAAGCAAAGAGAAAATCTTGGAAAGCAGTAAGAGAGGAGTGACTCATCACATACAAGGGATCCTCAATAATTATCAGCAGATTTTGCATCTAAAACTTTGGAGGACAGGTGACAGTGTGTGGATATATTTGAAGTGCTAAAAGGGAAAAAAAAAAAAAAAAACTCTGTTAACCCAGAAATCTAGATTCTGGAAAACTATCTTTCAACAGTGAGGGAGAAATCAAGACATTCCAGATAAGTAAAAGCTGAGGGAGTTTGTTACTACTAGACCTGCCTTGCAAGAAATACTTAAGGGATAAAGCCTACTAGGTCATGGTGTATGATCTTTTTAATGTGTTGTTGGATTCTGATTGCTAGAATTTTGTTGAGGATTTTTGCATCTATGTTCATCAGTGATATCGGCCTGTAGTATTCTTTTTTTGTGGCATCTTTGTCAGGTTTTGGTATTAGGGTGATGGTGGCCTCATAGAATGAATTTGGAAGTTTGCCTTCCTCTGCAATTTTCTGGAAGAGTTTGAGTAGGATAGGTGTTAGCTCTTCTCTAAATTTTTGGTAGAATTCGGCTGTGAAGCTGTCTGGACCTGGACTTTTGTTTGCTGGAAGATTTCTGATTACAGTTTCAATTTCCGTGCTTGTGATGGGTCTGTTAAGATTTTCTATTTCTTCCTGGTTCAGTTATGGAAAGTTGTACTTTTCTAAGAATTTGTCCATTTCTTCCACGTTGTCCATTTTATTGGCATACAACTGCTGATAGTAGTCTCTTATGATCCTTTGTATTTCTGTGTTGTCTGTTGTGATCTCTCCATTTTCATTTCTAATTTTATTGATTTGATTTTCCTCTCTTTGTTTCCTGATGAGTCTGGCTAATGGTTTGTCAATTTTATTTATCCTTTCAAAGAACCAGCTTTGGGCTTTGTTGATTTTTGCTATGGTCTCTTTTGTTTCTTTTGGATTTATTTCTGCCCTAATTTTTAAGACTTCTTTCCTTCTACTAGCTCTGGGGATCTCCTTTCTTTCTTTTCTAGTTGCTTTAGGTGTAGAGTTAGGTTATTTATTTGACTTTTTTCTTGTTTCTTGAGGTATGCTTGTATTGCTATGAACTTTCCTCTTAGCACTGCTTTTATAATGTCCCACAGGTTTTGGGTTGTTGTGTTTTCATTTTTATTTGTTTCTATGCATATTTTGATTTCTTTTTTGATTTCTTCTGTGATTTGTTGGTTATTCAGAAGCGTGTTGTTCAGCCTCCATATGTTGGAATTTTTAATAGTTTTTCTCCTGTAATTGAGAGCTAATCTTAATGCATTATGGTCAGAAAAGATGCTTGGAATGATTTCAATTTTTTTTTAACTTATCAAGGTTAGATTTATGGCCCAGGATGTGATCTATCTTGGAGAAGGTTCTGTGAGCACTTGAGAAAAAGGTGAAATTCATTGTTTTGGGGTGAAATGTCCTATAGATATCAATTAGGTCTAACTGGTCTATTGTATCATTTAAAGTTTGCATTTCTTTGTTAATTTTCTGTTTAGTTGATCTGTCCATAGGTGTGAGTGGGGTATTAAAGTCTCCCACAATTATTGTGTTATTGTTAATTTCCCCTTTCATATTTGTTAGCATTTGTCTTACATATTGTGGTGCTCCTATGTTGGGTGCATATATATTTATAATTGTTATATCTTCTTTGGGCTTTATCCCAGAGATGCAAGGATTCTTCAATATCTGCAAATCAATCAATGTAATTCACCACACTAACAAATTGAGATATAAAAGCCATATGATTATCTCAATAGATGCAGAGAAGGCCTTTGACAAAATTCAACACCGATTTATGATAAAAACTCTCCAGAAAGCAGGAATAGAAGGAACATACCTCAACATAATAAGAGCTATATATGACAAACCCACAGCAAACATTATCCTCATAGTGAAAAATTGAAAGCATTTCCCCTAAAGTCAGGAATAAGATGAGGGTGCCCACTTTCACCGCTACTATTCAACATAGTTATGGAAGTTTTGGCGACAGCAATCAGAGCAGAAAAAGAAATTAAAGGAATCCAAATTGGAAAACCGAGAAGTAAAACTCTCACTGTTTGCAGATGACATGATCCTCTACATAGAAAACCCTAAAGACTCCACCAGAAAATTACTAGAGCAAATCAATGAATATAGTACAGTTGCAGGATATAAAATCCACACACAGAAATCCCTTACATTCCTATACACTAATAATGAGAAAGTAGAAAAAGAAATCAAGGACACAATTCCATTCACCATTGCAATGAAAAGAATACAATACCTAGGAATATATCTACCTAAAGAAACTAAATACCTATATATAGAAAACTATAAACCACTGATGAAAGAAATCAAAGAGAACACTAATAGATGGAGAAATATACCATGTTCATGGATCGGAAGAATCAATATAGTGAAAACGAGTATACTACCCAAAGCAATCTATAGATTCAATGCAATCCCTATCAAGCTACCAGCAGTATTTTTCACAGAACTAGAACAAATAATTTCAAGATTTGTATGGAAATACAAAAAACCTCGAATAGCCAAAGCAATCATGAGAAAGAAGAATGGAACTGGAGGAATCAACTTGCCTGACTTCAGGCTCTACTACAAAGCCACAGTCATCAAGACAGTATGGTACTGGCACAAAGACAGAAATATAGATCAATGGAACAAAATAGAAAGCCCAGAGATAAATCTACACACCTATGGACACCTTATCTTTGACAAAGGAGGCAAGAATATACAATGGAGTAAAGACAATCTCTTTAACAAGTGGTGCTGGAAAAACTGGTCAATCACTTGTAAAAGAATGAAACTAGATCACTTTCTAACACCACACACAAAAGTAAACTCAAATGGATTAAAGATCTAAATGTAAGACCAGAAACTATAAAACTCCTAGAGGAGAACATAGGCAAAACACTCTCAGACATAAATCACAGCAGGATCCTCTACGATCCACCTCCCAGAATTCTGGAAATAAAAGCAAAAATAAACAAATGGGATCTAATTAAAATTAAAAGCTTCTGCACAACAAAGGAAAATATAAGCAAGGTGAAAAGACAGCCTTCAGAATAAGAGAAAATAATAGCAAATGCAGCAACTGACAAACAACTAATCTCAAAAATATACAAGCAACTTATGCAGCTCAATTCCAGAAAAATAAAAGACCCAATCAAAAAATGGGCCAAAGAACTAAACAGAGATTTCTCCAAAGAAGACATACAGATGGCTAACAAACACATGAAAAGATGCTGAACATCACTCATTATTAGAGAAATGCAAATCAAGACCACAATGTGGTACCACTTAACACCAGTCAGAATGGTTGTGATCCAAAAGTCTGCAAGCAATCAATGCTGGAGAGGGTGTGGAGAAAAGGGAACCCTCTTACACTGTTGGCGGGAATGCAAACTAGTACAGCCACTATGGAGAACAGTGCGGAAATTCCTTAAAAAATTGCAAATAGAACTGCCTTATGACCCAGCAATCCCACTGCTGGGCATACACACCAAGGAAACCAGAATTGAAAGAGACACATGTACCCCAATGTTCATCGCAGCACTGTTTATAATAGCCAGGACATGGAAACAACCTAGATGTCCATCAGCAGATGAATGGATAAGAAAGCTGTGGTACATATACACAATGGAGTATTACTCAGCCATTAAAAATAATACATTTGAATCAGTTCTAATGAGGTGGATGAAACTGGAGCCGATTATACAGAGTGAAATAATTCAGAAAGAAAAACACCAATACAGTATACTAACACATATATATGGAATTTAGAAAGATGGTAATGATGACCCTGTATGCGAGACACCAAAAGAGACACAGATGTGTAGAGCGGACTTTTGGACTCTGAGGGAGAGGGTAGGATGATTTGGGAGAATGGCATTGAAACACGTATACTATCATGTAAGAAATGAATTGCCAGTCTATGTTCAATGCAGGATACAGGATGCTTGGGGCTAGTGCATGGGGATGATCCAGAGAGATGATATGGGGTGGGAGGTGGGAGGGGGGTTCATGTTTGGGAACTCATGTACACCTGTGGTGGATTCATGTCAATGTATGGCAAAACCAATACAGTATTGTAAAGTAAAATAAAAATTAAAATTAAAAAAAGAAAGAAAGAAAGAAATGCTTAAGGGAATCCTGCAAGTTGAAACAAAAGGACACTAGAAAGCAGTTCAAAGGCATATGAAGAAATGAAGAACTCAATAAAAGTAAACATACGGGCAATAAAAAGGCTAGTACTACTGTAATGGAAGTTTATAACTGTACTTTTCTTTTTTCTATAAGACTTAAGAGACTAATACATTTTTTAAAAATATTAATATAATTTTAACAGTGTTTTATAACTGGACTTTTTCAGTTCCCCTTTTGGGACACAAAAGATATAATTTTTGATACCAAAAACCAAAAAGAATAGGGTTAAGCTGTAAAGGAGCAGACTTTTATGTTATTGAAGTTAAGCTGGCTAAATTTAAGTTAGAGTGTTATAACTTTAGGACATTAAGTGCAGCACCACCAATAACCATAAAGAAAACAGATACAAAATATATACTAAAGGAAATGAGAAAGCCATTTTAAAATTTCCCTGCAAAAAAACAATTAAACAAGAAGACAGTAATGCAGGAATCAAGATAAAAAATGTATAAGACATTCAGGAAACAAATTAAAAAAGACAAAATTACTTCCATCCCCATCAATAATTATTTTAAATGTAAATGTATTAAACTCTCCAATAAACATACAGAGATTGGCAGAATGGCTAAAAACTGATAAAGTTATGTCCAAACTATAAGAGATTCAGTGTCAATGTGAAGACACAAATAGACTGTCAACAGAGATAGACATGATAGCCATAAAGAGCAGGGGTGACTACCCAAATAAACAAAATAGACTTTAAATAAATTCACCCTCTAAGAATTTGTCCATTTCTTCCCAGTTATCCATTTTATTGGCATATAGCTGCTCATAGTAGTCTCTTATGATCATTTGTATTTCTGTGTTGTCTGTTGTAACATTTACTTTTTCATTTCTAATTTATTAATTTGAGTCTTCTTTTTCTTGATGAGGCTAGTTAATGATTTCTGAATTTTGTTTATCTTCTCAAAGTACCATCTTGATTTTATTGATCTTTGCTATGTCTCCTTCACTTCTTTTTCATGTATTTCTGCTTTTATTTTCATGATTTCTTTCCTTCTACTACCTTTTTTTTGTTGTTGTTCTTTTTGTTCTACTTGCTTTATGTGTAAAGTTAGGTTGTTTAATTGATGGCTCTCTTGTTTCTTAACATAAGCTTGTATTGATATGAACTTCAATCTTAGTACTACTTTTACTGTATCTCATAGGTTTTGAGTTTTCATTGTCATTTGTTTCTAGGCATATTGTGATTTCCTTTTTAATTTCTTTAGTGATCTGTTGGTTATTTAGAGGTGTGCTTTTTAGCCTCCATCTGTTTGTGTTTTCTATAGCTTTTTTCCCCCTCCAGTTGATATCTAACCTTACAGCATTGTGATCAGAAGAGATGCTTGAAGTGATTTAAATTTTAAAAAATTTACTAAAGCTTGATTTGTGGCCCAAGATCTGATCTATCCTGAAGAATGTTTCATGTGCACTTGAGAATAAATTAAATCTATTGTTAAAGGTGAAATGCCCTTTGACAAAATTTCAACATACATGTTTGATAAAATATTTCTAGAAAGTAGGTATTGAAGGAACATACTTCAACATAATAAAGCTATATATGACAAAGCCACAGCAAACATTATTATCAATGGTAAAGAACTGAAAGCATTTCCTCTAAAATCAGGAACAAGATAAGGGTGTCCACATTCACTATTATTACTGAACAGTTTTGGAAGTCCTAGCCTCAGCAAACAGGAAAAAAGAAAACAGCAATCCAGATAGGAAAAGGAGAAGTAAAACCCATGCTGTTTGCAGATTCTCTACACAGAAAACCCTAAATATGCCATCAGAAAATTATTAGAGCTAATCAATGACTATAGTTAAGTGACAGAATATAAAATTAATACACAGGAATCCTTTGCAGCCATACACACTAACAATGAAACAATCAAAAAGAGAAATTAAGGAAACAATCCCATTCACCATTGCAAAAAAAGAATAAAATAATTAGCTATAAATTTACATAAAGAGACAAAAGACCTGTGTGCAGAAAACTATAAGACACTGATTAAAGAATCAAAAATGACATAAACAGATAGAGAGATATACTATGTTTTTGAATTGGAAGAATCAATATAGTGAAGAGGACTACACTACCCAAAGCAACCTGTAGATTCAGTGCAAACTCTATCAAACTACCAATGGTATTTTTTCACAGAACTAGAATAAATAACTTAAAAATTTGTATGGAAGCACAAAAGATCTTGTACAGCCAGAGTAATCTTGATAAAGAAGGATAGAACTACTGGAATCAACCTTCCTGATTTCAGATGATACTACAAAACTACTCATCAAGACAGTATGGTACTGGCACAAAGACCGAAATATAGACCAATGGAACAAGATAGAAAGTCCAGAGATAAATCCATGCACCTAAAGACAACTTATCCTAGAAAAAGGAGGCAAAAACATACAATGGAGAAAGACAGTCCCTTCAACAAGTTATGCTGAGAAAACTGGTCAACTACATGTAAAACAACAAAAAACAGAACACTTCCTAACAACAAACACCAAAATAAATTCAAAATGGATTAAAGTCCTAAACATAAAACCAGAAACTATAAACCACTTAGACCAAAACAAAGGCAGAATAAATCAGAGGAAGATCTAATATGAGACTCTCAGAGTAACAGAAATAAAAACAAATGGGACTGAATTAAACTTAAAAGTGTTTGTAAATGAATAAAACTAAAAGCAAAGTGAAAAGAAAATCCTCAGAATAGGATAACATAATAGCAAATAAAAAAAAAACTGACAAAGAATTTATCTCCAAAACATATAAGTTCATGCAGCTCAATACCAGAAAAACAAAGAAACAAATAAAAAAGTGGGCAGGAAACCCACACAGACATTTCTTCAAAGAAAACATAAACACATGCCAAGATGGTCAACATCACTCACTATTCAGTTCAGTTCAGTAGCTCAGTCATGTCCGACTCTTTGCGACTCCATGAATTGCAGCACGCCAGGCCTCCCTGTCCATCACCAACTCCCGGAGTTCACCCAAACTCATGTCCATTGAGTCGGTGATGCCATCCAGCCATCCCGTCCTCTGTCGTCCCTTTCCCCTCCTGCACCAATCCCTCCCAGCATTCTCTAGTAGCATATTGGGCACCTACTGACCTGGGGAGTTCCTCTTTCAGTATCCTATCATTTTGCCTTTTCATACTGTTCATGGGGTTCTCAAGGCAAGAGTTCTGAAGTGGTTTGTCATTCCCTTCTCCAGTGGACCACATTCTGTCAGACCTCTCCACCATGACCTGCCCATCTTGGGTTGCCCCATGGGCATGGCTTAGTTTCACTGAGTTAGACAAGGCTGTGGTCCTAGTGTGATTAGATTGACAAGTTTTCTGTGAGTATGGTTTCAGTGTGTCTGCCCAGAGAAATGCAAATCAAAACTACAATGAGGTCTTATTGTGCACTGGCCAGAATGGCCATCATGAAAAAAGTCTGCAAACAATAAATGCTGGAGAGTGTGTGGAAAAAAGAGAATACTCATACTGGTGGAAATGCAAACTGATTAAAGCACTATGGAGAACAGTATGGAGATTCTTAAAAAACTAGAAATAAAAATACCATATGACACATCAATCCCACTACTGGGCATATGCCCTGAGGAAACATAATTGAAAAAGATCCATGTATCCAGTGTTCACTGAAGCACTATTTACAATAGCTAGGACAAAGAAGCAACCATTGACAGATGAATGGATAAGGAAGCTGAGGTATATATACACAATGGAATATTACTCTGCTATAAAAAGGAATACATTTGAGTCAGCTCTAATTAGGCAGATGAACCTAGAGCCTGTTATACAGAGTGAAGTAAGTTAGAAAGATAAAGACAAATATTATATAGTAAGTCATGTATATGGAATCTAGAAAGGCAGTATCAGTGATCTATGGGTAGGGTAGCAAAAGACACAGACATAAAGAAGAGACTTCTGAACACAGTGGGGGAAGGAAAGGGTGTATGACTTGAGAGAATAGCACTGAAACTTAAAAATTACTATATGTAACATAGACAACCAGTGGTAGATTGGTGTATGAGGCAGAGAACCCAAAGCCATTGCTCTGTGACAACCTAAAGAGATGGGGTGGAGAGAGAGGTGGGAGGGGGATTCAAGAGGGAGGGGACACATATATACATATGTTTGATTCATGTTGATGTATGGCAAAAATCATCACAATATTATAAAGAGACTATCCCCCAGTATGGACCTAACAGAAAAAGAAGATATTAAGAAGAGGTGGCAAGAATACACAGAACTGTATCATAAAGGCCTTAATGACCCAGATAACCATGATGGTGTCATCACTCATCTACAGTAAGACATTCTAGAGTATAAAATCAAGTGTGCCTTAGGAAGCATCACTATGAACAGAGCTAGTGGATATAATGGAATTCCAGTTGACATGTTGCAAATCCAAAAAAGATGATGCTGTGAAAGTGCTACACTGAATATCCCAACAAATTTGGAAATCTCAGTAGTGACCACAAGACTGGACAAGATCAGCTTCATTCCAATCCCAAGATGGGAACTGTCAAAGAATGCTCAAACTCCCACACAACTGTACTCATTTCACATGCTTGCAAAGTAATGCTTAAAATCCTTCAAGTTACAATTCAACAGTACCTGGACTGAGAACTTCTAGATGTACAATATGGATTTAGAAAAGGCAGAGGTACCAGAGATCAAATTTCCAACATTCATTGGGTCATAGAAAAAGCAAGGGAACTCCAGAAATATACCTACTTCTGCTTCATAGACTATGCTGAAGCCTTTGACTGTGTGGATCACAACAAACTGGAAAATTCTTAAAGAGATGGGAATACCAGACTAACTTATTTGTCTCCTGAGAAACCTGTATGCAAGCCAAGAAGCAACAGTTAGAACTGGATATGGAACAACAGACTGGTTCAAAATTGGGAAAGGAGTATGTCAAGGCTGTATGTTGTCACCCTGCTTATTTAACTTATATGCATTTTATCCAAAAATAAGATTGAACACATTTCTCAAGAGCATACAGGACATTTTCCAGGATAGCCCATATGTTATACCACAAAATAATCTTAAACTAAGAGAACAGAACAAAAAATAAATAAATAAATAAACTCAATCCAAGCTAGTAGAAGACAGTTAATAATAAGGATTAGATTAAAAATTAAAAAATAAAAATAAAAACTGAGAATACAAAAATAGATAATATTAATGAAATCAAAAGTTGGTTGACTATTAAAATCAACAAAATTGAGAAAATTTTAGCTTAGATGAACTAGTAAAAAAAGATAAAACTCAAAAGATTAAGATCAGAAATGAAAATGATATTCTAAAGGATTAAAAAAGGGCTTTAAGAGAAGACTATAAAGAAATGTATGCCAACATACTGAATACCGTTGGAAGAAATAGACAAATTTATAGAAACACAGCATATAAAAAACAAATCATGAGGAAGTTGGTAATTGAGTACACATATATCTAGAAATGTAATTGAATCAGTAATGAAAACTATTCTGACTAAGTAAATCCCTAGGCCTTCTGGCTTTACTGATGAGTACTAACAAATATTTTAAAAAGAACACCAGTTCAAAGTGAAAGAGGAAAGTAAAAAAAATTGGCTTAAATATCAACATTCAGTAAACTAAGATCATGGCATCCAGTCCCATCACTTCATGCCAAAGAGATGGAGAAACAGTGGAAACAGTGACAGGACAGTGACAGGAGGCTGTCACTGTTTGGGGGCTCCAAAATCACTGCAGATAGTGATGGCAGCCATGAAGTTAAAAGAGGCTTACTCCTTGAAAGGAACGTTATGGCCAACCTAGAGAGCATATTAAAAAGCAGAGACATTACTTTGCCAACAAAGGTCCATCTAGTCAAGGCTATGCTTTTTCCAGTAGTCATGTATGGATGAGAGTTGAACTATAAAGAAAACTAAGTGCCAAATAATTGATGCTGTTGAATTGTGGTGTTGGAGAAGACCCTTGAGAGTCCCTTGGACATCAAGGAGATACAACCAGTCCATCCTAAAGGAAAACAGTCCTAAGTGTTTATTGGAAGGACTGATGTTGAAGCTGAAACTGCAATACTTTGGCCACCTGGTGAAAAACGCTGACTCATTTGAAAAGACCCTGATGCTGGGAAAGATTAAAGGCAGGAGAAGGAGATGACAGAGTGCCAGGGTCCAGCCCCGGTGAATCCAGGGAATTCGAAGGGTGGACGACGTTGGCATGAGAAAAACTTATTTATTAATTGATATAAGATTAGATTAGGAAGAAATAGTGTAGTAGGAGAATTAAGTGGAGGAAGAGGGGTGAATAGCTTGGATTACGTGGAAGACCAATAAAATTCCAGACAAGGAATTTGCACCATCTACATTGGGTGCTCGCTTGAATATCTAAGGGTGCCTCGCCTTAGGCTCCCTTTCGCACGGGTCTTAACAGCCAGGGCAAGTAAGTAGACTTGGCGAGCCTCCGTGCCTCAGATGGAAATTCAGCCTGAAATTAAAGTAAAGAGCAGAGGGAGGGAAAGGGAGAGAAGAAGAGAGAGAGAGACATGGGGGAAACCAGTCCAGCGACTGGCTCCATCCTCTATTGTTCAGAAGGCCTTTTATACTTTTGATAAAACATGGAGATCAATGGGTAACACAAAGTTATGCAGCGTTAGCAGTCCAGACTCTTATCAAAACCAGGCTTTTCTCTCTGCATACCTAATTGTATACACAAGTCTTAGGTAACTCACATCATCTTCCAGCCAAAAGGGCCAATTAACATTTTACAGCCTTTTTTCTGATAAGGGTTCGTCAACCAGAAGACTTATTTGTGTTGATCTTCCCAAGGTCTGGTGCCACTCTCAGAAAGCACTAAATAAAGTTACATTCTTACACAGTAAAGATATAACAACTTATAACAAGTAGAGGGAGTACAGTGATTTACAGCAAAACAGAGGCAATTAACTCAAAAGTCTAGTGTTGCTAACATCAAAACTACTATGTATCTTTTTCTACATTCTGCTTACATTGAATAACATCCTTCTAGGTGCCTAAAATATAAAGCATATGGAGGTCTGGCAGCAGTCATTGAGTCAACAGTGAAAACCCTCTACCAATATAATTTTTAACTCTTTAGAAAAGGCTCTGTATCTTTAAGATGCTTTTAAGCTTTGTGCCTCTCGTGGCTGGGGGGCTGTAAGCAATTCACAAGCTGTAAGAGGTCTGGGGAACCTGTTAGGCAAGCTAGAGAGCTATCAGAGGGGTTTTAACTGAAACATCCCTTTCAAATGCAGAAGACTAAAGCCCTGAGTTGACTTTTTCCAGAGAATATTAGAAAAGTGGAAAAGCAGAGCACAAAAGCCGGCAGATTCTTTTTTTTGAGGGGGTGGATGCTCAGGAAATTCCAGGGGGAAAACCTGAGGTCTGATTAGCCTTGCCATCAGAGCTCTTGCCACATGACCTTGTCACGGGTGGAATTCCTCATGCTGGCTCCTGGCAACAGAGGATGAGATGGTTGGATGGCATCCCTGACTCAATGGACGTGAGTTTGGGTAAACTCGAGGAGTTGGTGGTGGACAGCAAGGCCTGGTATGCTGCGGTTCATGGTCTCACAGAGTTGGACACAACTGAGCAACTGAACTGAACTGAACTAAACACCAATTCTTCTCAAACATTTTTAAAATTAAAGAGAAGGATACATTCTTTACATTTTTCTATTTAGGCGAGAATTTACTCTGATTACAAAACCAGTAAAAGAACAACAACAAAAACACACTACCCCCCCAAAATAAAAAAAAAAAAAAAAAACTACAAGCAGTATCCTTTACTAATACCCCATGATCAAGTAGAATTTGTTCTTGAATCTCAAGATGGTTAAACATAAAATCAATGAATTAATACATCACATTAACAGAATGAAAGAAAAATCACTATATAAAACATGATTTTCTCAATTACTGCACCAAAAGGACTTGAGAAAATTCAACACTTTTCATGAAAACACTAAAAATATTAGAATAGAAAATAATTAAATCAACATAAAAGCTCTATATATGAAAAACACAACATTATATTCAATGGTGAAAGACTGATGAGGAACGAGGTGGTGATATCCACTTTTGCTACTTCTTTTTAACACAGTACTGGAAGTTCTAGCCAGAGTAAGAATTTAGGCAGAGAAAAGAAGTGAAAAATATTAACGTTGGAAAAGAAGAAGTAAAATTATCTCTGCTTACAGATGATAATTTTTTATATGTATAAAACTGTTAAGATTTCGCACACACACACAGTAAAACTTTAGATAAAAAATAAATTCAGTAGACAATTAAAAAGTCATCACACAAAAATCAATTCCATTTATACATACTTATAATAAAAAGTCTTGACTAGAAAATACAAAAACAATTCCATTTGCAATAGTATTCAAAAAATAAAATGCTTAGGAATTACCTAAACCAAGGATGTGAAACTTGTACAGTGAAAGCTGCAAAACACTATTGAAAGACGTTAAATACCTAAATATATAACTAAATGCAAATATATCTCATGTTCATGAATTGGAAGTTTTAATAATATTAAGATATTAATGATACCCAAATTTAATGCAATCCAAATAAAAACCCCAATTGCCTTTTTTTTGAAGAAATAGAAAAACCCATTCTAAATTTTTTTAGGAATCTCAAGGGACTCCAACTAGTTACAGCAATGTTTTAAAAAATAAAAATCAGGACACACACTTTCTGCTTTTAAAAAATACTACAAAGCTACAGTGATCAAAACAGTGTGGTACTGCCATAAAGACAGACATATATATCAAGGAAATATAACAGATAAATAAAATAGAGATCCCAGAAATAAATCCTAGCATATATTGTCAAATGATTTTTGACAGGATGCCAAGACCATTTCATGTTGAAAGGATAGTCTTTTCAATAAATGGTGCTGGGAATACATACATCTACATGCAAAAGAAACTAGGACCCTTATTTAAAATCACAGACAAATTAACTCAAAAGGAATCAGACCTAAAAAGTACAAAATTCTTACAAATAGATATAAGGCAAGAACTTCATGACACTGGATTTGGTGATGTTTTCTTGAATATGACACCAAAGGTAGAGACAATAAAAGAAAAAGAAAAAAAAAAAAAAGACTAAAAAGCCTATATGCAAAATGGGGGAAATATTTACAAATTGCATATCTGATAAGGAATTAATATTCAGAACACATAGAGAACACCTAAAAATCAACAACCAAAGAACACAACCCAATTCAAAAATAAACAAGAGGATTGTAGCTATTTATCCAACCTAGATAGCATATTGAAAAGCAGACATTACTTCACCAACGAAGGTCCATCTAGTCAAGGCTATGGTTTTTCCTGTGGTCATGTATGGATGTGAGAGTTGGACTATAAAGAAAGCTGAGTGCCAAAGAATTGATGCTTTTGAACTGTGGTGTTGGAGAAGACTCTTGAGAGTCCCTTGGACTGCAAGGAGATCCAACCAGTCCATTCTGAAGATCAACCCTGGGATTTCTTTGGAAGGAATGATGCTAAAGCTGAAACTTCGGCACTTTGGCCAACTCATGCGAAGAGTTGACTCATTGGAAAAGACTCTGATGCTGGGAGGGATTGGGGCAGGAGGAGAAGGGGACGACAGAGGATGAGATGGCTGGATGGCATCACAGACTCGATGTACGTGACTTTGAGTGAACTCCCGGAGATGGTGATGGACAGGGAGGCCTGGCATGCTGCAATTCATGGGGTTGCAAAGAGTAGGACACGACTGAGCAACTGAACTGAACTGATCCAAAGTAGATGCACAAATGGCCAATAAGTACATGAAAAGATGCTCATCATCCTTAGGTATTCAAGTCAACTGTACTGTTAGTCACTCTGTCATATCCAACTCTTTGTGACTCCTTTGACTATATAGCCCACCAGGCTCCTCTGTCCATGGGATTCTCCAGGCAAGAATGCTGGAGTGGATTGCCATTCCCCTCTCCAGGGGAATCTTCCTGACCCAGGGATCAAACCCTGGTCTCCTGCATTGCAAGTGGATTCTTTACCATATAAGCTACAAAACTACAATGAAATACAACCTCATATCTATTAGGAAGGTTACTACTAAAAACAAATAAAGTAAAAGAGCAAGTATTAGTGAGGATGTGGAGAAACAGGAACTTTCTGTATTGTTGGTAGAATGCAAAGTGGAAAACTGAAAAATCTATACAAAGAGAAATTCTATCAGAGGAGACTTTAGCCTTCAGAATGAAGAAAGAACAAGAGAAATGCTAAATATCTGGGTAAATATAATAGTTTATTCTCCTCTTGAGTTCTTTAAAATATGGTAATGATTGAAATGAAAATGGCTTAATATTGCCTGTGTGAATTTTCACTAAATTCGATGTAATATAATGACTAATATGAATATTAAGACAAAGAGGCTTATAGAAAATAAGGAGTATGTCTTAAGACATATGGATTATAAAGATCTTTAAGGTGATTCAATTTCTACAGTCCAATTAAATATTGGTAAAATATTGACTCTAAGTTAAAGTGAAGTAAAAGTCGCTCAGTGGTGTCTGATACTTTGCAATCCCATGGACTATACAGTCCATGGAATTCTCCTGGCCAGAATACTGGAGTGGGTAGCCTTTCTCTTTTCTAGGGGATCTTTCCAACCCAGGGATTGAAACCAGGTATCCCCACATTGCAGACGGATTCTTTGCCAGCTGAGCTACAAGGGAAACCCAAGAATACTGGTGTGGGTAGCCTATCCCTTCTCTAGCAGATCTTCCTGATGCAGGAATTGAACTGGGGTCCCCTGCATTGCAGGTGGACTCTTTACCAACTGACCTGGCACATCACATTCACAAGAGCAAGCACAATCACACAAAGCAAAGAAAAAAATTATAGATACAAGCATAATATATAACATAGGACACCAAAAAATATTCACAAAACCCAGAAGGTGGCAGAGAATGGGCTACAGAAGAATAGAAAACAGAAATAACAAACTGAAAATAAACCAAAAACAAAAATTAAGTGTAACTGGTCTAATCTCATGAATCAAATAACGTATACTATCTGAATGGATAAAGTAACCAACTCAACTCTATATTCTCTATAAGAAAAACACTTAAATATAATAATATAGGTAGATTAAAAATAAAATAATGGGTAAATATATAGAACCAAACACTAACCCAAAGAAAGTTGGAGAGGCTATAAATATCAAAGAAAGTACATATAAAAAGTACAAATAAAATTCCAGTATCAAAGGGGGGATATTTCATAGTGATAAAAGAGTTGATTTATAAAAAAAAAAAAAAAAGAAAGAAACAATCTTCCATATGTATTCACCCCACAAAAGAGCTGCAAAATATATGAAGCAAAAAATAACAGAATGGGAATAAGAATTAGATGAATTCACAGTTACTCTTTGTGAGTTCTAATCTAAGAAACTAGAAAAAGAATACAATAAACTCATACAAAGGAAAAGGAAAATAATTCTACAAATAAGAATGGATATCAATAAAATTAAAAAAAGAAAACAATGGAGAATTTAAAGACACCAAGAAATATTCTTTCCCAAAATTCAATATATTTAATAAACCATAGGAAGACCACCAGGATAAAAGAAGAGATGACACCAACTGCCAATATCAGAAATCAAAAAAGATATTTCACTACAGATGCAACAGTCAACTAAAGGATTTTTTTTTTTTTAAAGGAGTAATACAGAGAGCTCTACGTACACAAATTCAACAATGTTGACAACATGGAACACTTCCTTGAAAAATTACAAACTACTGAAACTAACTCAAGATAAAACAGTTATCTCAAATATTTTTGTAAACACTAAAAGTACATAATATGTGGTTAAAAGCCTTCTAGAAACATCTCTAGACCTGCATGGCTTGTCCAGTGAACTTTACGAAAAATTTAAAGAAAAAATACAATTTGTACACAATCTCTTTAAAAAAACATGAGGGAATATTTCTTGACTAATTTTATGAGGGTGGAATTATAAGGATAAATTAATAAAAGACAGTGTAGGAAAAGAAAACCACAATAAACAAAGCAATAACACTCATTTAAGTAAGCACAAATGGTTCACTGAAATTTTAGAAAAAAAAAAGTCCTGCAATATATATACAAAGAAAATGCATGACCGCCAAGTGGTGTTTATTCTGTGAAATGTAAAAGTGGCACAATACTAAAAAAAAAAAAAAAAAAATCAATGAACATAATTACTTTAAGAGTCTAAAGAAGAAAAAACATTCAATAATGTGAAGTGATACTGAGAAAACATTTACCAAAGTTCAACATTCATTCAAGATAATTACTCTTCACAAACCATGAATGGAAACTATTTCTTTATCCTGATAAATGATATCTTGCCAAAAACTTCCAGTGCTTACTCCTTGGAAGGAAAGTTATGACCAACCTAGACAGCATATTAAAATGCAGAGACATTACCTTGTCAACAAGGGTCCACCTAATCAAGGCTATGGTTTTTCCAGTAGTCATGCATGGATGTGAGAGTTGGACTATAAAGAAAGCTGAGTGCCAAAGAATTGATGCTTTTGAACTGTCCTGTTGGAGAAGACTCTTTAGAGTCTCTTGGACTACAAGGAGATACAACCAGTTCATCCTAAAGTAGATCAGTCCTGGGTGTTCATTGGAGGGACTGTTGAAGCTGAAACTCCAAAATTTGGGCACCTGATGCGAAAAGCTGACTCATTTGAAAAGATTCTGATGCTGGGAAAGATTGAGGGCAGGAGGAGAAGGGGATGTCAGAGGATGACATGGTTGGATGGCATCGCCAACTCAATGGACACGGGTTTGGGTGAACTCTGGGAGTTGGTGATAGACAGAGAGGCCTGGCATGCTGCGGTTCATGGCGTTGCAAAGAATCAAACATGACTGAGTGCTGAACTGAACTGAACAGATCACATTCAAGTAAAAGAGTGAATATTGTATTTTTAGAACTGGGAACAAGTAAGGAAGTCCTCACTCAATACCCCTATAAAACACCATCCTGGAAGGTTAATACAGTAAGATAAAGACATAAGAATAACAAGCATAAAATTAGAAAGGAATAAATAACTTTAGGAACATTTGCAGATGCCTTGTTGTTTTTACTGAAAATCTAAGAATCTAAAAGATATTCCTAGAAATGAAAATTTTATGCAGCATAGTCACAGAAAATACAAAAAGATGCCAAAAACAACACTATTTCTATATGCATACTTTCAAGAAACACTGAAATCAAAACTATTTTAAAAAATCAATAGTTTCCAAAATATAATGCTTAGAACACATTTAATCAAACAAAACTCATGTACTAGTCAGAATGCTGAAAACTACCAAAAGTCAAATGAGGAAGCAAATACACAAAATACATTAATAAATGGAGAGATATACCCTGTTCATATACTTGTATAAAAAAATAGTTTCAAATTTTCCAAATTTGATATCAAGGCTAAAGAATTATAACTAACATCTTACCAGTATATTGTTTCATAGACCACCATGTTCTAAAGTTTAAATAGAAGGAAAATAAATTATAATTTCCAAAATGTTTTTGTAAAAGAAGAGTAAAGCCATAGAAATCCTACCAACTGATTTTGAGATATGGGTAAATTTATGATATTTAGGGCAGTGTGATAATATTACAGGGGTAGACACATAGATTAGTGGAATGAAGAAGTCCAGAAATAGATGCTTACAAATAGGAAAAGGAGTATGTCAAGGCTGTATTGTCAGGAGCCACATTAGGCATTACTGACAAAATGGAGGCATGGCCCAAACCCCTTCTCCTCATCTCGCAGGCATGGTCCCAGGATGAAGGAGTTAGGCCTTGTGATTCTGACTTGTTCTTTCCTTTCTTCAGTTGAGTTGGCTCAGAAGAATGTTAAGGTGCTTGAGAGAAGCATGAGAAAGCACAAAGCCTTCGGCCGTTGTGCCCAGAAAATAATCTGTAAAGTAACCACTGACATTTGTTCAAGGATCTTTACAGAGAATGTTCCAGGATGAGCACATAGGCTGCAGCTTCAGGCCATGGGAAGGATTGTTATCTGAGACCTGTTTGTGAGGGAAATATTTATGGCAAAAGAAGTTTGCTAAGTTTAGGGTTTAGGAATAATTAAGAATATCTAGAAGCTTTTTTAGGAGAGGGTGATCTTAAGATGCTAGGGGCAAACAGGATTTAGAAAGACAAGAAATAAACTGAGGAATGTAGCATGAGTTACAATGTAATCACAAGTTAAGTACAGGACACATAAGAAATCAATGACAGATAGTAAAGCCGATTCTGAGAGAATCGCTGAAGGAGGAACTCTGTAGGACAACAATGATTTCTGGAGACAGTAAATCTGGGTGGAGGAAACTGAAAATGTCAAACCTCTGACCTAATCCTTTTGTCAAAGTATAAAAGAGAACCTGAAGCTTTAATAAACATGTAGTTCCGTACTATGAGTCAGAGGCTACATCATCATCCACCGACACCGCTCAGCCCTTTAGGCTGATTCCCTGGCTTCTGGAGCTGGACTCTGGCACTGTATATTGTCACCCTGCTTATTTAACTTATATGCAGAGTAAATTGTGAGAAATGCTGGGCTGGAGGAAGCACAAGCTGGAATCAAGACTGCTGGGAGAAATACTAATAAATTCAGATATGCAGATAACACCATGCTTATGGCAGGCAGTGAAGAAGAACTAAAGAGCCTCTTGATGAAAGTGAAAGAGGAGAGTGAAAAAGTTGGCTTAAAGCTCAACATTCAGAAAACGAAGATCATGGCAATTGGTTCCATCATTTCATGGCAAATAGATGGGGAAACAGTGGAAACAGTGACAGACTTTATTTTGGGAGGCTCCAAAATCACTGCAGATGGTGATTGCAGCAATGAAATTAAAAGATGCTTACTCCTTGGAAGGAAAGTTATGACCAGCCTAGACAGTATATTCAAAAGCAGAGACATTACTTTGCCAACAAAGGTCCGTCTAGGTCAAGGCTATGGTTTTTCCATGTGTGGATGTGAGAGTTGTAGTATAAAGAAACCTGAGTGCCAAAGAATTGATGGTTTTGCACTGTAGTGTTGGAGAAAACTCTTGAGAGTCCTTTGGACAGCAAGGAGATCCAAGCAGTCCATGCTAAAGGAGATCAATACTGAGTGTTCATTGGAGGGACTGATGTTGAACCTGAAACTCCAATTTTTTGGCCACCTGATGCAAAAGGCTGACTCATTTGAAAGATCTTATGCTGAGAAAGATTGAAGGAGGGAGAAGGGGATAACAGAGGATGAGATGGTTGGATGGCTTCACTGACTCAATGGACATGAGTTTCAGTAAACTATGAGAGTTGGTGATGGACAGGGAGGCCTGGCATGCTGCCATGGTTCATGGGGTCACAAAGAGTTGGACATGACTGAGCAACTGAACTGAACTGAACTGAACAATACAACTATGCTTTGAATTTTTTTTTTTTAAGTGTCAAGGCAATTTAATGGAGAAAGGATAGTCCTCTAATGATTTTTCAACAATTGGTTAAATCAGCACTTTCCTTTAACTCAGATGGTAAATAATCTGCCTGCAATCTGTGGATTCGGGAGGACTTTTGGAGAAGGGAATGGCAATCCACTTCAGTATTCTTGCCTGGAGAATCCTTTGGACAGAGGAGCCTGGAGGGCTATAGTCCATGAGGTCACAAAGTGTTGGATATGACTGAGAGATTATTACTACTACTACTATACGAACAGGTGAACTGGAGCATAGAACTTAATTTTTATACTAAAGTTAATGCCAAATAGATCAAAGACCTAAAGTTATAACATAAAAGTATAAAACTTTTAGAAGAAACTTGAAAGAAAAGTCTTTGTAACTTGGGGTCAGAAGATGATGTCTTATACATGGCAACAAAGACAGATGTTTTCGAATCTTTTAACTGAGACCTGGTGCAGTTAAAATAAAAAAGAATATTTTAAAACTACTCCAAAATCTGCATAAGGCAGAAATAGAAGAAAAGGTGAACAAAGCACAGATTAGAAAAACATAAAACAAATAACAAGACTTAAATCTAGCTAAATCAATAAGATAATTCATGTAAATTATTTAAATATTTCAATACAAAGGCAGTTGCGACTTTGGCATAAGTTCTCTTGGAGGAAGTCCTCACCATTAATCCCACCATAGAGCCACCAAGCAGATGACCCACAAACTGGAGAGCAATTATACCAAAGAAGTTCTTGCACTGCTGCGAAAGTTCTAGGACCTACAGCAGCTTTTCCAACCCTGGGATCCAGAAAACAGACTGAGAACTCCCATGGAACTTGACGTTGAAGGCCAGTGGGATTTGATTAAAGAATTTCCACAGAACTGGGAAACAGACTCTTGGAGGGCACAGAAAAACCCCGTGTATGTACTAGGGCCCAGGAGAAAGGAGCAGTGACCCCACAAGAGACTGAGCCAGACATGTGTGAGTGTCTAGGAGTCTCTGGTGGAGATGTGAGTCGAAAGTGACCTGCTGAGTGGTCAGAGCCACTGACTACAACAGTCACGGGAAGCCCAGCATGCTGGCATATGTCCTTTGGAAGGAGGTTTCCATCATGGCCATTACCCCTACCAGCCCTTCCCAACAATAGAAAATTAGATTAAGGATTTATTCAGCATGGTCCTGCCCATCAGAACAAGATCCAGATTCCCCCACAGCCAGTCCCTCCTTCAGGAAGCTTCCAGAAGTTTCCTATCCTTCAGAGGGCACACAGAATGAAAACCACAATTACAGAAAATGAACTAAACTGATCACATCGTTGACAGCCTTTTTTAATTCAATTAAACTATGAGACATGCCATGGAGGGCCACCCAAGACTGATGAGTTGTGGTGGAGAGTTCTGACAAAACCTTGTCTACAGGAGAAGCAAATGGCAAACCACTTCAGTATTCTTGCCTTGAGAACCTCATGAAAAGTATGAAAATGCAAAAAGACATGACACTGAAAGATGAATTCCCCAGGTCGATCAGTGCTCAATATGCTACTGCAGAAGAAAGGAGAATAAGCTCCAGAAAGAATGAAGAGGCTGAGCCAAAGTGAAAAATATGCCCCGTTGTGGATGTGACTGGTGATGGAAGTAAAGTTGATGCTGTAAAAAACAATACTGCATAGGAACCTGGAATGTTAGGTCCATGAATCCAAGGTATATTGAAGGTGGTCAAACAATAGACAGAAAGAGTGAACATCAACATTTTAGGAATCAGTGAACCAAAATGGACTGGAAACGGTGTATTTATTTCATACGACCATTATATCTACTACTGTGGACAAGAATCCCTTAGAAGAAATGGAGTAGCCATCATAGTCAACAAGAGAGTCCAAAATTCGGTACTTGGTTGCGATCTTAAAACGACAGAATGATCTCTGTTCATTTCCAAGGCTAACCATTCAATATCACTGTAAACCAAGACTATGACCCAATCAGTAATGCTGAAGAAGCTGAACAGTTTCATGAAGACCTAGAAGACCTTCTAGAACTAATACCAAAAAAAGATGTTCTTTTCATCAACGGGGACAGGAATGCAAAATTCAGAAATCAACAGACACATAGAGTATAGGTAAGTTCGGCCTTGGAGTACAAAATTAAGCAGGGTAAAAGGTAACCGAATTTTGCCAAGAGAACATACTGGTCACAGTAAACACCCACTTCTAACAACATAAAAGATTACTCTATATATGGACATCACCAGATGGTCATTACCAAAATCAGACTGATGATATTCTTTGCAGCCAACAATGGAGAAACTCTGTACAGTCAGCAAAAATAAGATGGGAAGCTGGCTGTGACTCAGATCATGAACTCCTTATTGCAAAATTCAGACTTAAATTGAATAAAGTAGCGAAGACCTACTTCAGATATGACCTAAATCAAATCCCTTACAATTATACAGTGGAAGTGACAAATAGATTAAAGGGATTAGATATGATAAAGTGCTGGAAGATCTATGGACAGAGGTTCATAACATTGTACAGGGAGTGGTGATCAAAACCATTACCAAGAAGAAATACACAAAGGCAAAATGGTTGTCTGAGGAGGCCTTACAAATAGCTGTGAAAAGAAGAGATTCAAAAGGCAAAGGAGAAAAAGAATGATATACCTTCCTGAATGCAGAGTTCCAAAGAATAGCAAGGAGAGAAAAGAAAGCCTTCCTAAGTGAAAAATGCAAAGAAATGGAGGAAATTAAAAGAATGGGAAAGACTAGAGAACTCTTCAAGAAAATTAGAGATACCAAGGGAACATTTCATGCAAAGATGAGCATAATTAAGGACAAAAATGATATGGATGTAACAGAAGCAAAATAAAAAGAGATGGCAAAATTAAGCAAAATTGAGAGATGGCAAGAATAAACAGAAGAACTATACAAAAAAGACAATAACGACACAGATATTCATGATGGTGCTATCACACCTGGAGCCAGACATCCTGGAATGCAAAGTCAAGCGGGCTATAGGAAGCATCACTACAAACAAAGCTAGTAGAGGAGATAGAATTCCTGTTGAGCTATTTCAAATCCTAAAAGATGATGCTGTGAAAGTGCTGAACTCAATATGCCAGCAAATTTGGAAAACCTAGCATTGGCCATGGGACTAGAAAAGGTCAGTTTTCATTCCAATCCCCAAGAAAGGCAATGCCAAAAACTGTTCAAACTATTGCACAATTGTACTCATCTCACACACTAGCAAAGTAATGCTCAAAATTCTCCAGGATAGGCTTCAACAGTATGTACACTGTGAATTTCCAGATGTTCAAGCTGGATTCAGAAAAAGCAAAGGAATCAGAGATCAAATTGGCAACATTCGTTGGATCATTGGAAAAGAAAGAGAGTTCCAGGAAAACATCTATTTCTGCTTTATTGACTATACCAAAGCCTTTGACTGTGTGTATCACAACACAGTGGAAAATTCTTCAAGAGATGGGAATACCAGACTACCTTACCTGACTCCATAGAAATCTGCATGCAGGTCAAGAATCAACAGTTAGAACTGGACATGGAACAACAGACTGCTTCCAAATAGGGAAAGGAGTACGTCATGGCTGTATATTGTCACCCTGCTTATTTAACTTATATGAAGAGTATATCATGTGAAATGCAGGAGACCTTGGTTCGATCCATGGTTTAGAAAGATCCCCTGGAGAAGGGCAAGGCTACCCACTCCAGTAATCTGGCCTGGAGAAATCCATGGACTGTATTGTCCATGGGGTCACAAAGAGTCAGACAAGGCTGAGTGATTTTCACTATCAGGAATCCCATGGTGGGAGAATGGACATGCATTAAAGCAAGAGAAGTAATTCTAATTCTCTTTTTAATGGATTTACTCATTTTGTGTGTGTGTGTGTGTAGGTATGTGTATGTATTATAATTATCCAGTAAACAGTTCAGAAATGTATAGAAAAGATGGCCAGCAAATTAAGCAAGTTAATAGAGATGTCATGAGGTATTATTATAAAATCAAGGTAGCTATTGGGAGGTTAATGAAAAGTAAGGTTTTAGGCATTTGGAAAGCTTACCTGAAGATTCAGTAAAGAGCAGGTATAAACACATATAAATACATTGAAAAATATTGAATAGAAACCAGTAGTACATCAATGTTTGGTAGATAAGTGAAGTCAGTGATTAGAAAGAGGATATGAAGTCATGGGGCAATATTTCTCTCAAATTATCAACCAGACCTACTTGTGAATTAACCCACATTCTCATCCAATTTTGATTCATTTCTTCCAGGCTCAGCATAAAATATATCCTCTTTATGTTCAAGGTAAATCTTTTTTACAAATATTCTAACAGTGCAGTCACTTCTTCTGTTCTTTAACTCAATTTTGCAATTTTTTCTATTTAATAGTTGATTCAAATAAGCTGAAGTAATAGGTGCTGTTCCTTCAATACTCTTCTTATTCAAGTGACTGTACATGAACATTTATTCATTAAGTCATCGGAGCCTGAATGTTACCCAAACCACGTGAAGGCTATTGTTTACCATAATGTCTTCTGTAAACTTATAATTGCCAAATTCATCATATATATTTCAGTTCAGTCCTTATTGATCACTTCTGCTTACATTTACTACTTTGGAAGCCTAGAATCCACATTAAAATCTTTGAATTAAGCCTTTATTGCTCTTATATCTGTGACACACTTGGAAACATAGTACTTTGTTTCAAACACTACTTGCCTATATATTTCTCTGCATTTCTTTATGTTTTAGCACAGGCTCTACTTACCACTGATTTTTAACTCATCCCCTCTCCCTGCCTCCATCCTTCTGTATTTAGGTTTCCTGCTTCTAAATGGCAGCTCATCTTTGTCTCAAAGAAGAAAGTCCATAGCCCTCCATGATCTGGTCCCTTCTGCTTAGCATCTACATCACCTAAATTCCAAACTACTGATTAATACCACCATCACTCTCTCCCCAAGATATCAAATCCAGTAACAGTTAAGCTTAGTTCCTGCACATCCTAAACTCTTTGTTTTGCCAGGTGATATTTTGTCTGTAATATATTTCCTCTATTTGTTCTACAAAATAATACTTTTAAATAATTAAATGTACTTATTTTTAATTGAAGAATAATTGGTCTACAATATTGTGTTGATTTCTGCTAATCATCAATACAAATTAGCCATAAGTATACCTATATCCCCTTCCTCTTGAGCCTCCCTCCCATCTTCCACCCCTCTAGGTTGTCACAGAGCCCTGGTTTGAGTTCCCTGAGTCACACAGCAAATTCCCACTTGCTACATATTTTACATATGGTGGTTTTTCATCAACAGATTTATCCAAAATATCAAGTCTCTTCTTGAGCTACAGTAGGTGCCCCTTCTTATAAAACAGGCTGTTAAAAATGCACTTATTGGAGAGAACAAGATGGTGGAGGATTAGGCGGATGTGGAGTACATCTGTCACCATTAATACACCAGGAATATACCTTCAGACACAGAAGTGCATGCAGAACACCAGCTGAGAGTGGACAGGAGTACCTTCCCAGGAGTAAAGAATATACAGAACCATGCAAAACTCAGTAGTAGGAAGGAACTAGAGAGAAAAACAGGAGTGTTACTCGGACTAGACATGCTCTTGGTGGGTGGGGGAACTGGAGCAGGGGTCTGATCCCCACACTGGAGTAATTGTCTGAGTCAGAGGAGAAACAGTCAAGGCTGAAAGTGAAACAGCTGATCTGTAGCAGCCTAAATCGAATCAGAATCAGACAGTCCTTGCCATAGCCATTCATACCCCGGACAGGGACACAAGTCCCTTAGAAGGCACAGTGGTTGGGAGCTGGAGCTTAGGGATTGTGGAGCAATCCCAGGGCAAGGGCTGCTGCTGACTGTGGAGAGAGGGACTGAGGGGATGTGAGGGAGGAGACTGTGGTGGGAAATGCCCGTAGAGGAAAGCCAGGCAGCCATAGAAGAAGGCGATACTGTTGAGTCATCTGTAGAGGGTGGCACCATCACTATACGCTCTTCTCTCCTCACATGCCAGCATCAGCAGCAGCTGAACAATAGAAAGCCTGGCCCATCAAGCGCCTGATGAACAGAACTACAGAGTAGGACCCCAGCCAGTGAGCCCCTTTAAGTGCCTGATGAGCTGAACAACAGAGAAGGACCCCAGGCGACAGAGCCCTCTAAGTGCCTGAACAGGTGGAGCTACGGAGAAAGACTAACCAAAGAGGCTTTCTGATTACCAGCTACCAGAGGCTCAAAAAAAAAAAAAAAAAAGACTCTAATAGGGCCATAACTCCAGGGGCTGAGGCCGTCCATGTCCCTGTGCACTTGGTGCAGCCAGGGTCCCCGCAACCCAAGCAGCTGCACCACCTTCATGCTCAGCCCTCACAGGGGCAGAGCTGCCACAGTGAGGGAAAAAAAAAAAAAAAAAAGCTTTGCATCTATGCATACGGGGTCACTTTGGTCATGTCTACCTCTTTGTGACCCTGCGGACTGCTGCCTGCCAGGCTTCTCTGTCATGGGGGTTTGCGAGGCAAGAATACTGGAGTGTATTGGCCAATACTGGTTGTCATACCCTTCTAAAGCACTATATTTACTGCTTCCCAATCCGCCAACTCTCCTGAGTACCTGGTGCTGCCAGAACCACTGTGACCCAAGCAGCTGCAACACCTCCACAACCGGCCCTCACTGGGGTAGACCCAAGTCCTCCAGGGAAGCCTCAGGAGCAAACTACAGTGGACGACCCCACATGCAGAAGTGGAAATAAAACTACAATTAAAACCCAGGGGCAGTGCATCTAAAGAAGACCTCAAACCTTCCCACCAGTTGTACAAGCTGCAGATTAAATCCACAAAGTCAACTAGGCAGACTTTGTGTATTCAAAATATATAAAAGGACAGTGAGAGCTCCCACAAAAGAAAACAGACTAGTTTTGATAGCTGTGGACAATGGAGACTACAACACACAGGAATTGGACCAGATTAGAATCTGAGCTGCCCACACAGCAGGTCCAGAGTCCAGCACAGTGTTCAAAGGCATTTTAGGAAGTTGAGGTGAACTGTGACTCCCAGCAATGGAAAGGATCCTGACAGCAGTGATTCAAGAAAAAACATTTATTATTCTTATGGTTTGACTTGTTCTGAAGTTTCCTTTGAATTTTCTTTTCTTTTCTATTTATTTCCCCCCCACACACTGATTGTAGTTGTCAATTTTATTTTAACTATGAAGTCTAATTAGGCTTTTCAGTTTTATTTTTTAATCACACTTTTTATTATTATAAATTTCTGCCTCTACTTTGGGCTTTTGCAGTTCTGTGAAGCTTTCCATTTTTTTGCTTCTTTTCTCTCTCTTTTTTTTTTTTTTCTCTCTTTATTTAAACCTATTATTTTTTCAACATTTATACCTTTGTTGGCTTTTCTTACTGTTCTTTTCCCCTTGCAGTTAATTTTAATGTATATAAATCTTCTTTATCTAATCCTATTTTGCATATCTATTATTTCTTTCTTTTCTTTATTTCCTTTCTTCTCAACATATTTGTTACTTTTGTTTTCATTGCTTTATTCCCCAGGTGGCACCTTGCTTTAGTTTTGTTTTCCAGTTTGTGCTTTAGTTAGTTTTGTTCTTAACTGGTAGGTATATTTTTTGGTTTCCTTTGTTCATGGGGTCCTATTGTACCTTATTTTTGTTGCACTGTGTTGGTTTTGCTTATGGATATATATGTATATGTGTATATCCCATTATTTTAATTGTTATTTGCCTGATTTTGTAACTGCCATTCATCTGGGGTTCATCTTTGGCTTCTCGGTTTTGGGTATGTGTTTTAATCTCACTTAATGCCATAACAAACCACTTGTGGAATCTTCCTTCCTGACCAGAGATCAAGACTTGAGCCTTTGGAGTGGGAACATTGGCTCCAAGATCCTAGACTACCAGAGAAATAGCCCTAGGGAGTACCAAATAGTGAGAACTCACGCAAAGGATACCACTGGAATACAAGACCCAGCATCACCCAACCACCAGCAGCACCCTGTATCTAAACAACAAATAAAACAAAAATACAAACCCAATCATCAACAGACAAGATTACCACCTCACTCAGCTTTGCCCATCAGAGGAAAAACAAAACAAAACAAAACAAACAAAGTAGCATAAATCTCACCCTATATGAAGTTTACACAAACCACTGCACCAACCTTAGTGGTGTAGAAACTAAAAGGAAGAAAGAATTCAACCTTGAAGCCTGAGAAAAGGAAACCTGAAACACAATAAGTTTAAAAAAAATAATGAAAAGGCAGAGAAACACTGCACAAATGAAGGAACAAACTAGAAATATAGAAGTTCAAAGAAATGAAGAGGATATAGGCAAACTACCTGAAAAAGAATTCAGAATAATGATAGTAAAGATGATCAAAAACGTTGAAAACAGAATGGAGAAAATGCACAAATCAATCAACAAAGACCTAGAAGAATTAAAGAATAAACATACAGAGACAAACAACAAAATTACTGAAAAAAAAAAAAAAACTCTAGAAGGAATCAATAACAGAATATCTGAAGCAGAAGAACGAATCAGTGAGCTGCAAGGTAAAATGGTGGAAATAACTTCTGAAAAGTAGAGTAAAGTAAAAGGAATGAAAAGAACAGAGGATAGTCTCAGAGACCTCTGGGATAATATCAAACACTCCAACATTAGAATTATAGAGGTCCCAGAAGAAAAAGAGAAAAAGAAATGTTATGAGAAAATTTTTGAATAGATTATGCCTGAAATTTTCCCCAACGTGGAAATGGAAATAGTCAATTAAGTCCAAGAGCCACAAAGAGTCTCACAGAGGATAAACCCAAAGAGAAACAAATCAAGACACATGCTAATCAAACTAACAAAGATTAAACACAAAGAAAGAATATTAAATGCAGCAAGGGAAAAGCAACAAGACTATACAAGGGAAACCCAATACAGTTAACAACTGATCTTTCAGCAGAAACTTTGCAGGCCATGGTGAATGGCAGGATATATTTAAAGTACTGAAAGGGGAAAATCTACAACCAAGATTACTGTACCCAGCAAGGATCTCATTCAAAATTGGTGGAGAAATCAAAAGCTTTACAGACAGGCAAAAATTAAGAGAACTCAGTAACGATAAACCAGCTTTACAACATATGTTAAAAGGGCATATTGTTAAGAAATACAAGAGAAGAAAAAAATCTACAAAATCAAACCCTGAACAATTAAGAAAATGGCAATAGGAGCATATATATCAATAATTACTTTAAATGTAAATGGATTAAATGCTCCAACCAAAAGACACAGATTGGCTGAATGGATACAAAAAGTAGACAAATATGTATACTGTCTACAAGAAATACATTTTAGACCTAAAGACACATATAGACTGAAAGTGAGAGGATGGAAACATATATTCCATTCAAATGGAAAGCAAAAGAAAGCTGGAGTATCAATCCTTGTATCAGACAAAATAGATCTTAAAATAAAGAATATTACAAGAGATAAGGAGGGACACTACATAATAATCAAGGATCAATCCAAGAGGAAGACATAGTAATTGTAAATATCTATGCACCCAACATAGAAGCACCTCAATACATAAGACAAACACTAACAGACATAAAAAGAGAAATTGACAGTAACACAATAACAGTAATAGACTCACCCCACTCACAGCAATGGACAGATCATCAAAATGGAAAATTAATAAGGAAAACGTCTTAAATGATACACTAGATGAAATGGTTCTCATTGATATCTTCAGGACATTCCATCCAAATGCAGAAGAACACACCTTTTCAAGTGCATATAGAACATTCTCCAGGATAGACCATATCATGGGTCACAAATCAAACCTCAGTAAATGTAAGAAAATTGAAATTGTATCAAGCATCTTCTGCAACTACAACACTAGGAGACTAGCTATCAATTACATGAAAAAAAAACTGTAAGAAACACAAACACATGGAAATTAAACAATATATTTCTAAATAACCAACAGGTTATTGAAGAAATCAAAAGGGAAATAAAAAACTTTCTAGAAACAAGTGACAATTAAAACATGATAACTCAAAACCTATAGGATACAGCAAAAGCAGCTCTAAGAGGGAAGTAAACAGAATAAAATCCTTCCTCAAGAAACAAGAAAAATATAAGAGACAACCTAACTTTACACCTAAAACAACTGGGAAAAGAAAAACAAAAAAAAACCCAAAATTAGAAGAAGGAAATAAATCATAAAGATCAGAGCAAAAATAAGAGAAAAAGCAATGGAAGAAACAATAGTAAAGATTAATAAAACGAAAAGCTAATTCTTTGAGAAGACAAAATTGACAAACTTTAGCCACACTCATCAAGGAAAAGAGAGAGAAGAATCAGATCAAGAAAATTGGAAATGAAAAAGGAGAGGTTACAACAGACAATACAGAAATGCAAAGGCTTATAAGAGATTATTATGAACAACTATATGGCAATAAAATGGATAACCTAAAGAAATGGACAGATTCTTAGAAAAGTTCAATCTTTGAAGCCTGAACCAGGAAGAAATAGAAATTATGAACAACCCAATTACAAGAACTGAAATTGATGCTGTGATCAAAAATCTCCCAAAAAACTAAAGCTCAGGATCAGATGGCTTCACAGGAAAATTCTATCAAACATTTAGAGAAGAGCTAATGCCTATCTTTCTAAAACTCTTTCAAAAAATTGCAGAGAAAGGAATACTTTCAAACTCACTCTATGAGGCCACCATCGCCTGATGCCAAAACCAAAACAACACACAAAAAAGAAAACTACAGGCCAATACCACCAACAAACATAGATGCAAAAATCCTCAACAAAATTTTAGCAAACAATTCAGCAACACATCAAAAACTCATACACCATGATCAAGTTGGGTTTATTCAAAGAATGCAAGGAATCTTCAATATACACAAATCAATCAGTGTGATATACCCTGTTAACACATTGAAAGATAAAAACTATATGATAATCTTAATAGATGTAGAAAAAGCCTTTGATAAAATTCAGCACCTATTTATGATTAAAACTCTTCAAAAAATGGTCATAGAAGGGACCTAACTCAACATAGTAAAGGCCATATATGATACTGCAGCTGCTGCCAACTCACTTCAGTCGTGTCTGACTCTGTGCGACCCCATAGGTGGCAGCCTGCCAGGCTCCCCCATCTCTGGGATTCTCCAGGCAAGAACACTGGAGAGGGTTGCCATTTTCTTCTCCAGTGCATGAAAGTGAAAAGCGACAGTTAAGTCATTCAGTTGTGTCTGACTCTTAGCAGCCCCATGGACTGCAGCCTACCAGGCTCCTCCATCCATGGGATTTTCCAGGCAAGAGTACCGGAGTGAGTTACCATTGCCTTCTCCCATATATGATAACCATTGCCTTCTCCCATATATGATAAACCTATAGCAAACATTATTCTCAATGTTGAAAACTGAAAGCACTCCCTCTAAGATCAGGAGCAAGACAAGAGTGTCCATTTTTATCACTATTAGTCAACATAGTTTTGGAAGTCCTAGCTATAGCAATCAGAGAAGAAAAAGAAGTAAAATGAATCCAGATCAGAAAAGAAAAATTAAAGCTCTCACTGTTTGCGGATGACATGATACTGTACATAGAAAATCCTAAAGATATTATCAGAAAATTACTAGAGCTAATCAGTGAATTTATCAAGGTCACAGGATATAAAATCAATGCACAGAAATCACTTGCATTTCTATATACTAACAATCAGACTACACGGAAGAACTGTACAAAAAAGATCTTCACGACCCAGATAATCATGATGAAGTGATCACTAATCTAGAGCCAGACATCTTGGAATGTGAAGTCATGTGAGCCTTAGAAAGCATCACTATGAACAAAGCTAGTGGAGGTGATGGAATTACAGTTGAGCTCTTTCAAATCCTGAAAGATGATGCTGTGAAAGTGCTGCACTCAATATGCCAGCAAATATGGAAAACAGCAGAGGCCACAGGACTGGAAAAGGTCAGTTTTCATTCAAATCCCAAAGAAAGGCAGTGCCAAAGAATGCTCAAACTACCGCACAATTGCACTCATCTCACATGCTAGTAAAGTAACGCTCAAAATTCTCCAAGCCAGGCTTCTGCAACATGTGAACTGTGAACTCCCTGATGTTCAAGCTGGTTTTAGAAAAGGCAGAGGAACCAGAGATCAAATTGCCAACATCTGCTGGATCTTCAAAAAAGCAACAGTTCCAGAAAAACATCAATTTCTACTTTATTGACTATGCCAAAGCCTTTGACTGTGTGGATCACAATAAACTGTGGAAAATTCTGAGAGAGATGGGAATACCAGACCACCTGACCTGCCTCTTGAGAAATCTATATGCAGGTCAGGAAGCAACAGTTAGAACTGGACATGGAACAACAGACTGGTTCCAAATAGGAAAAGGAGTACGTCAAGGCTGTATATTGTAACCCTGCTTATTTAACTTCTATGCAGAGTACATCATGAGAAACGCTGGACTGGAAGAAACACAAGCTGGAATCAAGATTGATGGGAGAAGTGTCAATAACCTCAGATATGCAGATGACACCACCCTTATGGCAGAAAGTGAAGAGGAACTAAAAAGCCTCTTGATGAAAGTGAAAGAGGAGAGCAAAAAAGTTGGCTTAAAGCTCAACATTCAGAAAACAAAGATCATGGCATCCGGTCCCATCACTTCATGGGAAATAGTTGGGGAAACAGTGGAAACAGTGTCAGACTTTATTTTGGGAGGCTCCAAAATCACTGCAGATGGTGATTGAAACCATAAAATTAAAAGATGCTTACTCCTTGGGAGAAAAGTTATGACCAACCTAGATAGTATATTCAAAAGCAGAGACATTACTTTGCTGACTAAGGTCCATCTAGTCAAGGCTATGGTTTTTGCTGTGGTCATGTATGGATGTGAGAGCTGGACTGTGAAGAAGGCTGAGTGCCAAAGAATTGATGCTTTTGAACTGTGGTGTTGGAGAAAACTCCTGAGAATCTGTTGGACTGCAAGGAGATCCAGCCAGTCCATTCTGAAGGAGATCAACCCTGGGATTTCTTTGGAAGGAATGATGCTGAAGCTGAAACTCCAGTACTTTGGCCACCTCATGCAAAGGGTTGACTCATTGGAAAAGACTCTGATGCTGGGAGGGTTTGGGGGCAGGAGGAGAAGGGGACGACCGAGGATGAGATGGCTGGATGGCATCATGGACTCGATGGACGTGAGTCTGAGTGAACTCCGGGCGATGGTCATGGACAGGGAGGCCTGGTGTGCTACGATTCTTGGGGTCGCAAAGAGTCGGACACGACTGAGGGACTGAACTGAACTGAACTGAACTGAACACTCAGAAAGAGAAATCAAGGAATCGATCCCATTCACCATTGCAACAAAAGAATTAAATATCTAGGAATAAACTTATCTAAGGAGACAAGATAATTGTATACGGAAAATTATAAGGCACTGATGGAAGAAATAAAAGATGACATAAACAGATGAAGAGATAACCCATGTTTCTGGATAGGAAGAATCAATATTGTGAAAATGACTATACTACTAAATGCAACCTACAGATTCAATGTGATCCCTACCAAATTACCAATGGTATTTTTCACAGAACTAGAACAAAAAATTTTACAATTCAGATGGAAACACATAAGACCCCAAATAGCCAAAGCAGTCTTGAGAAAGAAGAATGGAGCTGGAGGAATCAACCTTCCTGATTTCAGATTGTACTACAAAGTCATCAAGACAGTATGGTACTGGCACAAAAACAGAAATATAGACCAAAGAAAAAAGACAGAAAGCCCCAAAATAAACCCATACACCTATGGGTACCTTATTTTTGACAAAAGAGGCAAGGATATACAATGGCGGCAAAAACAGCCTCTTAAATAAATGGTGCTGGGAAAATTGGAAAGCTACATGTAAAAGAATGAAATTAGGACACTTCTTAACACCATACACAAAGATATGGATTAAAGATCTAAATGTTAGACCAGAAACTATAAAACTCTTAAAGGAAAACATAGGCAGAACATTTGATGACATAAATCAAAGCAAGATCCTCTATGACCCACCTCCTAGAGTAATGGAAATAAAAACAAAAGTAAACAAGTGGGACCATATTAAACTTCAAAGCTTTTGCACAGCAAAGGAAACTATAAGCAAGGTGAAAAGATATCACACAGAATGGGAGAAAATAATAGTAAATGAAACAGCTGCCAAAGAATTAATTTCGAAAATATACAAGGAGTTCATACAACTCAATCAAAAGTGAGGAAAAGACCTAAACAGACATTTCTCCAAAGAAGACATGCAGATGGTTAACAAACACAAGAAAAGATGCTAAATATCACTCATTATTAGAGAAATGCAAATGAAAACTACACTGAGATATCACCTCACAGCTGTCAGAATGGCCATCGCCAAAAAGTCTACAAGCAATAAATGCTGGAGAGGGTGTGGAGAAAAGGGAATGCTCTTGTATTTTTTGTAGGAATGTAAATTGATCCAGCCACTATGAAAGATGGTATAGAGATTCCTTAAAAAACTAGGAATAAAACCACCATATGATCCAGGAATCCCACTCATAGGCATATACCCTGAGGTAACCAAAACTGAAAAAGACACATGTATTCCATTGTTCTTTGCAGCACTATTTACAATAGCTAGAACATGGAAGCAACCTAGATGTCCATCGATAGATGAATGGATAAAAAAGTTGTCATACATATGCACAGTGGTATGTTAGTCATAGAAAGGAATGAATTTGAGTCAGTTCTAAAGAAGTGGATGAACCTAGAGTCTAGTATACAGAGTGGAGTAAGTCAGAAAGAGAAAGATAAATATTATATACAAATGCATATATACAGAATCTAGAAAAATGGCACCGAATAATTTATTTTCAGGCAGCAGTGGAGAAATAGACATAGAGAATAGACTTACGGACATGGGGAGAGGGGAGGAGAGGGTGAGATGTGTGGAGAGAGTAACAAGGAAACTTACATTACCATATATAAAATAGATAGCCCACAGGAATTTGTTGTATGGCTCAAGAAACTCAAACGGGGCTCTGTATCAACCTAGAGGGGTGGGATGGGGAGGGAGATGGGAGGGAAGTTCAAAAAGGAGGGGATATATGTATAACTACAGCTGCTGCTGCTGCTGCTAAGTCGCATCAGTCATGTCCGACTCTGTGCGACCCCATAGACGGCAGCCCACCAGGCTCCCCCGTCCCTGGGATTCTCCAGGCAAGAACTACGGCTGAGGTTTGACAGAAAAAGCCAATTCATGTTGAGGTTTGACAGAAAACAACAAAATTCTGTAAACCGATTATCCTTTAATTAAAAAACCAATAAATGTTTTAAAATGTACTTATTATATGCTTTTGAATTCAGCAGCTCCATAAACAATAAGGAACCTTATGAAAGTTGATTATTTTAAATTTTTGAGATAAATTTATAAGTGCCTTGAGGGAAATACTGCTCTATTAGACCTGTTAGTATTCTAAGCATAACGAAGTATGAAAAATATAGCCAGCACATCTCCTTTAAATGTTGAATAAATATATAAAGATAACATAAAATAACACTGAAACTACAGTCAAAAATATTCAGTTGAATTACCAATATATTAATATGTTAATTTAAAAATCTATTGCAGATGATCACCATTGGGAAGTCTAAGATGTCTGATGTGTACTCAGGGAAGTAATTTCAGACGTACATCTAGGTCAGACAGTATTTAAATTGCTTAGGTAGGAAAAAGCCACTGTCATTGCATGTGCCTGCTTTTCTGTGATAACAGAAGACTTTAAAATCTCAGGGCTTAACAATGTGCTTTATTTCTGATCTATGGTATGTGTTTGCACCTGCAGATCAGCTGTGACTCAGCTTCACACATCTTCACGATGCTGTAGGTAAAGAAGTCCCTATTACAGTCATGCTAGCTGCAGGGCTTCCCCTGTGGCTCAGCTGGTAAAGAATCTACCTACAATGCGGGAGACCTGGGTTCAATCCCTGGGTTTGGAAGATCCCCTGGAAGAAGGAAAGGCTGTCTACTCCAGTATTCTGGCCTGGAGAATTCCATGGACTGTGTGGTCCACGGGGTTGCAAAGAGTCAGACAGGACTGAGCAACTTTCACTTTCACTTAGCTTCATGGCAGGAGGAAAGCCCAAGAGAAGTAACATGTGATTCATCCTGAACCTTGATTTCAGTACAGTGTATATTACATTTTCTTGTATTCCCATAGTGAGAGAAAGTCACATCATCAGTTGGGTTTAGCTGCTTAAACCTTCTACTGGAAGCATTACACTTCACGTGGCAATGAGCAGAGGTGTAAAACCTCTTAAAGGGAGGCAAGATAAATATTTGTGAAAAACTATACATAGGCACTGCGAAATATAGTAAGAAATTCATAGAGGGAGTTAAGAAAAAAAAAAAGATCCTTAATATTTGGTGTTGCTGAAAAGGAGTATGTCAAGGCTGTATATTGTCACCCTGCTTATTTAACTTATATGCAGAGTACCTCATGAGAAACGCTGGACTGGAAGAAACACAAGCTGGAATCAAGATTGACGGGAGAAATATCAATAACCTCAGATATGCAGATGACACCACCCTTATGGCAGAAAGTGAAGAGGAGCTAAAGGGCTTCTTGATGAAAGTGAAAGAGGAGAGTTAAAAAGTTGGCCTGAAGCTCAACATTCAGAAAACGAAGATCATGGCATCTGGTCCCATCACTTCATGGGAAATAGATGGGGAAACAGTGAAAACAGTGTCAGACTTTATTTTTTGGGCTCCAGAATCACTGCAGATGGTGACTGCAGCCATAAAATTAAAAGACGCTTGCTCCTTGGAAGAAAAGTTATGACCAACCTAGATAGCATATTCAAAAGCAGATACATTACTTTGCAGACTAAGGCCCATCTAGTCAAGGCTATGGTTTTTTCTGTGGTCATGTATGGATGTGAGAGTTGGACTGTGAAGAAGGCTGAGTGCTGAAGAATTGATGAATTTGAACTGTGGTGTTGGAGAAGACTCTTGAGAGTCCCTTGGACTGCAAGGAGATCCAGCCAGTCCATTCTGAAGGAGATCAACCCTGGGATTTCTTTGGAAGGAATGATGCTGAAGCTGAAACTCCAGTACTTTGGCCACCTCATGCGAAGAGGTGACTCATTGGAAAAAACTCTGATGCTGGGAGGGATTGGGGTCAGGAGGAGAAGGGGACGACCGAGGATGAGATGGCTGGATGGCATCACAGACTCGATGGATGTGAGTCTGAATGAACTCCAGGAGATGGTGATGGACAAGGGAGGCCTGGCATGCTGCGATTCATGGGGTCGCAAAGAGTCAGACACAACTGAGCAACTGAACTGAACTGAATTGTTAATGTGTTGGAAGAGGAAAAAATGCAAGGGAAAATCTGCAAAGAGTCAACATCAAAGCAGAGAAGACCTTCTTCCGGAACCAGGACTTGGCAAGAAATCAGTGAATGTGAAGAAACTGTTGACTGGAATATTTGGTTGGAACTTCAATATACTTTGAGGTAAAAGGTCAACAATGAATTTTATCAAGGATAAAATAATTTTACCAAGGATAAAAATTAGTAGCAAATAAGAGAGAGGCATGCATTATAAATTGGAGAGAAAAAGTATATAATTCATCAAATACTATAATTGAACAAAAATAAGATAATGTGAATAAAATTAGTAATAATCTTTATTACTAATTTATGTAACTTCAAAGTTTTCATTGAAACAACTTCAAGGGATTTTATAACAGGTAAATAATATACATGTTTCAATGCCATTCTCCCAGGCAGATTCATGTTGATGTGTGGCAAAACCAATAAAATATTGTAAAGTAAAAAATAATAATAATAATAAATTAATTAATTAAACATGAATAAATAATAAAGGATAGTTTTAGAGAGGGCTCAAGCTTTAAAAGGAGCTGGTAAGCAGGGCAGAGTCAATACGATTGGAGAAGAATGATTTTTCTGACTGTATAAAAAGGCAAAATGTGAGAGAAAAGCACAGCCATCTGGTGGCATTAGTCAATGCATTCCCTTGAAAGGGTCCAACTGAATCATCCAGAAGGTAAATAAATCAATGGTTGATTTTGTGAACACTTATTTTGGAAAACAGTTGTTCTGGTAATTCTAAGATATGCGAGCTTGTGGCCATAACAGGGAAATATGACTAATAAGAAGAACTGGAGATAAAGTGATGTTCAAGCAAAGAAGGTCAGATTAGTATGTGAGAAGAAAAGTAGGATGTGGAAGAAGGGTGATTAATTTGGAGAAGGTCAGTGTGATGCAGTCACAAAAGGACATTACATACATGATTGATGTGAACTGCACAAAAGAACACGTGTATTCTTTTGTGTCCAGTATTTACATCTTTACGAGACCTGGAATAATAAGTGTAGATAAAGAAATAAACATTCTAGTTTGAATGTAGATCACTATGGACTTGATGATTCCAACTTTGTTAACTGGACCCACTCATACCCAAAGAATCCTTCCTTTAAAATAAATGCCATCACATTCAAACTATCACAGATAATCTAATGTGGAAATAGAACATTCGTAAATGTATTAAAAGAAATTACAAGAGCAGAATAGACAATAAAAGCTTAATATGCTACATCTTCCAGATGACATTTCCTTTTGATCGTAAGTCTCAAAATAGTGCTTTAATATAAAAATATATGCATAATATTACATATGTGCCCAGTTTCTCAGACATGTCCAACTCTTAGCAGCCCCATGGACTGTATGTAGCCTGCCAGGCTTCTCTGTCCATGGAATTTTCCAGGCAAGAATACTGGTGTGGGTTTCCATTTCTTACTCTAGAAATTTACATAAACATCCATATATAACATGGGCTTCCCAGGTGGCTTATTGGTTAAAAAAAAAAAAAAAAATCACCTGCCAACACAGAAGCTGCAGGAGATGTAGGTTCAGTCCTTGGGTCTGGAAGATCCCCTGGAAGAGGAAAGGGCAACCCACTCCAGTATTTTTGCTGGGATAACCCCATGAACAGAGGAGTCAGGTGGGCTATAGTCCGTGGTGTCATAAAGAGTCAGACACAACTAAGTCTCAGCATATACACACACATATATAACATACAATCATAGTACATATTTATATAGTGTTTCCTATAAACTTAGTCCTTAAAAAAAAAAAAAAAACTTTACATGTCTTAACTAATGTTATAACCCCCATTTTCATAAGAATATACTGAGCACAAGGTCTTGCCCATGACAAAAAACACAAAATTTCCTACCTTAAATTCTTTCAGAGACAAAGCACAGTAGACAGCTAAGTCAACTAATTAAGAAACTAAATAGCCACTTAAGTTACCTTCACTGATTGCATATAATAAAGAGAGAAAGGTATTAGAAATGCTTATAAATAAAAATATGAAAATATAGATATGTATTAATATAGAGAGATACAAACATATTACACATCTACGTATTTAAACATATTCTTCATCTTCCTCAAAATCTTCCTCAAAACCTCCACTGACTATAGTAGTCTCAATAAATAATAGATTTTGCACATCAAAAAAAAAAAAAAAGGCTCTGAATATCTTCTCTTGAAAGGCCTGGCACTTTGGCCTCACCGTAGAGCATGTGCAGTTTCTACCTACTTCCCTAGTTTCTACTTGGTCTGTTCCATTATTTTATCCATGAAATTGAAAGTGAAAATGCCAGTCACTCAGTTGTGTTTGACTCTTTGTGACTGCATGGACTGAAGCCTGCCAGGCTCCTCTGTTCATGGAATTCTCCAGGCAAGAATACTGGAGTGGGTAGCCATTCCCTTCTCCAGGAGATCTTTCCAACCCAGGAAGGGAATCTAGGTCTCCTAAATATCAATTAATTACAGACTTACAGAAGAAGAGAAAAAAAATCAGTGATTTAATATTCTTTTTATCTTTCAGCATGAAATCTGTGGTTAAACTACTTTCACTCCAGGAAAGGAAAAACCAAATAACTCTTTTTGATCTACTCCTGGTGTTGTTTCCAAATCTCTTAAAAGAAAAAAAATAAGTGGAGAGATAGCTCATGGTGGAAGGGGCATAGGATAGGGAAGAAGACATTGATTAATTTTTCAGTCTCTCAGTTTTGTCCATTCCAAAAGGAATAAGTTACATTTTGGTTATAGATTATGTGATTATGGTTGTTTCTAACTCAGTTTAAAAGACCTGAATTTGTTCAGAACAAATCAAAGTACATTTGTGTAGTGTTACCAATAGAATTTCCATTTAGCTAAAGCACAGGTTACCCAGACTGAATGATTAGGGAAGGTAGCTGATGATCAGCTTCCTATAGGAAGCATAGGCACAGCTTCCTATACCATAAAGAATGTTTCTGATTTTGTCTTGAAAGTAAAGAGAAATACTGATAATTTTAAATATTGGAAGGTTGGTAAGATAGAAAAGTTGAAATTGTAAGGTTAAGAGCAGAGAAAACAAATAGTGGTCACTCAAGAAAAATTAAAAAAAATAATTGGAAAGGGCAGCACTCTTATGGAAAGCATGATAGGAAAAGTAGTGTATATTTTATAGATGTTAAAGAAATACAGTGTGCACCTTGGTGACCCATTAGAATCTCAAAGTGGAGATAATTAGGATAACATTAACATATTACTGGCCTCACAGAATAGCATGTTAATGCAAGCAGGCCGTATAGTAAAAAGAAGCCAAATTTGGAGGAAGAGATGTCATCTGGATGTCAAAAATTTAGTTATTAATGTCCATTAAGATCCCAAAGGGTAACAATGCATTTACTTATACATTAGGGAAAACCTGTAAATACTGTCAATTAGATTAGTTTAAGCATGTAACCCCTGTAATTTAGAAGCAAAATCTAGTATCACACTTTACTCTATTTCATTTGACATTCTTTCAACAACTATAAAACCAGCAAAAGGCAACTACTCCCTTATAGACTCTTTGTAAAGAGGATAACAATATTAAATAAGTCACAGATCTTGCCCTTGAGGGGCTTTCCAAGTGACACTAGTGGTAAAGAACCTGCCTGCCAATGAAGGAGACATAAGAGATGAGAGTTCAATCCCTAGGTTGGGAAGATCCCTTAGAGGAGGGCATGCCAACCCACAATCTATTCCAGTATTCTTGTCTAGAGAATCTCATGGTTAGAGATGACTGGAGGGCTACAGTCCATAGGGTTGCAAACAGTCAGGCACAACTGAAGTGACTTAGCATGCATGCTTGCCCTTGAGGCTATAGTGCAGCAACAGATGCTATATTATAGGTGAGGCAACTTCCTCCAGGGACAGCAGAGGTTTATCAGTCTTAAGTGCTGTGTTGCTCTTTTAATAAACACATTGCTAAATGCAACAATAAAATACATACAAATTATTCTCTGCTTACCATTAACAATAACAATGATATCACGGAAGTCAATTTCTCCCCTAGCCTCCACTCTTCCTTCACACCTGTATATACCTTCATCACTTTTATTGATGTTGAGAATCTGCAGATTATTGTTGGCTAACATAGCGAACCGATCTGGAAAGAAAGCAAAGAGGAGGAAACGATATCAGTAAAAAGTCCAGCAAGCTCTAAATTGCTAAGTATTAAAATATGGCACTTGTCTGACACTATCCAACTTTTCATCAACAAACAAATTTCAATTTGAAAGTAAAATGTAATTTCATGACTTTGATTTTTCCACTCTACAACTGCCTTGTTACACCTTTTTGTGAAAATACATTCAAGAGTTTATTTCCACATAAAATGGTTAAGCTATTATTTTCCCCTTGGTACTCTGAATGCAGATAAGATACACAAAATAACAAAGCTGAGGGATTAGATATTACAGACAAGAAGATATTCTGACTGCAAATATATAGCAACTTGGGAATGGAAATGGGTTAGAGAATTGATTGAATATCCTTCCTCACACAATAATTAAACCAATAATTGCACATATCCTGAGAAGGAAGCTAAATATATAATAATATTCAAGTCAGGTAGAGGACATATAAAATGATCATATCTCAGATTTATTTGAAAGATTTTTTTCTAAATGCAAGATAATCCATTTTAGGAAGGAATAGATTAGACTTCATTACTTTTATCTCAAGATTCCATTTTATGAGTGAGGGTATGCACATGCATATGTACAAAAATAGCTGTTACAGGGCATGCATTAGGTGATTGCTTGAAGTATTCTGGCTAGCCTAAGCAGCATCTCAGCCTGACCATATTTTCCATAATGCCTAGTCTTAAGTTTTTACTCATCATAATTTTGCTGCAGTCTTAAGAACTTTTCCCTTGTTATCAAGTAGAGAACATTATTCTATTCTATTCTATTTTGAAACATGTTATAAAGGCAATATCCTAAATTTCAGTAATTAATTCATCCATAGATAACATCAGACATGATGTTTGCTAAGTACTGTATTTGAGCACATTGGTGGATAAGAGAAACACATCCTTGACCCTCTTGGACATTTTGGTAAGGCAGAAATATCTTTAAGATACCAACCTATGGATATCTACTGTTAAAGAGTACTTCTGGGGGCTCTTCCAGTATTTATTACTCTTCCCCTATTTGCTGGGTTAATAGAAATGTTAGGACAAACAAAGAAGTCACATGAGAATGCAGTTTCCCAGCATCCCTCAACCTGGATCACTGAATGAATGCAATGGGTACAATGCTTGTCTCTCATCCTACAACCCATTGGATTTCACATGAGTAAGAAACTGCTGTGATATGAAACCATTCATATTTGGGGTTCATTTTTCATAGCAATTCCTTAAGTCATAGTAGAAGTTTGGGATTTAAATACAAATAAGGAAATTATTAGACTATATTAAAACAGGAAAGAATGTGGTAATTGATTGTCTAAAAGACAGGTAATAAGGAATGAAAATTTGGAGATTCTGAAGCTGCCTCAGAGACAAAATACCAATTATTAAGCTACATATACATAATTTTCAGCTCAGAAGGTTTAAACTTTCCCAATATCTATTTTATCTTTTGTTTGACCTTGAAATGACATACAAAAAATGTTTATATTGATGCTTTTTCCTGGGAAATTTTCTCACCAAAGAAGAGACTGGAGAGAAAGGCAATCAGCAGGAAATACGACTTATAGTAAGGACTTGAGGAACTCAGAACTCCTAAAACTTCATGACATTCCAAAGAAAATTTAAAAAATATTATATTCAAGTGTATTGCTGGAAATTAGAATGAGACCTATACAAAATAGATGTTAATGACCCAGACAACCACAATGGTGTGATCACTCACCTTGAGCCAGACATCCTGGAATGTGAAGTCAAGCGGGCCTTAGGAAGTATCACTATGAACAAAGCTAGTGGAGATGATGGAATTCCAGTTGAGCTATTTCATATCCTAAAAGATGATGCCGTGAAAGTGCTGCACTCAACATGTCAGCAAATTTGGAAAAGTCAGCAGTGGCCACAGGACTGGAAAAGGTCAGTTTTCATTTCAATCCCAAAGAAAGGCAATGCCAAAGAATGCTCAAACTACGACACAACTGCACTCATCTCACACGCTAGCAAAATAAAGCTCAAAATTCTCAAAGAGAGGCTTCAACAGTATGTGAACTGTGAACTCCCAGATGTTCAAGCTGGATTTAGAAAAGGGAGAGGGACAAGAGATCAAATTGCCATCATCTGTTGGATCATAGGAAAAGGAAGAGAATTTCAGAAAAACATCTACTTCTACTTCACTGACTAGGCTAAAGGCTTTGACTGTGTGGATCACAATAAACTATGGAAAATTCTTAAAGAGATGGGAATACCAGACCACCTTACCTGGCTCCATAAAATCTGTATGCCAGTCAAGCAACAGTTAGAACCAGGCATGGAACAATGGACTGGTTCCAAATAGGGAAAGGAGTATGTCAAGGCTGTATACTGTCATCCTGCTTATTTAACTTACATGAGAGTATATCAAGCAAAATGCTGAGCTGGATGAAGCACAAGCTAGAATTAAGATTGTGGGAGAAATATTAATAACCTCAGATATACAGAATGACACCACCCTTATGGCAGAAAGCAACAAGGAACTAAAGAACCTCTTAACTAAAGTGAAAGAGGAGAGTGAAAAAGCTGGTCTACAACTCAACATTCAAAAAACTAAGATCATGGCATCTGGTCCCATCACTTCACGCCACATAGTTGGGGAAACAATGGAAACAGTGTCACACTTTATTTTCTTGGGCTCCAAAATCACTGCAGATGGTGACTGCAGCCATAAAATTAAAAGACATTTGCTCCTTGGAAGAAAAGCTATGACCAACCTAGACAGCATAGTAAAAGGCAGAGCCATTACTTTGCCAAGAAAGGTCCATCTAGTCAAAGCTATGGTTTCTCCAGTAGTTATGTATGGATGTAAGAGTTGGACCATAAAGAAAGCTGAGTGCCACAGAATTGATGCTTTTGAACTGTAGAGTTGGAGAAGACTCTTTGAGAGTCCCTTGGACTGCAAGGAGATCAGACCATTCAATCCTAAAGGAAATCAGTCCTGACTATTCATTGGAAGGACTGATGATGAAGCTAAAGCTCCAATACTATGATCGTCTGATGTAAAGAGCCTACTCGTTAGAAAGACTCTGATGCTGGGAAAGATTGACGACAGGAGGAGAAAGGGATGGCAGAGGATGAGATGGTTGGATGACATTATCGACTAGATGGATGTGAGTCTGAGCAAGCTCTGAAACTTAGTGATGGGAAGGGAAGCCTGGCATGCTTCAGTCCATGTGGTCATAAAGAGTCAGACACGACTGAGTGACTGAACTGAACTGAACAAAAGATGTTTGAAGAAAGTACTACTTGAGTCATTCACGTGTAACTGGATATAGGGAGCATTTAACTATTAAAGATGATCTATTTGTTTCATTTACAGACTTCCAAACATTCATTATTGCAGAAAGGAAATAAAGGAAACCATAATATTCAATAAGGTCTCTGCCTGATGTTTCTTTAAGCAGGTTATTTTATAAGTCCCCTTTTCTTCTCATTCTACAGCAACTGAATGGTTTGCCACATCCACTTTTATGCCTTCAATCAATATTTTGATGATTCACAGTTTTTCTTCAGACCAGATGATTCCTGTGATTCCAGAATTGTTTGAGTCATCTAGATATACACACTTAGAAGAAATGTAAATAATTCAGTTTCAGTATGTGAAAAATTTGGGTATCTCCACCTAAAATTACTCCCCATCTCTGTCTTTAGAGATTTTTACATTGAGCTAGATGCCCAAGACAAATTCTTTGAATCATCTTTGATTTCCCCAGTACCCTCAATCTGCATACCCAATTAAATCCATATCCTATCACTTCTCCTTTTACCACTCCTTAGTCTAAAATTTCCTTTTCCCTCAGCAATTATTTCATTCAGATTTGAACAACTCTCATTGCTTGAAGCTTTGCATTGATTCTCATCCATTTTCCTCACTGAAGCACTAAATGTCCTTCTCAATACATATTAGCTCATGTCACTGTCTTAATTAAAACCTTCTAGTGATGTCACCTTTTAATAAATTCTAAAAGCCTCAATAGAGATGTCAAGGCCATGTTGAAATGGCTCAACCTTCTCTTCCAGATTTCTTTCCTATCAGTCTTTACTTACAAATCCTAATTGTATTTATCTGTTATTATAAGTATTCTAGTTGCACTTATTTGTAAAGTTTAGTTATAATGAACTTGATTCAGTTCTGCATATGGTGTTCTCTCCATTTGAAAAGTCCCCACCAGTCTTTAGTTGTTTAATACCTTTTCATCTTTAAAGGTTGCTTTTTACTGTCAGCAGGCATTTTGGATACTTCCCTCTGCCCTAACTGATTCAAGTGCTCTTTCCTTATCCTCTGTCACTGCACTTTCCTTATCATATACTTCAACAATCTTGTTTTCACAATTTATCCACTGATACTTTTATAAGAGTACTAACATATTAAGGGCACTAGACTAGTTCATCTTTTTAACTATGAATCACCATCACTTATGACAATAGATGAAACATAATAGGTGGGAAATAACTGTTGAATGACTTTTTATTAATATACTGGGAGTAGATTTCATATTTTTTTTTTCTGAGCAAGATGATTTTATCCATGGCTTTTGATGCAAAAATGGTATTTTATTAGAAAATGTTCAAAGCATATAGGAAGGTTCAGAGATAGCTTTCAGAATGGCTAAGATTGAATGGGCAACTCTGATAGCATACCCTTCCATCAAGATTGACACTAAAAGTCAAGATATTCAACTTTCTAACAAAATGTGACACTATCACTTTAAAAGCTAAATGCTTGGATTTTCTAGCATATGGATTTCTTTCAACAAACAACATGGAACATCTTCACTTCAAGTAGTCTGTGGGAGTATTACTTCTGCATATTTGTCAAAAGGCTGCTATCAAAAGCATGGTTAATAAATCAACATTTCCAAACCTTCATTGTTTCATATGGAGCCTTTAAACTTTACTCCTGTGCCATGTTAAGGCTTCCGAAAGTTATGTGGACATATTGCATTATTCTAACTCCTCATATATGTTCCATACATGATTATAAATCTAAATTTATTTCATTGGTTTTGTTAAAAGAATCATACATATATAAAAATCTGAAGAATATTACTTCTTATAAATTCACTATAAATGTAAAAACTGTTCATAATGAAGTATGTGGCAAGTTTCTTAAATATTTAAAGATTAGAAAAGTATGTCCATCTTCACCATTCCCCTACATCCTTTCATCCCAAAGTAATAACAAATTTTACAACTCTAAAACAAAAATTCTACATTGCTTTCCATGAAACTCAGTGTTAAGTTTCTATGTTTAACTCATTCCCAAGATATAACAAATCAGTGAGAAGGAACAAAAAAATAGACATTATTTACTGAGTTAAATAATATTACTGAGTTAAATATATTTACTGATATAAAGTTAAATATTTCTTCATTCACTTAACAAATATTTACATGTCTGTTTTATTTAAAATTGTAAACATTGTTCAAAATGCATTTAATAGGGGAGATATATATGTGTGTATATATATATGTATGAGTATATATATACTTATGGACCATAGAGAAGGTTGGGCACCAACAAATTGATGCTTTCTAAGTGCGATGCTGGACAAGACTCTTGAGAGTCCCTTGGACAGCAAGGAGATCCAACGAGTCAATCCTACAGGAAATCAACCCTGAGTATTTATTAGAAGGACTGACGCTAAAGCTGAAGCTCCAATACTTTGGCCACCTGATGCAAAGAGCCAACTCATTGGAAAAGACCCTGATGTTGGGAAAGACTGAAGGCACAAGAAGGGGACAACAGAGGATGAGATGGTTGCATGGCATTACCAACTCAATGGACATGAGTTTTAGCAAACTCTGGGAGAGAGTGAAGGACAGGGAAGTCTGTCATGCTGCAGTCCATGGGGTTACAAAGAATCAGACATGACTTAATGACTGAATAACAATGGTGGCTGATTCACATTGTGTGTAAGGCAGAAACTAACATAACAGTGTAAAGCAATTACTCTCCAATTAAAAAATATTTCAAAAATGTTTTAATGTAAATTTATTTAAATTAAAAAAGGATATAATAATTTCTTAAGAATATGAATTATGTAGAGAGCAGTTAGAAAATCTGTTCAAAGCTTTCAGTTCAGTCAGTTCAGTCACTCAATCCTGTCCAGCTCTTTGCGACCCCAGGGATGGTAGCACACCAGGCCTCCCTGTCCATCACCAACTCCCAGAACCTATTTAAACTTATGTCCATCATGTCAGTGATGCCATCCAACCATCTCATCCTCTGTCATCCCCTTTTCCTGTTGTCTTCAATCTTTCCAAGCATCAGGGTCTTTTCTACTGAGTCAGTTCTTTGCATCAGGTTGGCAAAGTATTGGAATTTCAGCTTCAGCATCAGTCCTTCCAATGAACAGTCAGGAGTGATCTCCTTTAGGACTGACTGGCTGTATCTCCTTGCAGTCCAAGGGACTCTCAAGAGTCTTCTCCAACACCACAGTTCAAAAGCCAAGGAAAGTGTGGAGCCATGATGGAACTCCAGCCTCACATCATTTCACCATGGGGTACTGGGAAAATGTATAAGCATAGCATAGAGGCATCAGCCCTCCATCCGTAGTATACCTGACCATCAATCTTCATGTTGAGGCTTTTCCCTTATGTGTATTAAAAAATAAGAAAAACTCATTTTCAAAACCTTTTATAATTAAAATTTACCATATAAATATGTATACTTGAAGCCTAAGATTAACTAATCTGAAAATGTTTAGAGAATGTCATTTAACTGCTATAAAAGTATTGCTTTCTTTATTATTGATGGAAAAAAAAAAAGCAGAAAATAAACAGTTTACTCATGCAATTTCATTAGTAAAATCTAAAGCAGTCTGAGGTCAGGGGTGACGGGCGAGGGGAGATACCTCACGCCCTAGGCCAGGGAGAGTGGCCAGGAGGAGCAACCCCTAGTCCAAGGCCGGGGGCAGTGCCCAAGGTCAGGGAGGCAACCGGGAGGAGCAACCCCACACCCAAGGCCAGGGGCAGCGGCCAGGAGGAACAACTCCATGTCCAAGGAGTGGTGGCTGCAGGGCATGGGAGGGCCTAGAGGAGCCATCCCACGCTGAAGGTCAGGAAGGGTGGCGGGAGGATATGCCTCTCATCCAAGGTAAGGAGCAGTGACTGCGCTTTGCTGGAGCAGCTGTGAAGAGATACCCCATGCCCAAAAAAGAGAAACCCAAGTAAAATGGTAGGTGTTGCAAGAGGGCATCAGAGAGCAGGCACACTGAAACCATACTCACAGAAATCTAGTCAATCTAATCACACTAGGACCACAGCCTTGTCTAACTCAATGAGACTAAGCCATGCTAGAGGGGCAACCCAAGACAGGCGGGTCATGGTGGAGAGGTCTTTCTGATAGACTGTGGCCCACTGGAGAAGGAAATGACAAACCACTTCAGTATTCTTGCCTTGAGAATCGCATGAACAGTATGAAAAGGCAAAATGATAGGGCACTGAAAGAGGTACTCCCCAGGTCAGTAGGTGCCCAATATGCTACTGGAGGTCAGTGGAGAAATAAATCCAGAAAGAATGAAGGGATGGAGCCAAAGCAAAAACAATACCCAGCTGTGGATATGACTGGTGATAGAAGCAAGGTCCAATACTGTAAAGAGCAATATTGCATAGGAACCTGGAAGCAAATTGGAAGTGGTCAAACAGAACATGGCAAGAGTGAACGTTGACATTCTAGGAATCAGCGAACTAAAATGGACTAGAATGGGTGAATTTAACTCAGATGCCCATTATATCTACTACTGCAGGCAGCAATCCCTCAGAAGAAATGGAGTAGCCATCATGGTCAACAAAAGAGTCCAAAATGTAGTACTTGGATGCAATCTCAAAAATGACAGAATGATCTCTGTTTGTTTCCAAGGCAAATCATTCAATATCACAGTTATCCAAGTCTATGCCCCAACCAGTAACACTGAAGAAGCTGAAGTTGAACGGTTCTATGAAGACCTACAAGATCTTGTAGAACTAACACCCACAAAAGATGTCCTTTTCATTATAGGGGACAGGAATGCAAAAGTAGGAAGTCAAGAAACACCTGGAGTAACAGGCAAATTTGGCCTTGGAATGCGGAATGAAGCAGGGCAAAGACTAATAGAGTTTTGTCAAGCTAATGCACTGGTCATAGCAAACACCCTCTTCCAACAACACAAGAGAAGACTCTACACATGGACATCATCAGATGGTCAACACTGAAATCAGATTGATTATATTATCTGCAGCCAAAGATGGAGAAGCTCTATACAGTCAACAAAAGCAAGACCAGGAGCTGACTGTGGCTCAGATCATGAACTCCTTATTACCAAATTCAGACTGAATTTGAAGAAAGTAGGGAAAACTGCTAGACCATTCAGGTATGACCAAAATCAAATCCCTTATGATTATACAGTGGAAGTGAGAAATAGATTTAAGGGAAGATCTGATAGATGGAGTGCCTGATTAACTATGGAATGAGGTTAGTGACATTGTACAGGAGACAGGGATCAAGACCATACCCATGGAAAAGACAGGCAAAAAAGCAAAATGGCTGTCTGGGGAAGCCTTACAAACAGCTGTGAAAAGAAGAGAAGTGAAAAGCCAAGGAGAAAAGGAAAGATATAAACATCTGAATGCAGAGTTCCAAAGAACAGCAATAAGGGATAAGAAAACCTTTTTCAGTGATCAATGGAAAGAAATAGAGGAAAACAACAGTATGGGAAAGACTAGAGATCTCTTCAAGAAAATTAGAGATATCAAGGGAACATTTCATGCAAAGATGGGCTTGATAAAGAACAGAAATGGTCTGGACCTAACAGAAGCAGAAGATATTAAGAAGAGATGGCAAGAATACACAGAAGAACTGTACAAAAAGGATCTTCACGACCCGAATAATCACGATGGTGCGATCACGATGGTGTCTGCTTTGCCAGACATCTTGGAATGTGAAGTCAAGTGGGCCTTAGAAAGCATCACTACGAACAAAGCTAGTGGAGGTGATGGAATTCCAGTTGAGCTGTTTCAAATCCTGAAAGATGATGCTGTGAAAGTGCTGCACTCAATATGCAAACAAATTTGGAAAACTCAGCAGTGGCCACAGGACTGGAAAAGGTCAGTTTTCATTCCAATCCCTAAGAAAGGCAATCCCAAAGAATGCTCAAACTACCGCACAATTGCACTCATCTCACATGCTAGTAAAGTAATGCTCAAAATTCTCCAAGCTAGGCTTCAGCAATACGTGAACTGTGAACTTCCTGATGTTCAAGATGGTTTTAGAAAAGGCAGAGGAACCAAAGATCAAATTGCCAACATCTGCTGGATCATCGAAAAAGCAAGAGAGTTCCAGAAAAACATCTATTTCTGCTTTATTGACTATGCCAAAGCCTTTGACTCTGTAGATCACAAGAAACTGTGGAAAATTCTGAAAAAGATGGGAATACCAGACCACCTGACCTGCCTCTTGAGAAATCTGTATGTTGGCCAGGAAGCAACAGTTAGAACTGGACATGGAACAACAGAGTGGTTCCAAATAGGAAAAGGACTATGTCAAGGCTGTATATTGTAACCCTGCTTATTTAACTTATATGCAGAGTACATCATGAGAAATGCTGGACTGGGGGAAATGCAAGCTGGAATCAAGATTGCTGGGAGAAATATCAATAACCTCAGATATGCAGATGACACCACCCTTATGGCAGAAAGTGAAGAGGAACTAAAAAGCCTCTTGATGAAAGTGAAAGAGGAGAGTTAAAAAGTTGGCTTAAAGCTCAACATTCAGAAAATGAAGATCATGGCATCCGGTCCCATCACTTCATGGGAAATAGATGGAGAAACAGTGGAATCAGTGTCAGATTTTATTTTGGGGGGCTCCAAAATCACTGCAGATGGTGACTGCAGCCATGGAATTAAAAGACGCTTAGTCCTTGGAAGAAAAGTTATGACCAACCTAGATAGCATATTGAAAAGCAGAGACATTACTTTGCCAACTAAGGTCCGTCTAGTCAAGGTTATGGTTTTTCCAGTAGTCATGTATGGATGTTCAGAGTTGGACTGTGAAGAAGGCTGAGCACCGAAGAATTGATGCTTTTGAACTGTAGTTCTGGAGAAGACTCTTGAGAGTCCCTTGGACTGCACGGAGATCCAACTAATCCATTCTGAAGGAGATCAACCCTGGAATTTCTTTGGAAGTAATGACGCTAAAGCTGAAACTCCAGTACTTTGGCCACCTCATGCGAAGAGTTGACTCATTGGAAAAGACTTTGATGCTGGAAGGGATTGGGGGCAGGAAAAGAAAGGGACGACCAAGGATGAGATGGCTGGATGGCATCACTGACTTGAGGGACACGAGTCTGCATGACCTCCAGAAGTTGGTGATGGACAGGGAGGCCTGGGCTGCTGTGATTCATGGGGTCACAAAGAGTTGGACACAACTGAGCCACTGAACTGAACTGAACTGAACTGAAAGCAGTTATCTGAAAATAAACATATGTCTAATTGACATGACAATAGAAAAAAGTTTTAGTCAGTAACTACCAAGCAGTGAAAATGGCACACCCAGAAAAATTCTCTAAAATTAAAAAATAAATTGACAATAGTGATCATGAAATATTCTCTGTACATATTCAAAAACAGAAACTATCTACTTTCTCCCCTTTATGCTGTAGAAGTTTCATTTCTTAGAAACTTAAAACAAAGACATCCAAGATAGAAAGTATTGAATATTTTAAAAGATTCAATTACTTTGTACCTCTCTGCAATGCAGGTGCAATGAAAAATATTCTAAATTGAAAATACTCCCAATTCACAATGGTAAAATAGCATTATGTAAGCAAATTATGCATTCAATTCCAGATGTCATATTATTCTGGAATTTTAGCTCAGTCTGAATCATAATCATGAGGACAATTGGAATGAATGTATTTTTCTTACAATTACCCACATGTACCTTACCATAATATTTAGAATATGTAGGTATCTTTGAAAGAACAGTGCCAGAAAAACTAATAGGACCCATTTAGATATATTTTCAGCTTACATATAATAAGCCTGTGGGTTCAAGTCTGAATTATAAAATGTATAATTTTAATAGATCAGGATAGATTCCTTTATTTATTCAGTATCCTTGAACTTGGGCTTTCCTGGTGCTCAAATGGAAAGGAATCTGCCTGCAATCCAGGAGATCCCTGTTCGATTGAGGAAGATCCTCACTCAGGGAATGGCAACCCACTATCTAATATTCTTGCCTGGAGAATTCCATGGATGGAGAAGCCTGGCAGACTACAGTCCATGGGTCACAAAGAGTTGGACACAACTGTGTGACTATCACTTTCACGTTCTTGAACTGTTTATATATAAATTTTTCTTGGCTAGAGCAGGGGTCAGGAAACTTTCTGTCATCTCCAGAAAGTAACTATTGTGGGCCAAACCATCTGTGTCACAGTTGCTCAACTTTGTACCAAAGGAGCCATAGACCATATGTAATGATTGGGTTTGGCTGCACCTCCATAACACCTTAATAAAACAGCAGAGGGGTTGAATTGAGCCGAGGGCCATAGTTTGCCAGCCCCTAGTTTAGAGCTCTGATGCTCCCTAAACAGTTGTTTGATACTTAGGGTCAATCCAATTGCTATATTTACTCAAGCAGATTCAGTCTTCTTTAAAAAAATTGCAATATTGTTAGAACATATAACTTAGGGAGTTACCAAAATACTAACTGTCGGATATAGCGGTGACTTCCTCATTATGATATAACCAGCTGACGACAGGTGCGGGTGAGCTGCTGACTCGGCAAACTACTTCTGCATTCTCCCCTTGTTTGAACTCTTGAGGAGATACCACTTCTCTGAAAGTGAGTTTTTCTGTATAAAAAAGTAAAACAAACCAAAGAAGTATTATTGCTCATTCCCCTCAATAACATATTTCAGAATCCTTGTTTATGGATGCTGTAATAAAATAATTAGGTAAATTTAGATTTAAAATTTTACCAGACCATCTGATTCTTCTACCCGATAAATTCCCACCTCAATGAGAATAAAGTTCAAAGTCTTTATATTGCTATACAAGGTCCTGTATGAACTGGAGTCTACCTCATAATTTTTGATCCCAATTTTTCTTCTCTCCTCCTAATCTCTACACCAGGGAGTTCCTTGAACCTTCCAGATTTGTTCTCACTCTTGGGCATTTGCACTCTCTTAAATTCCATCAAATTTTTGCCCAGTCTCCACATACAAAATAGGATTCTATAGCATATATATCTAGCATTTATACGTTAGTTTTAGCTTCCTTTTTGTCTTCGGTTTCTACCTACTAAAATGTTAGCACCAAGTGGCCAGTGACATTTTCTGTTTTAGTCACTAATGAGTCTTTAAGAATTAGAATATTGTTTGTGATATAGTAGACATCCATCAGTGTATCAAATGAAGGCATGGATGTGGATATTTATGCTTAATGAGAAATTTTCACAAACGTAATTCATTGTTCTTGCTAAGAAAAAAAAAATTACCTTTACAAATAAAACACCAGGAATTTTCCTTTGTATCATCTCAAATGACCCTTCTTTCCAGATACTAGTCTATGAAATTATGTTTTCAATTTAGTTTTTTGTAATTTATGAAATTACTACAGCAAATGGGCATATAAAGAAGTAAAACATCCTTCTCTGAGGAGTTTAGAAGCTAAGAGGAGGGGGAAAAAAAGGTCAAATCAGGACAAACGACAACAATGCTCCAACAGATTGTTGTCATCTTAAGAGGAAGTATTGCTATGGCACTCTTTTGGCTCTTTTTTCAACACAGCTGTAAGGAAGACATGACGTATGCACTAGCATTGTAAAACTTTTATCGCTTTTCACTGGTATAAATGCTAACTACCACAAATTAACTGCACGGTAATATTCTAGGCACATTGTGCATGAATTAATGTAGTCATCAAAGCAACTCTATGTATGATGTAAGTACTACTCTTATACCCATTTTATAAATGGAAATTGAAAACAGAGAGGGTACCCAATTGCTCAGGACCACAGAAATAAGTGATGGAACCTCGTTTCAAAACCAGGGAATCAATGATCTTCAGTTTTGCTAAACATGTTAAGGATTCCTAAAAATAGGAATGAGGAATTAATCAATTTCAAGTCATAAAATGAAGTGTAAGTGTAGAAAACCTTGTTAATGAAAACACCTGGAGCTAAGAATCTGGTGGGAAATTATTCTTCTTTATATGAGTTTTCAACTTTTTCTCTATCTAAAGTCTGTCAACTGATCCTTCCCCAGTTCTCATTCTAGACTGGTCACTGCTATCACACAGGATATTTTCTCCAGTCATGAGCTTTTATAGTGAGAAAAGCATTCCAAATAAGTTCTGTAACACTAAATAAACTGTTGTCTTTTACCTAACAGATTGTTAATGGCATCGGAAAACTAAAACTTTTTCATCTCTATTATTTACCCAATATAATTGGCTCCATCTATATATTTATAATCCACTGCAACATTTTATCTATCTTATTTTAGAGATGTACTATGGTAAAATATAAATAAGCTGATATCTGTAAAAGTCTTATTATTACATTGCCCAGCACAAAGTTGTTCTCAATGAGTACTAGCTTCTATTGTTAAGTGTATTTCAATTTGAATTTTTATAATAATTTATAATTTCAGTCAATAAAACATAAATACATGACTTACGGTAAATTTCCAAAACGACTGTAGCTTCTTGTGTCTGTCCTTTGGCATCTGTTGCTTGGCAACGATATATCCCTGCATCTTCTATATTTGCATTGTAGATGGTTAATCTTGATCTAATACCTTCCTTCTGCACTGATACCCTCTGTGTTGAAATTATCTTCTCCCCTTGAGGATTATACCAATCTATACTCTCAGGTTCACCAATTGCTGCAGAGAGCCATAGAAAAGAAATGCTTGAAAATATGTTTCAAGTGTTTGTTTTGATATTGGCATTTACTATTATGTAACAACTTTAACAATTTAGAAAAAAAATGTAAACAGAAGACTCAAAATCTGAAAATCTTACAAAATTGAAAGTAAACACAAATGCTAGCACACATGTTCATCCTTATTTATCCAACACTGAGAATTAAATCTCGTCTGAGTAAGCAAAACCCATAGGAAATGGGTTTTCCAGTATGGTATTTAAGCTATGATAAGAGTAAATTTGGGGCTTCCCAGATGGCTCAGTGCTAAAGAATCTACCTGCAATGGAGGAGTCGAGGTTCAGTGCCTGGATCAGGAAGATTCCCTGGAGAAGGGCATGGCAACCCACTCCAGTATTCTTGCCTGGAGAATCCTATGGACAGAGAAGCATGGCGAGCTACAGCCCATAGGGTTGTAAACAGGTGGACACTACTGAAGCTACTTAGCACTTACATAGTGTAAGCTTTACCACAATGATCCATGGATTATTATTATTATAACAAGTACTGAAACTGGCTTGGCACCTGAGTCCCAAATAACAGTCCATTTGATAGACATGTGGGTGCCTGTTTGCGTCTGACTCTTTAAGACCCCATGGACTGTAGCCCACCAGGCTCCTCTGTCTATGGTATTTCCCAGGCAAGAATAATGGAGTTGTGTTGCCATTTCCTTCTCCAGGGGTCCTTCCCAACCCAGTAACTGAACCTGCATCTCTTGTGCGTCCTGCATTGGCAGGCAGATTGTTTACCCACTGAGCCATCTCCAGTAGACATAATCTAAATTGAAACACGATTATGAACATACTTTCATCTGCTCAATTCTTTCTGATAGAGTCAGGAAATAGCACTCTCCCTGCCATACAGCAGAGCTCATAAAAATGTAAATCTTCTATAAAATAAACTTTGGCTTTTGTTAACAGAATTTTGAATTAATCTCTCAAGTTGTTAAACTTGTATAGATAAGGCCAATGACTATTTTTCAAATGAATCTCTAATCTTCTCTTTTCCCAACTGAAATGAGTAATTTCATCAGTTGATTCTAAAACTGTTAACCATTTAATCATATGATAATTAGAATGTATTGAAACGATACTTATGGTGGTAGGCAATTACAGCCAAATCATTACAGGGTAAACATTTATTTAAGTTTTCCAATTCAGAATCTAGGTTATTATCCTCTTCATAAAAGCTGAAGCTTCCCATGTTTACTTTTAGACACCAATAGGATGTATTTCACCTAATTGCTTGTGAGATAATTTGTGGAAGCAGCATGCACTATTAACTCAAAAGTATTGGGGAAAAATGCATAAAGTTAACTAACATCTTTTGGGACCTTTTTGAAGAAAATTGTTCCCTCTCATTCTCTTTTTCCCCAAAAAATGGCTTTAGAAACAAATCATCTTTCTTCCTATATCAAATTGGATATGATGAAGAAAAAAGTATGAAAGAAGTTTAGTTAAATTTTGAATGATCTTAGTTACGTTATAGTCAGTTTCTCTAAATAGAACCATAAAACCATAGTAGTTACAGGGTAACTCATTTGGGGGAGGTACTTGTTTTAATTCCCTCTTCTTCCATCATGAATTGACAAAGAAATCATTTAAATGTGTATTTCTTTAAATTTGAGAAATACAAAATCCTCATTTTATACAGTAAATTATATAGGATATTTCTGTGAAATATTTTGGACATTTAAATTCTTAATGATATGGAAAAAATTCATTATCATGGAGACTTTATTCTGGATTTTCATAGCGCAATCATAATTCTTTCTTTTTTTGGCAAATCCAATAAATAGTAATTCCCAATAAAAATGTCCATGTTATATTGCTGATAATACTGGGCTAATGGGAAAATTAATAAGTAGAACTAAATTTCTTTTCCTGAAAAGGTAACATAAAAATTCATACATGTGACACACTTGTGCTTATTTCTGTGAGGATATGACTGAGCTCTGCTGAGTCTTGGGACCTGGGGCCTTTTCACTGAAATGCTTGCACCTGAAAAAATGTCTCCTAGAGTAACAGAATACAAAGAAACTATAAGGGACTAAAAGTAACTACAAGCATGTGCAGTTGCAGCAAATTGCGAACAAGATGCATAAAGGCCAAATTCCAACTGCTACTTTTGAGGGAGTAAAAGCAGGGTACTACACATGACACCTGCATAGTGTATGACCTAGGCTTCCTCTCTACAGTGACCCAGAAATTCACACCTACCCTCAAACCATTTAAAGGACCAGCTCACCCCACCTCAGAGAGCAAGCAAGGAAACTGTCACTCGTTTTCATATCCTAGTGTGTAGCAGAATTCGGGATAAAGCCCTGTTTGAATTTCTCATCTGGCCTCTTACCAATTTCTATTGATTAGAGTCAAAAAACCCAGTTCCATAACATGAGCACCCTCTAGTTCAATCTGAAGACATAGTTTTAGATGTCTCAGTGCAGGAAATTTTAGAATCATATCAACATATCACCACTGTGATAGAAAAATATATACAAGTGTTCTGATTTGTATAGGTTTCCCACATCTTTATTTTTAGATTTTTGCTTTAGTAGTGCATTTAAGGTAAATAAGGTTTCTTCCAGGACAACAGTACAGCTCTTGGTTAATTTTCATTATATAAAAGGAAAAAAAAAAGTGCTTTATTAGTTTGCCTATTACTAAGAGCCAAACAGTAACACTGGATGACGTTAATTCATATTCTTAAATTATCTGTTAATTTAACTTATGAATTATCTATAGAAGCAATACATCATATGATTTATATTATAAAGATAATGCAAATCCAAGAAAATAATACAATGGATTGTATTTTTAAGTTCATAAAGATAATGCAAATCCAAGAATATAATAAAATTTGATTTTATTTTCAAATTCATTTTTTTAAACAATTTCATTTTTCTGTGATTTTGTGATACAGCTGAGCTGGATGTGTGCATGTGTGCATTTGTGCATATAAAGTATGGATAAAGTTTAGAAACAAAGAATTATATTTTTATGCCAAAGCTGTGTTGATATAAAAAAAAAAGATACTGAACCAATCTCTCCCTTACTTTCTGTTTTCCCATTTGCAAATATACAACAACATGTATCAACAGACCTATCAATTCAGACCTTTAAGAAGGCAAATTTATGAAGAACCAAGGCCTTTATTAGAGATTCATATTAATTGATATGATTTTTAGATACTTTATTATAATTGCTTCTATTTTAATTAATTGCAATAGTGAATTACATAAGTCATGCTATTCTCAAGACAACTTTTATAATGTATTTTGTCAGAAATACATATTTAATTCAGTTTTGAATTGCTAAATTATAATCATGAAAGAAAACAATTTTAAAATGTATTAAAACAATTTGGCACTACATGAATATTTTAAAACTTTATATATGAAGTCCTTTATGCATGAAAATTAATATTATCTATCTAAATAGCTGTGTTCATTTGTGAGTTTTACATATTGAATAAAAATTTGTTGCTTAAGTAGAACCATATAATTTCCCATAGGCATTATGATATATTTCTAAACAAAATGATTCAATTATAACATATAAATTTATTCTAATATTACTATTTAGAGGGAAATATTTACATTTATTTAAAAGTTATCATGCACACATTATATTTTCTAAGTTATCTTCAAAATAGTTTGTTTGACAGTCAAGATTAGTAACTGGAAAGTAATAAAATTCATAGTGCTTAATATGTAAAATGTGCTTATTAATAGTTTTCCAACCATAAGTCCAATGATAATATACAATTTTATTTCTAGAGAACTGATATTTTAACTATTAAATTACTCAGTATATTATACAACTAACTGAAGAATGAAAGAAGCTATCTGAAAATATTTGTAGAAATACATACCTGTACATGTGAAGAATTTAGATTCACCCACACTAAGCTCTACTTTGCTAAGTGAAATTGTCACTTGAAGAAGAGCTGAAAGAAAATATTTGAGTAAAATTAATTTTGCTTTTAGACATGAATGCTAAAATATTAACACATCGTGTCTATATCACATGATCTAAACAGCAATTATTTATCCTTTCATGCCTTTATTACCTGTAAAGAGAAATGAAAGTTTACAAAACACAGTCTAACAAACTATACCCATTATATCATTATGCACTTTACAACCAGGGCAAATAGAAGACATATTCAGGCTCTGTTGAAATTTTGAGAAAATTCATACTCAGACAACTGTTCTGTATTCACAGGCTAGGCCTTATGTGTGCTACCAGATTGGGCAACAGCTAGAGAAAAGTTTTGCTCAAAATTTGGAAACTTGCTTAAAAAGAGTACACCCTGCACTGCTATTACAATAATTAAAACTATAAGTGAAGTACTTTTTGACTAACTGCTAAAATATTTCCATGAAAGAAAACAAACATGTGGAAGAGAGGGGATACTAAATAAAGAGAGGGGAATAAACTTTTTTCCTTTTTTTTCCCCTCAAAATAAATAAGTTAATTGAAGTAACCAGAGCAATGGTAATAAAATAGAGAAGATATTCAAAAAGTTTATTGTCAGATTTGGAATAAAACATGTATGCTATCATGTAAGAAATGAATCGCCAGTCTATGTTAGACACAGGATAAAGGAGGCTTGGGGCTGGTGCATGGGGATGATCCAGAGAGATGATATGGGGTGGGAGGTGGGAGGGGAGTTCAGGACTGGGAACTCATGTACACCCATGGCTGATTCAAGTCAATGTATGGCAAAACCAATACAGTATTATAAAGCAAAATAAAGTAAAAATAAAAATTTAAAAAAAAAGATATAGGTAGCAAGTAATCACATGAAAAGGGGCTTGACCTCATTAGTCACTGAGAAAATGCAAATCAAAACTACAATGAGAAACCACACACACACACACAAAAAAACAGCTGAATATTCTAAGATCAGAAGATAATTAAAATTATGTTTTAACATAAATTATAAGATTTATGTTTATAATAATATGTCAAGACAGTGTGACCATGCCCTAAAACACTGTTCCACCATCCTTTGCTCCCAGAAATGCATAGCTAACCTTTTCAGAAAAAGAACTGACTCCAAAAAGATCCTGATGCTGGGAAAGATTGAAAGATTGAAGGCAGGAGGAGAAGGGGGTGACAGAGAATAAGATGGTTGGATGGTATCACTGACTGGATGGACATGAGTTTGAACAAACTCCAGCAGTTGGTGATGGACAGGGAAGCCTGTTGTGCTGCAGTCCATGGGGTCCCAAAGAGTCAGACGCAACTGAACTGAACTGAACTGAACCTTTTCAGGAAAGTAATGGTGCTTCAAGGAAATAATAATAATAATAATGAAGAAAAATTTGAAAATTAGAGTATAAGCCTACATTGGGAATTTGTAGATCATAATAACTGAAAGGCTCAAAGATTGCAGAGGATGGATCCAAGCTTCCTGAGAAGAGGGGATGCTACAGAACATCACCAAACACTGGACCAGAATAAGATTCACCCTTAGTGTTAAGAAGGGTATAGAATAAACTAGCCCACTAGCAAAAGGGAACGACCAGGATAGTTGGCTCTTTTGGCCTGTCTAAAGGAAAAATGTTTCTCCTTAAAGAGGTTAACCATGGTTCTACCATATCCTAGATTTGGAATTTTGAAATTGTAAATACATGTTCTTTGGGAAGCCCCAAGCTGAAAATTAACTTATAAAGCTGTTTCATATATAGGGCTCAGGGCTACATGGCAGAAACAAACACAAAATCCCTTCATAATCAGTCCTGACTCCAGAAGATTTTCATAAATGAAACTCTTTTCAAACTTAATTCACACTATGACATTATAAAATACATGGTGAAATAAGGTACTATGAGCATGAATTAGTTGAAATAACCTAGAGGATAAATATATCCATGAAATTAAAAAAAAATTAATTAGACTAAGGATGTAACTAACATACCTATGTTGACAATGTTTAAAGAAATAAAATGTGAAATCAAAAATATGAGAAAGGAAGAAAATATTTATCAGCCAAAACTTGTCATACATGTTATTTAAACTCTTTAAAATAATTCCTTGTATGTCCCATATGTGATTGATGAATCCTTTTTCTGGAAACCTCCCTGAGAAACAGGATGGGCTACATAGCTCTCTTCTCTCCTGTCAGTCTTGGTCCATTTTTATTAATAATTTCATCAACACTCAGAGAGTACTTATATGATAGGTGCTCAAAAAGTGTTCTAGTAAGTCTAATATTTCAGAGAGAAACATGTTAAGAAGAACAAAGAATCAGAATAGGAAGAAAATTGGAAGAACCAAGGAAGTGTGTTTGTCATTCAGTCAAGTCTGACTCTGTGATCCCATGAACTGTAGCTAGCCAGGTTCCTCTGTCCATGGGATTTCCCAGGCAAGAATACTGGAGTGCCATTTCCTTCTTCAAGGGATCTTTCAGACCCAGTGTTCGAATGCAGGTACCCTGCATTGGAGGTGGATACTCTACTGTCTGAGCCACCAGGGAAGCCCCGAATGAAGGAATAAGAGAGTATCTATTATAAACATTGTCAATTCTAGTGAGAATTGACAAAAGAAGACTTTTTCTTTGGAGAATTAACTAATCCCCAATGAGGACAATAGAATCAAACTGTAGACAAAGTCAAGGAATTTGAGATTGGCCTCTTAAGAAATTATATCTGTAGAAATGTGTAGAGTTTGAGGGGATCCACAATTCTGGACATGAGACTTTACAAACTGGGAAAGGTTTACTCATACCTATGGATAGAGATAGAAAAAAGGTGATATGGTTGGAAGAAAGAAGGGAATTGTGATTTTTCTCATTCTCTTTTCACTACTTATACTTGCTCCTTTAAGATATCATCTTATTTCATGACATCAATTTCCTTTTCTCTTTGGTTCTCCAGTCTATGCTTTCCCATAGTTGAATCTTACAATTTCTAATTCTCAACAAGCATTCAGTTGAATAGCATATTTTAATTTTAAATTCTCCATGTTCAAAATAAACACTTAACCCTTGCATCAACAATAGCTAACTGTTTACTATTCAATTTTTGGTCATCACCAATCAATTGTAAAGTCTTAGATATATAACCTCTGAAATATTACTTGTATGCATTCTTGTTTATTTCCAACACTGTTTCCCTAATGCATGCACTCACTTATTTGTAACCTGAGATATGTCTTCTAATCTGAGAGAGTGATGTATCAAATTCTGTATTTCTTTTTCTGACTTATATCTCTTCAATGTTTCTCCCCATGAGAATTTCCTCAGGTTGCTGCAAGTGTACATTTCAAAAACTGTTTAATTTCACCTGCCTACTCAGAAATCTCCAAAGTGCATTTGTTTTACTCAGTTAATTAGTTATCATGTACATTTTAATTGAAAGAAAACTAATTTTTCGAAGTTTATTTCCAACTGTTCCTTGATACTTTTGCAGCTGTAGACAACTACAATTAATCATCCTCCATTTCCCCACTGACTCACACTTCCTCACCAGTGTACTTTTGTGCAAGCTATTTCCTTTGCCATCTCCCTTTCTCGAATCTCCACATGGCTGGCAACATTCTATCTTCAAAATAAAACTAAAGTATCAATAACTTTTCAAGATATTCTTAGATAGTTCCATTTATAACATCAACAAATAAATGTCTTTGATCCAGAGGCATGTTCACTAAACGAATGAAATGTATACTATTGATAATGATATGTGTGTTGGAGAAGATTCTTGAGAGTTCCTTGGACTGTAAGGGGATCCAACCAGTCCATCCTAAAGATCAGTCCTGGGTGTTCATTGGAAGGACTGATGTTGAAGCTGAAACTCCAGTACTTTGGCCACCTCATGAGAAGAGCTAACTCATTGGAAAAGACCCTGATGCTGGGAAACATTGAGGGCAGGAGGAGAAGGGGACAACAGAGGATGAGATGGTTGGATGGTATCACCAACTCAATGGACATGGGTTAAGGTGGACTCTGGGAGTTGATGATGGACAAGGAGCCCTGGAGTGCTGCGGTTCATGTGGTCGCAGAGTCAGACATGACTGAGCAACTGAATTGAACTGAACTGAATATGTGTGTTAATTGCTTAGTTGTGTCTGACTCTTGTGACCCCAAGGATTGTGTAGCCAGCCAGGCTCCTCTGTCCATGGGATTTTCCAAGGAAGAATATTGGAGTGGATTGCCATTTCCTCCTCCAGGGGATCTTCCCAACCCTGGGATCGAACCTCCATCTCCTGTGTCTCTTGCATTGCAGGCATATTCTTTACCCACTGAGCCATCAAGGAACTCTTCTCTACTATATTTAAATGTAAACTTCTAGAAAGGAAAGCTCATCACTCTCACTTATATTTCTCCTAAACTGATAATATATATAAATGCATGGCAGAATAATGAAAATACATTTTACCAAGAGTTTATCGTACACTGGGTACTGAACACTGACAGTACTGACAATGTAAAATTTTGGAATCACTTCACCAACTTAAATTGAGTTTAAATATATTAGAACTTTTGAGAAATGCCAATTCTTACTTAAGCAATTTCCAGTTTGATCTTTGGAGCTTACAGAAAAGACAAAACTTGAAAGATGCAGCCATTTTAAAAGCCAAACACATGTAGGCATTTAAAAAGTTCTGAACAATTTTACACAGATTTGCTAATGGGTATAATAAATAACATATTCATTGCAATAAAATGAAATTAATCTTGAAATTGATTCATTAATTTATATTAAAACACATGGTTAATTTTCATTCTATACAAACTATCAATTCATCCATTAATCAAGACCATATTTTTATGGACATTTTGGTGACTGGGCACATTGGCTATAAATCAGGGAATAAAAGTATATAGTAAAAAGACAACACATAATTCTCTAGTTTAATAAATTTCCGAAAGGCTGAAAGTGAAAGTGAAGTTGCTCAGTCGTGTCCGACTCTTTGCGACCCCGTGGACTGTAGCCTACCAGGCTCCTCCATCCATGGGATTCTCCAGGCAGGAATACTGGAGTGGGTTGCCATTTCCTTCTCCAGGGGATCTTCCTGACCTAGGGATCGAACCCAGGTCCCCCACATTGCAGGCAGATGCTTTAACCTCTGAGCCACCAGGGAATCCCGAAAGGCTAGATTTACTCTAATTGACCCCCACAGATACATTAAAACATGTGCAGATTAGGAAAAAACTTGAAGAACTAAAAATTAAGGTCATGCCTTAATCATTGTTCTAGATTGCCAGGAGCCACCACGGGAGATCCCACCCATGACAAAAGTCATGTGGAAGAGAACTGTTAAGCAAGGCTTCAGAACTCAAGGGGTTCCCTAGGCTTTCTGGAGCATCTACCCCAAAACCAGAATCTGTCTGTTTCACTATTTCATGACTTTCACCAACTCCTCTGACATTAACAGGGGGCTATTCCTGACCACCTTTCTCTGGAAAAAAAATAACTTAGGGCTATAGCTAATAAGTCTCTTGGACATGAGAAAAATATTTCAAATCAAACCCCTCTGTTAGCATTATAGCTTGCTTGGCAGGTATATCCAGACTCTCGCAGTTATGCATATGATTATTTACAGCCTCCCAACTGTGAGAGGCACAGAAAGCCTAAAACATAGAGCCTTTCAAAGAGTTAAAAGTTATTAGAGTAGTGGTAATGTAGGATTTCATTATTGGGCCAATGCTTGTTGCTAAGTTCCCATATCTCTTATCCACTGTGCACCTGGGAGTGCATTAGTTAACATAGTTGGAAAATAAGAAAAACAAGTGTAGCCTTAAAATTAACCACATCAGACTTTTGAGCTAATTGGTTCTTTCTTGTAACTCACTATACCTTTGCTCCGAGAAAAATGTAACTTGTTTAATACTTTTAGAGGCTGACATAGATTAAAAATATAAGAAAAAACATTTCAAGGAAAAATAGTCTTTTTGGTTAAACAGCCTTTATCAAAAGAGGGTCATAAAATGTTCACAGGCCTCCAAGGCCGAAAGATAATGTACACAATATTGTTTTTGAGAAAGGTTTGCAAAAGTAATCCTGGTTTTGATAAAGACAAAACAGATGTAATGTTTGGGCTGACTTTGTATGACTTTGCAACTTTCATTTCCCTCTATGTATAAGACAAGGTATAAAAGTACCTTTTAAAAATAAAGGTATTGGGCCTCGCTTGAAGAAGCTTGGTCACCCCGTGTTTTTCTTTTTTTTCTCTTTTTTTCTCTTACTTTCTTTTTCAGACTGACCCCTTGGAGCATAGAGGCTCCCTGTGTTCACTTATCTGCCCGGGGTTCTAAGACCTGAATGGGAAGACGTTCTGCGTCTTCACTCCCTCGGGAGACTGGGAAGGCACCTGTGGCCTCCGTGAACAGGGCAAACTTCTTATCTCAAAGTTTTATTGGCTTTCTATGTAAACCAAGAAATACCAGCCTCTTTCTCTCTTCTATTTTCTTATCTACAACAATCTTTCCTTATCTCTTTCTAAATCATCCGCCGACGCCATTTTTCCTTCAGGTTCCCCTGGATCCTGCGGGGGCTGGACCCCAACACTAGATATTCAACATCATTTTTGGTGACCATTCTTGACCTATGGTTACCTCCCCCAGAGGAAGATACAAATGGTACAAAATGACCTTCCCCAGAGTCTTTGCACCTAAATGCCAGAAGAAAATGAAATAATCTTCTAATGACAATGTTGTGTTCAGAGAAAACTGGTCAGGATTGATATATTTATATCTATCCAGTTAACTTCACCTTCATTTCTGATATTTCAATTTAGGCACTAAAAATAAATAAATAATGAGAGTTGATAGTGAAACAGGTTCTTTATGTCATTCAGAAAAAAAAAAAAAACCTAAATATTTGAAATTAAAATATTTGTTTAGGTTTGAGTGGAATTTGAGCAATAAAATGGCATTCACTGATGCTGAAAAATCCAATCTGGATGTTTTACTCTTCTTATGTATTGGGAATAGGTGTAATACCTTTGAAGAAATTGAGAAAGGTATAATGTTACATAGATTGATTCACTTGATATAAGCAACATTATTGATTAAATGATAGAATTACTTAAAAGCCAAACAATCAATCATAATTTTGTATTAAAATTGGTACTGGATAGTCAGAATGCCAGTGTTCACATGAGAGTCTCATTTAAAGTAAGAAAACATTTTACACTCACAGCCTGAAGAATGCATTCATGACAAATATGTCTTTTTTGAACTACCCTCAAATAAAGAAATGCAGTACTATCTTAAATGTAGAATTGGGTAAACTAAAAATTATTTGCCAAAATCAGTAAGTATTTATTGAATACATGCATTTTGAAAACACTCTTTTAAGATGCTTTGGTACATAAAATAATGTCATAGTTTTTAATGTCAAAGTATTTCTACTTTATTTGGTAAGGCAAAAATGCTACATAAAAAGAAGAATGGTAAAACAAGATGATGTGTATCAATTATGGCCATTATGACATTTATGGTAAAGAAGGATGCATAGGACAATAAAACTTGGGGGGGAAAGCTGGAGTAGATATTGTAATAGAAGGACAGAAAGAGGATAGCCACTCCAAGTAAGAAATACATGTTGGTGGACATTCCAGTTAAGACAAAAATGTTCAAGGGATATTCAGGGAATAATTGTTGTTGTTGTTCAGTCGCTAAGTTGTGTCTCACTCTGCCACCCCATGGACTGCGGCATACCAGGCTTCCCTGTCCTTCACTATTTCCTGGAGTTTGTTCAAATTCATTTCCATTGTGTTGGAGATGCTATCCAACCATCTCATCTTCTGTTGCCTCTTTCTCCTCTTTCCCTAAATCTTTCCAAGCATCAGTGTCTTTCCAAATAGTATATCAATATAGATGAAGTTGATCTCATGTAGAATTACGGTCATATATTATAATTGGAGAAATAATTTTGAAAGTACATTGGAGGATCTCAAAAGTCATGATAAAAATTCTGGACATATTTTTGTCATTATTTGTAAATAGAAACAAAATTGGCATTTAGTAAAGACTAGTCAGAAGATAGAATAATTGACAACTGAATTTCAAGGAAAAGCACTTTACGGTATATTATGATGAATATTGGGTTGACTGTTGGCAAAGAACACAGAAAGGTAGGAAAGGATGGAACAACAACAAAGAAATCAAAATAAGAATTACCTCTCGATCAACTAGAACATTACTGAAAATGGAAAAAAGTAAAAATGTTAAGGTTTTCTACTTCAGTGAAACAAGCATCAACAACATAAAAAAGAATTTCAGGAGAAGAACTAATGGAAGGGAAAATATGGAGAAATAATTTTTATCATAAATGAAAATTACTCCTCAAAATAGAACCTAGACAACATTTTAGGAAAAATTAATGTTATCATAACAAAGTTTAAGTTAATATTTGCAATTTAAGTAAGCATGCATATTAAATAGCAGATATTCAAAGAAAATTTTCTTAGTTTACAGAAGTAAAATATAATGAAGTCATTGGCATTTCTAAGATCCATCAAGGGACCAAGAGAGCCTGTTGCAATTTGATACAATATTTAACAGTGACATTTAAATGGCCAGTTTATTACCTGCTGAAATTTTAAAACTGACAATTTAATTACTCTTCCACATGCCTGACACAAAGCACAGTTGGATTCACTCAAAATTCTAACAGAGAGGCACAGATAACTTAAGGCACTGATTTATCTTAGTAGGATGACTTGTATCATTTTTCAAGCAAGCAATTTTTTCCCCAAGCTTTCACATCAAGGGGCTTCCCTCATAGCTCAATTGGTAAAGAATCTGCCTGCAATGCAGGACACCCCAGTTCAATTCCTGGATTGGGAAGATCCACTGGAGAAGGAATATCTCAGTTGTTAGATCATGTGAATCTTTTTAAGAGCAACTGGTCAACCTGCTTAATGATTCTTTTTCTATTGAATTCTTCCTGTTAAGCTATAGACACTACAGTTTTCATTCTAAAAAATAATAACAATAAATGAAAAAAAATAAAATAAGAGAGTCAAACAATATAAAAAGAAAGCCCTTCTTGTGTCTCAGATTACTATGGAATATTCTACTTTGTTTCATTACATTAATTTTCCAAGAAAGGGAAAAAAGAAAATAAAATAAAGAAAAACAATCAAGGTCACCATTTTTTATTCTAAGACAAGTTACTTTTTACTTTATATTCAACTAATAAGCTTGCTGTTCCTAAGGTCAACCATGAACTTCTAATTTTCAAATCCAATAACAATTTTCAGATTTCATTTTTTATTTGATTTAATAAAGGATGAGATACTGCTATGTGTGTGTGTGTTTTTTTCTTCTGTCCTATTCTTTGATCCCTTATTCTTGGCTCACTTTACTGATTATGGTACTTCTATCTCAGTCTTTTTGGTTATTACACTGCTTTTTACCATATATGCCTTAAATATTTGGTTTCTGAGTTATCTCTTATTTTATTTTCTTGGAATTCTGTATACCTTCTTCAGCTGTGAGTATATTGCTTACTATGTATGGAACACTAGATTAAGCAGTGTACCTAAAATACCCCATTTAATCCTTAAACAGTTCTATTAAGTTGATATTTCATTCCTATTATAAAGTTGAGGCAAAGGATGGTGACACGGCTTACTAAAGGTCACTCATCCAATATATATGGTGAAGTCAATTTGAATCCAATGTCTGTGATCTTAACTACTTCCTATACCTTTCACATATTAAAAAATAAAAAAAATGCCCAGTATAATTGAGCCTATTATAAGCCCTCAAACAAATATCAGCTTCTTATCTCCCACCATTCTGTCTTCTATATATTGATTATAGATAAAATTTGTATGTATATGTATTATTTCCCTATTATCAATTTTAAGGTATAGAAACACATTTGCTACTAACTATTATACTTCTTTACTTAAAAAAACATATTTATCAAAGGTAGCATTTTAATCTTAGGATATACTGTCTTATGTCATACATTATCTCTGCTGTAAGTTTTGCTACTTTTATCTACTGAATCTACCTACTGAAGACTCTCAAGAGTCTTCTCCAACACCACAGTTCAAAAGAACTGATGCTTTTGAACTGTGATGTTGGAGAAGACTCTTAAGAGTCCCTGGGACTGCAAGGAGATCCAACCAGTCTACCTAAAGGAGCTCAGTCCTGAGTGTTCATTGGAAGGACTGATGTTGAAGCTGAAACTCCAATACTTTAGCCACCTGATGCGAAGAGCTGACTCATTCGAAAAGACTCTAATGCTGGGAAAGATTGAGGGCAGGAGGAGAAGGGGACGACAGAGGATGAGATAGTTGGATGGCATCACTGACTCAGCGGACATGGGTTTGGGTAGACTCTGGCAGTTGGTGATGGATAGGGAGGCCTGGGGTGTTGTGGTTCATGGGATCACAAAGAGTCAGACACGACTGAGTGACTGAACTGAACTGAACTATAAGTTTTGCTATTTTTATCTACTGAATCTATTTTGCCAGAAAAAAAGAAAAGAAACAAACAAAGAGAGATATCCAAGATTCTCTTATCCTTGCCGCTCATAAACAGAAAATTGAACCAGTTCAACTCCCTCTTCCTTTAATTATCTCCCAAATCTGCTTCTGTTTTGCATCCTCACTGCTTTAGTTTTAATGTCTTACCACTGCTAGCTTAGTCTAGTGAGTAGTCTGTGGCTACATTCCACGTTGCAATGGTTGTTTTTCTTTGATTCTGGTCCCATCCCTGAAAATCCTGATTCACTATATCTGGTGTAGAGCCTAAGATTTTCTATTTTAAGTAGCTTCCATGTGCTTACCATTGTTATGTTGAATGTAGGTCCAAGTCCAAAACCACTGACCTCAATTAGGAACTTGCTTATAATATAGGATATTCAATTTTATCTCATACTGAATGAACCATAATCTATAAAATGAGAAAACTGTTCCATATGTACATTAAGATGCGGTCAATACTGGATTGTGAAAATCCAACATGTTTAATCTTCCTGTTGAGTAGGATAAAATCCAAACTCTTTCACACTTGTCATGTAAGTTATTTAACAAGCTGGATATGATCTAATTTTATTCAATTTTATTTTCTGACAGTTTCCAAGTACAGGATCAAAACCAAATCAAAACAAAACATACACAATAGGCAACTATCAAGAAATTTTATAAATAGTGTCTATTTTCCTATCTTTATATTTATTTCTGAATTATTCTTCTTATTCAATAGAGCCCTTCTTCTTCGTAACTGTAATAGTGCAATCTTATTACTTTCCATCAAAACCTTATTTGAGTGCTCCTCCAGGAGAAAATCAAACTTTTCATTGCCTGCTCAAATCCTATAGTATTTCCTCTTAGAGCACCTAAAATATTATACCGGAATGTATTAATAAGAATTTTATAATTGTTAGTAAGTATAAATTCTTCATATGCAACTATATAAATATAACTTGAACAAGAGACTATAAAAACACTATATTCCCTTATAACAAAGACATTATATTCCTTTATTCACGTTAACGTATTGCTATTTTATTTAAAATGAATGTAAAACCAAGGAAGGCTGTTGTGAGTTTCTGTACCATTCCCCAGTAGCAATTAACATATACTCAATTTTTTTTCATACATCTATTTCTCCAGGGGACTATATGTCACAAGAGAAATCCATTACAATTACTGGGAAATAAAAATAGAATCCGTGTAATGAAGTCTAACTTTTTTCCTTTGTGTTTTAGTCTAGTTTCACCTGCTCATAGGATGCCCTTTGTAGAGGTCATGCACCTGGCACTTCAGATAGGAATTCCCCATGTGAAGTTTCTGCACCCAACACTTTAGCTTCCATGATCCTGTGCAGAAATGTTGCCCCCAACACTTTGATCTAGAATGCCCTGAGCAACATAGGTGTGCCCAATAGACAAGTACACCACTCTTCTCCCCTAATGACAAGAATCCTACAAAGCATCCCTGCCAATGAACTTTTGGGAAGAGTGTATACTCTAAAGCAGGAGTCCCCTACCCACTGGTCCACAGCCTTTTAGGAACCAAGCCACACAGCAGGAACTGACTGGTGTGGAAATAAGTAAAGCTTCATCTGCCACTCTCCATCATTCCCCCATGGCTCACACTACTGCCTGAAACATACACCTACCATCAATGAAAAAATTATCATCCATGAAACCAGTCCCTGGAGCCAAAAATATTAGGAAATGCTGCTCTAGAGCAGGAGCTCATACATCTGTATTCTCTGATCATAGAATAAAGCTTTTCTTTGCTTCTGAAAAAAACTCGGTCTCTTCTATTGGCACAAGCAACATCAAGAAGGAACTCTTGCTGGGGACAACTCATTGGCGGTTTGGGGGAGAGGACTGGTAACAAATTTTTGATGACTCAGGTGGGACTGACTGTGGCTCTTCTCCCTGCACCCACCCTCTAGACTCCAGACATGCTCAGGCCTCAGAGGGAGGATGGCTACGGCTTTGGCACTTGGATGCCTCCTACTTTGGATACTGAAGAATCCACTAATAGTTCAGTGCTGATTCCAAATTTCCCAAACCAGCAATCTTACTTGTGTCAAATCCTATAGCATTTGCATACCAACAAATCACTCTCTTTCCTCAGTAGTTTGACTTCTAAATTAAATCATTTTACGATCAGAACTGCAATGTCAAAGACAAAAGAAATGGGGTGACATTCCTTGTCTAGATTTTTATGCCTTCTTATATCAGAACGCAGGCCTTGAAAAGGGACATGGTCTCTCCTCCATTGAGATGATAGCAAAGACTAAGCCTCTACCAGTCCTTGACCTGCCCCCTTTCTGGTATGAAGGGAGTTCCTTTCATACCAGCCCCCTTTTCCCAGAATGCAGTTCAGAAAGTACATGAAGTGGGAATAATTACCAGCCAGTGTCCAACAACCTATGGAAAGTATTCCCTTTAAGGTAGGTCCCTGATAGAGAAGGGCTCATCCACATACCTATCCCATTTACCACTTCTGATTTGTATACCCAGAAAAGTCATATTGAGATGTTGAGGGAAGAAAAGCGTATCTGCATCTGATTAGAGGAAACTTTCATACACATGACCCCACCTGGGCTGAGATTCAGAGCCTCCTAAATGCACTGCTAACAGGGGAAGAAAAGGTCATAACATTTTGAAACGCCCAAGGGGAAACAGACAAAAAGAACAGAAACAGTGAAGGCCATGCCATTTACAGACCAAAGAATCAAGCAGTCCCAGATAACGAACCCAACTGGGACCACCTAGACAATGGATAAAGGGAAAGAAGACAGAGGCTGGCTTATTACAAAAACACTGTCTAAAGGGAATCTAGGCAGCAGGGGAAAAAAAAATCCTGCTAATCGGAAAAAGAAAAAGGAAATCAATCAGGAGCCAAAGGAAAACCCTTCAGTATTCCTAGAAAGCTAAAGAAATGCCTCTGAATCTATACTACTGACCTTTAGTCATTGGAAGGGAATGCCATCCTGAAGTCCTATGTTATTTCCAAAATATTAAAGACAAACTTCAGAAACGAAATACAATCAGGCACTCCTATCTTTTGCCTGGTGAAGGTCACCTACCAAGTGTTTAATAGCTGAGACATAGAGGAGAAAAAGTCAGAGGATAAAAACTAGAGGCAAGCCTGCCTACTGGCAGTTGATGGTTGGCACGGGAATCTGAACTAACCACCCACAGAGACTCTCATCTACAGTGAGGGACCCTCAATTCCCATCAAGGAATAGCCAGTCAAGGAAACTAGGTCCCAATCAGAGTGTCACATGTAAACAAGAGGGACACTGGAAGGAAGAATGTCCTCATTACCCCCAAAGGGGAATGGAAACAGCAGATTCTAGCCACTATCCTTAAAGTCATATGTGCCATGTGCTCAGTCATTTCCGGCTCTTTGTTACCCCCATGGACTGTCACCTACCAGGATTCTCTGTCCACTGAATTTTCCAGGCAAGAATACTGGAGTGGATTGCCATTTCCTACTCCAAGGAATCTTCTCTAAGAGTGATCACACCAGAGTCTCCTGGATCTCCTGCATTGCAGGTGGATTCTTTACCTGCTGAACCATGGGAGAAGCCCCAAAGTAAGATGGTCCTCAAAGTCAGATGGTCCAAATAGATGGAGAATAATTGGACCAAGAGGCTCCTGAGTTAGCACTCCAACTGACCCCCCAAAGAACCCAGAATGACATTTGACATAGGGAGAAAATCTGTCAAATTCTTAGTCAACTTAGTCAACACTGGTGCCACTTACTTGGTTATGAACAACAGATCAGACAAACTCTGTCACAAGCATTGTGAGCCATTAGGAAGCAAATTAGATGAACACATCCTCACCCATTCCTTCCCATATGTTCCCTAATGCCCTATACCCCTGCTAGAAGGGCTATATTATATAAATTGGAAGTTAATATTCACCTATTGGGAGATAAACTAAAGATTGGTGTTCCCCTAGACATGGGACACAAGATGATAATGTTAATGGCTGAGGACAAACTGCCCAGGACAAAGCAAGTTGATCTCACAGGAGTAAATCCCAAAGCCTGGGTCTAGGGATGGGTAGGTAGAACTATGGAAGCTCTTGTGATAGTCCATGGAGTATCTCTATGATAGTCTATTTAAAACCCGGACATATGACCCAAGAGAAAACAGTACACTGTCCATTGAGAGGCTTTACTGATCAGTGCCCCTGTTATACAGGGCCTAATTAATTGACCAGGGTCTTATTAAACCATGCCAATCATCCAATAAAACCCTCATTTGCCCCATAGAAAAACCCGATGGGGTATACTGGATGATACTGGACCACAGGGCAGTCAATTAAGCTACCAAAATATACATTCAATAGTTCCCAATCATTATACCCTGCTGGCCACTCTACTGTCCACCAGGACCTGGTGTTCTGTATTAAGTTTAAAACATGCCTTTTTCTATAGTTAATTAACAACACTGTTGCAAATTCCTGCCACAAATGTTCAAAAACTCACTCACTGTCTTTGAGGAAATTTTTAGCTCAAGATGACCTAAAACTGAGTTCCCTCACCCAGTATGTAGATGAAATTATGACCATCAATCTCACTAAGGAGATCTCTGACAAAAATGCTGTAACTGCTCTGAACCACCTAGCTAATGAAGGATATAGGGTGGCCAAGAAAAAGACCCAAACACTACAAACTAGGATGATCCATGAAGGTTTCATTCTCACAGAAGGTCAGAGAAGCCTAACCCAAGAAAGGAATATCTTTTCAGGCTCACACCTCCTAAAGCTAGCAGACAGGATTTCCAGGGGATGGCTGAGTTTTGACACATCTGGAACCCTAACTATGATCTAATAGTTAGGTCGTTATAGGAAAAGTTGAAAGGAAAGGATGATGATCCTTTTTGAATGAAATTCCAAATGTGAAAGGACCTTACAAGAATTAAAAAAAAAAAAAGCCATTATTTCAGTTATTCTGCAGATCAAAACTAAAATGAGGTATCATTTCACATTTGTCAGGATGACCATCATTAAAAAGATCTACAATCAATAAATGCTGGAGAGGGTGTGGAGAAAAGGGAACCCCCTCACACTGTTGGTAGGAATTTAAATTGATCCAGCCACTCTGGAGAACACTATGGAGGTTCCTTACAAAAACTAAGAATTAAACTATCGTATGACCCAGCAACCCCACTACTGGGCAAATATCCTGAGAAAATCACAGTTAAAAAATAAACATGTATCCCAATGTTTACTGTAGAACTATTTACAATAGCTAAGACATAGAATCAACATAGATCTCCATCAACAGATGATCATATAAATAAGATGTGGTACGTATATACCATTACTCAGATATAAAAAGGAAGGAAATTGGGTCATTTGTAGTGATGTGGGTTTATACCCAGTATGTCATACAGAGTAAAGTAGGTCAGAAAGACAACAACAAACATCATGTATATTAATACCTGTATTTGAAATTTAGAAAAATGGTACTGGTCAACCTATTTGCAGCACAGGAACAGAGATGGAGAGAATGGACCTGTGGACATGGCAGAAAGGAAAGGGAGCAGCGTCGACATATATACACTACTATGTTTAAAATAGATAGCTAGTTAGAAGTTGCTGTACAGTACAGGGAGCTCAGTCAGTGCTCTGTGAGAATCTAAGGAGTGGGGTGGGTGTGGGGTGGGAGGGAGGCTCAAGAGGGAAGGGATATATATACATGGCACCCCACTCCAGTACTCTTGCCTGGAAAATCCCATGGATGAAGGAGCCTCATAGGCTGCAGTCCATGGGGTCACTAAGATTCAGATACTACTGGATGACTTCACTTTCACTTTTCACTTTCATGCACTGGATAAGGAAATGGCACCCCACTCCAGTGTTCTTGTCTGGAGAATCCCAGGGACAGGGGAGCCTGGTGGGCTGATGTCTATGGGGTTGCACAGAGTCGGACAGGACTGAAGTGACTTAGCAGCATAGCAGATTCACGTTGTTATTTGGCAGGAACTAATATAACATTGTAAAGCAATTATAGTCCAATTTAAAAAAAAATAAATAAATTTAAAAGCCATTACTTCAGGTCCCTTCCCTGGCCCTCCCATATTTAGCTTAATCCTTTGACCAAAAAATCACCAAAATGTGACCAGGAAGACAGAGCCCCAGCACTGAACCTCGACGTCAGGGCACTCTTCTCTATAGGCAAAGATCAAAAATATATTCATTTTTAGGAAAAAAAAAATGGCATCTGATCATTACTCTAGCTAATATTTGGCTCATGCAACCTAAATTGTCTGATGAACTTTGTCTCCAAAAAGTTAGACAAATGGTGGTTGCTCATTTAGGGTTGCACAGAGTCGGACACAACTTAAGTGACTTAGCAGCAGCAGTAGCAGAAATACAAACATCTAGGGCTGAGGTCTGCTGACAATGAAACCATCAAATGGCACCTGGGGAGAAATTCCATTCCTATACCTGGTGTTATGATGACCCCTGAAATCAACAGGGAACAGTTACAGAAGAGGAACTTTCATCCCTTAAGAATGAGGAACAGGACAAAAGACAGAAGGGATCTGTCCATGGAAAAGCCTATTAACAATTCCCAGAGAAGAAAAGCAGAATCTGGGTAATAAAATCAAGTCTAACCTTTCTCTCTCTCTCTCTCTCTTTTTTTTTCCTTTGTGCTTAGTTATAGTTTCTCTTGCTTATAGTGCCTTGCATACAGAGGGCTTGCCCCTCGCCTTTCAGACCAGAGTTCTTTCTGCTATAAGGACTGACGTCTCAGCTCAGGAACCAGATTTAAAACCTGTGCAGGACTTTCAATCTAAGATGGCGGCAGCGGGTTTTGTATAAGGAGTCTGTGCCTGGCACTGCGATCTGGGGTCTGAGCTGTCCACAGCTGAAATGGCCTCTGGAGATTTCCATCCCCTCCTCTCACTGGTGAGATCTCTACAAAGCAGCCCCACCGACAGCCTGTGGAGAGAGCCAGTGCTCTAGTGTGCTAAGTGCATGCTAAATCACTTCAGTAGTGTCTGACTCTATGCAACCCTATGCACCATAGCCCGCCAGGCTCCTCTGTCTACGGGATTGTCCAGGCAAGAATTCTGGAGTGGATTGCCATGCCCTCCTCCAGGGGTCAAACCTGTGTCTCTTAGGTCTCCTGCATTGGCAGGAAGCTTCTTTACCACTGGTGCGACGCGGGAAGCCCCGGATGCTCTAAAGCAGGTATCTAATGTCTGATGCTCTGAAGTGGAGCTGATGTAATAACAACAAGAAATAGAGTGCACAGTAAATGTAACACACTTGAGTCACCCTGAATACATACCCCTCGACCCTGTCTATGGAAAAATTTCCTTCCACAAAATCAGCCCCTGGTGCCAATAAGACTGGGGGCAGCTTCTCTAGAGCACAAGTCCACACCACTCCATTCTCTGATCAGAGAATAAAATGCTCTCCTTTACATCTGAATCAAAATCAGTCTTCTAGTGGGGCAAGTAACACGAGGCAGAAAGAGCCTTGCTAGGCACTGACTTGGGAAAGCGGATAACATATATACTCTCAGAAAAAGAGAACATGTCTTATCCATCTTTGTCCATCCACCCAGCATAGGATCTGGAAGATGGTCCATGCTTAAAATATGTGTGCATAAATGAAGTGATATCACGGCAAACAAACAAAAAAACACTGAAAATTTTATTATTCATATCACTCCATGAATGTTTCTGTTGCTTGAATCCAATAAAGAGCAACTTTAAGTTCGTGTTATTCTCAGTAGTCTTTTATTTTTGAGAATGTATATCTTGCTAAATTTATTTTTTAAATCTGTATATATTAGATTAGAGATATATTAAGTGACTTTAGAATAAAAAGTTCTGTTACCATGCATTGTTCAATAATGCATTGTTCATGTATTGTTTGCTTCGAATTCAAACACACTTTTCACATATAAACATAAAAATGTATAAAATGTCATCCAAATGACTGCTACTCAAAAACTAACAGTTTTTCAAAAGAGGCTATGTGAATGAAAATAAAGGGCAAATGTGGTAAAAAGAAAGAGGCAACAAAAATTGAAGATGAGAAGTCCTGTGCAAATATGTCAAGAAATGATGAGCTTGGGAAGACCAAAATGGTGGAACAAAATGTTTATGATCAATACAGTCTCATCTGTCCCTGAACCATAGTGCTGGATGAAAATCAGTTTCCTACATATTGAAAATCTCCCACATGTCAAGAACTTTAAAACCTGGGCTTACTAAGAAATTAAAGTGAGTACCTAAAAACAGGATAAATGAAGTGAAGTTTATGCTGATTTGAATATAATTTTGTTTTGAAAACAAAAAAAAACATTTTTTCTTAAAGTACATTGTTTGGAATTAAATAGCATGCAATAAGTTAGGAAGGAGATATATAATTTAAAACTCCAAACAATTTAAATAATTTTATTGCATAGAAATGCTCAGTAAAATAATATATTAATAAAAATAGAATAACACAGGAAGCAATAAGACCACATGTCCCGCATTTTAAAATCAGTCCTTTTCATTAATTCATTTAAAGTAAATGAACATAGAAAATATCCCTTTATGTCAATCAGCCTGGAGGATGTTCTCTGAGTGATGAGTGAAGCAATTTTTGCTCACATGTTAGTGAGGCCTGAAGTCCATAATAAGACCAGGAAGAGCTCACTCATCACTTACTTTGAGTGTGACACTTAATTAAAACTAAAATATTGTGAAGTGGTAACTAAGTCCAAGTTCTACATCCAATCCAAGTTTATTTCAACAGACACCACTTAGACATGTAAGTTATTAGCTGCCTGATGAAACCAGCAAAGAACATCAGGCAAATTTTGAATCACTGATTACATTATGCATTAATAAATTAAATTATGGGAGAGTGTTTGCACTGGAATTAGTTCCTATGTCTCTGGATGCCTACATAAGGGCTTTGTCTACTCCAAGTGTGTGAAGTTTCTCTCCAGTTTAAGGCTAGCTTAAATCTTATTTATAAGCCTGACAAATCAGAATTCAAACATCTGTTATACAACAGTTCAGCCAGAATATTTTGCCTCCCTGAGTGATACTATAGCAAGGGCTATTCAAACATTACCTTGTTTGCCAGCCTACCTTGATATACATTGTCAGAAAATGTGAAACCCATCAGCCTATTGCAAATGCTACTATGAAATAGTGCAGAAAAAAAGAAAGAAAGAAAGAAACAACACCTTCCTCAGTTTTAGGAACAAAAATGTTTTAAAGCAGAAGCATTAAAATGAGAAGCCAATGAAAGATGTCACCGTTAATGTGAGAGGATACCAATTTCCTCTGTGTAGTGCAAATCATAAAACTCCTAGAACATGTGCACATTATGTAATGAGTCCAAAATATTTCTATAGGCTTCTTTGAAGTAATCAATTTTTGAAAAAACAGTACAAGGCACGAGCCATATTTTTGTTTTTAAAATTTTCAATAGCACCTGGTAACAATGAATTATAAGAATAAGATTGATGTTTATAATTCAAAGATATATGCAATGATTTATTCATTGAGTTGTTCACTCAGTAAACATGTATGGAAATACTAAGTCAATTTGCTTGAACACATACATAAAGTTTGCTGTTATATAACTACATTGATAATATTGCACAAGGCTGAAATATTTCCACTTTCATGAAATAAGAGATTGATATATTTAAAAAGCCAACAGCAGTCGTATTTCTTAGGCTTCCAAGTCCATTGTAGCATAACTATATTTTATGGCCAGGGGCATTTATACTTAGTTTAATACTAAATATTACAAAAATAAGCATATTTTACAAAAGATGTATATATAGAGATATGAAGGTAATACTGGAGAAATTTTAAAAGGGCAAATTAGTTTTGATGGTTAAATATAGACAAAATCTTTATTCCTCCAGTAAAAGCATTTTAGGATCACAGAATCTTATATTATTATATCCTAAAGGTGCCTATAGTATTTCTATTGCAGCAATCCCAGGTTATAGGTGAGAAGAGGAACCAGAAGGTTTATGTGTTTCTGATCTTTAGGATAATTCAGAGGTGGATCTATGCTTTGACTACTAATCTCAAGCCTGAACTAACCTGGGATTGAACCTGGGTCTCCCATACTGCAGGTAGACCTTTACCATCTGACCCACCAGGGAAGCCCATGCATGCTAAGTTGCATCAGTCATATCTCAACTCTGTGCGACCCTATGGACTATAATCTGCCAGGCTCCTCTGTCTGTGGGATTCTCCACATGAGAGTATTGGAGTCGGTTGCCATGCCCTCCTTCATGGGATCTTCCTGACCCAAGAATGGAACCTGCACTTCTTATGTCTCCTGCATCGGCAGTTGGGTTCTTTATCACTAGTGCCACCTGATTTTAGATCTCCAAAATTCTTGTGCTATTCTGTTGAAGAATTTGAGGGTAGGAGCAGGTTGGTTCAGTTCAGTTCAGTTCAGTCGCTCAGTTGTGTCTGACTCTTTGTGACCCCATGAATTGCAGCACGCCAGGCCTCCCTGTCCATCACCATCTCCCAGAGTTCACTCAAACTCACGTCCATCGAGTCGGTGAAGCCATCCAGCCATCTCATCCTCTGTCGTCCCCTTCTCCTCCTGCCCCCAATTCCTCCCAGCATCAGAGTCTTTTCCAATGAGTCAACTCTTCACATGAGGTGGCCAAAGTACTGGAGTGTCAGCTTTAGCATCATTTCTTCCAAAGAACACCCGGGACTAATCTCCTTCAGAATGGACTGGTTGGATCTCCTGGCAGGCCAAGGGACTCGCAAGAGTCTTCACTAACACCACAGTTCAAAAGCATTAATTCTTCAGCGCTCAGCTTTCTTCACAGTCTAACTCTCACATCCAAACATGACTGCTGAAAAACCATAGCCTTGACTAGACAGACCTTTGTTGGCAAAGAAATGTCTCTGCTTTTGAATATGCTATCTAGGTTGGTCATAACTTTTCTTCCAAGGAGTAAGTATCTTTTAATTTCATGGCTGCAATCACCATCTGCAGTGATTTTGGAGCCCAAAAAGTTAAAGTCTGACACTGTTTCCACTGTTTCCCCTTCTATTTCCCACGAAGTGATGGGACTGGATGCCATGATCTTCGTTTTCTGAATGTTGAGCTTTAAGCCAACTTTTTCACTCTCCACTTTCACTTTCATCAAGAGGCTTTCTAGTTCCTCTTCACTTTCTGCCATAAGGGTGGTGTCATCTGCATACCTGAGGTTATTGATATTTCTCCCAGCAATCTTGATTTCATCTTGCACTTCTTCCAGCCCAGCGTTTCTCATGATGTACTCTGCATATAAGTTAAATAAGCAAGGTGACAATATACAGCAAGTTGGTCACCTCTTCAGAATGGAGGAAAAGAATCAGGGATAGGAAGGATAAGATAACTTACCCCTTCTCCCACATTTCTGAGTGAATCAGAAGAGAGATGAATAGTTTTTACTTGGCAGGATGCATAGTTTTATAGCATGATTTCCTAGCTTGGGATAAAATAATAGACAGAGATGTTCCGCAGATTGAAAGGAAGGCTGAAATCAGAGACATTAGGGCCCACAATTGTGTGTGCCCTGTGTTTAAGAGGAAAGGGACTCTATAGAAAGAAGTTATGCATCAACCTTGCAAAGGAAAAAAAAAAAAAGTCAGTGAGGCACAATCAGTACAAAAGAGAACCAGAAATAGTATTACCCTTTTGTCCAAGACTCCTGTGTGTTGTGGGAAGGTGTAACGCCCAGAAGGCCCCACATCTCATGAAACAGAAAGTAGCTTTTGCCATTAGGCTTGCTGTGGGGGTTCTCTGATGAGAGGTAAATCCAGGAGTAGAATAGAAAACGTAGATTAACTCTGAGAAGTCAACAGTACCAACAGCACCTGAGGTGGCGATGAGGCAGCATGAGAGAAGCCCTTGTCCCTGACCAAGTCATGAGTACAAACCATGTACTTGCCAGCCATTTATTTTAAGATAGCAGTTCAAGAGGTCAGGAACCCAAAACAATAACAAAACTAAAAACCAACAAAAAATAAACCAGAAAACAACAAAACACTCAACTCCTCAAAAAATAAAATAAAGAAAACCTGCAACTGAAGCCAAGACCAGACGATAAGCATGTACCATAGCAGTCTCCACCCAACAATGACACCTATGCACACTCACTTGCTCAGTCATGTCCAGCTCTGCGACCCCATGGACTATAGCCTGCCTGGCTCCTCTGTCCACGGGATTTTCCAGGCAAGAATGCTGGAGTGGGTGCCATTTCCTTCTTCAGGGCATTTTCCTGACCCAGGGATCGTACCCACATCTTCTGCATCTCCTGCATTGGCAGGCAGATTCTTTACCATTGAACCACCTGGGAAGCCAAACAATGATGACTGACATGCTAAAATTTCCAGTCCTACCAGAAAGCTTTAAATTTTGTGGATGTATGCACAAAAAATACAATAATTTCTGGTGCTCATTTCCATAATAATCTATTTCTCTGGTGAATGGTAGGAAATTTGGTACCCTTTAAGTTGGTATAAAATTTGAAGCTTTCTTTTTATTAAAAAAAAAAAAAAAGAAAGTCTACTGCTCCAGTCACTATATGCAGAAAACTGTGGACTAGACAAAGATTATTATAATGTAATAAATATAACTTTCAAATAACCATATTTCTCAGTAAATACTAAGAAAAATTATAATATTATCAAAGTGATTCATTTCTGTCAAACTAGTATGGTGGTAAACACAGATTATTGTATCTCATGAGCTTCAAATTCTGTCACATGGAAGTATGACTCTTTCCCCAACTGGTCCACCTGAAGAGCTGCTATATATATGCCAGAAATCTCAGACTTGTTTCATCCAACCCTTCTTCTCCAACATGGCAAGCTGACAAGCTTCTATTCCTTATCTTCTCTTTGATCTTCCAGAATTTGTTTTCCTTTCTTTCCCTTTCCTTGCACCCAAGGCTCCTTGAGCATCCTACTCTAATTAACCACATATGCAGGGTAATTATTTGTTTATATGGTCCTACCTCTAACTACAATACAATTTGTTCTGAGAAAGATTAATTCCTTACTTAATTTACTACCCCCATGGAATACTGAAGGTATCTATTACAGTTCTTAAATAATGAATATACATGAGTTGAATGATTTTTTAAATCATTATATTTAAGTCTAAATTTTGCAAATAAAAAAGATGCAAATCCAATCATTACACCTGTTCCCAGACAGGTGAGGGTACTTATTTATATGTTGTTAAAGAATTCCTAGAATCATATTTCATTTAAATGTCTAACAAATAATAAAAGAAAACTGAACATACACTATTTGACTGGTTGATCAATTGCAAAGAAAGATGACCAACACTGTATCAGTGAGTTCTATGCTAGATCTCAGAATCAAAATAAGACCCTCATCTATTTATCAATCTTTTTCATTCAAACATTCTACATCTCAGGCAACTGACCAAATTGTATGGGTGATAAAATTCTTTTACTTTGACGTTTTATGACCTAACTTAGTACCTTAACAGAAGTGAAGAAATATTATTCTTAGTATACACTGTATATACATGTACATACACATATATACTTTAAAATAGAATGTCAACAGTTAAAAATACACATATACAACTCATAACATTGTTACCTAAGTTGCTTTTCAATATAATTATATTCTGTGAATATGTATTATAGCTGTTTTAATACTTCATCTGTCAGTTCCTTCAGATACCAGTCCAAGGGGCAGGAAACTGACCAGAGCCCAAACCATGCAGGCAAGTCAAGATCAAGAGAATGAGTCTATGGTTTTCCATAATATCTGGAAGTTTACGTCCACCAAACATGTGTGAGGATAGCTGGCTCATAAAAATCAACAGTTATGTACTCTCTCTGTTACATCTCTTGTTCCGGAATTCTTTTTTTTATTTTCTGTACCATACCACTTAGTCTAGTAAAAATTTTTAAGATAATGTTAGATTTCTCATGCCCTTACAGCCTCAGATAGCTAACAAACTGCTATAATTACAGCTCAAAGATTCCCAAGGCCACATTGCCTGGCTGCAGAGATTCCTGAAGTTTCTGTCTCCTACACAGAATAGGGGATACAATCATGTGAACCGTTTACCTTACTCTCTACTTCTCTGGCAGAAGGGAGTGTTTGGCTGTCAGTTCTGTGATTACTCCAGCGAACAGCTTTTGTTGCTAATCTCCAGAGAAATTTGGTTGCATTCCAACTCAATCCATCACTTAATTTTACAAGCCAAAGTACTTGCAGTTTAATTGCAATCCCAGGCAAGTGTTTTCTTTTTTCATGACTTGTTTAACTAAAAGACTGAAACAGTGCAAAGTTCTCTTCTTACATACACAAAGCTTATAATAATGACCTGCAGGACTGGCCATCTTAAATCACCACAGAGCTCCACTCTACTTTAGCGGCTTGATTAAAAAGATGAATGGTTGCAGGTTCAATTCAGGAAAGTCAAGGAAAGGAACATATAATGACCTCTTCAAAGATGGCCTTGACAAAGAACACAGGACTATCCCTTTTCTAGTTTTAATGAATACACACCACTCAAGGTCACTACCCTTTCTGTAATGTTTCCTGGAGCTTGACTTGCAAGGTATTAGAGTCTCAACTGGATGATGATTATGGGTATATCTAATGCACAAGCATGACTTCTAAATGTTCTTTAACAAGTTAGTACTTAAATCTCTAGGCTAGCAACTATTGAATATATACTTGAAAAATATTGTAAATTTTTCTTTAGATTAGACTTTGGTTAGCCTCTAGTCTCTGCATTTGGATGTATAGTCCTTGAGGAATGCACCTCATTATATACAGGTGGAACTTTACAACAACAACATATGAAGAAAGGATTCTGTCTCAGTATCCTAATGTGGGAGACTCCAATAACCAAGGATATCCAACCGTTCATTTTGTCTGCAAGATCTCTGCAGTCCATCATCAACATTATGCCATCCAGGTAAAATAATTTACCTCAATATGCAAGGAAAAGGACTAGTGTGGTTCTCAATAACATCTATTGTGTTCTAATAGTTGAAAATATTATTTCTGCCTCCCCCCCCCATATTAAGCTACCTTTAGGTGAACTGAATGTGTTTGTGCCCCCTCCAATATTTATTTGTTGAAATCCTAATTCCCAATAAGACGGTAGTAGGAAGCAGGGCCTTTGGTGATCAATCAGATCATGAGAGTGGCACCTTTCTGATGGCATTAGTGACCATATAAAAGGCAGCCCAAATAATTCTCTTACTTTCTTTCCATCACATGAAGATACATCAAGTAAGCAGTATGCAATCTGGAAGAGAGATCTCATCAGACCTGATCAGGCTGGAATCCTGATCTTGGACTTTCAGCATCTAAAACCATAAGGAATAAACATTTCTTGTTTAAGCCACCCAGTGTCCAGTACTTTGTTACAGTAGCTGGAACTAAGACATACCCTAACCCAGTGAACCTACACTACTGAAAGTATGGCTTCAGACATGGGCTGAGGTAGGGCCATACAGTTATATTAAGGAAGCAGTTACCCCAATGTCAATCATTACCATGTTTAAGGGCAACATTTTCAATGAAACAATATTCTGGGGGAAAGGCAATTGCTGAAGGAGTCTGGCATCGTGGAATATTTAGGCTTCATTGCCACCGCCTGGAGTAGGCAGGGTATAGCTCAGCCTATGCAAATGCAATGGGCACCACATACATGTATGGGAACCAGCTAAATGGTAAGGGCCATTCTAGTTAGTAGGATTACCTCTGAAGAAATGAAACAAGAGATCACTGCCTTTGTGAAGTTTACATTCTAGAAAGAGTGACAGGCAGCTGAACTTGTAAAATAAGTAAATTATATATTAGAATGTTATTGGTGCTTTGGAAAAAAGGGAATGCATAACATATTATCAAAAATACCTTGACAGAGTGTTAGAGTCAAATACTTTCAAAGGCTTCTTGTCATATAAGCTGAAACACCATAGGTTAAAGGATATGACATAATGGTAGCAGTGGATTACTCCCTCCCAGCCACAGGGCTGAAATGAAGATGCAGATGTAAGTGCTGACATCTTAGGGCATTCACATCATAGTGAAGGCTTGTTTGATTAAAACAGCCATCTTTAGATCCTAGGAGGGAAAGTTGTTAGCAAAGAATGATACCAGCAAGATATCTTCAGTCTCTTTAATAATTAGGGCACACTTCACAAAGAGGTCTTAGACCTATAGTAAGCTATGGTGGGTTGTAATATATACAGGCATCTGATATCAGTTCTAAGACTAAGACCAGTCCCAAAAGGCATAAGGGTATATTACAACCTCAGCCTTAAAATGACTGTAGGATACAAATTTTTCCACTGTGTGCTAGCCATGTTGTCGATATCATTCTGATAGCTTGGAGTTTGTTCTATCCAATATTTCTCCAAACTTTTCTTGAAATGTCTATTATAACACACACACACACACACAAACTCTTACCAAAGGAGAGACTGAAGGCACACAGGTTGGGAATAACATCTGTCTCTTTACATATCAGATAAACAAACCAACCTTGTCACAGATGCAGGACCTATCACTCTGACTCAGGAGAAATCACAGAAATGGTCCTCTCATTCTAACACCCTGCACACACTTCATGTGTGTTTACCCTGCTTTAGAGATAACTTGCTCTTAACTCCAAACAGACAACTGAAGAAGCGAAGTATATCAATAGTAGAAAAGGGCAAACTTCAGCAAATGGCATGGTCAGAAAGTTATAGTCCAGATTGATTGGTTATGTTACAGTCTTTAAAACCAACCTCTTTCCAAAAGATCCTCCAGACAAAGGGACGTGAGGGAAAAGATATCACAATTGGTTAACATGCCATTTTCTGACCACGGATACCCATGACCTAGCTGGCAAATAAAAATTCAAGCCACAAAAACAGCCTCAATTACAATAGGCAATTGGCCTAGATTCTTAAGACATAGTTAAGAGTTATTGGGAGTCTAGGCTGTAGCATCAGTCTCAAGCAAGAAAACCTAGCTAATAAGAAAATAAAATACAATAAAAAAGGAAATAACATTTTGGACTACTATGATTTTCAGACTCCTGCAGTTGAACCCTTTTCTTGACACAAGCTTTTGATCAGTGCTTTTGGTATGACTAAACTTTGTATTCTTCTTTTTGATTCTTGGCCTTGGGCATCCTGCCAAAGTTTTGGATTTTATAATCCCAATACGTTTTGAAATTTCTTATATCTTCACATGAGAATCAATATATTTCTCTGAGGTATGGTGTCAAAACTTGCACTCATAATTACTAATAACTCTCACAAATCTTCGCCCATGGCCTAGAATCCCAGTACCTAAGCTCATTGCTTGATATCTACAAGTTCAAGATGCTGTCATTTTAAGTTTTAATAATTTACTGGTATAAAAACACAGTAGCTTTCTAAAGATTGGTTGTTTTTAGGATGATTCTTTTAAATGGTATTTATTGAAGACTTACCATGTAAAGAATAAATTGTTAAGATTACTAAAAAAAAAAAAAACAGCTTGAGCTTGAATTAAGTAATTGGTATTAGTTCATCCACCTCACCATTAAGTGAAGGATACATCATAAAATGAAATAGTCACACTTTATTAGGAACCTTTGTAAAACAATAGCATGAACATATTCTGTGTTTCTGGTCATTCTCTTTGAAAGCAAAATTAAGTTTTAAAAAGAGGAAGAAAATGATGAGATGATACTTAAACTAATTTATCTGAGAACATGAGACATAACCAGCCATATTAATATTCAGGAAAGAAAATAAGGGGAAGGAGGGGGAAAAAAGGGCACAATCAAAGTATGATATCAGTAAAAAGTTCATATTAATATTAACAGTATTGTGGACTGATTATAGAAGAAGCAGGGCAATAATCTAGTTATTCAGCAATCAGAACTGCAGAGAAGGGAAAAAAATGCCCCTGCTGCTAAGTCACTTCAGTCATGTCCGACTCTGTGTGACCCCACAGATGGCAGCCCACCAGGCTCTGCCGTCCCTGGGATTCTCCAGGCAAGAACACTGGAGTGGGTTGCCATTTCCTTCTTCATTGCGTGAAAGTGCAAAGTGAAAGCGAAGTCGCTCAGTCACATCCTACTCGTAGTGACCCCATGGACTGCAGCCTACCAGGCTCCTCCATCCATGGGATTTTCCAGGCAAGAGTGCTGGAGTGGCTTGCCATTGCCTTCTCGAAAAATGCCCCTAGAACATGGAAAAATTAGAATCAAGAATACAAAGAATGGGGTGGAAAGGTCAGTTTTTTCCAGTGGTTTTGGACATTAGGAGATTTGACAATTTAGAGCCAGACTGTGGTAATACTTCTTATGCCATAAATAGGTTGACGATCTATATACATACGTGTATGTGAGACAGACTAAGTAGAAGTCTTGGACCTGGCTTAGCAGCAGGAAAACAATATTTCTGCAGGGAGAGAAAAGGAGAAAGAAAGGGAGGAAAGGAATGGGAAGGAGAAGAAAAAGGAAAAGAAAAGCTTTGGAAGTTTGACAGCAGATGACTTCATTTCATTTTAATTTTGGCTACTAGTTACCCAGTATAATTTCATAAGTGTTTATGAACACAAAGTGTACAGGAATGGGAATTTGTATTTGTTACACTACTTGATACAAAACACATGATATTTAAGTTATTAAGCAAAATTATTTATGTCACTCTTTTTTGTTTTGTGTTGGATCTTATTTATTTATTTTAAAATTTTCCTGTGTTAATTCTCGGGCATGGGGTAGCTCTTCTTGGCCACCACCCCTGACCTCGTGCATGGGGTAGTTCCTCTCAGCGCTCTATTCAGAAGGTACAAAATGCACGTGCAGGTAACAATGGGTCGAATGGGCTCTAAGCCCGGCGGGCTGAGAGGAGCTGCCCCAGAGCAGGGCTGCACTTTGCTGGAGACTCATGAAGAGATACTCCATATCTAAAGTAAGAGAGACCCAAGTGAGATGGTAGTCATGAGAGAGGGCATCAGAGATCAGGCAGACTGAAACCACAATCACAGACAACTAGTCAATCTGATCATATGGACCACAGCCTTGTCTAACTAAATGAAACTAAGCCATGCTGTGTGGGGCCACCCAAGACAGACGGGGCATGGTGGAGAGGCCTGACAGAATGTAGTCCACTGGAGATGGGAATGGCAAACCACTTCAGCATTCTTGCCTTGAGAACCCCATGAACAGTACTAAAATGAAAAAGATAGGACACTGAAAGATGAACTCCCCAGGTTGGTAGGTGTCCAATATGCTACTGGAGATCAGTGGAGAAATAACTCCAGAAAGAATGACGGGATGGAGCTAAGGCAAAAACAATACTCAGTTGTGGATGGGATTGGTGATAGAAGCAAGGTATGATGCTGTAAAGAGCAATATTGCATAGGAACCTGGAATGTTAGGTCCATGAATCAAGGCAAATTGGAAGTGGTCAAACAGGAGATGACAAGAGTGAGCATCAAAATTCTAGGAATCAGCTAACTAAGATGGACTGGAATGGGTGAATTTAAGTAGGATGACCATTATATCTACTACTAATTCTAGGGGCATGAATCCCTTAGAAAAAATGGAGTATCCATCATAGTCAACAAAAGAGTCCAAAATGCACTACTTGGATGCAACCTCAAAAACGACAGAATGATCTCTGTTCATTTCCAAGGCAAATCATTCAATATCACAGTAATCCAAGTCTATGCCTCAACCAGTAATGCTGAAGAAGCTGAAGTGGAACAGTTCTATGAAGACCTACAAGACCTTCTAGAAATAACACCCCCAAAAGATGTCCTTTTCATTATAGGGGACTGGAATGTAAAAGTAGGAAGTCAAGAAACAAATGGAGTAATAGGCAAATTTGGCCTTGGAGTACAGAATGAATCAGGGCAAAGGCTAATAGAGTTCTGCCAGGGGAACTCACTGGTCATAGCAAACACCCTTTTCCAAAAACACAAGAGAAGCCTCTACACATGGACATCACAGGATGGTCAACACTGAAATCAGACTGATTACATTTTTTGCAGCCAAAGACGTAGAAGCTCTATATAGTCAGCAAAAACAAGACCAGGAGCTGACTGTGGCTCAAATCATGAACTCCTAATTGCCAAATTCAAACTGAAATTGAAGAAAGTAGAGAAAACCACTAGACCATTCATGTATGACCTAAATCAAATACCTTATAACTATACAGTGGAAGTGAGAAATAGATCTAAGGAACTAAATCTGATAGACAGAGTGCCTGATAAACTATGGACGGAGGTTCATGACATTGCACAGGAGACAAGAATCAAGACTATATACAAGAAAAAGAAATGCAAAAAAAGGCAAAATGGCTGTCTGAGGAGGGCTTACAAATAGCTGTGAAAAGAAGAGAAGTGGAAAGCAAAGGAGAAAAGGACACATATACCCATTTTAATGCAGAGTTTCAAAGAATAGCAAGGAGAGATAAGAAAGCCTTCCTCAGTGATCAGTGCAAAGAAATAGAGGAAAAAAATAGAATGGGAAAGACTACAGATCTCTTCAAGAAAATTAGAGATAGTGAGAGTGAAAAGGAGAATGAAAAAGTTGGCTTAAAACTCAACATGCAGAAAACAAAGATCATGGCATCTGGTCCCATCACTTCATGAAAATAGATGTGGAAACAGTTGAAACAGTGGCTGACTTTATTTTGGGGGGCTCCAAAATCACTGCAGATGGTGATTGCAGCCATGAAATTAAAAGACACTTACTCCTTGGGAGGAAAGCTATGACCAACCTAGACAGCATATTTAAAAGCAGAGACATTACTTTGCCAACAAAGGTCTGTCTAGTAGAGGCTACAGTTTTTCCAGTAGTCATGTATGGATGTGAGAATTGGACTATAAAGAAACCTGAGAGCAGAAGAATTGATGTTTTTGAACTGTGGTGTTGGAGAAGACTCTTGAGAGTTCCTTGGACTGCAAGGAGATCCAAACAGTCCATCCTAAAGGAAATCAGTCCTGAGTGTTCTTTGGAAGGAATGATGTTAAAGCTGAAACTCCATACTTTGGCCACCTGATGCGAAGAACTGACTCATTGGAAAAGACCCTGATGCTGGGAAAGGTTGAGGGCAGGAGGAGAAGGGGACAACAGAGGATGAGATGGTTGGATGGCATCATGGACTCAACGGACATGGGTTTGGGTGGACTCCGGGTGTTGGTGATGGACAGGAAGGCCTGGCATGCTGCACCTCACGGGGTCGCAAAGAGTCGGACACAACTGAGCGACTGAAGTAAAATGAACTGAACCGAACTATGTAACTCTCTTTAGTTTGTTTCAGTCTCTTCTATAATCCAATGCTTCCTTTCTGTTTTTTTCTCTAAATAACATATTTAGATAGCAGGCAAAGCAAAGACAGAGTTATGGGATGATATATTTATCTTTTTAAGAATATTTCTAAGCTAATGTATGTTAGAGAAAGTTAGCATTTAGCTTGTTTTTTTAACAATTTTCTTTTTATTTAGTCCAAAATATTTTCTTTTTTAAAAAATATAGATTGATTTATTTTAATTGGAGGTTAATTACTTTATAGAAAGCTTTATTAAGTGACATATAATTAAAAAAATCACACTGCATTAATTATTTTTCCCATGAGTTGGCATAGTTGAGACAGGTGTTCAAAAGAATCATGTACTTGGCTTAATCTAGTTCTGCACTTGTGGAAAACATATTATTTCATAAGCAATAAGCAATTACTATTATGTAATATTAGGGTAACTCTAGAGAAATACCTAGGATCAAACCTTTGTGTAAATGAAATACAACTGTATCAGAAAGGGAATTTATTATTTTTATATCTAAAATAATCCTAATTATTATACTGGATGAAATTGAATATACTTAATAACATTCACAGATTAAGTGAAAAAGTGAAAAATTTAAGTTGAAATTTTCTGTCAGAGATTACAAATAGATACTCTATGGTAGAGAATGGCCATTTGAAATGTTTTGTTTGAGGTGGATGAAACTGGAGCCTATTATACAGAGTGAAGTAAGCCAGAAAGAAAAACACCAATACACTATACTAACACATATATATGGAATTTAGAAAGATGGTAATGATAACCCTCTATGTGAAATAGCAAAAGAGACACAGATGTATAGAACGGACTCTTAGACTCTGTGGGAGAGGGAGAGGGTGGGATGATTTGGAAGAATGGCATTTAAACATGTATATTATCAGGTAAGAAATGAGTTGCCAGTTTGGGTTTGATACAGGATACAGGATGCTTGGGGCTGGTGCACGGGGATGATCCAGAGAGATGATATGGGGTGGGACGTGGGAGGGGGGGTTCAGGATTGGGAACCCATGTACACCCGTGGCTGATTCATGTCAATGTATGGAAAACCAATACAGTATCGTAAAGCAAAATAAAGTAAAAATAAAAATTTAAAAAAAAAAAAAAGAAATGTTATGTTTGGTCCACAATACTGTTAAAAAATGAATTTGAATGTCTTGGGAGAGGTCATTCATACTCAGGTTTTCAAGGTTTCTATCTTTCTTCACTCATGTTCCATAGCAGGGTCTGTATAATCATTAAACTTCCTGACCCATGTGTTTTTTTATGTTAATACAATGTCTGCTTATTTCTTTTTCTTTGTTAGAAACAAAAATGTGAGAAAGAAAATGATGGATCATTACTTTTACATATTTTAAATAATTCTTTGCATCAAATGAAAACATAAAACATGTGGCATATGCCATCACATTATATACAAAAATAAGTGGATTTTTTTTCCAATTTGCTAATGAGCAGTAGCAGTAAAACTCCAGGGTAAAGTAAAAGTCTCCCTGGGCAGTATGCAGTGATCAGAGCCAAAGTACTTGTATCAAAATTGCTGAAAATAAAATTTTTCCTAGCATCCATTTAGATTTTTGGCAATTCAAAGTCTACTTCCTTCCTTTATAAGCTTTGTCTTGCCCAATTAGCTTTCAATGGTGCTTGAAATTCCCACTTGAAATGCCTTATGTTGACCTGTCCATTTTAATCAAGTTAAATACTACCTGGGAGGAAGATATATTAGCTATCACTTAGGCACAAATTAGTCTATGTGAACCTATTACTGCACATTATCAACCAACACAAAAGAGAGCCTTCAGACACTGGTTCTTAAAATCATTCAAATGCTGGGTCATGGAGAGGCATGGTACATTTGGTAGAAAACCATACAATATTAATCTTTACTCTTAAAACCATCAAATATATATGGTTGTGTCAAATTCTATATTGTTTGTTTTATTCTGCAGTCCAATGCAAGTAAGAGGAATCATAGACAAATAATTTAATAGGAAAATTTTCAAGTATGAACTTTTGCGCAATTTGAATTTTAACAATTGCTATAATATTTTACGTATAGAAAACAATTATTATTTTCTTCAAATACACTACATTATAGTCCTTAAGAATGGGGGATAAAATAAATCTGTAAATTGAGTGTTAAAGTACTCTATTTTTTTGTCCCTACTAAACTATCTTTTATAAGACAGATCACCATTTAGGTAAAAATTAATCCATAAGCAAAGAAAATTCAAATTTATCAAATGTATGTATTGGCTGTAGGATACATCTGAATTTGAGAAGTGTGAAAAATGTTCATAATACAACTGAAGATGAAGCTATTAATGAACAGTTCTGATTATTTGTCATGGTTGGCCAAATAAGAAGGGGGCTGAGGTGAGTAATTTTTTAGTATCTTGGAAATATAGAAGCTCTTCTGAACCACCATTCTATGAAAGAATTAAGCACTGGTGCCCTAAGGCATTGTATGCAATATATTAACTTCTTTCTTAAGCATCAAGAATGGTATTAGCTACATACCATGCTTGAGAGAATTACTCAAATAATATTGTACAAAATTTTATTCTCTTGTGGAATCCCAGTTGAAAAATATGGAGTACTGGGTTACTAAAGAAAGTATTAGTCTCAGATGTAGAATAAAATCTACATTAAAAAAAAATTACCTCCTAAGTAAAATTATTCTATCAGTTTCATTTATTATTACTATTCTTTACCATATATTTGGGAAAGATAAAGGGAGATAGAAGATTTTGAGAAAATAAAGGCTTTCTCACAAATGACCATTATCTGACCTTCTATTCACACACTCAATCAACCCAGTAGATATCTAGGCATTTATTTTAGTTTCTGAAAAGGCTTCATTTTCCAAGTAGACTATATGCTACCATCTAAGATGAAATACAGTTTGATCAAAGTCTTAATTTCTTTTTTTTCTGCTTATTTTTTTAGTATAAATTTATTTAATTGGAGGCTAATTATTTTTCAATATTGTATTGGCTTTGCCGTACATCACCATGAATCCGCCATGGGTGTACACGTGTTCCCCATCCTGAATCCCCCTCCACCCCCTCCCCATCCCATCCCTCTGGGTCATCCCAGTGCACCAGCCCCAAGCATCTTGGATCATGCATCGAACCTGAACTGGCGATTCGTTTCAGCTATGATAATATACATGTTTCAGTGCCATTCTCCCAAATCATCCCACCCTCGCCCTCTCCTACAGAGTCCAAAAGACTGTTCTATGCGTCTGTGTCTCTTTTGCTGTCTTGCATACAGGGTTATTGTTACCATCTTTCAAATTCCATATATATGTGTTAGTATAGTGTATCGGTGTTTTCCTTTCTGGCTTACTTCACTCTGTATAATAGAGAAAACAACATTCTGGTAGATGAAGTAAGACATCACCTTAGGGGACTCTATATATTTGTAAGAGAGCAAACATGACAACACAGCCTGTGAATCAAGGAACGTTTAGAAGAACACTGAAAGATTACCAAGGGAAAATGTAAAGTTACAAAAAGCAAAATAATATTCTTTAGATGGTGAAAGGATACTGACAACTAACACATTAAACGGAAAGAAAGCAAAGTGACTTAGCGATCTAATTTCAGTTATAATTACACATCTCTTTAGTCTAAAGAAAGACTGCTGTTTTATGAGATGTAAAGTCAAAACTCAGGGAAGAACAAAGCATAGAGACCAGAAAATCAGTTAAACTCTCACCTCCTGAGGATTTACACTCTAAAATGAAAATAATATTGCCTTTCTTCACCCCAGGGAACTCCATACACAAGACAAATGATAATTTCTATTTAATTGCATTAACACAAGATTTCTCTCAATACAGGTGACTTTTCCTTTTCATTACTCCATTCTGTCATTCCTCTATTTGTTCCCTCCACAATTTGAAGACTGTAAAGTCAGTTTAAACACATATTTAAAAAAATAAGAGAGAGATGGCGAGTGGGGATACCTATTGTGAAGTAATAAGCATTAGCAGAACAAATTTGTCCTCAAAGTTAATCAAATTGAACTGGACAATCGAAGAAAAAAAGTGTGAATAAGAATGAATTTATATTTATCCTACTTTATAGTTTAATACTGTAATTATATGGCAGTATGAATCTACATAGAGCAAGCACTGGTTATGATAAATAATATGATTACATAGTTACTCATTCCATTTAATGCAGAGTTGCTCAGGGGATAAAAAAATAATTTATCAGAAATTACAGGGTAGTTTTATTTCACTTTCACAGTAATTATTTTAGGAATACCTAGATAGATTTTCATTCATCAAAAGCACAGTTAGTGAAATGCAGATTTTCCAGAATGAAACAGATTTTAACTTTTAAGTTAAATTGAAAGATTCATTTTTAATTTTCTTCTTGTCTGTAACAAGTGCCTCAAACTCTGATATAGTGGTAGAACAATGAAAAGTGACCATTATACAAAGATTGGTCATCTACTAGATAAGTGGCCTTAAAATAAAACTCCCTAAACTCAAATAAAGTTTGTATCCATTGTACTCCAACAGATAGAAGTCAAGACATACATCTTTCAATTCAATAAAATTTTCATGCATGTGTTTGATGTTTAATCAATGACATTAACAAATACTGTAGCAATTTTGTAGTGTGAAAGATAAAATACAACACAGGAGAATTCAATCACAGAATTGCTAACTTTAGGCAGATAAGCTAAAGTGGTTCACATGGAGGATAACAATGATGGTGTCACTAAATGTACAAGCTATTAAACTTACTGGAAATATCAGTCAATGCAAGACATCCACCAAAAGTTTTTAAAAAGGGTATTTCTGAAATTAAAAAAAAAAAAAAAAGAAGAACCAAATACTGAGTAAGAAACTTAAGTTGGACAAATAACTTTTTATGGATTCATTCTGTTCCTTGTAATTCAATATAATTATTGTGAGTATCCCAAAAAGGGTAGGAAATATCAAACAGGTGACAAGAAAAATCTTGCAGATTTATGTGAAATCAGTGCAAAAAATCAAGTTTATGTTACAACTAATTTATATAGGACTTTGCTTGTGGCTCAGCTGGTAAAGAACAGACTTTCAACGTGGGAGACTTGGGTTCGATCCCTGGGTTGGAAAGATTCCCTGGAGAAGGGAAAGGCTACCCACTCCAGTATTTTGGCCTGGAGAATTCCTGGACAGTATAGTCCATGGGTTGTCAAAAGAGTTAGATATGACTGAATGACTTTTACTGAATTTATATAAAAGGACAGCTATGCTTCCTTCATTATAGACATATATGAATTTATTATAGATTATGCAGAGTACATCATGCAAAATGCCAGGCTGGATTAAACACAAGCTGGAATCAAGATTTCCGGGGGAAACATCAAAAACCTCAGATATGCAGATGACACCAAACTTATGGTAGAAAGTGAAGAAGAACTAAAGAGGCTCTTGATGAAAGTAAAAGAGGAGAGTGAAAAAGGTGGCTTAAAATTAAACACTCAGAAAACTAAGATCATGGAATCTGGTCCCATCACTTCATGGGAAGTGGTGGAGAATAATAGATGGGGAGACAGTGGAAACAGTGACAGTCTTTATTTTTCTGGACTCCAAAATCACTGCAGATGGTGATTGCAGCCATGAAATTAAAAGACACTTGCTTCTTGGAAAAAAGTTATGACCAACCTAGACAGCATATTAAAAAGCAGAGACATTACTTTGCCAACAAAGGTCCATCTAGTGAAAGCTATGGTTTTTCCAGTAATCATGTATGGATGTGAGAGTTGAACTATAAAGAAAGTTGAGCACCAAAGAATTGATGCTTTTGAACTGTGGTGTTAGAGAAGACTCGAGAATCCCTTGGACAGCAAGGAGATCCAACCAGTCTATCCTAAAGAAAATCAGTTCTGAATATTCATTGGAAGGACTGATGCTAAATCTGAAACGCCAATACTTTGGCCACCTGATGCTGGAAAAGATGGAAGGCAGGAGGAGAAGGGAACAACAAAGCATGAGATGGTTGTATGGCATCCCTGACTCAATGGGCATGAGTTTGAGTAAACTCTGGAAGTTGGTGATGGACAGGGAAGCCTGGCATGCTGCAGTCCATGGGGTCAGAAAGAGTTAGAAATGACTGAGCAACTGAATGGAACTGAACTGAATTATATATCTTTCTATTTATAAAGCTATCTGTATCTTTCCATATTTCTACTTCTCTCATCAATCATGCATCTATTTATCCCTCATTTTCTATACTATTGTTTCATATCAAATTATCCAAACAAAATATCTTAATATGATAGATATTTAACCAAAATTTTCCAGGATTAAGAATTAATGAGGGATTTAGCTGGGTCATTTTGACCAAGGTATATCTTGATGTTGTTACCAGGATGTCACTTGGATGATTCACTTCCAAAATCACTTAACCACATGGCTGGAGGCAGGAAATCCCAATTACTGGTAACATGAAGTCCTTCACAGGCTACTTGTGTGCCCCTGTGTCAGCTAACTTCCCCAAAATGAGGGATCTCAGAAAAAGCAAGTGAAGAGGAAGCCTAAGTGCCTTTTTGTCATCTAGTTTCCAAAATAGCACAGTATCTTTTCAGCTTTATTCTGTTTGCTAGAAGTGAGTCATTAAGTATAAACCACTTTAAAAGGGAGATTATTTTGCTCCATCACTTAAAAGAACTATTAAAAATGTATGGGCATATTTAAAAGTCAGCACATCCACCATCTGCCTACTCAAATATCACCTCCTATCTTCTACCTACTTACCATTCTTCCTTTCTTATGTCTCTCAAACTATCCACTATTTACCTAACTTATCATCTTCTTCTCTTTATATCTTTCATCTACCATCCCCCTAAATTCCTTTAGGAAGAATGTAAATGAGGGTCTCATAGGAAAGAAATGTGAGAAATGTGTTCAGTTCCTCAGTTCAGTTCAGTTCAGTCGCTCAGTCGTGTCTGACTCTTTGCGACCCCATGAATTGCAGCATGCCAGGCCTCCCTGTCTATAAACTCCCAGAGTTCACCAAAACTCATGTCCATCGAGTCGGTGATACCATCCAGCCATCTCATCCTCTGTTGTCCCCTTCTCTTGCCCTCAATCCCTCCCAGCATCAGAGTCTTTTCCAATGAGTCAACTCTTCGCATGAGGTAGCCAAAGTATTGGAGTTTCAGCTTTAGCATCAGTCCTTCCAATGAACACCCAGGGCTGATCTCCTTTAGAATGGACTGGTTGGATCTCCTTGCAGTCCAAGGGACTCTCAAGAGTCTTCTCCAACACCACAGTTCAAAAGCATCAATTCTTCGGTGCTCAGCTTTCTTCACAGTCTAACTCTCACATCCATACATGACCACTGGAAAAACCATAGCCTTGACTAGATGGACCTTTGTTCGCAAAGTAATGTCCCTGCTTTTGAATATGCTATCTAGGTTGGTCATAACTGTCCTCCCGAGGAGTAAGTGTCTTTTAATTTCATGGCTGCAATCACCATCTGCAGTGATTTTGGAGCCCCAAAAAACTGTTTCCAGTGTTTCCCCACCTATTTCCCATTAAGTGATGGGACCAGATACCATGATCTTAGTTTTCTGAAATTTGAGCTTTAAGCCAACATTTTTACTCTCCTCTTTCAATTTCATCAAGAGGCCTTTTTGGTCCTCCTCATTTTCTGCCATATGGGTGGTCTCATCTGCATATCTGAGGTTATTGTCAGCAATCGTAATTCCAGCTCGTGCTTCTTCCAGCCGAGTTGCTCAGTTGTGTCCAACTTCTTGTGGCTTCATGGACTGTAGCCCACAAAGCTCATTTGTCCATGAAATTTACCAGGAAGGAATACTGGGGTGGGTTGCCATTTTCTACTCCAGGAGATCTTTACCATCCAGGGATTAAACTCATCTCTTCTGTCTCCTGCATTGACAGGTGGAATCTTTACCACTAGCATCACAATAAAAGTATAAAATAAATAATCTATGATACCTGATATGTGCAACATAATTTTGAAAAAGTGGTAAAGTGAAACATCTAAGGACATATTTAAAGAAGCAATGTCTGGTAATCTGGAACAAAGGAAAGAGATAATGTGACCAATTAATCTTCATGTCTTTTCCTAACAATCTTAACAAAGAAATGGCATATCCAGGCACTATAACTTTGTCATTCTTATATCTCTCTGGGTGACGAAGCAACATCTAATGAACACCCAAAAACAGGGAATAATGTACAATTATGTTAAAGGACTGGACATGCATGGAACAACAAACTGGTTCCAAATAGAAAAAGGAGTATGTCAAGGTTGTATATTGTCACCCTGCTTATTTAACTTATATGCAGAGTACATTATAAGAAATGGTGGGTTGGAGTAAGTACAAGCTGGAATCAAGGTTGCCAGGAGAAATATCAATAACCTCAGATATGCAGATGACACCAACCTTATAGCAGAAAGTGAAGAAGAACTAAAGAGGCTCTTGATGAAAGTGAAAGAGGAGAGTGAAAAAGTTGGCTTAAAGCTCAACATTCAGAAAACTAAGATCATGGCATCTCATCTCATCACTTCATGGCAAACAGATGGGTAAACAGTGGAAACAGTGGCTGACTTTATTTTTCTGGGCTCCAAAATCACTACAGATGGTGATTGCAGCCATGAAATTAAAAGATGCTTACTCCTTGGAAGGAAAGTTATGACCAACCTAGACAGGATATTAAAAAGCAGAGACATTACTTTGCCAAAAAATATCCGTCTAGTGAAGGCTACGTTTTTTCCAGTGGCCATGTATGGATGTGAGAATTGGACTATAAAGTAAGCTGAGCACCGAAGAATTGATGCTTTTGAACTGTGGTGTTGGAGAAGACTCTTGAGAGTCCCTTGGACTGCAAGGAGATCCAACCAGTCCATTCTAAAGGAGATCAGCCCTGGGTGTTCTTTGGAAGGACTGATGCTAAAGCTGAAACTCCAGTACTTTGGCCACCTCATGAGAAGAATTGACTCATTGGAAAAGACTCTGATGCTGGGAGGGATTGGGGGCAGGAGGAGAAGGGGATGACAAAGGATGAGATGGCTGGATGGCATCACTGACTCAATGGACGTGAGTCTGAGTGAACTCCAGGTGTTGGTCATGGACGGGAAGGCCTGTCTTGCTGTGGTTCATGGGGTCGCAAACAGTCGGACATGACTGAGCAACTGAACAGAACTGAATGTTAAAGGAAAAGGCACATTCGTGTTTTCAAATAACTTAGAAAAAATAGCAACATGATGGTTCAGACATTTAATATGCACTATTTCTACGAGGCATACTTTCCTAAGAGACTGGGTATTCTCAAATTATTTTAAATGGAGACTGAAGAATTTTGATGACTTCTTGCTCTGCTTGTCACTAAAGACACAAATTACTTGTCATGGATTCAATTGAAAAAAGAGAAGTTGGGGAAACAGTTAATAAATAAATTTCACAGATATCACACTGAAATACTATGTAGACTGTGTCCTTTGTGACATTTAAATATAACATTGGGATTTTATATGGAGAATATATGTAAATTTAATTTCAATATTTTCCAGCATCAGGGTCTTTCCCAATGAGTTTGTACTTCGCATAGGTGGCCAAACTAGTAAAACTTTAGTTTCAGCATCAATCCTTCCAGTGAATTTTCAAGGTTGATTTCCTTTAGGATTGACTGGTTTGATCTTCTTGTCCTAGGGACTCTCAAGAGTATTCTCCAGCACTATAGTTCGAAAGTATCAAATCTTTGGTGCTCAGCCTGTTTTATTGTTCAGGTCTCACAACCAAACGTGACTACTGGAAAAACCATAGATTTAACTACACGGACATTGTAAGCATAGCAATATCTCTGCTTTTTAATATGCTGTCTAGATTTGTCATTGCTTTTCTTCCGAGGAGCAAGTGTCTTTTAAGTTCAGGGCTGCAGTCAACATCCAAGGGATTTTGAAGCCCATGAAAATTAAGTCTGTCCTGTTTCCAATTGATTCCTCATCTATTTGCCATGTAATGATGGGACTGGGTACCATGATCTTAATTTTGAATACTGATTTTTAAGACAACATTTTCATTCCTCTCTTTCACCTTCATCAATAGGCTCTTTAGTTCCTTTTTACTTTCTGCCATAAGGATGGTGTCATCTTTATATCTGAGGTTAATGATATTTCTCCAAGCAATCTTGATTCCAGCTTGTGGTTCATCCAGTCCAGCATTTCATGTGATGTAATCTGCATAGAAGCTAAATAGGCCAAATGACAATATACAGCCTTGACATACTCCGTTCCAAATTTGGAATCAGTCTGTTGTTCCATGTCCAGTTCCAACTGTTGCTTCTTGACCTGAATACAGGTTTCACAGGAAGCAGGTAAGTTAGTCTGGTATTCCCATCTCTTTATGAATTTTCCAAAGTTTGCTGTGATATACACAGTCAAAGGCTTTAGTGTACCCAATGAAGCAGAATTAAATGTTTTTTTTCTGGAATTCTCTAGCTTTTTTGATGATCCAGTGGATGTTGGCAACTTGATCTCTGGTTCCTCTGCCTTTTCTAAATCCAGTTTGTACATGTGGAAGTTCTCAGTTCAGGTACTGTTTGTTGAAGACTAGCTTTAAGGATTGTGAGCATTAATTTGCTAGCATGTGAAATGAATGCAATTGTGTGGTAATTTGAACATTCTTTGGCATTATCTCTCTTTGGGATTGGAATGAATACTGGCCTTCTTCAGTCCTGTGGAAACCAGTGAACTTTCTAAATTTACTGCCATTTTGAATGAAGCACTTTAATAGCATTATCTTTTAGGATTTGAAATAGTTCAGCTGGAATTCCATCACCTCCACTAGCTTTGTTTATAGTGATGGCTTCCAAGGGCTCACCTGACTTCACACTCCAAGATATCTGGCTCTAGGTGAGTAATCACACCATCGCGGTTTTTTTGGGACATTAAGATATTTTTTTGTATGGTTCTTCTGTGTATTTTTGCCACCTCTTCTTAATATTGTCTGCTTCTGTTAGGTCCATACCATTTCTATCCTTTATTGAGCCCATTTTTGCATGAAATGTTCCCTTAGTATCTCTAACTTTCTTGAAGAGATCTCTAGTCTTTCCCATTCTACTGTTTTCCTGCATTTCTTTGAACTGTTCACCTTCTTATATCTCTTTGTTATTCTTTGGAACTCTGCATTCAGATGAGTCTATCTTTCCTTTTCTCCATTGCCTCCTTTAGCTCCTCTTCATTTATCAGCTATTTGTAAAGCCTCCTCAGACAATCATTTTCCTTTTTTCCATTTCTTTTTCATGGGGATGGTTTGGATCAACACGTCCTGTACAGCATTATGAACCTCCACCCGCAGATCTTTGGCACTTTGTCTATCAGATATAATCCCTTGGATCTATTTGTTACTTCCACTGTATAATTGTAACAGATTTGATTTAGGTCATACCAAAATGGCCTAGTGGTGTTCCTTACGTTCAATTTAAGTCTGAATTTGGCAATAAGGAGTTCATGATCTGAGACACAATCAACTCCTGGTCTTGTTTCTGCTGACTGTACAGAGTTTCTCCATCTTCAGTACAAATAATATAATCAATCTGATTTTGGTACTGACCATTTGGTGATGTCCATGTGTAGTCACCTCTTGTGCTGTTGGAAGAGGGTGTTTGCTATGGCCAGTGCTTTCTCTTGGCAAAACTCTGTTAGCCTTTGCCCTGCCTCATTTTGTACTCCAAGGTCAAACTTGCCTGTTACTCCGTGTATCTCTTGATTTCCTCTTTGCATTCCAGTTCCCTATGGTGAAAAGGACTTGTTTTTTTTGTTTTGTTTTGTTTTGTTTTTGGTGTTAGTTCTAGAAGATCTTATAGGTCTTCACAGAACCATTAACTTCAGCTTCTTCAGCATTAGTGGTTGGGCATATTCTTGGATTACTGTGATATTTAATGGTTTGTCTTGGAAACAAACAGAGATCATTCTGTCATTTTTGAGATTGCAACCAAGTACTGCATTTTGGACTCTTTTGTTGACTATGAGGGATACTCCATTTCTTCTAAGGGATTCTTGCCCACAGTAGTAGATATAATTGCCATCTGAATTAAATTCACCCATTCCAGTCCATTTTAATTCACTGATTCCTAAAATGTTGCTGTTCACTCTTGCCGTCTCCTGTTTGAGCACTTTCAATTTACCTTCATTCCTGGACCTAACATTACAGGTTCCTATGCAATATCGTTCTTTACAGCACTGAAATTTACTTTCACCACAGACACATCCACAAATGGGCATTAATTCCATTTTGGTTCAGCCTTTTCATTCCTTCTGGAGCTATTTGTCTGCTCTTCTCCAGAAGCATGTTGGACATCTACCAACCTGGGGCATTCATCTTTCAGTCTTTCAGTATGGTATCTTTTTGCCTTTCCATACTATTCATGGCAGAACAGAAGGACATGTGCTCATCCTCTCCTGTGAGAACACTAAAATTGCAACTAGCTGCTGAAGAACCATTGACAGGAGAATGTTGGAACCCACCAAAAAATAAAATAAAAAAAGATACGCCATGACCAAAGGCAAAGGGGAAGCCACAACAAGAAAATAGGAGGAACACAATCATGTTTAAAATCAAACTCATACCTGCCAGAGACTCTTGGAGGGCACAAACAAAACCTTGTCTGTACAGGACTGAGGGAAGGAAGCAGTGACCCCCACAAGAGACTGAGCCAGACCTGCCTTTGAGTGAGGGTCTCCTATAGAGTCATGAGTTAGCAGTGGCCTGCTGCAGGGGCAGAAGTTCTGGCAACAGCAGTCCTGGGAGGCACAGCAGATGGCATAAGTCCTCCTGAAGGAGGTCGCCATTAGCCCCAGTATAGAGCCACCAGGAGGGCGGCTCACAAAGTGGAAAACAATTATACCAATGAAGTTCTCACACTGTTGTGAAAGTTTCAGGCTCCACAACAGATGTCGCAACCTGGGGATCCTGAAAAGGGACTGAGTATCCCCAAGGAATCTGACTTTGAAGGTCAGCAGGATTTGATTAAAGAACTTCTACAAGGACTGGGGAAACAAAGACTCTTGGAAGGCACAATCAAAACCCCGTGCACACCAGAACCCAGAGAAAGGAACAGTAATCCCACAAGAGACTGAGCTAGACTTGCCTAGGTGTGCTTGGGACTCTCTGGTGGAGGCCTGGGTCTACAGTGGCCTGCCATGGGGTCAGGGGCACTGATTACAGCAGTTCTGGAAGGCCTGGCTTGCTGGGATAAGTCCTCTGGAAGGAGGTCAGCATTACTTCCATTACCCTTACCGTAGGGGAAAACAGCCCCACCCATCAGCAGAAATTTGTATTAAAGACTTACTGAGCATAGCCATGCCCACCAGAAAAAGATCTGGTTTTCCTCACAGCCAGTTCCTCCCATCAGGAAGCTTTCACAAGCGTCTTATCCTCATTCATCAGAGGGCAGACAGAATGAAAACCATAGTCACACAAAACTAATCAAACTGATCACATGGACCACAACCTTGCCTAACTCAATGAAACTATGAGCCATGACATGCAGGGCCACCCAAGACAGACAGGTCATGGTGGAGAGTTCTGACAAAACGTAGTCCACTGGAGAAGTGAATGGGAAACTACTTCAGCATTCTTGACTTGAGAACACCATGAACAGTATGAAAAGTCAAAGCTAGCCAACCATAATACAGAGAACAGCTTTGAAAACTCGACAGTAAAATAAATCCTCATCAGTTGGTTAGCTCAAGCATGTCTGTACTTCCTAAAACCCCAAAAGGGTAATATAGCACCAAACACATTTCCATTAGTAGTATTTGAACCTCTTCTAAACTTTATGAGCTATAATATTTCTCCTACAAAGAATTAATAGCATTTTATGATTTTTTAAAAAGGTGTAACTCTGTTTCTCAAATGGTCTGGAACATACGTATATGTTCTAAATGATTTCTTCTTGTGGTTCTAAGACTTTTGCTTTATTGAGAGAAATACTGAATTTCTAGGATTTCGAATTTCATGCAATCATTGCCTGAACTGACATTAAATACTTCCTTTAAAAAAAAAAAAAAAAAAAACCTTGGAAACATCTGATTAATGGGTTTTCTGTTGTCTCTTTTAAGATTCCCTGCTTTATCTCTAAAATATCTCTGTGTATGAAGCAGTAATTTAAGTATTTATGATATCTTAGCTGATAGTTCGTTTAGTATTATTGCCTTATTTATTTAAATAACAGAGTTTGAAATACACAGGGAAAATTATCTTTCTGCATATGTTGTCTTGAATCCTTTCTTCTGCTGTTCTCATTTTTCCTAATTGCCAATGCATCGTTCGCTTCCTATACACTTCTAGATGGTGATTCCAAAAGCCTCAAACTCTTACTTAAATATTAGAAACAATAATCAGTAAGATTTGTTGATATATTTCTGACATATTGTTCTTATATTCCTGTCACCCAATATAGTTCCAGTATTCAATGGGTACACAACAATTGTACTATAATGACTGAGTGAATGAATGAATTTCTACAGTCTTTTTCTGAGATCCATTATTTTAATAATTTTTACATCTTCATTTAATGATATTAGCTTACAAGCTCTCAATCTAGATTTTAAAACAGCCCTTAGTTTTATAATTAGCAACATTTTTTTCTTCTTTCTTTGCACCATCAGTTAATATAGACACTAACCAAGTAATGAAGTCAGTGTTGGAAACCTCAGGGCCAAATTTTATTGATCACAAATTTATTGATCAAATGTATTGATCAACATACCCTAAGCAGATACTGATCAACATGATGCTCTCAGGTATATGTTTTTCTACCAAAACACAGATTATGTTTGAAAAATTAAAACAGAATCTTTACTTCAGTTCTTTAAATTACCTGGAATAAACCCTTTACAACCTAGCACACGCTTCACATGAATGAATTTGGCAAGATTTCCCAGACAGCTTGTCATTAGAGACCTAGCCACCATCTGCCCTACTGCAGTGGGGTAAAGCACTTGCAATGTGGACTGAATAAATCTAGGTTACAGCTTGAATTCCCTCACACATCCCTTATGAACTGAGCCAAATTAATTAGCATACATGCATTTTAATTCCCAAAGTTATACAATATTCAAAGTCACATCTATATGCTATATATGTCATAGGAGTACTTAGTTTAAGTAAATAGGACCAACATACATAAACAGTGAAAATACTACACAATCTTTTATCATCATTTAGAATGGCATAGTTAAGGTCTTTTCTCATGGAAAAATCATGAGAAACCTATGACTATTTTATAAACTGTTTTATAAACAATTTCCAAAAGCACAAGATATTTTTTAAATGCCACTTTTTGCCGTTGTCATTGCTTTTTCTGACATTTTAAATGTTAGGTGACATTTTGTAACTAAAGTTATTTGGGACACACAATAGTCCAAAGTGTATTTTGTATTTATTGATAATACTATTCAGAGAATATTATTCTTATCAAAATACTTTCATATCCTTTATTATAGTTTGTTTTCATCAAATAACTATAATATTGTTACATAAGAGACCTAGTCCCAGGAATTTTAACTGTATCATGATGATATTATGATATTTATTTGGTACTTACTTGTGCCATTCTAAAATTTTTATAAACATTAACTCAACTAATCAGCATGACCCTATGAAATCAATATAATTATCCCCGTTTTAAAGATAAGAATCAGTTCACAAAGGATAGATATCATGCCCCAGTTCACTATAAACCCTTAGTAAGTCATGCTATTTTACTTGACTTAAGGTCATAGTTGATCTGAAGTGGTATGTAGATTCCCTGATACATCACAGGATTGATGGGAAAATATGACATTGTAGATATAAAGATATAAGTTGATAAACTATTATAAATAGCACAATTTTCCAGAAGAATAAATTGTCAGGCAAACAAGTTGGCTGGTTTCTCCAGAGACAACTGGATAATTAGTGACAGAATCAGAATCTGAATTCAATTTAAGTACTCCCACCACACCGATCTGGCTCTCAGGTAAAGTAGAAAAAGAAAACAGCCTTTCCAATGGCTGCCTAAGCAACAGTGTAGGACAAAAATCTATTTTTCCAGGGTGAAGAGGAGGGATTCATGTGGAATGCAGAAAATAGCAAATTAATCTATTTTGCATGCTAATATTATTTTAGTTAAAATATCTTAAGGTTTGGGGAATTGACATTTATGCTTTTGAACATTACTTTTTAAGTTTGCATGCCACCATCAATGTTTAAATTCATGAATGGCTGCTAAGAAATCTATTGGGCACTTGATACATTCTCTTATAAAACAGTTTTAATTTTGATCTTGCCTTTAATCTTTCCTTAGTAAAGGCATTTTTGCAACATTAAAAATATATTAAGAAAATATTTCAGAAAATGGTGTCCATTTCCTTTGTTGTGGCCGCACCTTGAGGACTGCAGAATGTTAGTTACCTGACCAGGGTTCGAACCCATGAATCTTACATGGACAGAATCAACCACTCGGCCACCAGGGAAGTCCCAGAAGATGGTGCTGTAATCTTAACAAATGCCTTGCACAAATATTGTTCTGTTGTGTTTCCTATTGCAAAAAGCCACTTCTTTTAGGAAAACCAAAAGATTTATGGTTATATCTCAAAATGCTAAATAGTTATTTTCTCAAAAAATATATTTATTTCAAACATTTTGTGTGTTTTTTATGTCTGCATGTGTCTGTGTGACAAACAAATACAGCTAAAACTTTTCTTAAGGTAATTGCTGTTTGCAAGAGGGAAAATGTGAGCATACATAACATAATTGCTATTGTTGCTGCTGTTTAGTTGCTAATTCATGCCTGACTCTTTGGGACCCCATGGACTGATTCCCTGGAGGAGGAAGTGGCAACCCACTCCATTATTCTTGCCTGGGAAATCCTATGGACAGAGGAGCCTAGCAGACTACAGCCCATGGGGTCGCAAAGAATCTGACCAGACTTAGCGATTATCACTCACTACTATGTAGGCTTCCCAGGTGGCGCCAGTGGTAAAGAACCTGCCTGCCGATGTAGGAGGCTTAGGAGATACTGACTCGATCTCTGTTGGGAAGATCCCCTGGAGAAGGGCATGGCAACTCAGTCCAATATTCTTCCCTGAAAAATTCTGTGGACAGAGGGCTAAGGGCCACAGTCCACTGGGTCACAAAAAGAGGGACAATACTGAAGTTTAGCACACATGCATATATATATATATATATATACATATACACACATATATATACACATATATGTATACACACACACACACAAACACATACCTATATATGCTTTAAAAGTCTCTCTGACCTTAATCTATAAAATGCTGTTCCACAACATGCATCTAAATTAAATTAGATGGTCTGTGTGACACTAGCAAATTCAGTGCTTAAAATCAGAAAGTTTTACACTTTACTAACACCACCCTAATGCAGAACAATCACAACACTGAACCATTACAAAGAATATCTAATGATTTTTTCAAAGGAAGATAATTTTTATGAACATTAGCTGTTTGCAAAGCATAATATCCTACATGGATTATGAGCAACACTGTTGCATACCATTTTCTCCCTCAAACGCATTTTCTGCCTCTTAAAATATTTCTGCTCCAGATGTCTCTCTGGATGAGCATCGCCTGAAGATAGCTGTGGTGGCATGCTCTCTCCCTGTTCATGCAGAAACATTTTATTCTTTTTTTAAAAAAAATATGGGTTGCAAATGCCTAACGGAAAAATTCATCACTAGCCCTTTGAGTATTGGGTTTGCCCAACATCTGAGTTTTCAGTTTGCATAAATGTTTAATTTGAAAAATAAACATTCTAGAGGCAAAGAAAAAGGAGATGAGAAAGCTCTCTGTCCCTCTCTCTCTTGTACAATGCCAAACCCTGAGATGACTGGTCAATAAATGCTGTCAACATTAGGAAATAGTCTCATATGAAGGAAATTGGGAATCTAATTTCACTTATTTTCACTGTATCTAGAGATTACAAATGCTCCCATTATCTGTTGTAATGACCCACCATTGGGAATTGCTCTTAGAAGATCATGCCATGCGATTGAAGCCTTTATCAGTATTATAATATGAGAAGCTACTATTTTGTAGCCCTAGGAAATTGAAGTAAACAACTCTCTGAACTCCAGTGGATTATTTTAGGGGAAAATGGCCATCTTATTACAACTGTTTACAAGAAAGAATATTGCCTTCATGTTTGTACTAAAACAGTAAAGCTTCAAATTTTGCATATTTTACCCTCTTGAAAAGGGCTTAGATGTAAGCATGAGTTAAGAAATGCTAATGTCAAGAGGGAAAAATACTGAAATGCCTCCATTTTATTCAACTGAAAACAGAAACTGCCTCCTAAAATTAAATTTACAGTTTGAAACGAAAGTAGTTATGATTCTAAACATTTCTATGATTTCACCTCGCTCTGCTTTCTTATTTTCATATATGATGATACATTTCTCTCCTATAGTGTCTTTATATAAAAAATAAATTCTACTCCAAAATTCAATGCTATTTCAAAATTTCTGATAAACACTTTCAGAAGAACACTCGGCTAAGAAAAAACTGAATTTAAATATTTTGACAGGAAAATATGATGTAAACCAAGCAGTTTTCTTATGTTTTGTCCCAACGATGAATTTTTATTGCTGATTTTTATCTACACTGAATGAAGGTAACTGATATCCATTCTGTAAATTTATCATAGTAATGTGGTTTTTAGTTTTAAGGAATAAAATGCATTGAAAATATATTTCAAAGGATTTTAATCAAATAGAAGTTTTTTCAAAAGCCCTGTTGTGTTCTTTTTGTATCTGCAATTACGCATTTAAGAATGTCTAAAACTAAATATGAATACTGCTTTTAAAAAACCCACTTAAACCATAACTATATTGCATGCTTTGATGAATAAAGTTTATTTTTTCATTAATGCTCTTCATTAGGATAATATAAAAAAGCGTGTTAGTTGCTCAGTCATGTCTGACTTTTTGTGACCCCATGAAGCCTGTCAGGTTTCTCTGCCCATGGAATTCTCCAGGCAAGAATACAGGAGTGGGTAGTCATTTCCTTCTCCAAGCAATCTTTCTAATCTTGGGATCGAACCCTGGTCTCCTACACTACAAGTGAATTATTTATCATCTGAGAACCTAGGGGAAACAGTACAGCAAATTGAATTTACCTTTAACTAAAATTTCTTAAAAGGCAAGTCTCAAATTAATTTGGAGAACAGTAAACCTTGAACTGACAGCTGCCCCAAAAGAACATGGGCTTTGATGAGGAGGAAAAAATGTATATAAAATAGATGCTATTAATCTGGGAGACAAATTTTACTTAAATACAAGCTTAGAGCTGTGAATTTAGCTAAAAGATCATTTAAATGGAGACTTGTTCAGAGGTTGGGAAGTTGATTTTAACAAGAACTGAAAATTCTACTTTGAGTTGAAATGTTAGAAAGAGAGCAGTCACAATGTTCAAATTATGCCATCATTTGCTATGGAATATTTAAATATGCTGAGAGTTTTAGGTTCTACCTTATTTATTGCCATAGAGAGTAGCCAGGTAGAACTTTTCTTCAGAAGATAAAATGATATGAAACCTTAAAAAATGTGAAACCACAGTGACAGTATGAGCTGATCCCTCAGGGGTCCCTGCAGGATTAAACCCTCTCCTAAATGGGCTTCCTGACTAATGAAAGGATTATGGAATTAGGCAGTCATGCCCATTACAGCTGTATTATTTCTGCTCATTCTCCTGAAATTCCAACTATGTGCCTCCAGAAATAGGATTAAATATCATTCAGCAATGAATGACTCAGAAAGCAGAGAAACCAGGGTTTGAAATATAAATAATGAATAGGAGTCTCACGTTAATAGGTTTGTTCTTAAGGAAAACAAAACAAAAAGTAAAGAATCACTAAAAATGGACAAATAGCTTACAGAAATTGTGTTAAAACAAGACTGTCTGCTTAACTCTAATTTTCTATCCTAAAAACTTCCAACTCTGGCAAAGTGCCTAAGTTAAAGATTCTGTTGCTATTCTGATATTATGCATGATAGGGAAACATGAAGGCTCCAGATTTCTTAAACGTTCACACACACACACACAGTGAAATGATGCCTGTGGGTATTACTTTATTATTATGTATGTGTTATTAGTTTATCAGACATACTGTGAACAAAACAATCCTGAATAAAGTATCTTATAAACACTACAGTGTCATAGCTAAAATCCAAAATTCTGGAGTTTAATAGACTTTATTTTGAAAATGCTTACAAAAGTAGAAAACAATTGCCTTTCAATAGTTTGTATCAGTAATTACATTATATGAGAACTGTACCCAGACAAAATTTTATCTTCGTTGCTGTAAAGAAATAAGCAAGTTTCATAAGTGAAGATAAAGCTAAGTATAAATATAAAAATATAATAAATTATTTTGAAAATCTCATTTATCAAAATTGACAGTTTTATGTATTAATGGTGCTAATATTTTAGACATTAAAAATCTCTAAAAAGTATATTTTTATAAAGGATCATTGTGGAAACAGAGAGTCATCTTCACTTTATATTTTAGTTGACTTAGCAACTGCTTGTTTTTCATTTATTATCTAAATAAATCTGCATATTTTAGATCCTTTATGTCTACTGACTTTATTGAAATTCTCTCTCATGGGAAAGAGGACCCATGAAGTTGCTTAATATCTATCTTCACATGAATACTAGGAATCATAAAAGGGAACTGAGTTCAATCTCATTTTCTTTTACTTACAAATTGTTATGAGGAAATCATTATGTAAGAAAAGTATGTTTGTTGTTTAAGAGAATTGTTGTTGTTGTTGTTGCTCAGTCGCTAAGTCATTTCCAACTGTTTGTGACCCCATGGACTGTAGCACACCAGGCTCTTCTGTTCTCCATTGTCTCCCAAAGATGGCTCAAATTCATGTCCATTGGGTCAGTGATGCTATCATCTCATCCTCTGCTGCCCTCTTCTTTTCCCTTCAATCTTTTCAGCATCAGGGTCTTTTCCAGTGAGTCAGTTCTATACATCAGGCGGCCACAGTACTGGAGCTTCAGCCTCAGCATCAGTCTTTCCAATGAATATTCAGGGTTGATTTCCTTTAGGGTTGACTCCTCTGATCTCCCTGCTATCCAAGGGACTCTCAAGAGTCTTATCCACGACCACAATTTGAAAGCATCAATTCTTTGGTGCTTAGCCTTCTTCATGGTCCAGCTCTCACATCCATATGGGACTACTGGAAAAATAATAGTTTTGACTACATGTATATTTTTTAGTTTTGTTTAGTTTAAGAGGGTAATTCTTTTAAAAGCAAGCACTCTTTCATAGTGTTTAATTTGCACAAATTTGATCATGATTTTATGAAATCAATATACAAATCCCTTTCACATTTACAAGGCAACATTGATAGCTGTGAAAAAAATCAAACATTCAAGTCTTTAAGAGGAGCATAGCATATCTTTCATCTAATGCATTTATTGATTTAAATACATTTATCGATGGCTATGAATTTCTCACAATAGAATATTGAAAGATGATACAATTCATGCTCTCCAAATTCAATGATTCAGTAGAGAATATGTTCCTAAATATCTAGACTGTATATGACCATGATCAACACCAAAAGAGAAAGGTAATATCTCTCCAGGTTTCAAAGACAGAGAAAATTTTACTTTCATTGCGGGGGGGGGTTGGGGGGCGGTGGTGTGGGACAATAAAGGAAGCTTCATGGAGGAAACAGGATTTCATCACAGCAAGTTACAATGAGGACAGTGAACAAAGTCCAAGAGAAAGCAACATTCACAGTATTTCTGTTCATGTTGATTTGATATGTTAAGAATGGTGATAGTTGTTTGATTTCTTTCTTTTTTTTTTTAAACATAGGCCATTTTTAAAGTCTTCATTGAATTTGTTACAATATTGCTTCTGTTTCATATTTTGTTTTTGAAACTTCCCACCAGGGACTGAACTCACACCCTCTGCATTGGAAAGCTAAGTCTTAACCACTGGACTGCCTGGGAATTCCCAGATGCTTAATTTCTTTTAAGCATTCATTAACTTGATAAGTGCAGATTATGAGCCTTTGAGATCTCAGAAAAGAAAATAATTATAAAGCCTTATAATAAGTATATTACTGTACACGTACACACACAATAATAGAAGTTGTTTGAGGACATATAACAAAGGGACTTGATTTAATCCAGTAAATACAGAGTTTGGTGATGGCTGGTCCTCAGAGGTATGACCCTCTGAACTGAGATCTGAATTTAGAGTAGAAATGAACTAAGCAAATAAACAGTTGTGGGGAGACAGAGGAGTGAATTTTCTTTTCAAATCTAGAGTCTGAGCTACTGGACAAAGCTGTATCTACATCAAGTATAATTTATAATTATGTGAGTTCATAAATTCCATTAATCATATAACCAGTTTTATTTGAATATTCTGTTACATTCAGTATAAAGGTCCTAATTAACTTAGAAGTATACTGACCACTTGACTCACTTCTTTTTAATTTAAAAGTTTAGATCTCTCTGGAGAGTGTCACAATTAATTAATTTAATGTAAGAGAATTTTTAGAAATAATCAAATGGTCTAAGTGCATCTAATGATGTAATTTTTTAATATCCAGCAATTTAATTCACAAATAAAATAATAATTAATTTAAATATTATTCAATCAGAGAAGAAGTGAATAAACCTTGGACTTAATTCTCTTGAAAACTTCTTGAATATTTCAATTCTAGGTACTTCTTACTTGTCAAAACTGAACTACAGAAATATTAATATTTCATTAGGTCTTCCCTGGTAAATCAGATGGTAAAGAATCTGCCCGCAGTGTAGGAGACCTGGGTTTGACCTGTGGGTCAGGAAAATCCCCTGGAGAAGGAAATGGCAACCCACTCCAGTATTCTTGCCTAGAGAATCCCATGAACAGAGGAGCCTGGTGGGCTACAGTCCATGGGGTTGCAAAGAGTCGGACACTATTGAGCGACTAAGCACAATATTTCATTAAGTTCTTACAAAAACATAATTGGTAAAAATAATAATAATAATAATAATAATAAAGCTTTGTTTATGTCTGTTACCAAAGCAGTTCAATACTTCATCTCTTTTCCTGTGTACCTGTCATAAAATTACCTAAGACAAATGATGTTTGAATAATTGGTGTCCCATTTTGATTTGATATCCTATTTTAACTTACTAGATGGATATGTGGAAATACTTGGAGACTATTTTGCTATAAAGTTTTACTTTTAAAATTGAAATTCACTATAGAAGTTAATAAACATAGAAATTATAAAAATACAATATGGAACTAAAATACCATTAGCTGCCATTTACTTATTTTGTGTGTGCTTGTGTGTGTGTATGTGTTAGTCACTCAGTTGTGTCTGACTCTTTGCGATCCCATGGACTGTAGCCTGTCAGGTTCCTCTGTGCATGGGATTCTCTAGGCAAGAATACTGGAGTGGGTTGCATTCCCTTCTTCAGATTTACTTATTACTGAATTTCTATTTGAACTGGAAAACAATCCGCTGAGCAATTTATCATTCATTTAAATTCTCAGATGAGTAATAGCAATAATGAACTGCTGGTCAGACATTTCCTGTAAGGTAGTGACTGTATAGATCAAGGATTTTTAACTCTGCTTAAAAGCCCCTACTACTTCGACACTCATTAAGATTTAGATACACCTTGGGCTAAGAGGTCAAGGGAAAAAATGCACATATATTTCACACCATAGATAATGTGCAAATGAGAAATGTCATCACTGAACAGAGTTATTCTAAAGTTGAAAATCAGCATCTTCACAGACTGTTTTAACAGAAAAAGTTTTCCTTAGGGGGAAAAACACTTCAATGCTTTCTAGGAAAAAATAAATCATTCAAATTCAAATTTAAATTTCTTACATATACATATGCTCATTTAAACAATATGTCATTTCATATTTTTTGTTCTTACATAAAGACTTCCATGATCCTGCCTCGAAACTGTTTAATATTTCCACTCAGTTCAGTTCAGTTCAATCGCTCAGCTATGTCCGACTCTCTGTGACCCCATGAATCGCAGCACACCAGGCCTCCCTGTCCATAACCATCTCCCGGAGTTCACTCAAACTCACGTCCTTTGAGTCAGTGATGCCATCCAGCCACCTCATCCTCTGTCATCCCCTTTTCCTCTTGCCCCCAATCCCTCCCAGCATCAGAGTCTTTTCCAATGAGTCAACTCTTCGCATGAGGTGGCCAAAGTACTGGGGTTTCAGCTTTAGCATCATTCCCTCCAAAGATCACCCAGGGCTGATCTCCTTTAGAATGGACTGGTTGGATCTGCTTGTAGTCCAAGGGAATCTCAAGAGTCTTCTCCAACACCACAGTTCAAAAGCATCAGTTCTTTGACACTCAGATTTTCACAGTTCAGCTCTCAAATCCATACATGACTACTGGAAAAACCATAGCTTTGTCTAGATAGACCTTTGTTGGCAAAGTAATGTCTCTGCTTTTGAATATGCTGTCTAGGTTGGTCATAGATTTTCTTAAAGGAGCAAGCATCTTTTAATTTTATGGCTGCAGTCACCATCTGCAGTGACTTCGGAGCCCAGAAAAATAAAGTCAGCCACTTTTTCCACTGTTTACCCATCTATTTCCCATGAAGTGATGGGACCAGATACCATGATCTTCGTTTTCTGAATGTTGGGTTTTAAGTCAACTTTTTCACTTTCCTCTTTCACTTTCATCAAGAGGACTCTTTAACTCTTCTTCAGTTTCTGCCATAAGGGTGGTGTCATCTGCATATCTGAGGTTATTGATATTTCTCCCGGCAATCTTGATTCCAGCTTGTGCTTCTTCCAGCCCAGCATTTCTCATGATGTACTCTACATGTAAGTTAAATAAGCAGGGTGACACTATACAGCCTTGACGTACTCCTTTTCCTATTTGGAAAAGTCTGTTGTTCCATGTCCAGTTCTAACTGTTGCTTCCTGACCTGTTTCTTTCTCCTATCATTATACATTTTAGCCCATTTTCTTATTGCTTGTTTTCCTTGTTATACTGCAGATTTCATGAGAGCAGGACCCTTATCTTGTTCCTTCATTAATCATGGTAACTACTGGACAAAGTGTTAATAAATGCACAGATAATTACTGCAGGAAAGCCCAATATACATTTTATTCAAATGGCAATTTTTAATTTTTCCTATATTAATAAATTTGCTTTAGACTAATATTAGTAAAACATCTATGACTACTTTATAGAACTACTCAATATTCCTTCACTAAGGTTTGCATATCAATGTAATATTAAAAATTAGCAGGAAAATGTTATGAAGTAATATGAAAGAGTGAATACCTCATTCTATAAAATATTAAACCTACACATAAAATTAATCAGAAAATGTATATATGAAAATTATGAATCTATATACTATTACAGTGTATACTTTCCATTACTCTACATAGAAATTATAACTTATTTTAGAAGGCTGGGTCTGTATATAGAAAATAATATTCAGTATGATCACCAGATTTAACTTCTATAACTCAATACCAAAAAAAAAACGCATTTTTTACTTTTGGTTGCTATTTCTACATTGCAAAAAGAATATGTATCATGATTCAAGTTAATTATTTCATGAAAAAAGTAGAACACATAACTTCTTGCAGTGTTACATTTTATTCTCATCCATGGATGGTAATGTCAAAACTTTATTTGCAAGCACAAAGCACATTGAGACAATTGCACTTTAAGTTCATTTGATATCAGTATTATGATAATAACAAGAAAACCCTAATATACTGATTTTTATCCAAACAATAAAATTACTTTCATATTGATCATTTCAAGAATTAATCTGATTAAAATATCTATGTAGAAATAAGTGAAGTGAAACTCGCTCAGTTGTGTCTGACTCTTTGCAACCCCATGGACAATACAGTTCATGCAATTCTCCAGGCCAGAATACTGGATTGGGTAGCCTTTCCCTTCTCCAGGGTATTTTCCCAACCCAGGGATCGATGCCATGTTAAAGGAGGTAGACAAAAGTACTTTTTGACCAATAAAATAAAAATTTTGAAATCAAATCCTGGTAACTCAATTTTGAATGCAATTAAGCTGAAACGAAATATAAACTGGAACTTCTATGAAAAACAAAATGATAGAATACCTTTTGTTATTGAAGTTATCAGTAGGAAGTTTCTATAGAAAAGAAAGTCAACTTTCTTCCTGACTGTGAGCAATTTGTCATGGGATTACACATATCATAAGGGAGAAGGTATTAAAACCAAAACTAAGTATAAAGACTTCTCTAGTGGCACAGTGCATAAGAATCCAGGTGTCAATTCAGGGGACACAATTTGATCCCTGGTCCAGGAACATCCTGCAGGCTGTGAAGCCAGTCAGTAAGCCTGAGTGCCACAGCTACTGAGGCCCATGCTCCCAAATAAGAGAAAACACCCCACCAACCACAATAAGTTAACGCATCACAATGATGAGTAGAACCGACTCCCTGCAACTAGAGAAAGCTCACATGCCACCAACAAAGACCCAATGAAGTCAAATAAATAATAAATTAAGAAATAAATAATAAAACAAATAAATAAATCTAAGCTGGCCTTAAAATCAAACAAAAAAATAGTCTAGAAGGAAGAAGTCATGGAAAAAACCAACTTCTTCTCAGACTTAACTGAGACCAGAAAAAACTAATTCCCAGAAAAGAAAGTTAGCTAATATTTTAGCATTAGTAACTAAATAGATCTTTATACCTAATAGGAAAAATAAGGATATAAGAACTTTCAGAGTAATACCATAAATCCTCAGAGTATGGAAGTTTTCAGGTGTCTAAGAATCAACATATGTGAAACAACTTTATCATCAAAGATACCAAAGGCTTTTGGAATGCTTTAAGTCCAAGTTGAATACAAAACATGAGTTAGTTGATTGTAAGGTTAGTGACGAAAAGGATCTTATGGAAGATTGAAATAATCACCTAGGCATGATTTTAAAAGTTAAAATCTCTTTTAAAATCTTTGAAAAATAATGCTTACACTTCATTAAAAAAAAATGCAACCTGCAACATGGGAGTAAATATGTGCAAACCACATATCTGATAAAGGGTTGATATCCAAAATATACAAGGAATTTATATAACTCAATAGCAAAAACATATACACACAAGTAATAAAACAATTGAAAAAAAACGACCAAAAGACTTAAGGCATTTTTCCAAAGAAGATATACAAATGACCAACAGATACATGAAAAAGTGCTCAGCATTATTAATTACCAAGGAAATATGAAATATCGCCTCACATTTATAAAGATGCCTATTTTCATAAAGACAAGAGAGAAGAAATGTTGGTGAGGATGTGGAGAAAAGGGAACACTTATACAGTGTTGGTGAGAATACAAACTGAGACAGCTACTATGGAAAATAGTCTGAAGGTTCCTCAAGAGATTAAAAATGAAACTACAATATGAACCAGCAATTTCACTTCTGAACATACACCCACAGGAAATAAAATACGTATTTCAAAGATACATGTGCACTTCCATGTTCATAGCTGTATTATTCACAATAGCCAAGATTTGGAAACATTCTAAGTGTCCCTAGATGAATGAATGGAAAAATAAATATTTGAGATATACACATAGTTAGATAGATATACACTTGTGAATATATCTATAGGTATACAATGGAATATTATTCATTCTTTAAAAAGAAGGAGAGCCTGACATTTATGACAACATGGATGACCTGGAGCGTATTACACTAAATGAAATAAGCCAGACAGAGAAAGACATATATTATTGATCTTATTTTATGTGAAATCCTACACAAACCAGACTCAGAGAAACAGAGTAGAATCGTGGTTACCAGGGGCTGGAGGTAAGAGAAATGGGGTGAAGGTGGTAAGAACCTACAAGCTTTCACATATAAGAAAAATAAGATCTGAGGATCTAATATATAACATGGCGGCAAGAGCTGATACTGCTCTAATTTAATTGAACTTTTTTAAGATAGTAAAACTTAAATATCCTCAAAAAAGGTAGATGTATGAGGTGATGAGGCAGTTAACTCAATGGAGTTAATTGATATTACTTTGATAGTGTATATCAAATAATCACTTTGTATACTTTAAATACCTTACAATTTTGCCAATTATACTTCAGCAAATCTGGGGGGAAATATGCATGTAATATATGCTTAAATATATAATAATTATTAGTCCTGTTAATGGATATCATTCTCCCCATAACAAATTCAATTTGCCTAACTATCGATGGAGAAGGCAAAGGCACCCCACTCCAGTACGCTTGCCTGGAAAATCCCATGGATGGAGGAGCCTGGTAGGCTGCAATCCATGGGGTCGCTAAGAGTCAGACACGACTGAGTGACTTCACTTTGACTTTTCACTTTCATGTATTGGAGAAGGAAATGGCAACCCACTCCAGTATTCTTGCCTAGAGAATCCCAGGGATGGGGAAGCATGGTGGGCTGCCATCTGTGGGGTTGCACAGAGTCGGACACGACTGAAGTGACTTAGCAGCAGCAGCAGCAACATTATTGATTAGATTTTCAAAACGTCTAAACTCCATTTACCAGAAAAGCAAACAACCCTTCAGGTATCAAACATATGACTGCTACCAAGTGGCAGTTAAGTGGCAAAGATTGCTGTTAGGATCAGACATAAGAATTACTGGCTGAGTCTTCTAACAGGAGATACGAAAGTTCTTAGTTCAGACACTTTAGAGTGCAAATCTTAATTTTATAATTAATATATTTCTTGTTCTTAATTCATTAATCTCAGCTTATTTTTCCAGTGATAACTTAAATATGAGTGTGTATATATTTCCTTTAATTGTTTTTCACATTTATGCCACATAATTTGAGTGTAATAAAAATTTTAATTTTCATGAGTGGTTTGTATTTAAGTAATGATAGTATTGCTTGGGCTTCCCTGGTGGCTCAGACTGTAAACAAATTGCCTGCAATGCAGGACACCTGGATTCAACCCCTGGGTTGGAAAGATCTCTGAAGAAGGGAATTCCAACTCACTACTCTATTCTTGCCTGGAGAATTCCATGGACCAAGGAGCCTGATGGGCTACAGTATCAGTTCAGTTCAGTAGCACAGTTGTGTCTGATTCTTTGTGACCCCACGGACTTCAGCACACCAGGGTACCCTGTCCCGAAGCCTACTCAAACTCATGTCCATCACGTCATTGATACCATCCAACCATCTCATCCTCTGTCGACCCCTTCTCCTCCCGCCTTCAATATTTCCCAGCATCAGGGTCTTTTCAAATGAGTCAGTTCTTCACATCAGGTGGCCAAACTTTTGGAGTTTCAGCTTCAACATCAGTTCTTCCAATGAATATTAGGATGGATTGGTTGGATCTCCTTGCAGTCCAAGGGACTCTCAAGAGTCTTCTCCAACACCACAGTTCAAAAGCATCAATTCTTCAGCGCTTAGCTTTCTTTATAGTCAGGATTTTCCTGATCCAAGTATTAAACTGAACCTGTGTCTCCTTCATTGGCAGGTGGATTGTTCACCACTACCACCATCGGGAAAGCCCATGAATCAAGTAGCATCATAGAACTTAGTGCAAGGGAAGTGGTGAAATAATTGAAAAGTATACAATTGAAAACTATACAATTATCTTTAAGTTTAAGGATATAGTAAGAATGAAGTAGATATCCACAGTTGTATTTTGGAGTCCCTTGGGCATCAAGGAGATCAAACGAGTCAATTCTAAAGGAAATCAACCCTGAATATTCATTGCAAAGACTGATGCTAAAGCTGAAGCTCCAATCCTTTGGCAACCTGATGTGAAGAGCTGACTCACTGGATGAAACTCTGATGTTGAGAGATTGTGGGCAGAGGAGAAGGGAGTTACAGAGGATAAGATGGTTGGATGGCACTACTGACTCAATGGACATGAGTTTAAGCAAATTCTGAGAGACAGGGAAGGACAGAGAAGCCTGCTGCAGTCCATGCAGTTGCAGAGTTGGACACGACTTTACAACAAGAAAATTCCTGAAGAAGCTTAAAAACTGAAAGCTCTGAGGGGAACAGTCAATTACAAGTAAACAAATGAACAAAGTTGGTTTTCATAGCAATATAAGAACAGTCATCACTATACTCAGTCTGTGTTGTTTATGTAGGCATACAAATACATTTAAAATGCGTATGAAGATGTTAAATGTTAATTATATCCCTCCCAATAAGGGTAGATACTTAAAGCAACAGACAGTAGTTTTTGTTTTTGTTTTTGTTTTTTGGTTCTATTCTGTGTTTCTCTGTTTTTTGAAGTCTTCACCCACTAATAGATGGAAAAGAATCATGCAAAGATATAGATATCATTTTGGTTGAAAACAATATGAATCTCATAGTATCAATAAATGATATATTTTCTTGATAGTTCCTCAATCAAAACAATTCTATATGAGACTGACTTCAGTGGATAAATGTTTTTAAGTTTTCAGAAACAACATGTGTTAAGCAAATATGCTCCTAAATTTTGCTCTTTTAATAACAGCAATAGTCAAGCCATGAAAATATGCATAAAACATTGTAAAGTAGTTATTAATTAGTAATAGTTCATAATAATATGCATTCATGCTGTAGTATAGCATCACAGTAAAAATAACCCAAGTCTTTGGCACATATACTTCATTTTATAGTCTGCTATTTTCCCCAAAAGCAAATAGCTCAAACTGTTTTCCCAGGAAGTAGATGCTAATGATACATATATTCTTGTAAGTTTTTTGTCAGAACTTTGCCCATTAAATCATAAAGGAAAGAACTGTCATATAAATTATAAAGTAGATCAATTTATTAAGCAATACTTTGGATGTTCCATGAACATCTCTTTTTTTATGAAAAGTTCTGTTAAATTTACTGCCCCCTAGTCTACTAAATCAGCTCTATAGCTGCAAAAGTTAGGGAACCAGGTACTCTTAGCATTTTACTTTTACAGTTTTCTTAGTGCTTACCAATATACCACTTCTAGGTTTTTAGCAACGATTAATTTCCAGTCACTTTTCTTGCCATCATTCTTAACTGCTTGGCAATTTTATGAGTGTGTCAAAATTCTAACATCCAGAACACATTGGAGTAATGTCCTCAAAAATTATTCTATAATTGCACAAATTATTACCACATATCTCTCTCATTTATTTTGCTGTAATGAAATGTCTTCTGTTCACCTACAACTATGGACATAAAGTTTGGAAGCATGCCCTGTCCATGGCTCTGATCTTCACAGGTCATAACAGGAATGTAATTGAACCAAAAGCTAAATACATTGTATGCACTATGTATGTTCACCCCTCCAAACAAAGCTTTCACTGAAGCTGTGATTTTCTTATTTTCGGGTTCTGACATCACTTGGAAATGCTTTAGAGTATAATAAATTTCAATTGTGATAAAATTATTAAAGATAGATTATAGCAAAGTATCACAAAAAGCGTTAGCTGCTCAGTCATGTCTGACTCTGTGACCCCATGGATTGTAGCCCACCAGGCTTCTCTGTCCATGAAATTCTCCAGGCAAGAATACTGGAGCGGGTAACCATTTCCTTCTCCAGGGGATCTTGCTGACTCAGGGGTTGAAGCCTGGTCTCCTGTATTGTAGGCAGATTCTTTACTATTGGCCATCATGGAAGCACCCATAGCACTATAATTGCAACAAATATTTTACAAGGATGAATAAGACAAATTTGGTATATTTTTCAAGAGTGAGATAAAGGGAGAGTTGGAAAGAAAGGAATAGCTGGGAAAGAAGAAATATCACAGAATAATATTTTTATTTTTAGGATCAAAAGACATTGTGATTCAGTGGCTCTTAAATATCTTTAGGTCTCAGGCTTGATTTCATGATCTAGCAGATAGCTCAGCTGGTAAAGAATCCGCCTGCAATGCAGGAGACCCCAGTTCAATTCCTGGGTCAGGAAGATCCGCTGGAGTAGGGATAGGTTACCCACTGCAGTATTATTGGGCTTCCCTAATGGGTCATATTGTAAAGAATCCGCCTGCAATGCTGCAGACCTGGGTTTATTGCCTCGGTTGCAGAGATCCCCTGGAGAAGGGACCAGTGACCGATGCCAGCATTGTCGCCTTCAGAATTCCATGGGATATAGTCTATGGTATCTCAAAGAACTGGACACAACTAAGCAACTTTCACTTTCAGAGTCATAAATGAAACAAATAACAGAGACAGAGACAGAGGGGATGAGAGAGACAGAAAGGGATAGAGAGAGAATTGTTTTAAAAATCTTTTAAAATATATATAGGTGAAATAACCATAAAGGATATTCTAATTTATTAATTTTCACCATTACTATTATCACTGTTAATATTTTGCCAAATAATGGCATTTGATGACAACAAATAAAGACCAAGTAATTCACTCTTATCTAGCACTTCATGGCACTTAGACAAATTAACTAAAATCTGTGCTTTAGTTTGTGTGTTAAACCACCTCAGTCATGTCTGACTCTTTGCAACCCTATGGACTGTAGCCCTCTAGGCTCTTCTGTCCATGGGGTTCTCCAGGCAAGAAAACTGGAGTAGGTTCCCATTACAGATTATTCATTAGTAAACAGGGGCAATAATAATTACATAATACTTATATATATATATATATATATATATGTTTCAAAAAAAATCACTATATCTAAAGCTCATAGAACAGTTTCCTAGCACATAACACATACTCAACAGTATTAGATAAATCAGTTTCTGCTATTGTTATACAGACTTTGGTTTCATTTCCAAAACCCCGACCATGTGGTTATTCAGATAATAAAAATACACTGATTGGTAAACACATCTGGGATAGTTTATTTAATTTGGGGGCATTAAAAATCCTTATGACTTTCATATCCTCAGTCCAATAACAATGACTAATCTGAGAATGAATTCACTAAGTATTTACTGAGCTAGTTGGAATAGATTTGTATACATTATGAAGAAATGATATTCAGATGCAGAGTAAAAGAGATAATGAGATAAGAGCTTTGCTCTAGAGACAGACTATCAGAATGCTATTGCCAGATGTACCACTTCACAGCTACATGCCCTTGGGCGAGTTACTTGACACTTTTGACTCTCATTTGTAGGAGCTGCAACGTAGGGTTTTATGAGGATTAAATAAATATGTACATGCAAATTATTTAGAAATGCCCATAGTATATAAATCCTGGAGAAGGAAATGGCAACCCACTCCAGTATCCTCGCCTGGAAAATCCCATGGACACAGGAGCCTGATAGGCTACAGTCCATGGGGCTGCAAAGAGTCCGACACAACTGAGCAACTTCTCTTTCTTTCTTTTTTAGTACAGAAAGGGCTTCCCTTGTGGCTCACCTGGTAAAGACTCCATCTGCAATGCAGGAGACCTGGGTTTGATATCTGCGTTGGGAAGATCCCCTGGAGAAGGGAAAGGCTACCCACTCCAGTATTCTGGCCTGGAGAATTCCATGGTCTTTATAGTCCATGGGGGTCACAAAGAGTTGGACATGACTGAGCTACTCTCACATAGTACAGAAAATCTAATAAAAATTTATTTACTAATATTATAATGCTTAAAATGTCAGCTAATCAATTTTTAAAATAAAAATGATAGCTCCTTACAATTGTTTTATATTTCATTATCTATTACCAAGGGTATTTGAGGTATAATTTTGACATGAACAAAGTCACAACATATATGGAAATGTGTCTATATGTTTAAGTTGTTAGAATTTATATTAACTGACCTAGCTAATGAAACATAGGTCATTAAGACAATAAATTAATTATGCATTTGAGAATGCATTAAAGTATACTTTACTATTTTAAAATGAACTTGGTCATTAACTTGGTCCTTCAGTTTTGTCCAAATCTCTGGGACACCAAGGACTATAGAGTTCATGGAATTCTCTAGGCCAGAATACTGAAGTGGGTAGCCTATCCCTTCTCTAGCAGATCTTCCTAATCCAGGAATAGAACCAGGGTCTCCTGTATTGTGAGCAGATTCTTTACCACGTGAACTATCAGGGAAGCCCAAATAATATCTAATATTTAAAATACATACAAAAAAGTTTAAAACTTATTTTAACTTAGGATGAAAACTTACTTGTATTAAGCTTAAAGTATACTAATGGAATGCTTCAAGTATAAAGTAAGGAATAAAAATATGAAACATAAAATATCCATATTATTCTCTTTTAAAAAAAAAAAAACAAAGTACTAGTATTCTAGTAGATACAATTTTTTTTATCACTATCTCTTCTCTTTTTGTCCTTCTCTAGATGAAAAATTATCCCAAAGATAAGGTTCCTGTGAATTTTAAATCATAACTGGGCTCAAACACATCTTTATTAATCAAAATAGGAACCATTATTATCAACATATGTTTGCAAATGAGAATAAATTTATTTCTGTAGTGAAAAAATCCATGCTTTAGGATTCAAAGAATTTTTATTAATCATTTTATGCCTTTTGCTAGTTGTGGAAGTGTTTTCCCTTCAAAAAGTTGTCAGCATGCTTAAAGAAATGCTAGTCAGTTGACGAGAGGTCGTATGAACATGGAGGATGAGGAAAACTTCTGTAGCCCAATTCATTAAACTTTTAAAGTGTTGGTTGTGTGAGATGAGGTTGAGAATTGTTGTGGAGAACTGGGTCTTTTCTTGACCAATGTCAGCTGCAGGAGTTGCAATTTTTGGTGCATCTCATTAATTTGCTGAGCATACTTCTCAGCTGTAATGGTTTCACTGGGATTCAGAATGTGGTAGTGAATTAGACACGCAGCAGACCACCAAACAGTGACCATGACCATTTTTTGGTGCAAGTTTGGCTTTAGGAAGTGCTTGGAACTTCTTCTCAGTCCAACCACTGAGTTGGTGATTGCCTGTTGTCTATAAAACCCACTTTTTGTAGCACATCACAACCTGATTGAGAATGGTTCATTGTTGTTGCATAGAATAAGAGAAGATGACACTTCAAAATGACTTTTTTTTTGATGTGCTGTCAGCTCATGAGACACCCGCTTATTGAGCATTTCACCTTTCCAATTTGCTTCAAATGCCAAATGACCTTAGAATAGTCAACACTGAGTTCTTTGGCAACTTCCCGTGTAGTTGAAAGACGATCAGCTTCAGTGATCTTCTCCACTGGTCATTGTCAAGTTTTGATGGCCTGCCACTACACTCCTCATCTTCAAGGGTCTTATCTCCTTTGCAAAACATGATGAACCACTCATCTGCACTCTACATTTGTTACCAGTTTCTGGGCCAAATGCATGGCTGATGTTGGGAGTTGCCTCCACTGCTTCATGGCTCATTTTGAACTCAAGAAAACTGCTTGAATTCACTTTTTGTCTAACATCATTTCCCTGGTCTAAAATAAATGTAAAATAAACAGTAGGCAATAAGTCATTAGCAAAATAACTAAGTGAGAAATGTGCATTAAAAAGATGTATACATAACCACATTTATTTAAGAGTATATTTCTACATCAAGGGACTTTCCTGATGGCTATAGAGGTAACAAACTCCCCTGTCAATGCATGAGACATAAGAGACATGGATTCAGTCCCTAGGTTAGGAAGATCCCCTGCAGGAGGGCATGACAGTATTCCACTCCAGTATTCTTGCCTTGATAATCCCCATGGACAGAAGAGCCTGGCAGGTAAGAGTCCATAGGATCACAAATAGATGAACATGATGGAACCAACTAAGCACAAATGCACAAATTTCCATATCAAACAGCAAATTTCAACAACACAAAACCACAATCACTTTCAGTTAAGTTCAGTCACTCAGTCGAGTCTGACTCTGCGACCCCATGGACTGCAGCATGACAGGCCTCAATGTCCATCACCAACTCCCAAAGCCTACTCAAACTCATGTCAGTGATGCCATCTAGCCATCTCATCCTCTGTTGTCCTCTTCTTCCACCTTGAATCTTTCCAAGCATCAGGCTCTTTTCAAATGAGTCAGTTCTTCACATTAGGTGGCCAAAGTAGTGTAGTTTCGGCTTCAGCATTAGTCTTTCCAGTGAATGTTCAGAACTGATTTCCTGTAGGATGGACTGGTTGGATCTCCTTGCAGTCCAAGGGACTCTCAAGAGTCTTCTCCAACACCACAGTTCAAAAGCACCATTTCTTTGGTTCTCAGCTTTCTTTACAATCCAACTCTCAAATCCACACATGACTACTGGAAAAACCATATCTTTGACTAGACGGACCTTTGTTGGCAAAGTAATGTCTCTCCTTTTTAATATGCTATCGAGGTTGGTCATAAATTTTCTTCCAAGGAGCAAGTGTCTTTGAATTTCATGGCTGGAGTCACCATCTGCAGTGATTTTGGAGCCCCCAAAATAAAGTCTGTCACCGTTTCCCCTCTATTTGCCATGAAGTGATGGGACCAGATGCCATGATCTTAGTTTTCTGAATGTTTAATTTTAAGCCAACTTTTTCCCTCTCCTCTTTCACTTTCATCAAGAGGCTCTTTAGTTCTTCTTTGCTTTCTGCCATAAGGGTGGTGTCATCTGCATATCTGAGGTTATTGGTTTTCCTCCTGGCAATCTTGATTCCACCTTGTGCTTCATCTAGCCCAGTGTTTCTAATGATGTACTCTGCATATAAATTAAATAAGCAGGGTGACAATATACAGCCTTGACGTATTCCTTTTCCTATTTGGAACCATTCTGTTGTTCCATGTCCAGTTCTAACTGAGGCTTCCAGACCTGCATACAAATTTCTCAAGAGGCAGGTCAGGTGGTCTGGTATTCCCATCTCTTTCAGAATTTTCCACAGTTTGTTGTAGTCCACACAGTCAAAGGCTTTGGCATAGTCAATAAAGCAGGAGTAAATAACATTGAGGGAACACAGCCCTACCCATCAACAGAAAATCAGATTAAAGATTATTGAACATGGCCCCGCCCATCAGAACAATTTCCGCCTGGCCCCATTTCCCCCTCAGTCAGTCTCTCCCATCAGGAAGCTTCCATAAGCCTCTTACCCTTCTCCATCAGACAGCAGACAGACTGAAAACCACAATGACAGGAAACTAACCAATCTGATCACATGGAACACAGCCTTGTCTAACTCAGTGAAACTGTGAACCATGGTCTGTAGGGCCACCCAAGATGGACGGGTCATAGTGGAGAGTTCTGACAAAATGTGGTTCATTGGAGAAGGGGATTGCAAACCACTTCAGCATTCTTGCCTTGAGAACCCCATGTAATTATTTTTGCACCAACCTAATACAAAGACTTGCACAGTTTGATAGTTGATGTGGTCTTGACCCTTGTCCTAAGTTTGGGGAGCACAACATGATCTGTGTTTAACCTCCTGTTGACTTTCTCTGTCCAAGGTGACTTCTGAAGGGCAAGGCCTGTATAACAGACAGCCAAGCAGAGAGCTCTTTCAGCCACTGGCTGGCTATGGTGGCAATATATTACTTGGAAGTTTAAGTTTTGGGCATAAAAGATAAAGATGTCATTGGATAGTTTATTCTGGATAGAAAGTGCAAAGTTATTTTTAAAACTATTATTGCAATGGATAAAGGGTGTTCTAGGGTTCGTGAATTCATATGAAAATGTCCAAATCTATCTGACAAAAAACTATAGTTCTGACACAGAATTATGAGATTGTCATTTCTAAAGTGATTGAACTATAGTTTTCAGAGTTCCAAATGTTCTATGCTTTATTTTTTTTCAAATATACATTTTATTTTGTCTTTGAGCAGGCTTTTATTTCTGAATTACAATAACAAATATAGATATGTCCAGATGGTCCTAGGCAAATTCACAGTAAGTTCATCAGGGTATTTCTTTCTTGTTATTCTCAAGGTTAGATGGAGTTTTATATATCTTTATTTCTGGAATACATACAGTATCCTGCTGCTACTGGTAAGTCGCTTCAATCGTATACAACTCTGTGTGACCCATAGACGGCAGCCCACCAGGCTGCCCTGTTCCTGAGATTCTCAAGGCAACAACACTGGAGTGGGTTGCCATTTCCTTCTCCAATGCATGAAAGTGAAAAGTGAAAGTGGAGTCATTCAGTTGTGTCTGACTCCTTGCGATGCCATGGACTGCAGCCTACCAGGCTCCTCTGTTCATGGGATTTTCTAGGCAAGAGTACTGAAGTGGGGTGTCATTGCCTTCTCCGACATACAGTATACCAGGTAGCATTTAGTTTGCAAAACACCCTGTCCTAAAATTCTCATGTTCTCTTACTTCTTGAACTTTGAAGTTAAAATTATATTTGGAATTTCTAGTGTGTTATTCTAAACTGTATTTACAAAGTATTAAGCCTTCAGTTCAGTTCAGTCGCTCAGTCGTGTCTGACTCTTTGCAACCCCATGAATCGCAGCACCCCAAGCCTCCCTGTCCATCACCAACTCCCAGAGTTCACTCAGACTCACGTCCATCGAGTCAGTCATGCCATCCAGCCATCTCATCCTCTGTCGTCCCCTTCTCCTCCTTCCCCCAATCCCTCCCAGCATCAGAGTCTTTTCCAATGAGTCAACTCTTCACATGAGCTGGCCAAAGTAATGGAGTGTCAGCTTTAGCATCAGTCCTTCCAAAGAACATCCAGGACTAATCTCCTTTAGAATGGACTGGTTGGACCTCCTTGCAGTCCAAGGGACTCTCAAAAGTCTTTTCCAACACCACAGTTCAAAAGCATCGATTCTTCGGCACTCTGTTTTCTTCACAGTCCAACTCTCACATCCATACATGACTGCTGGAAAAACCATAGCCTTGACTAGACGGATCTTTGTTGGCAAAGTAATGTCTCTGCTTTTTAATGTGCTAATTAGGTTGGTCATAACTTTCCTTCCAATGAGTAAGCGTTTTTTAATTTCATGGCTTCAATCACCATCTGCAGTGATTCTGGAGCCCTAGGCCATGTATATTAACATGTCTTATGGTCACCTGTTTCTCAGTTTCTCTCTGTGTTACCTATTAGAAAATCTCAAAAGTATATTAAATGTCACTATGAATGTATCCCTATAAATTATCAAGTGCTATGAACTTATCAGGAATCAACATTGGAATATTGTTTTAGAAGCTAACCATATTGGAGACTCACTTCAATTTGATTTGCTATATATTTTATAATTTTAATTTTAAATGAATTTATGGCAAAAAAATTAAAAATTAAACAGAATATATTACAAAAAGGGATTTTAAAGAAAATAAGTGGAGTTACTGATAGTATCAGTGTTATAATATGCATAAGTATTCTGACATTGTAATAATAGATTGTTTAAAATCATTTTAGTTAACTAATACACTAAAGTAAAAAAGGCCAACTATGACTTAAACTTACAATGTGAGCATGAGTGACTTTATAAACATTCCTAAATGTGAATTTCATCAACTTCAGTATAAGTAATGCATGCAAGATTCAGTTCAGTACAGTCGCTCAGTCGTGTCCGACTCTTTGCAACCCCATGAATCGCAGCACACCAGGCCTCCCTGTCCATCACCAACTCCCGGAGTTCCCTCAGACTCACGTCCATCAAGTCAGTGATGCAATCCAGGCATCTCATCCTCTGTCGTTCCCTTCTCCTCCTGCCCCCAATCCCTCTCAGCATCAGAGTCTTCTCCAATGAGTCAACTCTTCGCATGAGGTGGCCAAAGTACTGGAGTTTCAGCTTCAGCATCTTTGAATATGCCAAAGCCTTTGACTGTGTGGATCACAATAAACTGTGGAAAATTCTGAAAGAGATGGGAATATCAGACCACCTGACCTGCCTCTTGAGAAACTTATATGAAGGTCAGGAAGCAACAGTTAGAACTGGACATGGAACAACACACTGGTTCCAAATAGGAAAAGGAGTACGTCAAGGCTGTATATTGTCACCCTGCTTATTTAACTTATATGCAGAGTACATCATGAGAAACGCTGGGCTGGAAGAATCACAAGCTGGAATCAAGATTGCCAGGAGAAATATCAATAACCTCAGATATGCAGATGACACCACCCTTATGGCAGAAACTGAAGAGGAACTCAAAAGCCTCTTGATGAAAGTGAAAGTGGAGAGTGGAAAAGTTGGCTTAAAGCTCAACATTCAGAAAACGAAGATCATGGCATCTGGTCCCATCACTTCATGGGAAACAGATGGGGAAACAGTGAAACAGTGACAGAATTTATTTTTTTGGGCTCCAGAATCACTGCAGATGGTGATTGCAGCCATGAAATTAAAAGACGCTTACTCATTGGAAGAAAAGTTATGACCAACCTAGACAGCATATTTATAAGCAGAGACATTACTTTGCCAACAAAGGTCCATCTAGTCAAGGCTATGGTTTTTCCAGTAGTCATGTATGGATGTGAGAGTTGGACTGTGAAGAAAGCTGAGCACTGAAGCATTGATGCTTTTGAGCTGTGGTGTTGGAGAAGACTTTTGAGAGTCCCTTGGACTGCAAGGAGATCCAACCAGTCCATTCTGAAGGGGATCAGCCCTGGGATTTCTTTGGAGAGAATGATGCTGAAGCTGAAACTCCAGTACTTTTGATTACTGTAAGTAATTCCCAGAATTGTTTAAATGCTTTCCCCTGTTGTGTAAAAGAGCTGGCCTTTCATAGATTCCACTATAATAATGAACAAGAGTTCTTCTTATATTTCTATCATAGTTGATAAAGATATTTATATTCCTATCACTTTAATTTAAAGATAATAAGCAAGGAACTTTCTATTTCATCATCAGCTTTAATCACTTTAAATGTCTTTAAGAGAAATTACATTATTGATAATATTTTTATATATAAGATTCAAATTTATTAATTTTCCAAGAAGCTTCTCAAGATAAGGGTGTCTTTCCAGGTTCAGTCTTTGACTACTATTCATATATTAAATATAGAACTTTTCTAAATGCTGTATCTGTATAAATGCTAACCTTATTTTCACTTTGGGGGTTTAATTAAAAATTAAAACATAAAATGAGGGCTGTTAAGTAAATTTTATGAGTAAAGCTACATGTGCTGTGCTAAGTCTCTTCAGTCATGTCCAACTCTTTGTGAGCCTATGGACTGTAGCCTGCTAGGCTCCTCTGCCTTGAGATTCTCCAGGCAAGAATACCATTTTATTCTCCCAAGGATCTTCCTAATCGAAGGATCGAACCTCCTGCGTCCCCAGCATCTCTTAAGTCTCCCGCCCTGGCATACAGGTACTTTACCACTAACGATATACACAATATGTAAAATTACATATGACCTCTAAAATATATTTAGCACATATTTATACATGTTTCTTCAAATACTCCATGTATTTGTACCATAAACTATTTACAGTAGTTCCTTGGTGAAGTACATTTTTTAAAAAATATGAACAATAAAAGAACAATATCTAAATATTTGCTTATAGTCTGCCCAGAATATGTTTAAACATTACATATTGCAGGTACAACTAAGCCATCTTAAGCACAATAAAATCTGAAGTTGAATAGGAAGGGGTCACATTCTATGCCAGTCACAGTGAGTAGGATTACTTTTCTCTTTTGGAGAAATTCATTTCCTATTCACAGATGAAAACAAATGTGAAAAGCCCATCCTCATGTCTTTAAAGGCTTTGCAGTATTTGATAACACCCATGGGCGTGGGAATTTTGTCTTTGACTTTCTGGGCTGACTCTCAAATTGTTGCACATTTGTGTGCCTGGATTGAAACTCAGTGTTAGTGGCTTCATAAAAAAAAGAACTTACAGAGCTACTCTGATAATAGATGTTCTAGGGAGCTCTGAACCTGTCACTCCTCCAACCCTGTCATGCACTGTGTTCAGTGATTATTGCTTTCTCATTCTCATGGATTATATTTCAGATCCCTCTGATTGTGTTTGAAATGTGATGACTGCAAATGCTTTCTCTGCCTTATTTTCACTTCTAGATTATACTTTATTCTCCTTAAGCTTGTCACTTTATCTCTATTTACATTGTATTTAGTTTGGCAGTATTTTGAGATAAAGAATTTGCTTCTGAATCTTATTAATAAAACTGTTTTCCCTCTCAAATACAATGCTTCACTCAAACTATAGTCTGAAAGGAACTTTCAAAGCAATGCTCTTCCCAAGGTATTGGCACAATTTGCTATATATCATATAACATCGCATGGCACATTAATTCAAACTGTATGTTTTCCTGTTTCATAAATTCTTTAGAAGCACTGCATGGCTCACAAAAATATAATACCTGTCCTCTTTAGGTTGGCCAGCTGAAGGCATGTATGCTTGATTTGAGAAAAAGAAGGACAATATCATCCTCTCCAATTCTTCACCATTTCCTTTTTATGTCTAAAATTGTGATCTTGGCTGACAGAGAAGAAAATAAGTATATCATTTTAGAGAATATAATTTGATTATCTTAATTTAACAGTGCAATATTGATCATGTCTAATAGTTTTCATTGATCTAAGATGAAAAAAATGAGAAAAATAAAATAATTTTTAAACTAGTAAATGTTACTGAATCTGTCTTTACCGCATATATAACTTTATAATTCTAGAAATTTGCTAACTCATTTTCTATATTGTTTATAAAATAATCAAAAACAATCATGTATGAGGTTATATAAAGGTGACTGAAAAGAAAATGGTCTAAACAAGGCAGTTTAGTGATCAGTATGAGAGCTAAGAGTGCACATGATTATGTATAGATGTATATTATGTACAGGGAAAGGGCAATTAAGTTAAATCAAGGAAAGATATGATGGACAATAGCATCTATCTAGAAGGATATCTTATAATTTTATTAATTTAATTAGGGTGAAGAATTTAATCTAGTTTTAAAGTTTGACTTCTGGTCAAATTTAATTTGAATTTAATCGGGTCTTAAAGATTGACTGAAAGATGAACTCGCCAGGTCGGTAGGTGCCCCATATTCTACTGGAGATCAGTGGAGAAATAACTCCAGAAAGAATGAAGAGACAGAGTCAAAGCAACAACAACACCCAGTTGTGGATGGGACTGGTGATGGAAGCAAGGTTTGATGCTCTAAGAGCAATACTGCATAGGAACCTGGAATGTCAGGTCCATGAATCAAGGCAAACTGGAGGTGGTCAAACAAGAGATGGCAAGAGTGAACGTTGACATTCTAGGAATCAGCAAACTAAAATGGACTGGAACGGGTGAATTCACCTCAGATGATCATTATATCTACTACGGCGGGCAGGAATCCCTCAGAAGAAATGGAGTAGCCATCATGGTCAACAAAAGAATCCAAAATGCAGTACTTGGATGCAACCTCAAAAATGACAGAATGATCTCTGTATGTCTCCAAGGCAAACCATTCAGTATCACGGTAATCCAAGTCTATGCCCCAACCAGTAACGCTGAAGAAACTGAAGTTGAACAGTTCTATGAAGACCTTCAAGACCTTTTAGAACTAACACCCAAAAAAGATGTCCTTTTCATTATAGGGGACTGGGATGCAAAAGTAGGAGGTCAAGAAACACGTAGAGTAACAGGCAAATTTGGCATTGGAATACAGAGTGAAGCAGGGCACATGCTAATAGAGTTTTGCCAAGATAGCGCACTGGACATAGCAAACACTCTCTTCCAACAACACAAGAGAACACTCTACTCATGGACTTCACAAGATGGTCGAAACCAAAATCATATCAATTATATTCTTTGCAGTCAAAGACGGAGAAGCTCCATACAGTCAGCAAAAACAAGACCAGGAGCTGATGGTGGCTCTGATCATGAACTTATTGAAAAATTCAGACTTAAATTGAAGAAAGTAGGGATAAACACTAGACCATTCAGGTATGATCTAAATCAAACCCCTTATAATTATACAGTGGAGGTGAGAAATAGATTTATGGGACTAGATCTGATAGAACGCCTGAAAAACTATGGATGGAGGTTTGTGACACTGTACAGGAGACAACCATCAAGAGCATCCCCAAGAAAAAGAAATGGAAAAGAAGCACAATGGCTGTCTGAGGAAGACTTAAAATAGCTGTGAAAAGAAGAGAAGTGAGAAGCAAAAGAGAAAGCTAAGCTAAGCTAAGTCACTTCAGTCATGTCCGACTCTGTGCGACCCCATAGATGGCAGCCTACCAGGCTCCCCATCCCTGGGATTCTCCAGGGAAGAACACTGGAGTTGGTTGCCATTTCCTTCTCCAATGCATGAAAGTGAGAAGTGAAAGTTCACTCAGTTGTGTCCGACCCTCAGTGACCCCATGGACTGCAGCCTACCAGCCTCCTCCATCCATGGGGTTTTCCAGGCAAGAGTACTGGAGTGGGTTGCCATTGCAAAGGAAAGATATACCCATTCGAATGTAGAGTTGCAAAGAATAGCAAGGAGAGATAAGAAAGTCTTCCTCAGTGATCAGTTCAAAGAAATAGAGGAAAACAATAGAATGGGAAAGACTAGAGATCTCATCAGGAAAACACCAAGGGAGCATTTCATGTAAAGATCGGCTTGATAAAGGACAGAAATGGTATGGACCTAACAGAAGCAGAAGATATTAAGAAGAGGTAGCAAGAATACATAGAAGAACTGTACAAAAAAGATCTTTATGACCCAGATAATCATGATGGTATGATCGCTCACCTAGAGCCAGACTTCCTGGAATGTGAAGTCAAGTGGGCCTTAGAAAGCATCACTATGAACAAAGCTAGTAGAGGTGACAGAATTCCAGTTGAGCTATTTCAAATCCTAAAAGACAATGCTGTGAAAGTGCTGCACTCAGTATGCCAGCAATGGAAAACTCAGCAGTGGCCACAGGACTGGAAAAGGTCAGTTTTCATTCCAATCCTAAAGAAAGGCAATGACAAAGAATGCTCAAACTACCACACAGTTGCACTCATCTCACATTCTAATAAAGTAATGCTCAAAATTCTCCAAGACAGGCTTCACCAATAGGTGGACTGTGAACTTCCAGATGTTCAAGTTGGTTTTAGAAAAGGCAGAGGAACTAGAGATCAAATTGGCAACATCTGCTGTATCATTGAAAAAGCAAGAGAGTTCCAAAAAACATCTATTTCTGCTTTATTGACTATGCCAAAGGCTTTGACTGTGTGGATCACAATAAACTGTGGAAAAATCTGAAAGAGATAGGAATACCAGACTACCTGACCTGCCTCTTGAGAAATCTGTATGCAGGTCAGGAAGCATGAGTTAGAACAGGACATGGAACAACAGACTGGTCCAAAATAGGAAAGTAGTACATCAAGGCTGTATATTGTCACCCTGCTTATTTAACTTATATGCAGAATACATCATGAGAAATACTGGTGGGATGAAGCACAAGCTGGGTCAATATTGCCGGGAGAAATATCAATAATCTCTGATATGCAGATGATGCCACCCTTTTATGGCAGAAAGTGGAGAACTAAGGAGACTCCTGATAAAAGTGAAAGAGGAGAGTGAAAAAGTTGGCTTAAAGCTCAACATTCAGAAAACGAAGATCATGGCATCCAGTCCCATCACTTCATGGGAAACAGATGGGAGGCAGTGGAAACAGTGGCTGACTTCATTTTTTGGGCTCCAAAATCACTGGAGATCGTGACCACAGCCATGAAATTAAGACGCTTACTCCTTGGATGGATGAAACTGGAGCCAATTTTACAGAGTGAAGTAAGCCAGAAAGAAAAACACCAATACAGTATACTAACACATATATATGGAATTTAGAAAGATGGCAATGATGACCCTGTATGCAAGACAGCAAAAGAGACACAGATGAGTCCAGCGGACTTTTGGACTTAGAGGGAGAGGGAGAGGGTGGGATGATTTGGGAGAATGGCATTGAAACATGTATACTATCATGTAAAAAATTAATTGCCAGTCTATGCCTGATGCAGGATACAGCATGCTTGGGGTTGGTGCACGGGGATGACCCAGAGAGATGTTATGGGGAGGGAGGTGGGAGGGGCGTTCATGTTTGGGAACGCATGTACACCCGTGGTGGATTCAGGTCAATGTATGGCAAAACCAATACAGTATTGTAAAGTAAAATAAAGTAAAATTAAAAATTTTTAAAAAAAGTAAAAAAATAAAAATAAAAGACGCTTACTCCTTGGAAGGAAAGTTATGACCAACCTAGACAGCATATTAAAAAGCAGAGACGTTACTTTTCCAACAAAGTCCATCTATTCAAAGCTCTGTTTTTTCCAGTAGTCATGTATGGATGCAAGAGTTGGACCACAAGGAAAGCTGAGCACTGGTGTTGGAGAAGACCCTTGAGAGTCCCTTGGACTGCAAGGAGGTCCAACCAGTCCATCCAAAGGAGATCAGTCCTGAGTGTTCATTAGAAGGACTGATGTTGAAGGTGAAACTCCAATACTTTAGCCACCTGATACAAAGAGCTGACTCATTTGAAAAGACCCTGATGCTGACAAAGATTGAGGGCAACAGGAGAAGGGGACAACAGAAGATGAGATGGTTGGATGGTAACACCAACTGAAAGGACATGAGTTTGAGCAAACTCCAGGAGTTGGTGATGGACAGGGAGGCCTGTCGTGCTGCCGTCAATGGGGTCACCAAGAGTCGGACATGACTGAGCAGCTGAACTGATTGAAAGTTTGACTTCAAGTAGAACAGAGAAAATAGACAGTCTACCAAGAAGATAAGTTTTAGAGGGATCCTCAAAGAAAAGTGTCATCTTCATAGATAAATTAGTTTTTTATGTAACCAGTGATAGGTACTGACTGAGTCTATTCCTAGGTAGTCCCTGAGAAGAGAGGGGTGGGGTTCTCAAGGAGGAGATAGGGGTCTTCTCAAGGAGGAGGAAAGGACACACTTTTTTTTTTTTCTTTTTCTCTATATTCCTTAGTCTTAGTCACCTAATTTTTTTTTTTTTAAGACCTGAACTGATGATTTCACCACAAACAGCTCAATTTAAACTCTGTACTAGGGATTGTATAACAACAATGTATTCTGCTTGAGGGTAGTTTCTCCTTCCTGAAAACCTGACTAATCTTGATATCTTAGAATGTACACTATGAGAGTGGATCTGGTAGGAGCTTTCTATTGTTAAGTTCTAATCCTGTTATCCTAAAATGTAAATTGTGGGAGTGGGCCTGGTAAATTTTCACAACCTTGAGACATTCTTTTGATTCATTGTTACAACTAATTAAAAAATAATATAATTCCCTTGTTAAAGATTAGCGAGTGGGTCAGTCTCCATCTCCCTTCTGATGTCTATGTCAGAAGCATTCTCTGTCCCTTTTCATACTTTAATAAAACTCTGCTACACAAAAGTTCTTGAGCGATCAAGCCTGGTCCCTGGTCCCAAAGCTAACTCTTCTTTGGAGTTCACGAACCTGACACTGTTCACTGTAAGCTATCATGACCATTTTGAAATTTATATTTAACATAAGGTATATGCAATATGAAGAACAGTTTGAGAACAAGAGACTGAGAAACTGAGGGGAAAGTAATACAACAGTCAAGCAGCAGTGAAAGGAAGTGAAAGAAGTGAAAAGAAGTGAAACAGTCAGGAAGTGACAGGAATATCTAGAAGATTAAAAACAAACTAATTATGGGAAGTCAAAGTATTTAGAAACATGAGCTTGGATGAAATATACAACAAAAATAAAATGCAGGAGAAGAAGACAGTTCAATGGCAAAACTCCAGAAAAGCCCTACATCCATGGCCACAATCTCAAAAGTAAATTATTAATAGTAAGGAAATGCATCTGGTTTTTGAAGTGTGATATGACACTTAGGTGTTTTACAAATTCCATCCATTTAATCTTCATAATAAGCCCTACAAGATAGGCGCTATTATTATCCAGTGATGAGGAAACATTTTTCAGAAACAGGTGACTTAACCAATATTACAAGATTCTAATCCAGGCCTGCGTCTATAGACCATTCCCACTCTACAGCACAACATGCTACAAGTCAATGAGATTGCCATTGAAAGAGGGGTAGAACAAAAGGCATGTAGTATAGCAGGGTGTTCAAAGAGCAGAAGGGCTTCCAGGGTGTCAGTGGGCTTTGCGACACAACATAAGATTATATATATATATGATTTGTGATCTTTCAGATGTTGGCAATACTTGAATGAATAAGGTCAGTGTCAGAGTAGAAGAAATGTCATGTTGAAGAACCAAAGATAGCTATCATATTAGAATTGTGGGATACTGCAATGCAGCATTTAAATTCAGACAAGGTAGCATGTAAATTCTTATTACTATTTAAAGGCATTAGAGTTTCTTAGCATCATTAACCTGGAGAACCAAATGGCTACCCACTCCAGTATTCTGGACTGAAGAATCCCATGGACTGTACAGTCCATGGGGTCGCAAAGTCTGACAGGACTGAGCAACTTTCACTTTCATATATCATATTGGAGAAGGAAATGCCAACACATTCCAGTATTCCTCCCTGGAGAATTCCATGGACATAGGAGCCTGGTGGGCTACAGTCCATGGGGTCACAAAGAGTAGGACATGACTGAAGTGACTTAGCAGCAGCAGCAGCAGCATCTTTGAACATCAGTTAATTTATCCATAATGGAGAGAACATGCCTTCTTCACTGAGATTGTTATGTGAATTGATATTATTTTATAAAGCAATAAGTATAGGCGATTATATTATAGAAAACTTTATATATCAGGATATATATATATCCTGATAGGGACATTCTTAAAAATAATAATATGACAGGAAGACATGCATGTATATATGACTGTATCATTTGAATATATGGATTTTTACTATATCAACAATATAATACAAACATGCCATTTATTTATCTATTAGTACTGACACTGTTGTGCTGTGCTGTCTCTTCAGTCATGTCTGACTCTTTGTGACCCTATGAACCATAGCCCAACATGTTCCTCTGTCTATGGCATTCCCTAAGCAGTATCTCTCTGATACTGGAGTGGGTGGCCATTTCCTCCTCCAGGGATCTTCCCCATGCAGGGATCCAACCTGTTTCTCTGATCTCTCCTTCACTGACAGGTGAGTTCTTTACCACTAGCACCACCTGAGAAGTGCTGTAAGTATTGACACTAATGCTGCTGTAAGTATCCACACTAATGGCTCCTCTGGTGACTGACATGGTAAAGAATCTGCCTGCAATTTTGGAGACTTCCATTTGAACCTAGGTCAAGAAGATTCCCTGGGGAAGGAAATAGCAACCGACTCTCATATTCTTGCCTGGAAAATTCCATGGACAGAGGAGCCTGGTGGGCTATAGTCCATAGGGTCATAAAGAGTCAGACAAGACTGAGCGACTAACACACACAATGATTATTTATTATATAAAAACAAGAACATAGTTTTTGTCTTTAATCCACCACCATGTGGAAATATACTATTTCTCCTATTTTAAAGATTAGCTTTCTTGAACTCTGAAGGGTTAAACAATTATACATTTTTTGTCTTTAATCCACCACCATGTGGAAATATGCTATTTTCCCTGTTTTATAGATTAGCTTTCTTGTAGTCTGAGTGGTTAAGTAGTAGTCAATGACTATCAGAAGGACTTAGATTAACATTTGTCAAGCTCTTTTCTTTTTGTCTTGTTTACTCAGTATTGCCACAATGACACCACAAACTGACCAGCGAAAAATAACTTATTGCTAAATGTCAATAGCTTTCAGTCAAAAGGAACATTGAAGAGATATTTATTGTCCATAAATTTAAAAACATAACACTCTTATTTTTTATGATAATATTGAACTACATAGGATTTTGGCTGAATGTGTATAACATGAAATTTTGCCTTAAATTTTTTGAAGCCTTTCCACTTAAAAATATTTTACCTTCATTTTGCTAACAAGTTGCATACCAATTAGTTCATTATATTATCATTCCACTGTATTCATTCAATTAGATTTTGTGAAATTATCATTAATAAAAAGGATTTTATGATATATTCTAATACGCACTTCCAGGATACAAGGAAATTAAATGTGTTAGTAGATTAAATTATATAACTACTCAAATCTATGTATTAACTCACTCACTATTACAAAATCAAACTTCAGTTCAGTTCAGTCACTTAGTTGTGTCCGACTCTTTGCGACCCCATGAATCGCAGCACACCAGGCCTCCCTGTCCATCACCAACTCCTGGAGTTCACTCAGACTCGCCTCCATCGAGTCAGTGATGCCATCCAGCCATCTCATCCTCGGTCGTCCCCTTCTCCTCCTGCCCCCAATCCCTCCCAGCATCAAAGTCTTTTCCAATGAGTCAACTCTTCGCATGAGGTGGCCAAAGTACTGGAGTTTCAGCTTTAGCATCATTCCTTCCAAAGAAATCCCAGGGCTGATCTTCAGAATGGATTGGTTGGATCTCCTGGCAGTCCAAGGGACTCTCAAGAGTCTTCTCCAGCATCACAGTTCAAAAGCATTAATTCTTCGGTACTCAGCCTTCTTCACAGTCCAACTCTCACATCCATACATGACTACTGGAAAAACCATAGCCTTGACTGGACAGACCTTAGTCGGCAAAGTAATGTCTCTGCTTTTGAATATGCTGTCTAGGTTGGTCATAACTTTTCTTCCAAGGAGTTACTTTAAAAATAAGCCAAAATGAGTAGAAAAACTAAAATATAAAAAGAGAATAGTACAAAGTTGAAAATAAAATCACTAAATATAATAGGAGACCAAATATATGAAAAGCCAGTTGACAATTCACTATAGTAAGATTATATCAAAATAAATATCACATTGGCATCCCATAGTCCAATGAACACTACATAAAATTATCACAATGTTTAAATGAGACAATAATTTTTAGATATGCTTAGTGAGCTGAAATCATACTAAGTGGTTTCTCACCAAGCTGATAGGGTGTCCTTCACCCAGATTATATTGATACTTACTTTCTATACCTATGGAGTATTCTAAAATGACCTTTTCTTTAGTATTTGTCTTTATTTTATACTTCCTAACTAATAAATTACAAAGAATATATGATTTTTACCAACAATTCTGTAGTAATATTAAACATGTTGACCAATTTCCATCTGTATATATTATTTTCCCAAAATATGTTAATCAAAATTGAATTTAATTTTGTTCTCACACATGTTCAATGATATAAAGGATTCAATTTTGATTGTAGCACCCACAATCACATAAGCTAGTTCCTTAAAATAAATCTTTCATTATATATAAATGAAAAATTATATTAAATGATTCATTATATATATATACAATTTTATTTTTTTTCATATAATGAAAGATTTATTTTAAGGAACTAGCTTATGTGATTGTGGGAGCTGCAAGTCAAAATTGAATCCTTATATGAAAGTTAATAGATTATATATAAATGAAAGAGACTTATTTTAAGAAATTAGCTCATGAGAAGAGCTGACGCATTGGAAAAGACCCAGAAGCTGGAAAAGATTGAGGGCAGGAGGAGAAGGGGACGACAGAGGATGAGATGATTGGATGGCATCACTGACATGAGTTTGAGCAAGCTCCAGGAGATGGTGAAGGACAGGGAACCTTGTCATGCTGCAGTTCATGGGGTAGCAAAGGGTTGGACACAAATAAGTGACTTAACAACAACAATATAATACATATACATATATATATATATATAAAATACATATATCCTGTTGATTCTGTGTCTGTAAATATATTATATGTGTGTATGTACATATTTACTATGATGTTCACAATTTTGGTTCTTAGTAGAAACATATATCTTAAAATATATTTTATAATACATATTTTTTAAAATACCCAACATTTCATGTATCACTTGAAAAATAATTACGTTTCTGAAAGAGAAGAGCAGAAGTAATATAAAATACAGAGACTAACAGCCAGGGTTCACCTGGATCAATAAAGCATCATAAGAAGTGAAGTCTCTCAGTCATGTCAAACTGTTTGCGACTCCATGGACTATAGCCTACCATGCTCCTCTGTCCATGGGATTTTCCAGGCAAGAGTACTGGAGTGGGTTGCCATATACCACTGCCCCCCCCCCCCCACCGGGGGGGGGGGAGAGTGTAGAAAAAGAGTGAGAAGGCAAATTAAAAAGTACATAATGTTGTCTTTGAATTTTCTCAGAAAATGAAAGGGGTCTGACTGATGGGGAAACTCCTCGCAGAGGAAGAATAACAAAATTTGTCCAGCTCACCTGATAAAATATACTCTTAAAAGGTTAATATGCTTCCAATTCTCCACAAATTTTGAACAGAGTTAAGAACAAAGAAGAAATTTAAAGGCAGATGAGAATGTCCACAACACATAGAGATACTGTATAAATATTTCCAGAATCACCATATTCCCTCTGAAGACATGAATCTATAATCATTTTCCAACATAAAGCAGGTTATATTTCTCTCATTTTATTTCCTCCTGTTTTTTAGTTCAGTTCAGTTCAGTCGCTCAGTCATGTCCGAATCTTTGTGACCCCATGAATTGCAGCACACCAGGCCTCCTTGTCCATACACCAACTCCCAGAGTTCACTCAGACTCACGTCCATCGAGTCAGTGATGCCATCCAGCCATCTAATCTTCGGTTGTCCCCTTCTCCTCCTGCCCCCAATCCCTCCCAGCATCAGAGGCTTTTCCAATGAGGCAACTCTTCGCATGAGGTGGCCGAAGTACTGGAGTTTCAGCTTTAGCATCAGTCCTTCCAATGAACACCCAGGGCTGATCTCCTTTAGAATAGACTGGTTGGATCTCCTCGGAGTCCAAGGGACTCTCAAGAGTCTTCCCCAACACCACAGTTCAAAAGCATCAATTCTTCGGTGCTCAGCCATCTTCACAGTCCAACTCTCACATCCATACATGACCACAGAAAAAACCATAGCCTTGAGTAGATGGACCTTAGTTGGCAAAGTAATGTCTCTGATTTTGAAAATACTATCTAGGTTGGTCATAACTTTTCTTCCAAGGAGTAAGCGTCTTTTAATTTCATGGCTGCAGTCACCATCTGCAGTGATTTTGGAGCCAAAAAAAAATAAAGCCTGACACTGTTTCCACTGTTTCCCATTCTATTTCCCAAGAAGTGATGGGACCGGATGCCATGATCTTCATTTTCTGACTGTTGAGCTTTAAGCCAACTTTTTCACTCTCCTCTTTCACTTTCATCAAGAGGCTTTTAAGTTCCTCTTCACTTTCTGCCATAAGGGTGGTGTCATCTGCATATCTGAGGGTACTGATATTTCTCCCGGCAATCTTGATTCCAGCTTGTGCTTCTTACAGTCCAGCGTTTCTCATGATGTACTCTGCATATAAGTTTAATAAGCAGGGTGACAATATACAGCCTTGACAGACTCCTTTTCCTATTTGGAACCAGTCTGTTGTTCCATGTCCAGTTCTAACTGTTGCTTCCTGACCTGCATACAGATTGCTCAAGAGGCAGGTCAGGTGGTCTGGTATTCCCATTTCTCTCACAATGTTCCACAGTTTATCGTAATCCACACAGTCAAAGGCTTTGGCATAGTCAATAAAGCAGAAATATATGTTTTTCTGGAACTCTCTTGCTTTTTCCATGATCCAGCGGATGTTGGCAATTTGATCTCTGGTTCCTCTGCCTTTTCTAAAACCAGCTTGAACATCAGGATGTTCACGGTTCACGTATTGCTGAAGCCTGGCTTAGAGAATTTTGAGCATTACTTTACTAGCATATGAGATGAGTGCAATTTTGCGGTAGCTTGAACATTCTTTGGCGGCCCTAGAGAGGTTATCCCACGTTGAAGGTCAGGAAGGGCAGTGGTGAGGAGACACCCCTCATCCAAGGTAAGGAACAGTGGCTGCACTTTGCTGGAGCAGCTATGAAGAGATACTACACACCCAAGATAAGAAAACCCAAGTAAGATGGTAGGTGTTGTAAGAGGGCATCAAAGGGCAGACACACTGAAACCATACTCACAGAAAACTAGTCATTCTAATCACACTAGGACCACAGCCTTGTCTATCTCAGTGAAACTAAGCCATGCCCACGGGGCAACCCAAGACAGGTGGGTCATGGTGGAGAGGTCCGACAGAATGTGGTCCACTGGAGAAGGGAATGGCAAACCACTTCAGTATTCTTGCCTTGAGAACCCCATCAACAGTATGAAAAGGCAAAATGATAGGATACTGAAAGAAGGACTCCCCAGGTCAGTAGGTGCCCTATATGCTACTGGAGATCAGTGGAGAAATAACTCTAGAAAGAATGAAGGGATGGAGCCAAAGCAAAAACAATACCCAGCTATGGATGTGACTGGTGATAGAAGCAAGGTCCAATGCTATAAAGAGCAATATTGCATAGAAACCTGGAATGTCAGGTCCATGAATCAAGGCAAATTAGAAGTGGTCAAACAAGAGATGGCTAGAGTGAACGTCGACATTCTATGAATCAGCGAACTAAAATGGACTGGAATGGGTGAATTTAAGGAAGATGACCATTATATCTACTACTGCGGGCAGGAATCCCTCAGAAGAAATGGAGTAGCCATCATGGTCAACAGAAGAGTCTGAAATGCAGTACTTGGATGCAATCTCAAAAACGACAGAATGATCTCTGTACGTCTCCAAGGCAAACCAGTCAATATCACGGTAATCCAAGTTTATGCCCCAACCAGTAACGCTGAAGAAGCTGAAGCTGAAGAGTTCTATGAAGACCTGCAAGACCTTTTAGAACTAACACCCCAAAAAAGATGTCCTTTTCATTATAGGGGACTGGAATGCAAAAGTAGGAAGTCAAGAAACACCTGAAGTAACAAGCAAATTTGGCCTTGGAATATGGAATGAAACAGGGCAAAGACTAATAGAGTTTTGCCAAGAAAATGCACTGGTCATAGCAAACACCCTCTTCCAACAACACAAGAGAAGACTCTACACATGGACATCACCAGATGGTCAACACCAAAATCAGATTGATTATATTCTTTGCAGCCAAAGATGGAGAAGCTATTTTAGTAGCCATTGAGCAAAGCGAGTCAGCTCTCAGAGACTTATCTTGTTCTAGTTCCTCAAGTAATATGTGAGCTCTAAAAATTATGATATCATTGTTTATTTCATTGGTTGTGGTCATTAGAGTTTCACCATCTGAGTATGATATACAGGCAGTGTCTTACAGATAAATTTTTTGCATTGAAGAATCACCTGGAGAACTTTTTCTTTTAAAAAATAGCTTATTGTCAGCGATTCCACTTGAGTTGGTCTGGGAGGAGGCTTAAATACTGGTTTTTAAAAGACCCCTTGAAGATTAGAAACCTTGATGTAATTTACACTGGTCCATTTAGATCATCTCTTGAAATTACTGGGAAGTTACTGTTTCTTTCACCACCATCTAACTATAGCTCTCCTTTGAGATAAAGACTATGTGTGAAGATGAATGCTGACTTTGAAAGGGAAGTGGTGATCTTTGCACTTAGTCATAATAGCAAACACACCAGTTGGTTTTTGTAATCTGTATTGAATTCTGGAGAGCAAGTTAAGTGAAAAGGTACAGTGCAAGAGAAATGTCATATTCCAGTACATATCTGTAAAATGTGTCTGTGTACTTAGTCCTGTCTGACTATTTGTGACCCCATGGGCTGTAGCCTGTCAGATTCCTCTGTCCATGGGATTTCCCACACAAGAATACTGGAGTCAGTAGCCATTTCCTATATTCAGAGGATCTGTCCAACCCAGAGATCAAACCCATGTCTCTTGCATCTCCTGTATTGACAGCTGGATTTTTTGCCACTATGCCACCTGGGAAACCATATCTCTAAGGTATAGTCACAAATTACCAAAAGGATTTATTTTATAAACAATTAAAAAAAGAATTCAAACTGTTTTTCCCTTAGTATATAGTATGGGTTGGCTTCATGGCAACCCACTCCAGTATTCTTACCTGGGAAATACCATGGACAGAGAAGCCTGGTGGGTTAGAGTCCATGGTGTCTCAAAAGATTTGGACACTACTTAGCGATTAAACAACAACAAAAATATACTGTGGGTACTTGGTGGTATAATGCTTTGGAGATTCTCCTGAGCAACATAGAACTGACAGTATTATTTAACCACTCAAAATACATTTCTTTTCTCAATATGGAAGTTAGAGCTTATAGCTGAAATAAAAATTTTATAAATATGAGCCTTTTCTTCATATATCTATTACCCAGTTCTTCATAAACTATAGAGATAATTCTGTTACAACTCACCTGGCAGGTTGAAGGTAGTTCACCTATGGCAAACACATTAACCCTGAGTATCAGAGAATGATGGATCAGCATTTTATTACAAATACAAAAGCAAAATCTAACACTTCACTCCAGACTATGTATATCAGTACTTACATTTCAACAAGATGAGAAGGTAACTACTATACATATCTTATCTTGAGATACATAGGGAGTTATTTCAAAGGAATGAGATGGTTGGATGGCATTGCCAACTGAATGGACATGAGTCTGAGTGAACACCGGGAGTTGGTGATGGACAGGGAGGCCTGACGTGCTGCAGTCCATGGGGTCGCAAAGAGTTGGACACAACTGAGTGACTTAATGGAACTGAACATTGAATGGAAGTGGATTTGGGAGCTAGAGTAGAATAGAATCAAAGAAAGGATAAAATCATATGAAATCATATGATAAGAAGTGAAGTTGTTTGAAGGGACTAGAACAAATATTTTAAATGGAGTAAAACAAAATTTATAACATGAAGCTGCTGCTGCTGCTGCTGCTGCTAAGTCGCTTCAGTCGTGCCCGACTCTTTGTGACCCCATAGATGGCAGCCCACCAGGCTTCGCCGTCCCTGGGATTCTCCAGGCAAGAACACATGAAGCTACTCACTTTTATATTAGATTTTTATTTGCTGCCATAGGAAATTATCACAAATGTAGTGGTTTTAAACAAGATGAATTTACTGTCTGTAAGTAAGATTTCTGATTGAGGCCTTACTGTTGTTGTTTAGTAGCTAGTCATGTTCCACTCTTTTGCAACCCCACAGAGTGTTGCCCACCAGGCTCCTCATCCATGGGATTTCCCAGGCAGGAATACAGGAATGGGTTACCATTTACTTCTCCAGGGCATCTTCCCGACCCAGGGACTGAACTCATGTCTCCTGCATTGGTAGGCAGATTCTTTACCACTGAGCCACCTTGGAAGCCCGATGCAGGTCTTACTGGCCTAAAGGTTTGTGTTTCTGAAAGCTCTAGGGGAGAATCCATTTTCATACCTTTCCCACTTCTTCCTTCATTTTTCAGAGCAGCAAAAATGTGTGTCTTCCTGCCTTTCTTCTGTGGTCACATCTCCTTCTGAGTAATTTAAGGATCCCAATAATCATATCAGACTTCCAAGGTGGTGCTAGTGGTAAAGAACCTGTCTGCCAATGCAGGAGACATAAGAGACTCAGATTTGATCACTGGGTCAGGAAGATCCCCTAGAGGAGAGCATGGCAACCCACTCCAGGATTCTTGCCTGGAGAATCCCATGGACAGAGGTGTCTGGCAGGCTATACTCCATGGGGTCGCATAGAGTAAGACATGACTGAAGTGACTTAGCACGCATGCACAGTGATTATATCGGGCATTCCCAATTATCATCGAGGATAATCTTCCTATTTGAAGGTCAGATGATTAACAACCTAAATTCCATCTTCAACTTTATTTTCCCTTTGCCATGTAGCATAACATATTCATAGGTTCCAAGGACAGAGACATCTCTTGAGGTGGGAATGGTCATTATTTTGCTTAATATGACCATGAATTTAACTACTTCCTGGAGCCTCAGATGGTAAAGAATCTGCCTGTAATGTGAGAGGCCCAGGTTCTATCCCTGGGTTGGGAAGATCCCCTGGAGAAGGAAATGGCAACCCACTCCAGTAGTCTTCCCTGGAAAATTCCATGGATGGAGAAGCCTGGTAGCCTATATAGTCCATGGGTTTGCAAAGAGTTGGACACGACTGAGTGACTACACTTCACTTGATTCCAGTGAATCAAACAGCTGTTATCTGCTACCTCTTAGAGGAGCAGGAAAAGCGTCCTCTTCTCTTGTGTCCTCTAGAGAAGTCATTTATCTTGGTTCCCAGCAGGACCAAGTTACAGAATTAAAATCTAACAATATATGCTAACAGGTCTTCCATTTAGAGGCTACTATTTAAAAATTCTCATCTTATCACAGCTGCTATTTGCAAATAGGCATGATTTGCTTATGAACTATCCAAATAAATGATGTTATCTTTTTTAAGATACTATGTAATCCAATTTAGTGGCCATTATAGTGGCCAAAACATCAAAAAGGAAACCATCATGATACTGACTTGGGGCAAACCACTTACAACCTTTGTGTTTCCATGGCTCAACTATAACAAGTAGCTTTTAACAGAAACTACAAAGGTCCGGTGCAACCCCACTCTAAAAGTTTATGGTGTATGCTATCAAACACAGATTTCCTATAAAGATCTTGAATAATTTTCCTTACACATCAATGAATCTAATGCTCTGCAATTTTGAAATACTGACAGGCTGGAGTATGTCTGGGAAAGGCAAGAAATTATACCTTAGTTCATAAAAACAACACCCAACATGATTCTTACAGTGATTCACTGTTTTTTGAATTTTCCCTTAAACCTCTGGAAATATCTTTATTTTTAAAACTACTGGGATGACCCAGAGAGATGATATGGGGAGGGAGGTGGGAGGGGATTCAGGATTGGGAACTCATGTACACCCATGGTGGATTCATGTCAATGTATGGCAAAACCAATACAGTATTGTAAAGTAAAATTAAAAAAAAATAATAAAGTAGACACAAAAATTAAATAAATAAATAAATAAAAACAGATCTTAAAGTAAAAAAAAAAAACACTACACTAGATAGTTTAGGTAGAATTAAGATAACTTTGTGTCCTTCTTTTAAACACACACTAAGTGATGCAGTAAGTGGGCAATGCAGCAGGGCAGCCAATCTACAGACTAGAGTTGGGCCACATATTCAGTTGATTTCCACACAACATCTAGCCCCTGAATATCCTTCCAAAGTGCAAATCCACAATTTGAAAATCTAGACAGCAGTGAACTGGAACCCCAAGAGGGCTTTCTGAAAGTATAAGTTGTTGGACACTTCTAAAGTAAGAAATAACTCTGTTATTACTACCCTTTCAATTTCTGCACATGGACTACTCTTGGTTCTGCATACTTATCATGCTTGTAAGCACACATAGATCCCACCTAAGAGAATATTCTTTCTAAGTGTATTTGTACAATGTATTAGGTTTCTATTGATGCTATTAGTAACAAATGACTACTAACTTAGGGGCTTAACTAGCACTCATGTACTATCTCACAGTGTCTGTGCTTCAGAAATATTAGCAAAACAGAAGAGATTTGGGTTTTGACATGAGTCCAAAGTCAAGGTGCTCTCAAGCCTATGCTCCATTCTGGAGGTTGTATGGCTGTTCACAGAATTCAGTTCTATGCGGTTGTGGGACTAACTTTCCATTTTCTTTCTGGCTTTCTGCCCAGGGTTGCTGTCTTCTTCTGGATGCCACTTGCATTCCTTGGCTTTGGTTCCTTTCTTCCAAATTCCATGCCAGCAAGTAAGGTTGAATCTTTTCAAGTTTGAAGCTCTGACCTCTCCTTGTGCCAAATCTCTTCTCTGTCTTCCTTTTCTGTTGCATCTCTCTGACATTTTTATCTTCCTCTGCTGCTCTTAAAGGTCAATGTGATAATACTGGATCCAGGATAATCTACTTATTTAAGGTCAGTTGATATGTACTCTTAATTTCATCTGCAAAATCCTTTCCCAGCAGTAGGTAAGTACATAGACTCATATTTGATTGAATAACCACAGGATGGAAATCTTGAGGTATCACTTTCAGAATTCTTCCTACCACACATAGGAATTAAATTTAAGATTTTATTTTCATTTTTACAGTGCCTCATAAACTCACTTTTGCAAAAGAAACATGATAAAATAAATCAGAGAAATAAAACTGTACACCTAAATACTGATTTGTTATTGGTAGTATATACTCAGTTGGATGTTTTTATATCTATGCTCAGCAGGATGCTTGCTTTCCCGTTCCTGTGGACAGACTTTGCACTCTAGGGTGTGTGCATAGACTTAGAGAACTGTATATAATTTAACTCAGCATTCAGTTCAGTTCAGTAACCCAGTCATGTCTGACTCTTTGCAGTTCCATGGACTGCAGCACGCCAGGCTTCCCTGTCCATTACCAACTACCAAAGCCTACTCAAACTCATGTCCATCACATCAGTGACACCATCCAACCACCTCATCCTCTGTTATCCCCTTCTCCTTCTGCCCTCAATCTTTCCCAGCATCAGGGGCTTTTCCAATGAGTCAGTTCTTCGCATCAGGTGGCCAAAGTATTGGAGTTTCAGCTTCAACATCAGTCCTTCCAATGAATATTCAGGAGTTATTTTCTTTAGGATTGACTAAAGGAAAGTTATTTCCTCTAGGATTGACCCATTTTCCCCAAGGGTTGCTTATCAACGTCCTAGTGGCACGTTACTTTATTATTATTGTCACTGGTTGTCAGATATATTGTTCACCACATCTTTAACTCTTGCCTGTCTGTATTTACACCTCCTGGTAGCAGATGCTGTATTTTCTACCCAGAAGAAAATCACTGGGTATCCTCAGCATTTCCCCTTTGCTATTGATACTCTCTATATGCTCAATCATCACATTGATTTTCCTTCTAACTTTAGAACAACAGTTTTACTGGGGTATGATTTCTGCTTGTAAAGATTATAATGTGCCTTATGCTCACAGATTAAATTTCAGTCAATGTTTTGATTGAATTACTGTTCCCACCAGTTGACCCTTGCTGAACACCTTTGGATTTATCTATTGTATTTATTTATGTATTATTTATTTATTTATTTATTTATTTATTCTAATTTCGCTCTTCTGGCTCAGGTCTCTGTTTTCCAGGCTTTTCCTATATGTACCCAATTGAAGAAGATTTGAAGTAAGCCCTGTTCACATTTCTAGTTCTCTAGTTCTACCAGTTTTCAGCAAAGTCATGTATTAAAAGGACCAGTCTAACTTTCTCCTTGCTCCCTCACATGGATTAACCCAGAAAGGACAAGCGTAATAAAACTGTGAGTGATAAAGAACTGGGCAACTGTGACTCATCCCCTAGCTAAGGATAGTGCATTCTTTTTATTTTTTGTTGGGCTGGGTCTTTATTGCTGCTCCCAGGCTTTCTCTCTAGTTGTGGCGATCGGGCGCGCCTCTTTATTGCAGTGCATGGGTTTCTCATTGCGGAGCACGGGCTCTAGGGCACAGGGGCTTCAGTAGTCGTGGCTCCAGGCTCTCGAGCACGGGCTTAGCAGCTGTGGCACACGGGCCTAGTTGCTCCACAGCACAGGGGATCCTCCTGGACCAGGGATTGAACCCGTGTCTCCCTGCATTGCTAGGTGGATTCTTATCCACTGTGCCACCAGGGAAGTCCAGGATAATGCATTCTGTTATGTTTTCCAGTCCTACAGAAATCCTACTGGGGCAAGTCTGTAGTTTGGGATGGACAACTTCATCTAGGAGAACAAATATTAGGAAGCCAGGTTGTGGTCACATATAGAGGTCATGTCCTCCAAATCAGTTTCAGTAGTAATAAAGCTAAAGTTTTGTTCTCCATCTGCTTGACTCCATGATTATTTTCAGTTGGTTTGTAACTCACAGGGAAAGAAAAACAGTGATAAATTATGACCCCTCAAAACCTAGCAGTATCTGACATATGCTCTGATTTTTATTCACCTCCTCTGCCACATACTCCATTTATTCAATTTGTACTCCTGTTATTATTTTTTTTTTCCCCTCCCAGGTGTTACAAAGTCCCACTGCCTGATAGCTAAATGTCTGATTTTTTGATCCCCTGATATTTTCCAGATGATTAGCACAATGCCTGGCACACAGTCAAAATTCACTAGATATACTTATATTGCCTCCATTAAAACTGAAAGTCAATGTTGTCTTGGGTATAGCCTGCCTGAGAAATGGACATTGTCTGCTTATGTTATCAAATAAATTATTTTATTAGCCTTCTACCTTAGCTTAGTTTGAAATTTAGTTCCTTTCCTTCTAAACCATTTTAATTTCTTTCCATTTAACTGACCATGTGAAAAGAGGAAGGATTCTTTATCAAACAACTCTAAATATATATATGTATATGTACATATATATGTATGTATTTTTAAAAAAGTAATCCTCTTACATTTTTTTATCCTGTGTTCTTGGAAGCACCTCCTTATAGTGCTGTTGCTCTAATGTGAGTTTATCTCTATGGCTCTGTTCCATATGGCACCGACAAAATCATTTTACTCTGAAAGTTCTTACAGCATGTATTACTCTTTGTTTTAAAAAAATCAACACATATAAATATAAAGAATATTAGGCATATAACTTCATTAGATTCATGAAGTTTCTTTTGAAATAGTATCTTAGTATATCCTTAACTTCTGAGATTGGTTCTATTCTACACTCTACACCAGTTCACCAAGCCACCATCATTCCCTCATCACAGCTTTATTTTTTTAAGGCTTTAATCATCACAAGTATAATGATCAGTAAAACTTCAGTACTAGCTTTTCACCTTCAATGTTTCTTAGACTTAAATATATTCAGAAGACTTCTGAAATCAGCGTGTTTCCAGAATTACATCATTCCTCCTGCCAGGAGTTTGTTTTAATGCTACTTCAAGCTAAAATTAATTACATGAAAGTTTAAGTCCCTCCAATAAGCTGATCCTAATTTGGTTTATCCTTCTCTCTATGTATCTGTTAGCTTTATTTGAGGCAGTCATGGCTTTGTTGATCCTCGGTTTAAAGCCTGATTGTAGGCATTTTTCCTTCCTCAGCATGCCTTGTGCCAAATGCATATCTTGTGTTTTCTCAAGAAATAACACTCTCTGGGAATTTCTCAGGAGTTAAAAATAATCATTTGGATTAGGGGAGAAGAAACTCAGATCTTAAGGCAATGTATTTAAATAGTCAATCATCCCAGTATCCATATTAAATATGTGACTTTACTCATATTAACTTTATTCAAATTAACTTTTCACTAAGTGTTGCATAATTTAATAAGTACTTTACACAAATGAGATATTGTGGAAAGAAAATTGGAGCTAGATATTTAAAAATACTGAAATTACTAAAAAATGTAAAATATGGGTAATTATCATACATATTTCAACAATCTGGACCCCACAAACATTTCTCATGAATGCTTTACTTGGAAAGACTGTAATTCTCAAAAATTCTAAAGTTACATAAAAATAAGAGGAAAACACACAAAAAATTCCACCCACATAGCAACATTATCTTTACTTCCTACACATCTTTAGTGCATGTAAAACTCATTCACAGAAGAAAGGAAAATAAATACTTAGAATCAGATCTGATGTATTCTAGCAGGTGGAGCTTAAAGTATAAAGTAATTTTTCAAATAATGTCTTTAAAATGAATCTAAAGATTTCAAGGCCATATGTGTACTTAGTGGTAGATGTCAAAATGTTATTGTCAATTACTCGTTTCTGTTGATCTGAATTATCAAGAGGTTTATTTGTAGACTATCTGAAATGTCCTTCATGCGATTAGCCCTAATGTGTATGCTTACATTATGTAGATTTTTTAAAAATAAAAGATATCAAAGAGTAGGATATGTGCTCTTTGATTGCACTTGAGATTCAGCTAATTACTTTGTGTTTTCAGTTTATGTTCTATATGTACACTGACTGACAATTTAACATCATAAGCAGCCACACTTATGTGAAACCTGAAGCTTTACAGGATGTTTTTTAAATGGGAATGAGTTTACAGAGAACTCTGGACAGAGAATAATAAAATTCTTCTTAGGTAAAAGGTATAAAAATGCCATAATGTGAGCAACATCTCAAGATGTCCCAAACAGCATGACTTCCAATGCTTTTTATCTTAAAAGTTCTTTATAAAGTAAGCATTACTCAAAGAGCTTGAGCAATAGGGCTTCCTAGTATATTATATAATGAGATTATGAACTATATATGTTTTAATTGATGAGGCAACAATATTGAAATATTATTTATTAAGCAGTTGAAGACTGAGAATTGTTTGCCAAAAATTGTGACTTTAAAGTAACTACATTTCTCTGATAATGAGTGATGCTGAGCATCTTTTCATGTGTTTGTTAGCCATCTGTATGTCTTCTTTGGAGAAATCTCTGTTTAGTTCTTTGGCCCATTTTTTGATTGGATCATTTATTTTTCTGGAATTGAGCTGCAGGAGTTGCTTGTATATTTTTGAGATTAGTTGTTTGTCAATTGTTTCATTTGCTATTATTTTCTCCCATTCAGAAGGCTGTCTTTTCACCTTGCTTATATTTTCCTTTGTTGTGCAGAAGCTTTTAATTTTAATTAGATCCCATTTCTTTATTTTTGCTTTTATTTCCAGAATTCTGGGAGGTGGATCGTACAGGATCCTGGTGTGATTTATGTCAGAGAGTGTTTTGTTATGACCAACCTAGATAGTATATTCAAAAGCAGAGACATTACTTTGCCAACTAAGGTCCATCTAGTCAAGGCTATGGTTTTTCCTGTGGTCATGTATGGATGTGAGAGTTGGACTGTGAAGAAGGCTGAGCGCTGAAGAATTGATGCATTTGAACTGTGGTGTTGGGGAAGACTCTTGAGGGTTCCTTGGACTGCAAGGAGATCCAACTAGTCTATTCTGAAGGAGATCAGCCCTGGTATTTCTCTTGAAGGAATGATGCTAAAGCTGAAGCTCCAGTACTTTGGACATCTCATGCAAAGAGTTGACTCATTGGAAAAGACTCTGATGCTGGGAGAGATTGGGGGCAGGAGGAAAAGGGGACAACCCAGGATGAGATGGCTGGATGGCATCACAGACTTGATGGACGTGAGTCTGAGCGAACTCTGGGAGATGGTAATGGACAGGGAGGTCTGGCGTGCTGCAATTCATGGGGTCACAAAGAGTCGGGCACGACTGAGCAACTGAACTGAACTGATGACCCAGCAATCCCACTGCTGGGCTTACACACTGAAGAAGCCAGAATTGAAAGAGACACATGTACCCCAATGTTCATCGCAACACTGTTTATAATAGCCAGGATATGGAAGCAACCTAGATGTCCATCCGCAGATGAATGGATAAGCTGTGGTACATATACACAATGGAGTATTACTCAGCCATTAAAAAGAATACATTTGAATCAGTTCTAATGAGGTGGATGAAACTGGAGCCGATTATACACAGTGAAGTAAGCCAGAAAGAAAAACACCAATACAGTATACTAATGCATGTATATGGAATTTAGATAAATGGTAATGATAACCCTGTATGTGAGACAGCAAAAGAGACACAGATGTATAGAACAGTCTTTTGGACTCTGTGGGAGAGGGAGAGGGTGGGATGACTTGGGAGAATGGCATTGAAACATGTATAATATCATATATGAAATAAATCGCCAGTCCACGTTCGATGCAAATACAGGATGCTTGGGGCCGGTGCACTGGGATGACCCAGAGGGATGGTATGGGAAGGGAGGAGGGAGGGGGGTTCAGGATGGGGAACATGTGTATACCCATGGTGGATTCATGTTGATGTATGGCAAAACCAATACCATATTGTAAAGTAATTAGCTTCCAATTAAAAGAAATAAATTTATAAAAAATAAAATAAAATAACTACAATTCTAACTTAACCTTCTGTCAGTAATTGGCAATTTAAACTTAGTACTAAAGTCACCTGTTAGATATACTAAATCCATACCACTGATATTAGAATAATGCTTGCCTTACTATTTTGCTGTATCTGACATGAAAGTATTTAAGAAATCTAAAAGTCATGAATAAACAAGTTAACAAGGCAGGACATAAGTCATTACAAAGTCACATGTGCTAGAAATTTAATCATTTATTCATTCATGAGTCTATTTAGTTATCTACAATTTTAAGTTGAGATTTTGAGATTGTTAAAGATTCACATGAAGATATAAGGACTAATACAGAGACATCCCATGTACACACTACCTAATTGTCTCCAATGATACCATTTAAAAAAAACATTACTCAGTTTCACAACCAGGATATTGTCTTTGATAGGTACTACCTGTCTTATTCAGATCTCCTCAGTTTAGCTTCTTCTCATTCGTGTATGTGTGTGTATGTGTGTTTATTAAACTCTCTACAACTCTGTCATCTCTGTAGGTATAAATATTCACCACCACAAGAATCTGCCCTCTTGCCTTTTATAGGCTTTATGTGTATATAAGTTTTCATTTATCTGGAACACATGACCAAGTGTGCAATTGTTGATCTGAATTGGGTCATATGAGTGACTGCACGTTTGGTTTTACAAGAAACTACAAAACTAATTTTGAGAGTGGCTGTATCATTTTAAAATCCTCACCAACAATGTACAATTTTTCCAGTTCCTCTGAATCTTCACCAGTATCTAGTGTAAAGAATTGAGACTCAGAGTTTAAGAGGACTTAAGAAGGCTCTATACTTAGCGGTTTCTAATCTAGCCAGACCAGCAATCTTTCAGGTTGCATTTATATTATGAGAACTGTGGAGCAAAGGAAGTCCATTTTCAGAGAGAGACGACAATGAAAGGAACATAAGAGAAGCAGTGACTGCTGGAGAGAGGAAACTAACTACACGTCAGTCTTGGGCCTGATGACTCTTCCTGAAGATGTGTGCCCTGACATCTCTGTAACATGGATTCTATGAGATATTTCAGTATATTTCCCCCCTCTTTAAAATAAAACAACACAACATTTCTTCCTAATACACTAGGTGGCAAAGACTGTAACTGGGTTATCGAACCTAAATTAAGGCTATTTCCTAAGATACATTGAAACTGCCAAAGTGCCAACCACTCTAGGTCAGATTTGAACTGTGCTCAAATCTTGTTACATTCTTAACATATGTACATCACCTATGGTTGCAGTAATGATTAAAGAAGTTTTTTTCCTAAAGGATTTAGCACAATTCCTGCTGAGAATAAAAGTATATAATTTCTAATCATGAAAATACTTTTCAAGAAATCAGATTTGTTATTGTTAAGCAAGAAATTTCCATGGATTTTGGATGAAACTGCCCATCAGCTAAGTCTACATTTGGGGAAAAGATGGTGTTGGCCTTGGAGCTTAATCCACAAAAGGTATCATCTTTAAAGTAGTTTTTTAATATTTATCTAGATCAGAGCTTAAGGTTATTAAGATTTATTTAGTGGTTAATGAAGGGATGATGGGAAAGAACCGCCTGTAGCAATTCCTAATGTTACTAACCAACGTGTTGTGTTTGTGTGTCTGTCTGGTAAAGTGAAAGTGTCCCTCGCTCAGTTATGTCCAACACTTTGCGACCCCATAAACTATAGCTGTCCAGGCTCCTCTGTCAGTGGGATTCTCCAGCCCAGAATACTGGAGTGGGTTGCCATTCCTTTCTCTAGGAGATCTTACCAACCCAGGAATCAAACCCAGATCTCCCACCTTGTAGGCAGATTCTTTACCATCTGAGCACCAGGGAAGGCCCATGTCTGGGGAGAGAAATAAAAATGTCTTGTACCTCTTCTGTATAGAAGGCTCCTAAGTGATCATTTTGGTGGTTTCTCTTTACTCCCTACCATCCTCACTCTCCCTCTTCTCTCACTTACCCCAATACTAATAATGACTTATTAAAGGATCCCCTTCAACTATAAAATTATGTTCTCCCTCTAGGGTAATCCTGGTAAATAAGATGCTTTCTGCATCATTGCCTTCCAATGATATTCTGACAATCCTTACAGATTACAGCACTGGGCAACTGTCCTAATGACTTATCCTATAATCTCTCTCTGGTTGCCATTTTTGAAGATAGAACACTTCCTTCTGTTTCCAGCCAACAAAGAGACCCTGCTTATTGATTAACAGAGACAAACCTGTCCCCACAAATCAAAGGTCCTCATTCATGGTACACTTGGCATAACTCTGGAAAGAGAAGACAGACTTCTTTCACCTACTCTCGTATTGAATTTTTAAGAAGTCATATTTAATGAAGGATTTTCACATTAAATCAATCATGGCCTGGTACTCTTAAGTTTCTCACTATTTGAAAACGTGTTAAAGAACCTGTCAGCTTTTAGGACTTATGTGATTAAAGCTTCAAGTTATGAGCTTCAAGTGATATGACATCTTAGAATTATCACAATTTGTAAATAATGCTTTTCTCTCTCTTTTTTATTTTTTAAATTATGAAAGTATAAGAACACATTTGCATGAGATTTGGAACATATAGAACAAAGCTATATATAGTTCCGCCATATATTACAATTATTTTTAATTAGAATAATTAAGACTTTTAGTTGGAATTTTAATATCAAACTCTCAAAAACTAATAAAATGAATATAGATAAAAGTAGAAGGGTACAGTCTACCTGAAAAGCACCATGAACCAATTCAACATAATTAAGATTTTTTTTTTTATTTTTATTTTTACTTTATTTTGCTTTACAACACTGTGTTGGTTTTGCCATACATTGACATGAATCAGCCACGGGTGTACATGGGTTCCCAATCCTGAACCCCCCTCCCACCTCCCACCCCATATCATCTCTCTGGATCATCCCCGTGCACCAGCCCCAAGCATCCTGTATCCTGTATAGAACCTAGACTGGCGATTCGTTTCTTACCTGATAGTATACGTGTTTAAAAGCAATTTTCACACAACAGCAGGATACAAATTTTATTCAAGTTCCCATAGACTATAAACCAGGAGATACTGGATCATATCCAGGGACATAAAACAAGGCACAAAATTCAGGATCTAAAGGTAATGAAATCACACAGAGTCTGTTCTCTTATCACTGTTTGATTATGTAAATCAATATTTAAAGATATTTGAAAATAACCCACATATTTTCAAGTTCAATGTAATATTTATCAAGAGAGATCTTTGACTTAGCCATTGAAAGCCTCAATAAAGTTAGAAGACTGAAAAAACATGGAGGGTGACTGCAGAGAAGAAAATAAATACTATGCTGAAAAACAAACAAACAAACCAAAAATAGGAAATTGGCATATGACACAATAATATTAACTAAAATAATGATTTAGCTCAAATTTCACAAAATTTTATGCTAAAAATCATGTCCATTCTCTGCTTTCATTTCTTATTCAGGATTCCATATTGTATTTAGTTTCAATGAGCAGCTTCAGCTACATGCAATAAATTCTGATAAATTCTCTTTTCATTTTTGTTCTGTTACAAATATTTTCTGATTTTCCTTGTCATGACTTCTTAGATACACCCATCATTTAAAATTGGACGTGTAATTTCCAAATACACAGGGTTTTTAAAGTATATTTGACATGAATTTCTCATTTAATACTGCATTTTAAACTTTCACGTTTCTCATTTATTACCTAATTTAAGGACAGTAAGTACAAACAAGCAATGTTCAGCAAATGACAACACTCTCACCAAGTTAGTCTGTTTCCCTAATGAAATTCCATAAGGTAAAATATAGTTCCTTGGATACATGGGAAGAAGTTAATTGTAGGGTCAAGTTTGACCTAACATAGCATTTCTACAATTTTTTGGCAGAAGGAACAGTTGTCGATGGTCTATGTCCACATCTAAACAAACAAGAGTGACATGAGTTCTTGTATTTCTAAGTGAAAATTAAAATGGATAAACAAGGACCCACTGTATAGCACACGGAACCCTGTTCAATGTTATGTGGCAGCCTGGATGGGAGGGAAGGTTGGGGGAGAATGGATACATGTATATACGTGTGGCGGAGTCCCTCTGCTGTTCACCTGAAGCTACCACGACATTGCACAGGCTGTAGCCCAATACAAAATTAATTTTTTTTTTTTAAGGCCAAAAAACAGCACTTCCATTTTCTCAGATAATGTTGAGAAATTTCAGAGGACACGGTCTAAACAGGTTCCTCAGGACTTTGTCTCCCACCACTTGGCCATAATATAATGTTGCTTTGAGGGGCACTAAGAAGGAAGTGTGGCCAGCACCAGTTTTGGAGCATTGCAGGCCTCTACTGTCTGCCACTGCTCTTTCTCTTCCAGCTTCCATTGAAGGGACTCTATCAGACCCCGGTATTTCATCTTCTGTGTGGGACACACATTCATTTAATTTTTCAACACAGAGCAGAGAGCCAGTGCTTTTATGATAACAGGCTATAGAAAATGGAATTAAAAGACAGACAACCTCTGCAATGACCTCATACATTTGCAGATGGATTCACTTCCATGGCTGGCTGCCTGCTTCATGTGACAAAGACCATTTCCCCCATTATCTGATGTATCATCATGCTTTAAAATGCAAGCTAAACCTATTATGGGAATCAATTCGTAATCCTTGCCCATTATCATTTCATGCTCTCAAATGTATCTCAATAGGATATTGAGAGTGGAAATGTCAAGGTGTCAGCAAAGCAATCACATGGAAGCACCAAACCAATAGATGTCACAGAGTTGGGGTTATTTTTATACATCAACCCCAGGTCTCCTACATTGCACGCAGAGTCTTTCCCAGAGTCTTTACTAACAGTCTGAGCCACCAGGGAAATTCACATTAAACCACAAGATATAAGTGTGACATTCCAGATTAAAAAAAAAAAAAAAAAAAAAACTGTTTAACTCTTTCTTATTGAGTATAAATCATATACTTGAATTTCAACAAGATTTATATTAGTAAACATACATACAGTGAAAGTAAGTGTATTTATAAATTTCAGTTCAATTCAGTTGCTTAGTCATGTCTGACTCTTTGCGACCCCATGGACTGCAGCATACCAGGCCTCCCTGTCTATCACAAACTTCCAGAGTCTACTCAAACTCATGTCCATTGAGTCGGTGATGCCATCCAACCATCTCATCCTTTGTCATCCCCTTCTCCTCCCACCTTCAGTTTTTTCCCAGGATCAGGGTCTTTTTAAAATGAGTCAGTTCTTTGCATCAGGTGGCAAAGTATTGGAGTTTCAGCTTCAGCATCAGTTCTTCCAATGAATATTCAAGACTGATTTCCTTTAGGATAGACTGCTTGGATCTTCCTGCAGTCCAAGTGACTCTCAAGAGTCTTCTCCAACACCATAGTTCAAAAACATCAATTCTTCAGCACTCAGCTTTCTTTATAGTCCAACTCTCACATCCATACATGACCACTGGAAAAACCATAGCCTTGACTAGATGGACCTTTGTTGACAAAGTAATGTCTCTGCTTTTGAATATGCTATCTAGGTTGGTCATAACTTTCCTTCCATGGCGTAAGCATCTTTTAATTTCATGACTGCAGTCATCATATGCAGTGATTTTGGAGCCCCCCAAAATAAAGTCTGCTGCTGTTTCTACTGTTTCCCCATCTATTTTCCATGAAGTGATGGGACCAAATGTCATGATCTTAGTTTTCTAAATGTAGAGCTTTAAGCCAACTTTTTCACTTTCCTCTTTCACTTTCATCAAGAGGCTCCTCAGTTCCTCTTCACTTTTTGCCATAAGGGTGGTGTCATCTGCATATCTGAGGTTATTGATATTTCTCCTGCAATCTTTATTCCAGCTTGTGCTTTATCCAGCCCAGAGTTTCTCATGATGTACTCTGCATATAAGTTAAATAAGCAGATGACAATATAGTCTTGACATACTCCTTTCCCTATTTGGAACCAGTCTGTTGTTCCATGTCCAGTTCTAACTGTTGCTTCCTGATCTGCACACAGGTTTCTCAAGAAGCAGGTCAGGTGGTCTGGTATTCTGATCTCTTTCAGAATTTTCCACCGTTTGTTAGGACCCACACAGTCAAAGGCTTTGGCATAGTCAATAAAGCAGAAATAGATATTTTTCTGAAACTCTCTTGCTTTTTCCAAGATCCGGCAGATGTTTGATCTCTGGTTCCTCTGCCGTCTCTAAAACCAGCTTGAACATTTGGAAGTTCATGGTTCACATATTGTTGAAGGCTGGCCTGGAGAATTTTGAGCATTACTTTACTAGTGTATGAGATGAGTGCAAATGTGCAGTAGTTTGAGCATTCTTTGGCATTGCCTTTCTTTGGGATTGGAATGAAAACTGACATTTTCCTGTCCTGTGGCAACTGCTGAGTTTTGCAAGTTTGCTGGCATATTGAGTGTAGCACTTTCACAGCATCATCTTTTAGGATTTGACACAGCACAATTGAAATTCCATCACTTCGAGGAGCTTTGTTCATAGTGAAGCTGCCTAAGGACTACTTGACTTCGCATTCCAGGATGTCTTGCTCTAGGTGAATGATCATACCCTCATGATTATATGGGTCATGAAGATCTTTTTTGTATAGTTCTTCTGTGTATTCTTGCCACCTCTTCATATCTTCTGCTTCGTCTGTCTACAATGTGGGAGACCTGGGTTCGGTCCCTGGGTCGGGAAGTTCCCTGGAGAAGGAAACGGCAACCCACTCCAGTACACTTGCCTACAAAATCCCATGGACAGTGGAGCCTGGTGTCCATGGGGTCGCAAAGAGTTGGACACGACTGAGCGACTTCACTTTCACTTTCACTTTCTGTGTATTCTTGCCACCCCTTCTTAATATCTTCTGCTTCTGTTAGATAATTTTAGTTGAATATAAAATCTTACTGGGCATGAGATGAAATGGTTGCATGAGAAAACTTATGTTGGGAATTTTAAGAGTCTGAATAGTTACTTATTAATGTACAGTTATCTTTGTCCATAAACTAAGTACATGACAAAATTATATAAGATTTTTTTCCCTTAAGGTCTCTTCTATAACAATCTCTACATAGACACTATGGCTTGTCAAGCACTTGTACTATTTTATAATAAAAATGACATATTGTCAAATACATCTATTAAATAAAAGCTGAAATATAAATGCATTTTACAATACAATATTGTAAAGTAATTAACCTCAATTAAAATAAATAAATTCATATTAAAAATAAAAATAAAATCAATTCTGATTTCAAATTATTAATAAAGTCTCTTCCCATAAAAAAATACAAAAAATGAAGTTAAAAAAACGTTAAGTATTTTACCATTGTGCATGCTCAGTTGCTAACTTCTGTCTGACTCTGAGACCCCAAAGACTGTAGCCATTGAGGGGATGCCCTCTGTCCATAGGATTTTTCAGGCAAGAATACTGGGTATACTACACCAGGGGATCTCCCTAACCTAAGGAGATGTCTCTTTTGACTCCTGCATCGACAGGAAGATGGATGGATTCTTTACCACTAGAGCCACCTGGGAAGCCACATTTTACCCAAGGTCATCCTAATTAAAAGATGAACTAGAAATAAATGAAATTTAGTAAATGTCTGCCGACTGGGCTCTTAATGTTGCAAAGTCTTCTAATTGGTATTAATATTACAACGGAGATATCAATTCCAGCCTTCCATCCTGCCTAGTACAGATGGCATTTTATTAGTCTAAAGACACAAATGATTTGAAGTGATAATTAAAATGTTTCTTAGGTCAGTCCTATTTTATTCCTTGTCAACTGATTCAAGATCACATGCCATTGTCCAGTATTACATTCCACACTTTAAACATTTTTCTAATTTATTTTATACCTATAAAATATTTATGGCTGTTTATATTTTCAATATACCTTGGGAAGTTCTAGCAACTAATTGTAATTAACTTCAAATAGGCTTATGATATAACACAACATTTCCATTAATTTAGTAACTCAAATTCACAGGCACAAAAATTTCTAATGTAAGAGAGTTATTTCATAATTCAGATGCATATTTTTGCTTATTTTTCTTGGAAAAATGACAGTCATAACTTTCTTAAGGAACACATTAAATAGCAAAGCTAACCTGATATATTATGGATTTTGGTTTAATTCTTCTTGACAAAGGATATGAAAAAGAAGAGATCAGGGACTTCCCTGGCTAAGACTCTGTGTTCCCCATGTAAGGGGCACAGGTTCAAGCCCTGTCCAGGGAGCTAGATTCCACAAGTGTTAGTCACTCAGTTGTGTCTGACTCTTTGTATCCCCATGAACTGTAGCCCACTAGGTTCCTCTGCCCATGCAGTTCTCCAGGCAAGAATACTGGAGTGGGTTGCCATTTCCTTTTCCAGGGGATCTTCCCAACCCAGGGATTGAATCTGGGTTTCCCCTACTGCAGGCAGAGTCTTTACCACCTGAGCTACAAGGAAACCCAAATGCCACAACTAAAAGATCTTGTATGCCTCAGTGAAGACCCAATACAGCCAAATAAATAAATAATAAAATACTAAAAATAAGAGACAAAGAGACTACAGGCTGGGTATCTCCTTGGTGACATGCAGTTTTCTTTTAACTGTAATGCTTCTGCAGTCAACCAATTTCGATGCACATGTTATTCAATCGTCTATTATTTACTACTTGTATTGATAGGACATGCTCAATAAATAATTGACTACACAGCAGATAGTATTTCAATTGTTTTTCTAAGTCGATGATGATTATTTGGGGTTATATTTCACTTAGTTTTTTAGGCTAATAAATTAATTAGTATTATATGAATGTGTCAGCTAATTATAAAAAAGTTGATCAGAGGTGTCCTTATAACCATGGGGGGAAAAAAAACAACATTTTTGTATAAATTATGTGCATATAATTAATAAAGTTGATATATTAAGTTCTGTTTTGATAACATTTAAAATACATACTCTAAATGTAAATAGCTCTTTTAAGTCATTATAAAATGTTGTACATCATAGTTATTTTCTATTTATAGTTTACTCAGGAATAATTTTGGAGAAGGCAGCGGCACCCGACTCTGGAGGAGCCTGGTAGGCTGCAATCCATGGTCGCTAAGAGTCGGACATGACTGAGCAACTTCACTTTCACTTTTCTCTTTCATGCATTGGAGAAGGAAATGGCAACCCACTGCAGTGTTCTTGCCTGGAGAATCCCAGGGACGGTGGAGCCTGATGGGCTGCCGTCTATGGGGTCGCACAGAGTCGGACACGACTGAAGCAACTTAGCAGCAGCAGCAAGAATAATTTAGGAGAAGGCAGTGGCACCCCATTCCAGTATTCTTGCCTGTAAAATCCCATAGACGGAGGAGACTAGTGGGCTGCAGTCCATGGGGTCGCTAAGAGTCTGACACGACTGAGCGACTTCACTTTCACTTTTCACTTTAATGCATTGGAGAAGGAAATGGCAACCCATTCCAGGTGTTTTTGCTTGGAGAATCCCAGGGACGGGGGAGCCTGGTGGCTACCACCTATGGGGTCGCACAGAGTCGAACACGACTGAAGTGACATAGCAGCAGCAGCAGCAGCAGCTTTCTACCATTGCTGCTGCTGCTACTAAGTCGCTTCAGTCGTGTCCGACTCTGTGCGGCCCCAGAGACTGCAGCCCATCAGGCTCCACCGTCCCTGGGACTCTCCAGGCAAGAACACTGGAGTGGGTTGCCATTTCCTTCTCCAATGCATGAAAGTGAAAAGTGAAAGAGAAGTCCCTCAGTCGTGTCCGACTCCTAGCGACCCCATGGAGTGCAGCCTACCAGGCTCCTCCGTCCATTGGATTTGCCAGGCAAGAGTACTGGAGTGGGCTGCCATTGCTTTCTCCATTATGTGCTTCTCAATTTCATACTGCCTGAAGCACTTTTATGCTATTCTTGACTTTGGAATAGGTATCTGGAATGGGTACCTGAATAAGCCTACTTAATCCATAGCTCAAATGCACACTGCTGGTTATAATTATTTGTGGATTCATAAGGACCTTGTATCCCGCTCCTACTTTTCAGGTTCTCATTGAGTTTCCATACACAAGCTCTACTTGAAAATCTAGTTTATATAACTGGGCTCTGGTTTTGCTCCCTTGTGTTAGAACCCCAGCCTTGATACCCTGCTTATAGCATGATGGATTCAGTAGAATGGCTTCAATTTTCATCAGCCCTGAATTTCCACTCCTGAGCCACTGCCCTAGTACACAGTCATAGGAAAATTGGGCAAACACACAGAGGTCTGATATAGATAACACTCTGCTGCTTCTTGACTGCCCAAACTCACACCTTCTCCAATAAATAGGGCAACTGTGTTTTAACAAAATATTGTGTTTTAACATATTATCATTCACTTGTGAATATCATTCACATGGAACAATATGCTATGTGATGTATGCATGCAAACCAATATGACTGTATGATCCATATACGTGTTTGTTTCTGTTTCCTCAATTTTACTTTTAAGAAAATTTTACAGGGGAATTTATTTTCATTACAAAGAAACATTTACATGTCACGTCCAAGGTCCTTAACCAGTAGGGTTCTGATATTCTATAAAACATGATTTACTTTACAAAAAGTCAGTATACACACAATTTGATTACAAAGCTGTTTGCACTGTGCTGACTTTTGCTTTCATTGGATTCATAATGACTGCATAATAAAATCCAAATCCTCTTAATTAGCACAGAGTTCTTCTCAGTTATTTATATTTCTAGCAGACTCACACAATAAATTGTTTTATTTTGTTTTATTTTCCATTTTAGAGGTCTTAATGTCCTTGTGCTCTCCCTTGCTCTGCGTTTGCCTAACAGACATGTCTTCCTTCTCTAAGGTAAAGCTCAAATGGCAGCACTTTAGTAAAGCTTTCCAGCACTCCTCTGAGAAAAATTAACTGCCTCACAACCGTAGAGTCTGTGTGTGGATTTTAGTGTAGCATACTATAGTATGATTATAAAGGAAAATACCTTCAAGCTCCTCTGTTAGTAAATTAAAATCTTTAAAAATGTATACACATTAAATCTAGAGTTTACAAATTAAACACAATGAAAATCAAAATATGAAATTCAAATAACAAGAATAACTTAATATGCTGTTAAATCAACACTCACAGTGCTCTCAGAGTACTTACTATATTAGTCCAAGTTCCTTTGAATCATAAGAAGTCATTTGTCCTAGAACTTTTCTTTGTCAAAATCCAAGTTTACCTCATTAAATTAAGTTTGCCTCATTAAAATTAAACACTATTTGAACTTTATTTGAAAGAAAAGATCCTTATTTTGTTTTAAAATTAATAATAATCACAGTATCTGTATTTTTTTTCAATTTTTCTAAAGACAGTTGTAAAACTCTGAGAAGTGTCCATTAATATGATTTTGGATTATTGGATAGAAATGAATACCTTGTATATTTTTTCATTCATGTACAAATTATTCCATCATAATTTTAATAAGATATTACTTGATATCTATAATAAATCTGAGTTAACTATAAATGTTAGAGATACCAAGCCAAGCAGTACTCTATATAAGCAATACTCAGTTATGTCAATGAATTCTAGTGCTTTTATCCTTTTCTTTAATAATCATTTCAAAGATAATTACATTATCACCAGTTTTGGTTAGTTAATGTTAATTGCTTAGTTTTGTCTAACTCTTTGCGACCCAGTGGACTGTATCCAACCAGGCTCCTCTGTCCATGTGATTTCCCAGACAAGAATACTGAAGTGGGTTGCCATTCCCTTCTCCAGGTTATGTGCTGAGAAACTAAGATATAAATTTAAATAGCCTGGATTCCAAATTGTGAAAAATCAAAAAATTTATTAAGCATGACATTTATGTTGCAGTAGTATATAGTAGCACCTATAACATGAAGTTATTTACAAAATCAGTGTTTTAGAAATGGATTATTAAAAAATCTTTTATATCATAAGAGTTTACTGAAGATATCATTTCTGATGTGATTGAATGGTCAAACTTAGTAAGTTTATACGAGATTTTTCCATGCTTAAGGGATCTGTCTGTAAGGTTATATCAGCACTATGGAGCATAATTAGCATAGCATAATTAGGTGAATCAGCTATAAAGAGGCCTGACTTTTACACTGTTTTTTGTGTGTATGTGTTAGTTACTCAGTCATGTCCAACTCTGCAATCCCACAAGCTGTAGCCTACCAGACTTTTGTCCATGGGATTCTCCAGGCAAGAATACTAGAGTGGGTTACCATTCCCTACTCCAGGGTATCTTCCCCACCCAGGGATCGAACCTGGGTCTCCTGAGTTGCAGGCAGATTCTTTACCGTATGAGCCACCTGGGAATTCTGTAATTTAAATAGTTGTTAAATGAAGGGTTTTAGTAAAAAAAAAAAAAAAAAAAGAAGCTCCTAATGCTTGATATTCAGCTTTATACTATGAAATATCTCTCCTGTCAAGAAATAAAATTGAGTTTATTAATGCATAAGAATTTGCAACTATGATAGGAAATTATATGCATTATTATTTAAAACAATATAAATATGATAATCATCATTGTATATCATCTCTACTAAACACTCATAATTCATCAATCAACAGTTGTCATTCATCTACTATGTCTAAGAAAGCATGGTAAGTATTTTAGGTGACATTGAGCAGGAAGTCAGCTAGCTATGAGCAGAGGAAAGGGAGGACACGGGTCAGGTGGCAGGAAACCATTCATCTTTTGAATGAGAGGGTCCCTTGGGCAAACAAAGAAAAGCAGGAACCTCTGGGATGACAGGAAGCCACACACCTTTTTGTGACACAGGTCCCAGAGGCAGACAAAGCAAGGTGGGAAAAGGTGGGAATCTCTTATGTGCAAATGTAAATTTTTGCTCCTTCTGCCTTCAGTAGAGCAAAACTAACCTTGCAAATAAGAAGTACTCATCAGGCTCTGATGCCATGACACTCTGACATAGACTAAACGACAAAAATCTCTCCTCCTATCAGAAAGTCAGGAAGGTGGATCTGCGATGAAAGTCAGGAAAGTCAACTCAAAACCCCTCCCTCCTCAATGAATATTCTGCCCAATCATGTTCACACCCTCATAACCAGCTGGCCAAAGACTCAGGGCAAGTGCTCACTGAGCCTGCCTGCTCTACTCGAGAAAGTGTGTATGTGTGTGTGTTAGTTGCTCAGTCGTGTTCGACTCTATGTGATCCTATGGACTGTAGCCTGCCAGACTCTTCTGTCCATGGAATTCTCCAGGCAGGAATACTTGAGTGGGTTGGCATTTTCTTCTCCAGGGGACCTTTCCGATCCAGGGATCAGAACCAGGTCTCCTGCATTTCAGGCAAACTCTTTACTGTTCGAGCCACCAGGGAAGCCTGAGAGAGAATGTAAGGTTGCTTAATAAATTTTGCTTATTTTGCTTTCTTGAACTCCGTGTCTTCTCTCTAAATTCTTTCAAAGATGAGACAAGAATCTAGTCTTGGTAACAACATGAAATTGGATAGGGGGCTAAGAATACTCTTAAAGTTTCATAAAACTTTAAACTTTATTTAAAGACCAAGCACTCTATTCCTTTTGGGTAGTCAAAAATATAAATATAGGTAATATACAGTGTTAATTGCATTTCATTTTTTTCTATTGAAATGAAAACACATAGGCTTTATAACATCATTTATTCAAAATTCTCTAAATTTGAAACAAAAAGCAGTATCTCAAGGAATTTCATGAAGATCAGAACAACATGAGAAATGTAAAAGACTTTATGTTGAGACATAACCCAGCATATACTGATTAAGCTGGTCTGCCATGTTGTCTAGGCACTACTGTATACTAAAATATAATTTTAAAGGTCCATAGTTAATTCTGACATGCTGAGCATTTTACAATGCTCAGTTGTAAACCCCTAAAGACAGTTTTATGTGTAAATTGTGATTTAAAAGTCTGAAAGTATATACAGAAAATAAACTAATGTTCAGTTTTAATATCAAAATATATTTGTTTCATCAGCATGTGAAATATTATAAAATTCACATTATTAATGGTAGTTTATGTGAACAAGAAACATATTTTCCCATCAGAATTTTAGTGCATGTTTGTGCATATACCATTATATATATATGTATGTATGTATGTATATATACACACACATACATGAACATATACATATATACACAATTTTTGTTGAAATAATAATCAAATATCTTACATGTCTTACAAAGAATGATACATGTGCCTATAAAGCAGAAATTCAGAATTAAACATAGGGGATAAAAGAAAGATGAAATGCAGAGGGAACTATTACCAGAGGATAAGTTCCATATTAATGTAGAAATTGTAGTCAGGAGAGCTATAGTGGTGCCTTGCTGTGCATGACACCCAAAAAACCAATTAAGAAAAATATTTGCCAGATGGCTACATGCAATGATATGAATAAATTGGCAACAAGCCAATTTTTCTAAAATCTTTTGCTATTAGAGAGCAGAAGTATCAGCAGTTTTATAAAGGTTATTTCCAAAAAATGTGGACCGTTTCATTTCAGTCTATGTAAATATTCATGGTAGAACCTATGGGGTCCATTTTAACCTTATTTCCAAGGTTAGATGACTTTCTCAGAGTATTGGCTAGATTCCAAATGTATTTGTCAGTATGGCCTTCATTCCAGCCTTAAAAATTATATTAGGTTTGAAAATGTATTTCAGGAAAAAAAAAAAAAAAAGAGCAAAACAAGCTACCGAAGAAATCCCTTTGTCTTAATTGATTAGTATAAATTAGGTAACACAAGGTTATAGAGAATATATTTACTATCATATATAGCAAAGCTACTGGAAGTCTCAAAGATAAAATAGGCCCACAAAAATACTTTCAGTAACAACTATTGAGGCACTAAAAATATCCACTGTATATTGTTGCCTTGGCTTTCTAGAAATAAATGTCATGCTTAGATGTTAGTTGTAGATGTCAAGGTCAGAGCTAAAGCTGCAATCCTAAGAACCAAGGAATACCACAATAGAATCACTTTTAAATGACTGTTATGTCCAATAAGTACACACATTTCAAAACTGAAGATGGAGTATATGTAGTAACTAAAAGTCAAAGTAACCAGGTACATCAGGAGATAATTGTTGCCACTCAATTAAAAGTACTGAATGAATGAATGAATGACATCCAGTGTTAAACAAAACATGGGAAATATTAGGTTGATTAGATTCATGTTGATGTATGGCAAAACCAGTACAATATTGTAAAGTAATTAACCTCCAATTAAAATAAATAAATTTATATTAAAAAAAGAAACATAAACTAAATTTACAAATATAAGTAAATTGATTTTAAATCAATATGGTCCAAAGTAAATGCTTAGTGGATCTAAATTCTAAATAAGCCTCTATGTTTATACTATGTAATAATAAATATATAATACATAAATTACATATTTATTGACCAATTATATCACAGTGATATAATAATCAATTTCTCAATATCAACATATTTTCTGAAATGAGGGAATTCTTAAATTTTATTTAACTACTGAGAAATATGCCAAGCAATAGTCAGTTGTGAAATTTTCACACTGTGCCTAGCTTAGGTTTTCTACAGGAAAACAATATCACTTCAAGTTTTTTATTTCTTCACTCATCAAGTATCAATTGAGCATCTACTATATGTTAGGAAAGGCTTTAGACCTACAGATTCAGGAATGAGTAACACAAAACTTGTACCCTATAGGAAATCACATTACTGGGCATCTTACTCACAATTTAAAACTTTACTTATTCAGAAGCCAGTACACATGTATATGAGATTATAAATACCCTGAAAGAACTTAAGATAGGCAAAATGTTGTTCTTGTTCCGTTGCTAAATCATCTGACTCTTTGTGACCCCCATGGACTGCAGCATGCCATTATCCTCTGCCCTCCACTACTTCCCGGAATATGCTCTGATTCATGTCCACTGAGTCGGTGATGCTATAGAAGGAACCATCTCATCCTGCCATTAAACCCATCTGTGAAATGTTTGTGCAGTTGACTCTTATAAGCTTTCAGAAAATTATTCCAGAGTATAGAAGTTAACTTTTCAGATTTCCTAGGTGAAATATGCAAGAACAAGAAACAAATAAGACGATCTAGAGCTAGGTATTAATGAGTAAGAGAAAAAAATCAGACAAAATAATGATCATATCCATAAAGAGCCAATTAATTTAAAAAACAATTACCTTTATATAGAAGGTTTTAATCCTTTTCTATTTTGAAAAAATTTTTTACTGACTCATTTGAGTCTTATAAGACATGTCTTATAAATATATCATAAATAAGATTATAATTATAATCTTATAAATTATGTCTTAAAATTATATTTTAAATAGAATATAAATACAAAATATATAATATGTATAACACATTATACAGCTATGTATTTACATTAAGTATAAAATAGTTAAATAAATATAAAATTATGAGTCCCAATTATAACAATTACATTTAAATACAGTTCAATTCATAAAATCATTGGTTCAGTAGCTGCTGTTACTGAAGACAGTTGGAGACAACTGTTATTCATAATGAGCATCAAAGAAGTAAACATTTTAATCCCACATGCTCTAATAAAAAAGGTGGAAAAGTATACATTGTAGAAAAGTTAGCTCTCTCAAACTGATGGAGAGCTACTGCCCCCAACCTACGGAAACAGACAATCTGAGGCCAGGTGTATATCGTCAAGGGATTAAAATTGAATCTAGGATGAAGAACAACTGCTTTACATTAACTACTTCCTTGCATCTGCTGAGATTTTAAAAATGTATATTAGAAACAACTGCAGTGAAGTACACTTTGTATGCAGTTTAAGGATCACAGATAGCCATTTAGTGACATTTAAACTCTTTCAGTCTTCTAGCTTGTCTCTTTCTTCTGGATAATGCTTTTCTTTCCATTAATTGTTGACCTTTTTATGTCAGAAAAAAGTTTGTGGTCATTTGTTGTTCCTGAGCCATATTTAGAGTAGCTGAGCTAGGATTCTTCATTTGTAAATTCTTAGAAGCTTCTTAGTTCTATAATTCTAGTCTTCACCAGCTAGTCACAGAAAATAGCATTTGTCTCCTTAAGAGGCAGTCATGCTCAGTTGCACAGTCATGTTTTTGGGATCCTATGAACTGTGGTCTGCTGTTCCTCTGTCCATGGAGAAGGCAATGGCACCCCACTCCAGTACTCTTGCCTGGAAAATCCCATGGATGGAGGAGACTGGTAGGCTGCAGTCCATGGGGTCGCACAGAGTCGGACACGACTGAAGTGACTTAGCAGTAGCAGTAGCAGGTTCCTCTGTCCATGGGATTTCCATGGGTTGCCATTTCCTTCTCCAGGGGATCTTCCTAACCCCAGGGATCAAACCCGCGTCTCCTGCATTGGCAGGCAGATTCTCTACCATTGAGCCTTCTGGGAAGTCCATTCCTTGCTAATTCAAGACCATGGTCTTGTGGGGGGTGTCTTGTCTTTAGCTGCTAATCAACAATTTCAGTCAGCTCAAAAAGCAAGTTCCTTGGAACCAGATGCAATAGTCACATTCATAGCCTCACTTCTCACATCTCTTAATACCAATTCATAAAATAAACTGTAAATGTGTAAGGCAAAGAAATGGAACGAACATGGGGAAACTGTTTTACTATGGAGATGGGGTTAATTATCTGCACTTTTAGTATCACCAAGTATCAGTAAGTTTTCTCTCTCATTATATTCCATATTCACTATATTATTCCAAAAAAACTGCTTAGAAGATAAAATACACGTTAAAATCATAAATATGTATTTTTCAATCAACTACTCACAACTAGACATTGATACAGTTGGAAGATAAAAAGATAAAAGTCTACAGACATAATCACCACATCCAAAAGTTTACAGTCTACAATTAGCAGAGTATAAGATAAGAACACACACCCACATTTAAAACACTGCTTTCATTTTTCAAAGATGGAACCAAAACGCGGTTAAGGGGGTTGAGGTTCAAAGAAGTGAAGAACTACAATAATTAGAAAATTGTTTTAGAACAATCGTGTTTTGAGTCTTGTCACTAATTTATCTAAACATAGCAGATAGCATTTTAAGTTAAACAGCAAATACAATTTTAAAAGATGTAATCTGCCTTTGTAATATGCTTTATTGTTTTCTATCTTTTTATCTCTCAGGACTAGAAAACATAATTAGCTTGAAGAACTACTAATGAAAGGCAATGAAGATTTGAATGTTATTACTGGTATGGTGTTGTTTTATACAGAATTCTCAGAATCTACCCTTGAGATTTGATTGACTACATGAGTCATGCCACTTCTGAGAACCATCATGCAGTGTTTCCTGGTATGAAGTAAGCATTGACTCAAAAGAAGTTCATTTCATTGTTATACAAATCAAAGCACCCCTTTTCAAGTACATTTTCTATTTCTTTTTTCATGGCACTGTTTCTAAGGGTTAAGCCAGGATTTCATAGGGACAGTGGATCTATCAGCTAAACTAGTCCAGTCTCAATTTTGTTTTGGTTTGTAAATCTCTTTCCTCTTTTGAAGTCAGCTTCCTTTAAAAAAGTTGAGACATTTTCTTATTACAAACTCTTCAAACTGTGGAAATAGTCTTGATGTGATTGTAAAGAAGTAATATTTGTAATATGTATATCAATAAAATTATGATAAGTTGAATTATCATACTGTAATTTTCCCTTTCAATGGTCATTTATTAGAATGTATAAGTCACTCACGCAGTATTCAAAGAGATTCCAGATTCTAACCTTTGAGGTGCTTGGTCTAACCAAAGACATTAAAGACATGACATATATAGCTCACATACATAAGCATTTTATAGGTATTTTAGACAACTATATAAAAGGGAAACAAAATTTGCATGATGCAGGCTTTACAACACAATCTGAAAGTATAAAGTGAATATACTTTACCCTATTTTATAGAAAACAGTCTTTATGTATATGTGCATTTCCTGTATAGATAATCTTATTTTATTCTTATCTTGTTCTCTATTGAGGTCATGAAATAACGTCATCCACAGCTTGTTAAGTCCACCTTTTGAATGAAGTCCATCTTGATCACTAAGATCAAGGTTAGTGGAATGTTAATTTTCTATTGATGTTTGCATCCCTTTTGTTTTGCCCCTGAGATGATGGCAAAAACAATTTTTAATGCTTCATTCTAGTCTCTAATATTTACATTCATTAAAAAATTATGTATCAAGTATATGTTGTATACCAAGCACTGTGCTATAGATTTGGGATACATTGCATATTAATATATAAGAGAAGCACAGGCAAGTTTTACAACATTAGGCAGGAACCCTGACAAACACTATGTCTTTTTCTGCTCCAATATCCTTGGACCAGTAACTATTATTAACAGACCTTGAGAAGAAAATCTTAAGGACAAGAGTTAGAGTGGTAAAAACAATTTTCTTTCCTTTGCTAGCCTTGGATACCCAACGTTTGATTTTATTAAGTGAATCAGCAGGTTTCCTTACAACTTCCAAAGCATTTTAATCCATCCTCCGATAAGGTCATTTCCTCTTCATGGTATGAAAGTGCCAATTCAACACATTTTTGATATAAATTTCTTCCCAGTAAAATACATTTTGGTCAAATTGAAAGAAAATATCTTCTTTTATTGTATTCTATATGGTTATTCTAAATCAAAGTAAAAGGAGAATAAACTTATACTAATTTTAATTGCATTAAACACAAATACAATAAACAGTATTAGACATTTTTGAAAATAGACTTATCGAGGGGAATATATATTAAAGAATTGAATGTATTCCCTTGGGGTAGATGGGAAGCAGCTAAAGAAAAGGTCTAAGCAATAGAGACGCAGAAGTAGGATATAAGTTAATTTTCTATTGATGTGTGCATTCATTTTGATTATATGATATATGGACACAGGGGAGGAAGGGGAGGGTAAGACGAATTGGGAGATTGGGATCGGCACATATACACTACCACACGTAAAAGAGATAGTAGATGGGAACCTGCTATATAGCGCAGGGAACTCAGCTCAGGGCTCTCTCATGACCTAGGTGTGTGGGAAGGGGTGGGGGATGAGATGGAGATCTAAGAGGGAGGGAATATATGTATACATATAGCTGATTCACTTCACTGTACAGCAGAAACTAATACAACATTGTAAAGCAATTATACTTTTAAAAAAAAGAATTTGTGTGTGTGTGTGTGTGTGTGTGTATATATATATATATATATATATATATATATATATATAATTTATAAAGTGTTGTATTACTTCCCATAGTCCTAACAAGAGTCATATAAAACAGGTGAAATGGGTAGTATTGATATTAACAGAAGAAAAAAACCAAGGCATGGAAAATATCAGTTATATCTCTAGTCACAACAACCTTCAGACCCAATTTTTTGTCACGAATTGTGCAGTGCTTTCCATATCTCCATGCCTACTGATATTTGGGCTTCCCTTGTGGCTCAACTGTACAAAAAAACTGTATAAAAAGGAGCTTCACAACACGGATAGTCATGATGGTGTGATCACTCACATAGAGCCAGACATTCTGGAATGTGAATTCAAGTGGACCTTAGAAAGCATCACTACGAACAAAGCTAGTGGAAGTGATGGAATTCCAGTTGAGCTATTTCAAATCATGAAAGATGATCCTGTGAGAGTGCTGCACTCAATATGTCAGCAAATTTGGAAAACTCAGCAGTGGCCACAGGACTAGAACAGGTCAGTTTTCATTCCAATCCCAAAGAAAGGCAATGCCAAAGAATGCTCAAACTACTACACATTTGGACTCATCTCATACACTAGTAAAGTAATGCTCAAAATTCTCCAAGCCAGGCTTCAGCAATATATGAACCATGAACTTCCAGACGTTCAAGCTGGTTTTAGAAAAGGCAGAAGAACCATATCAAATTTCCAACATCTTCTGGATCATGGAAAAAGCAAGAGAGTTCCAGAAAAACATCTATTTCTGCTATATTGACTATGCCAAAGCCTTTGACTGTGTGGATCACAATAAACTGTGGAACATTCTGAAAGAATGGGAATACCAGACCACCTAACCTGCCTCTGGAGAAATCTGTATGCAGGTCAGGAAGCAGCAGTTAGAACTGAACATGGAACAACAGGCTGGTTCCAAATAGGAAAAGGAGTCCGTCAAGGCTGTATATTGTCACCCTGCTTATTTAACTTCTATGCAGAGTACATCATGATAAATGTTGGGTTGGAAGAAGCACAAGCTGGAATCAAGATTGCCGGGAGAAATATCAATAACCTCAGATATGCAGATGACACCACCCTTATGGCAGAAAGTGAAGAGGAACTAAAAAGCCTCTTGATGAAAGTGCAAGAGGAGAGTGAAAAAGTTGGCTTAAAGCTCAACATTCGGAAAACGAAGATCATGGAATCTGCTCCCATCACTACATGGGAAATAGACTGGGAAACAGTGGAAACAGTGTCAGACTTAATTTGGGGAGGCTCCAAAATCACTGCAGATAGTGATTGCAGCCGTGAAATTAAAAGACACTTGTTCCTTGGAAGCAAAGTTATGACCAACCTAAATAGCATATTGAAAAGCTGAGATATTATTTTGCAAACAAAGGTCCCTCTAGTTAAGGCTGTGGTTTTTCCAGTGGTCAGGTATGGATGTGAGAGTTGGATTCTGAAGAAAGCTGAGCGCTGAAGAATTGATGCTTTTGAACTGTGGTGTTGGAGAAGACTCTTGAGAGTCCCTTGGACTGCAAGGAGATCCAACTACTTCATTCTAAAGGAGATCAGTCCTGGGTGTTTATTGGAAGGAATGATGCAAAAGCTGAAACTCCAATACTTTGGCCACCTCATGTGAAGAGTTGAGTCATTGGAAAAGACCCTGATGCTGGGAGGGATTGGGGGCAAGAGGAGAAGGGGATGACAGAGGATGAGATGGCTGGATTGCATCACCGACTCAATGGACATGAGTTTGAGTGAACTCCGAGAGTTGGTGATGGACAGGGAGGCTTGGGGTGCTGTGATTCATGGGGTTGCAGAGTCAGATGCGACTGAACTGAACTGAACTGAACTGTGGCTCAACTGGTAAAGAATCCACTTGCAATGCAGGATACCCCAGCTCGATTCCTGGTTTGGGAAGATCCTCTAGAGAAGGAAAAGGCTACCCAGTCCAGTATTCTGGCCTGGAGAATTCCATGGACTGTATAGTCCATGGGGTAACAAAGAGTCGGACATGACTGAGCGATTTTCATTGATATTTCAGGGCCATGTTAACTAAAGAGAGCTTTTAATTTTCTTCCAGCATTTTCCTAGCAAGTTCCTCAGATAAGTCTACTTTGAATTTCCTACTGATCTTAATCATTTCTATACTGACAACTGTTTAGCCATGGAGTTGGAAGGAACTTGGCAAAGTGTATCCTTATTGTGAAAAAGTGAAGAAATCATTTCATTAGAACTGGAACAGTCATATTTAGGTTAGAAAATGTAATATTTTAATCAGTGTTTGAGCTTTGAAATCCCTGAATATTGCTTTATATTTAGTCTCCTTCCTCTCCCCCCACCATGACTTTAATCTTTGAAGATTTAGCAATAACAATTCTTTCCTTTGGGTTCTAAAACACATTCATTTTTTCTCACCATATTTTGTTTTGAATGAATTTTATTAGAGGGGGCCTGGGCTGTCCAGTTTCTGGTCCCCATAGTACCACTGCCCTGCTAGCTATTACTTGATACCTAAGTAATTCTACCAATAAAAATTCATTTGATAAGATACCCACTTGGCTCCTACTATAGGCTGAGTGCATAAAATGCACATATTGAAATTCTAGTGCCCAGTGTGATTGTGTTAGATGATGAGGCCTTTGGGAGATGAATAGGTCATCAGGCTAGGGCCTTCATGGGTGAAATTACAGTCCACAAATGAGAACCCACAGAGATCCCTGCCTTTCTGCCATGTGAGGATATAAGGAGAAGCTGGCCCTCCCCACCATGCTGGCACCTTGTTCTTGGACCTCCAGTTCCAAAACTGTGACCAGTGATTTTTTTCTGTGTATAAGGCATCCAATCTATGATCTTTTGTTACAGTGGATCAAACAGACTAAAACAACTCCTATAGAATTTGATTTGTGAGTCTTGTGTCTAGATGGTAAATTTGTTGAGCTCCATACTTCTGATGGATTCTCTGTGAAGCTTGGATTATCTGTGAAGATGACTCCAATAGTTATTTAGTGCTTAGGAGTCAACACCTTTGGAAAGGAACTGAGGACTGCTGGATTGGGTTGGAGGAGAAGGGAAGTCAGGTGCAAGACAGGATGAAGGCCAAATGGGTTCAGCGATCTTTAAAGGGAGCTGTGGAATTAAAACGTCCTGTCACAGTTATCTTGTAGTGGGCTGAAAAGCTCAGGTCTTTTATTCCCACCTCAATTAGTCATCAGATGTAGGTTGCCTTTTGCAGGAGACGAGCCTCTGTGACTAAAGCAAACCCTAAGTAGAGTGACAGCTGAAGTCTATCTCCTGACAAAACCCCCAGAAGCAGGAGCAGTATGTCCTTTCTTGAGGGGGATCTGCGTTCATCAGAGGACAGGACCTGACTCAAGCCACAGTGTTGGTTAGAATTTAGATCAACTAGGTTCACAAAAATTTCACATTCTGATCCAGCATAAGATGATGGGGATGTTAATTATATAATTTAGAGATCAGATTATTTTCATAACTTGAAGTCAGATATTAATCAATCCTATCAAAACTTTTAAGTCTCTCTATCCCCATCCCGGGTATAAAAAGGTCAATTCATCTCACACAGTTTTATTTCACATTCAGTCACTTCCTTGGTAGGTTTGGCATATCTGAAGGTATGCAACTGAGAAAATATTACTGGAGCCTGACTGATATTTCATATTCACACTTTCAATTGTTTATTACAGTTACAGCAATAATATCTACAATACTGCACACACTGTCAAAATTCATGTTGAAGAGTGAGTTGATCAAACACACTTCAGAATGATTTTTATTCACTGTATTTTTTATCATTTTATATGAAACAGAAAATGTCTTCCAGATTTTTGATCTTGATTTTTATGTTGTCTATAAAAATCTAGTTCTTGTTAATGATGTATTCTTGATCTTGTTTTTTACGGTGTCTATAAAAATCTAGCCCTTAATAACGATGTTGTATTAGTGCTAAATTTTAGAATAGCATGCTTTTGAGATGATTTACTACAGAGTCCCATGACATAATAGAAACAAAAATAGTTATTTTGAAAAGAAAAGATGCACAGTCCCTTAATTTTTCTACACTTTTCTTTAGACTGATTTTTAACAGAATATGTAGGGTTCTCATGCAGGTGCTTCTGTATAGATCTGTAAGAATAAAATAAATACCTGCAACATTTTCTGTAGAATAATTTTACTTGAAGGCATAAACATGAAATACTTTTAAATTCAGATTTATTCTTTTGTCTTTTATTAAATGCATTGATACTACAGTGATATAGTTACATATAGTCTACTGAACATATATAGCTTCTAAATATAATTTCCTTGTGATTTTATTTGTTTTCCGACTGAAATGCGACAATAAAAATGCAGGATGCTTGCTAACAATCTCCATTTCTTCACTGTCTCAGTGGTTGCAGTAAAACTTATTCCCTCACTTTAAACTTACAATAACATCTCTGCCCCTTGAATTACCATCAAGCAGATCTTGAGTCTCAGTTTTCTTATCTTCTAATTATTTACATTCTAAAATATTGAAATCTATTGTATATAAACTTATATTTCTTAGTTTAATCTTGTAAATTCTCAATGCCCTACCAGTAAGATTTACTACTGCTACTGGGCTCTAGAGAAACACATGATTATATGATAGAGTGGTTAGGATGCTACTGGATTTGCCAATCACTATCTAAATTACGATTCTTTGGCATTGCTTTTCTTTGGGATTGGAATGAAACTGACCTTTTCTAGTCCTGTGGCCACTGCTGAGTTTTCCGAATTTACTGACATATTGAGTGCACCACTTTCACAGCATCATCTTTCAGGATTTGAAATAGCTCAACTGGAATTCCATCACTTCCACTAGCTTTGTTCATAGTGATGCTTTCTAAGGCCCTCTTGGCTTCACATTCCAGGATGTCTAGCTCTAGGTCACTGATCACACCATCGTGATTATCTGGGTCGTGAAGATCTTTTTTGTACAGTTCTTCTGTGTATTCTTGCCACCTTTCAATATTTTATGCTTCTGTTAGGTCCATACCATTTCTGTCCTTTATCAAGCACATCTTTGCATGAAATGTTCCCTTGGCATCTCTAATTTTCTTGAAGAGGTCTCTAGTCTTTCCCATTCTGTTGTTTTCTCTATTTTTTGCATTGATTGCTGAGGAAGGCTTTCTTTCATTCTTTTTTTTTTTAATATATATATATATATTATTTATTATTATTATTTTTTACTTTACAATATTGTATTGGTTTTGCCACACATCAACATGAATCTGCAATGGGTGTACACGTGTTCTCAATCCTGAACCGATGTCCATCAGCAGATGAATGGATAAGAAAGCTGTGGTACATACACACAATGGAGTATTACTCAGCCATTAAAAAGAATACATTTGAATCAGTTCTAATGAGGTGGATGAAACTGAGGAAGGCTTTCTTATCTCTCCTTGTTATTCTTTGGAACTCTGCATTCAGATGCTTATATCTTTCCATTTTTCCTTTGCTTTTCACTTCTCTTCTTTTCACAGCTATTTGTAAGGCCTTCGCTTGATCCCTGTCTCCTGTACAAAGTCACAAACCTCTGTCCATAGTTCATCAGGCACTGTGTCTACCAGATCTAGTCCCTTAAATCTATTTCTCACTTCTGCTGTATAATCATAAGGGATTTGATGTAGGTCATTCCTGAATGGTCTAGTGTTTTTCCCTACTTTCTTCAATATAAGTCTGAATTTGGTAATAAGGAGTTCATGATCTGAGCCACAGTTAGCTCCTCATCTTGTTTTTGTTGACTGTATAGAGCTTCTCCATATTTGGCTGCAAAGAACATAATAAATCTGATTTCAGTGTTGACCAACTAAAAAGCCTCTTGATGAAAGTGAAAGAGGAGAGTGAAAAAATTGGTTTAAAGCTCAACATTCAGAAAACTAATATGGCATCTTGTTCCATCACTTCATGGGAAATAGATTGGGAAACAGTGGAAACAGTTTCAGACTTTATTTTTTTGGGCTCCAAAATCTCTGCAGATGGTGATTGCAGCCATGAAATTAAAAGACACTTACTTCTTGGAAGGAAAGTTATGACCAACCTAAATAGCATATTAAAAAGCAGAGACATTACTTTGCGAACAAAGGTCCATCTAGTCAAGGCTATGGTTTTTCCAGTGGTCATGTATGGATGTGAGAGTTGGACTGTGAAGAAAGCTGAGCATCAAAGAATTGATGCTTTTGAACTGTGGTGTAGGAGAAAACTCCTGAGAGTCCGTTGGACTGCAAGGAGATCCAACCAGTCCATTCTAAAGGAGATCAGTCCTGGGTGTTCATTGGAAGGACTGATGCTGAAGCTGAAACTCCAATACTTTGGCTACCTCATGCGAAGAGTTGACTCATTGGAAAGACCCTGATGCTGGGAGGGATTGGGGGCAGGAGGAGAAGGGGATGACAGAGGATGAGATGGCTGGATGGCATCACCGACTCAATGAACGTGAGTCTGAGTGAACTCCGGGAATTGTTGATGGACAGGGAGGCCTGGCGTGCTGCTATTCATGGGGTTGCAAAGAGTCAGAAATGACTGAGCAACTGAACTGAACCGATCTAAATTACTTTCAGCAAGTTAACTAAAATTTTTGTTTCCCTGTATCAGTTTTATCATCACTAAAATGGGAGAGAAACATACTCATTATAAAAATTAATAAGTTGATAGATACAAAGACTTTAATTCTGGTCTTAGTACATTATCAGAACTCAACAATTATGATTTTAAATGGTGCCACATGTATACATATCATACACACATATATTAGCACATACAAAAAGTCACTCTAGCCTGGAATGCTTTTCTAATAAAGAAATAACAAACAATATAGTATGTAGAAGAAAACCATGCTTGTGCTTGTGTATTCATATTCTAGTTAAAATCATGGTTTCAATAAAAATAAATCACTGTGATTATTTAAAGTGAGAATTAGTCCAAGTGAACTGACTGAAGCTATCTCAAGTGTGACAATTAAATGTGAGATGTTTTTATTACCATGTATTATTTTTCATCTCTTTCTTAAATGTTTTTCTAAAATTACCATCTCATATGAAAGAGAAACATGTATCATATGTCATATATAATTTATTATTAATAAAGAATTATCACTAGAAAAATTAGACATTTTAAGTTCAATAACAGTATTTAATTGTGACAACTATATTTCTCTTTAAATTTTAAATTATACCTCAAGAATTTCAGTCTATTGAAAACTTCTAAATAGAACTGTGATATTAACTGTCATGAAAATAAAAAGGAGTATATCTATCTGTTTCACTTATTGTAAGCTGTTCTTTCAAGTTTCTCAGTATTTTTTTCATTTTCATGGCCACAGTTATCCTCAGGACAGACTGTATTTCACTTAACTTTTCTGCTAGTGATGGATTTAAAAAAAAAAAAAAAGGCTTATCTCTCTCTTTTTCTTAGCATGACTCAAACAGATCAGATTTTACAGGGAATTTTATTGTAAACAAAAAGGAAAGAAAGCTAAATAATCAATCCATTAATCTGTCTAAATGAAACTTAAGTGTTCATTATGGATATTGACAAGCTTGGGCATAAATGATACAGAGATATTTCCGTTAGGATGGCCTAGGATGAAAGAGAGAGATGAGGATAGAATTAGTATTTTAGTTAGCTTATGTAATCAAGAAAAGAAGCTTAAGTTTAAGACCAGTATCTATTTAATACAGAACTAAATATTTTAAATAGGAAAACTCCTCTGAAGAATAAACAGAAATACTCCATTATTTATAAACACATAAAATGTTTCTTGTATTTTTCTTAAAGCTGTTACCTTGGTCGGACAAGGCTTGGTCAGACATGACAGCAACTGAACAACAACAACCTTGGTCTAGTCTACTACTCCGCTAGACTCACAATATTAAGATATATAGATAAAACTTTAGGGCAGTTTGCAAACAACTGGCCCTGTCCAAAATGTCTATAAGACATCAGGTCTTCTAAATATCCTTGCTGTTTTCAAGACCATTTGATCTTGTCCATGAAGACATGGACAAGACATTTGAAAAGGTCCATGAAAATATCTGGTCCATGACAAAAGGCACTTGATTATTGAGACCTTTCGGAAACTATTTGGCATAGGCAAAATATGCTCATGGACATTTTTGATAGGATCAAATTTCAAGAATCTTTAGGTGTAGTTCAAAAATGTCTTGTGGACCAATGTCTCATCAATGTTTTAGAAAGGACTAAATATCCTGCAAAGCATTGAAGCTACTGTTCGGCTCTTAAACTCTTCCCTTTCAAGTCTCCTCATTAGATTTTTATTGTTGGTATCAACATGAAATCTCATTATGTGTACCTCCCAGGATATAAGTATCTCTTGTTCATTCTGGGATTTCTCACCTGCACCATAATGTCAACCCTCCAGGGATCATTCTGTCATATTCTAATACCTCCTTTCTTCAAAACTATCCTGTGAGCCCTTATTCTCCTTCAGCAAACATTCCAGTTCTCTGCATCTCATACAGATAAACTTTCATAAGAAATGTTTATATTTACCATCTCTACTTCTTCCTCCATCTCTCTCTCTCTTCCTTTTTTCCCTACTGAAGTATAGTTTACAATATTGTGTTAGTTGCAGGTATACAGCAGAATGATTCCACTATATATACACACACACACACACACACACACACACATATATATATATATATATATATATATATACATATATTCAGATTATTTTCCATTCTAAGTTATTACTAGATATTTAATATACCTCCTTCCCTGGTGGCTCAGAGGGTAACGTGTCTGCTTGCATTGCAGGAGACCTGGGTTTGATCCCTGGGTTGAGAAGATCCCCTGGAGAAGGAAATGGCACCCCATTCCAGTACTCTTGCCTGGAAAAGCCCATGGATAGAGAAGCCTGGTAGGCTACAGTCCATGGGGTCGCAAAGAGTTGGATACGACTGAGCAACTTCGCTTTGACTTTTGTTCTATATACTTAATACATGCTACTTATCTTTTTTATGTATAGTTTTTATCGCTCACCTTATATTCTTAATTTATCCTTCCCTCTGCCTCCCTTGCCCTGAAAAGATAACCTATGGAATGAGAGAAAATATTTGCAAATGATGCAAATAGAAAGGAGTTCATATCCAACATATACAAACAGATTATTCAATATATATATATATATATATATATATATATATATATATATATATAAAGCCCAAGCAAACAATAGGCAGAAGACCTAAATAGACAGTTCACAAAGAAGACATACAGATGACCAACAGGCGCATGAAAAAATGCTCAACATCACTAATTATTAGAGAATGCAGATCGAAACCACAATGAGGTATCACCTCATACCAGTCAGAATGGCCATCATTAAAGAGTCTACAAATAATAAATTCTGCAGAGGTTATAGAGAAAAACAAACTCTTACACTGTTGATGTGAAAGTAAATTAGTGTAACCACCTTAGAAAACAGTAAGGAGATTCTCTATAATATTAAAACTAGAGCTACCATATCATCTAGCAATCCCACTCCTGGACACATACCCAGAAAAGATGAACACTTTTTTTTTTTTTTTAGAATTCCTCAAGTTTTTATTTAGTTCAGTATTATATTTTGAAAGTCAGAAACTTGTAAAGTCTTTTTATAAATCTTGAAGATGAGACATGTTACAAAGGCATTAGAGTAAAACCATAACTGTCTATATTAACAAAAGGCTTAAAAAAGGCATATTTTAATCTGATTACTGCTGTGACATGTAACATTTTCAGACAACTAAAATTATGACTGATAATATTTTACCAAGACATATCAGATTTTTAGGAACTCCCTATAATCTTGAGAATATCTGTGCCATTTACCATATTATATAACAAAGTTTATGATTCATTTGACACTTCCCTTAAACCAAACATACCAAATAAACATGATTAGTTTAATATCTTCCTTTGGAGTTCTTCAGGGGGAACTTTGAAGCACCCCAAAGTTAGCTAGAGGTCAAAGGAACTTTATTATAGTTTGATTTGGGAAGACTTGTCAAAGGAACACCAAGTAACATTTTAAAATACAACCGACCATGGGTCACTGAAATTTAGCCAAAGTAACAATAAAATATTTAAAGGCAAATACAGATTATTTAAAAGGTATCTGTTAAATAGCCAGGACATGGAAACAACCTAGATGTCCATCAGCAGATGAATGGATAAGAAAGCTGTGGTACATGTACACAATGGAGTATTACTCAGCCGTTAAAAAGAATTCATTTGAATCAGTTCTGATGAGATGGATGAAACTGGAGCTGATTATACAGAGTGAAGTAAGCCAGAAAGAAAAACACCAATACAGTATACTAACACATATATATGGAATTTAGAAAGATGGCAATGATGACCCTGTATGCAAGACAGGAAAAAAGACACAGCTGTGTATAACGGACTTTTGGACTCAGAGGGAGAGGGAGAGGGTGGGATGATTTTGGAGAATGGCATTCTATCATGTATACTATCATGTAGGAATTGAATCGCCAGTCTATGTCTGAACACTTTTAATTTGAAAAGATACATGCACCCCAATATTCATAGCAACACTATTTACAATAGCCAAGACATGGAAAAAACTTAAAAGCCCATCATCAGACAACTGATTTAGGAAGATATATATATATATATATATATATATGAAATATTACACAGCCATAAAAATAATGAACTATTGGCCATTTGCAGCAACATGGATAGACATATAGAATATTATATTAAATGAAGTAAGAGAAAGACAAATATCACATGATATCACTTATAGGTACTATATAAAAATTAATACAAATGAATCTATACACAAAACAGAAACAAACTCACAGACCATTCTCATTTCTGATTCACTACTAAATCCCATTCAGCTTCAATTAACCTACTCCATTGCAATGAATAGGCCCTGTCAGATTTTTTGGTAACCCCATGTTTTTACATCATACATGACATATCAGTGGCATTTTATGACCGTCAGCACCACTTCTTATTGAAAATGGTCTCTGCTGATCTGTTGAGAGCATGCTGATGACTTCCATCTAATTTCACTTGTTTTTTTCTCTATCTTATTGGCTTCTTCCCTTCTCCTTAGCTTTTATTTATTTATTTATTTATTTATTTATTTTTACTTTATTTTACTTTTCAATACTGTATTGGTTTTGCCATACATTGACATGAATCCACCACGGGTGTATACAAGCTCCCAATCCTGAATCCCCCTCCCATCTCCCACCCCGTATCATCTCTCTGGATCATCCCCATGCACCAGCCCCAAGCACCCTGTATCCTGTATCAAACATAAACTGGCACTTCGTTTCTTACATGATAGTATACATGTTTCAATGTCATTCTCCCAAATCATCCCACCCTCTCCCTCTCCCTCTAAGTCCAAAAGTCGATTCTATACATCTGTGTCTCTTTTGCTGTTTCGCATACAGGGTCATCATTACCATCTTTCTAAATTCCATATATATGTGTCAATGCAATCCCTATCAAGCTACCAGCAATATTTTTCACAGAACTAGAACAAATAATTTCAAGATTTATATGGAAATACAAAAAACTTCGAATAGCCAGAGCAATCTTGAGAAAGAAGAATGCAACTGGAGGAATCAACTTGCCTCACTTCAGGCTCTACTACAAAGCCACAGTCATTAAGACATATGGTACTGGCACAAAGACAGAAATATAGATCAATGGAACAAAATAGAAAGCCCAGAGATAAATCCACACACATATGGACACCTTATCTTCAACAAAGGAGCCAAGAATATACAATGGAGTAAAGACAATCTCCTTAACAAGTGGTGCTGGGAAAACTGGTCAACCACTTGTAAAAGAATGAAACTAGATCACTTTCTAACACCACACACAAAAATAAACTCAAAATGGATTAAAGATCTAAACGTAAGACCAGAAACTATAAAACTCCTAGAGGAGAACATAGGCAAAACACTCTCCGACATAAATCACAGCAGGATCCTCTATGATCCACCTCCCAGAATACTGGAAATAAAAGCAAAAATAAACAAATGGGATCTAATTAAAATTAAAAGCTCCTTAGCTTTTTTTTTTTTTTCCTTAGCTTTTAAAATCAGTCAATCTCTTCAACTTTCCCCAGAAGAACTCATCTGTGCTTCCACATGCTCACAAGTCTCAAGTGTAAGATTACGGATGGTCTGTTTGCATACCAGGTTGTAAATGTCATGAGGATGATGCTAACCTATTTGTTTACATTTCTATCTCCAATGCCTGATTTTATGCCCTCTGCACACCAGTAACACAGTAAATACTGAGAAGTATTAATAAAACAGTTTTAAAATAATGAAAATAAATGCCAATTTACAGATACATATAAAGTATCTCTGCTAAATCCTACCCAAAACAAGAGAAATTGGTAATTTTTAAAAGGTATTTCATCACACATTTGTTTAAATAAAGAACATGCTATGAGGAATAAGGCACACATAAAATGACTAATCCAAAATAAAACATAGAATCTTATCCTAAGAAATAAATATATAAATACATAATTATAAAACTTTTAGCTGTTTCTGAGAATACTTCTACATGCTTGAATATGAAGAGGTCACAACAGAACTGAAGAACATTAAGAATAGAAGTTAAAGAAATCCATCATTGGTCTTCAAGCCTGTAATCAGAACATCATTACAAGCCAAATGAGCATAATTTGTCACTTTGAAAATTCTCAAGTTGAGAATTGGGTCATTTCAAATACCAGTTTTCACAGGGCAAACAGGTCATACAGTCCACCTGTCTGTATATTTCTCCCAAATAACTTTCAAAGCAGTTGACTCTCTGTAAACTATCACTCATTACTAAAGGGACCTCCTGACACTTCCCTTCACTCAGCCTCCATTTTTATGTCACTTTTTCTTTTAAATCTAAGGATACCATTATTTGTAAATAACTTTTTAGAGCATAGTTTAACAGTTTCTAATAATTTTGTAAATATGCATGACTTTTGACCTAACATGGTCAGGAATAAGACATCCAGCTCACCAGAACTCCCATTTATAACAATATTAGTACTAATAAATAATTTTATGGAACTTTACATGTGATGAGATTTTTCAACTCATTTATTTCTCAAAGGAGCCCCATCATTTAGGTACTATTATTATACATATTTTATAGACAAGCAAACTAAGGCCCCAAAAAGTTATTGATAAATAAATCACCAGAGCCACACCTTTGGTAGAGGGTAGAGCCAGAACTTGATCTCAGTCAACCGTGTTCTAGAGTCTGGTCTCCTAACCTCCTATACTAGACTGTCTCAAGACAAACACATACACATATACACACACACCACACACACACACACACACACACACACACACACACACACTCATTGAATTCAGACAGTGGAAGAAAATCATGACGTTTTATTTATTTATTTTTTGATGATTCTTTTTTTTTTAATTTTTATTTTTACTTTATTTTACTTTACAATTCTGTATTGGTTTTGCAATACATTGACATGAATCAACCACGGGTGTACATGCAATCCCAAACATGAACCCCCCTCCCACCTCCCTCCCCACAACATCCCTCTGGGTCATCCCCATGCACCAGCCCCAAGCATGCTGTATCCTGCATTGGACATAGACTGGTGATTCGATTCTTACATGATAGTATACATGTTTCAATGCCATTCTCCCAAATCATCCCACCCTCTCCCTCTCCCTCTGAGTCCAAAAGTCCATTATACACATCTGTGTCTTTTTTGCTGTCTTGCATACAGGGTCATCATTGCCATCTTTCTAAATTCCATATATATGTGTTAGTATGCTGAATTGGTGTTTTTCTTTCTGGCTTACTTCACTCTGTATAATCAGCTCCAGTTTCATCCATCTCATCAGAACTGATTCAAATGTATTCTTTTTAATGGCTGAGTAATACTCCATTGTGTATATGTACCACAGCTTTCTTATCCATTCATCTGCTGATGGACATCTAGGTTGTTTCCATGTCCTGGCTATTATAAACAGTGCTGCGATGAACATTGGGGTACATGTGTCTCTTTCAATTCTGGTTTCCTCGGTGTGTATGCCCAGCAGTGGGATTGCTGGGTCATATGGCAGTTCTATAATCTTAAATAGGAATGTGGACTTAGTCCTGCTACCAAGTGTATTGTTAATATTAATAGTAAATTCTTATCAATTAACAGAATAATGGATAAATAGTATTCAAGGTTTAATTTGGAGAAGGAAAGGTTAATCTACTCCAGTGTTTCTGCCTGGAGAATTCCATGGATGGAGGAGCCTGGCAGGTTGCAGTCCATGGGTTTCACAGGGTCAAACATGAATAAGTGATTAACACTCACTCACTCAAGGTTTAATTATAAGAGCAAATTTTGAAAATATACCCCACTGCCTCATTTCAAATATGTTTAGTGAGGAAATTTCTTCTCTTGTCCCTGGATAAGGCCTTGGGGGTCAGAGATGGCAGGGTAGATAAGAGAGGCAAACTGTCTTGTCATTTGATTGGTAATACTTGAAGATTAGTTTCTGGAACTGGGAGACATGTCATTTGTTCACAGCACACTATTTGGAGGCATCTCCTCAGTTTCAGTAAATTTTCAGTACATTCAGTAAATTTTCCAATTTGTGCTTGTTCTCATCTTAATACCAAAGAATCCAAGGATCTCTTTCCACATTCTGTTTGGTGAATTTCATTCCTCAATTAAATAGAGTCTATATCAATCCTTCTCTTCTCCAGTACAACTCTTCTAGATTAACCAAACCTGGTCAGTATTAACACATAAGTGTTTTTCTCTTGTATAATTCTGGAAATTGACAATGACTGCATTATAGCAGCAACTTTGTTCCATCACCAAAATAAGCAACTTGCCCATCTCTCTTCCTATAGACTAGTTAGGAACTAAGTAGACACTATTTTGATGGTGTTCCCCTGACTGCAGGCAATTCACCTCTAAGCAGTTCTGTAAAAGACTGACAGAGAAGACATCAACACATACACTCCTTTGGCTCAGACAACAGTAAATTCCCAGGACATTTTCCAAAGAAATTTACTTTGCAAATACCCTTGCACCACAACATTGAACAATTCATCACTTTTATATTCTAGTGGGTGAAGAATCAAGAGTAATTGAAAAGTAAACAGTTATAAAATAACTGTTTTGAAATGTGAATCTTACCTAATTTTGGTTTAGGACACCTCTTAAATCTTAAGGCTTCAGACAAATCTGAAAATTTTAACCTCCAATTACTAATCCTTGACACTTACAGTTCCACAGATTTTAAGCTTTATCTAGAAGTAAAGGAGTTTTATATTTTCAATCAGTATTAACTTCAAAGCCAGTCCTTAAGACATGACCCATTTTTATTCTTCTTATTTTTATCATATATTTAAAACTCCTTTTATGTATGGCAAAACCAATACAGTATTGTAAAGTAAAATAAAATAAAATAAAGAAATGACTATTCGATTGCAAAACAGTGGGGGTGGTGGTGGTGGTGGGGTGGCTAAAACAAATGAGCAATAGCCTGTCTTCATTTAAAACTTTTGATATTTTGTTCATGGATTTTTTGGCATTAATTATGATTCTTTAAAAATTGCATTAAAATATCACTTGAGTACTGCAAAAAAAATAAAAAATATTTGGTACTCCAATAGGGGACAGTTGAAAAAATTTTAGAACTGAGTGATTTTAATAGCCTTGATAAGATTCAAAATACACAGTCTGATTACTTCCTGTGAAATTAAAGACAAACCCTAAGCCTGCTGAACTTTAATATCTCATTTATACAATAAAGGAGTTACACTAGATAAATGCTAATATTTTATTGGGTCCAACACTGTATAATCTAAAATGCACATGTGTTCTGCTGAATTGTTGGGATCCCTGGAGGTTTCATGTAAGTTTCTGGGCTGACTTCCAAGACACCTGTCCCATTTTAATCAGCCTTCTTTTTTATACTTTGTATACCATGGGACCCCACATAAAATCACACTTGACAAGGAGGTTGTGTGTTTTGAAGCTTGCTGTTTGTTTTTTGGTTTTTTGAAAACTACTGCTCAAGGGACATTGACTGTATCAAGTTCTTTATGTGTTGTTTTTCAAGTGGAGAAAACCATACACTGTTAGGTGAAATCTTTCATCTGTCATCATGTGTCTCTTGTGATCAACAGAACCCATATGGTATGAGGTCATCAGTTCTGTCCTCTCCTGAAAGTCACTGACTTTATTAACTCTTCCCTTTGGCTAAGTACATAAATATGGGCACTGCTTCATGATGGGAAAATCCAAAGTCCTTAGGACTTTACATATCAGTCACTTGTCTTAATCCAGAGTTTTGCTTGATTTTTAATGGAATATCTCTAATCAAAATTATAGTTTGCTTTCTTTTTTAAACAAGAGTTTATTTTGGAGAGAAACATAATTAAACAAGAGTACTGGGTTGCTTTTCTTATAAACTACAGGAAGTTATAGAAAATTTCTAATTTTACATATTATGAAATATCCCATTTTACATTTTAATGTATATTTTAAAAGAACTTAATAGGTAGTAATTATACCTTTAATTAGACTTTCCTGTAGCTCAAACAGTAAAGAATCTGCCTGCCATGCAGGAGACCAGGGTTTGATTCCTGGGTTGGGAAGTTCCTCTGGAGAAGGGAATGGCAATCCACTCCAGTATTCTTGCCTGGAGAATTCCATGGACAGAGAAGCCTGCTGGGCTACAGTCCATGGGGTCACAAAGAGTTGGACACGACTGAGTGACTAACACACACAATTATACCTTATACCATCATTAAACATGAAAACCAATGCCCTCCAAATTTTGTTCTGATTTCTATAGATTACTGGTTTGATAAAACCCACAACTATATACTGTCAATTAACAACTATACTAGCCAATATTTGAAGAGATATTTCCTGCATATTTTGCTTTTTAAAAAAATTATTATAAGTTCAGGGCTCACTTCCCAGTCCCTTATTATAACCAAACTGTGTAAGGTTATAATCACTTCATTTTAACCCTGTAAAGCACTCAAAAATAGTTATGTAATTAAATATATAACATTTTTGCAAAAGTATTTATTATTAATAACAGTGAAAATTATATGGATCACATGTATTTAAAGTAATGAAGTTGTCTAGAAATAAATTTTTATAAAGTCTGAAAGGTCAGAAATATTATTTATCTGACCTTGTTGACATGGTCCCCCCCTATGGATTTCAAGTCCCATGACAATGTGATGCAATACACTAAGGTTCATTCACCAGAGAATCAGATTTAATGAATACCCAAGACACAACAATTATATGAACTCATATGGTATAGTCTCAAGAAAAGAATAAAGCATTAATAACTAGAGCCACTTGTGTCATTACCTTGTATTTGCTTGATTTATGCCATGTATTGAGTGACTTCACTTTCACTTTTCACTTTCATGCACTGGAGAAGGAAATGGCAACCCACTCCAGTGTTCTTGCCTGGAGAATCCCAGGGACGGGGAAGCCTGGTGGGCTGCCGTCTATGGGGTCACACAGAGTCGGCCATGATTGAAGCGACGCAGCAGCAGCAGCAATTATACTACTAATATATGTTATTTAGTAATACTAATTTATTTAGAAATAAATAAAAATAATTTGACCCCTTATTTAACATTTACACCATTTTTAAAATGAGACAATAAATGATATATCCTTTTGTTGTTCAGTTGCTGTTGTGTCCGACTCTTTGCTGCTCCATAGACTGCAGCACACCAGGATTCCCTGTCCTTAAACATTTTCCATATTTTAATGATAGTAACATCTAATTTTTAAACTATTATTTAACTTAATAAGTCACACACATATGTATATATGCATTTTATTGAGAATGTTATGCTGCTAAATTCTGAAAAATATATTGGGATGAACTATAACACAAGGATTATTGTACATTTGAGACAATAGAAATAGTTGAATTTCTAGGAAAGACTTTGCAACCAGAGGGGTCTAGTCATAATATTATTTATGTGCATAATTATCACAGTTAAGAAGCTCTTAAATTGTCATTTGTTCTTTAAAAATTACATTTAAATGTCACTATGTCTTTATAAGGCTGTCACATATCTCTTTAAAGAGACAATATGTTTTTCTAGGATTAGCTGTTTCTGGGCAATTCTGCAGACAAGATATATAAATAAGAAATAGGCAATTCTGTGATGCATGAAAAGCAAGTAATAACTCTACTACTTGAATTAATTAACATGCTTTACCCTGTGAAAGGACAGTGATAAGGCTACATTTAACAATCAGGAGCACATTTATTTTCTAATATTAATTGTTTTAAAAATGTAATAATCTTAATTTCATTTACTACTTCTTATAATTTCTTGATTATATAAAGGAAAATTACCTGAGTTAGTTACTAAGACACTGAAATTAAGATTAAAAATAAGCACTGAAATTTCTCAAAGAAAACTTACTTTCCACAATTCATAATCAGCTCCAAAAAGTCAATATTCTTGTTTGCCCACTCACTGAATTCTCACTTTTGAGCTTTTAAAACACAGTGTAAGTCACCTATATTTCAGTACAATTTTTTTCATTTTATATACACATAAGTTATAACCAACCTAGATAGCATATTCAAAAGCAGAGACATTACTTTGCCAACTAAGGTCCGTCTAGTCAAGGCTATGATTTTTCCAGTGGTCATGTATGGATGTGAGAGTTGGACTGTGAAGAAAGCTGAGCACTGAAGAATTGATGCTTTTGAACTGTGGTGTTGGAGAAGACTCTTGCCAGTCCCTCGGACTGCAAGGAGATACAACCAGTCCATTCTGAAGGAGATCAGCCCTGGGATTTCTTTGGAAGGAATGATGCTAAAGCTGAAACTCCAGTACTCTGGCCACCTCATGCGAAGAGTTAACTCATTGGAAAAGACTCTGATGCTGGGAGGGATTGGGGTCAGGAGGAGAAGGGGACAACCGAGGATGAGATGGCTGGATGGCATCACTGACTCGATGGACATGAGTCTGAGTGAACTCCGTGAGTTGGTGATGGACAGGGAGGCCTGGTGTGCTGCAATTCATGGGGTCGCAAAGAGTAGGACACAACTGAGTGACTGAACTGAACTGAACTGAAGATTTATATATTCCAAGTTTAAGAAATCTATTAGAAGAAAAAAGCAGGGTAATTGCAGACCTAGAATAAATTCTATACTTCCTTCTGGGACATGTAAATGGTTAAAACTCCTATTGATCATTATAGTATTAGTTCAAATATCACGAATATAAATGCAAAGACGTAGCTGATTTTCAACTTACAAAAATATTAATGTTTTAAAGCATCTAGAAATATGTTTTACCTTTTGCAGTAATTAAAAATTCCATCAATTTGTCAAATGAGAGTTTAAAAAGTTAAAAAAAAACTCATTTTTTAAAGAAAATGCAAAAAGAAAAAAGTTACTCTATATTTCATATTTTTGGAGTTTCACCTAGGGTTCCTGCAGAATTTTGGATTTTCCTTTTTACATTTTATTAAAGTAAAATAGACATGGAGAGAAAAAGACATGCATTGTAAAGCTTGTTGTTGTTGTTTAGTTGCTAAGTCACATCTGGCTCTTTTGTGACCCCCATAGATTGTTGCCTGCCAGGTTCCTTTGCCCATGGGATATTCCAAGCAAGAATACTGGAATGGGTTGCCATTTCCTTTTCCAGGGGATCTTCCTGAAGCAAGGATCAAACCCATGTCTTCTGCATTAGCAGGTGGATTCTTTACCACTGACTGAGCCACCAGGGAAGCCCAATGTAAAGCTACCTTTCTTTGCATTTTCACAAATGAAAATAGCAACTAGCGCCTAGATCAAGCAGACAATGGCATCTGTACCCCAGAAACATCCTTGTATTTCCTTGAAGTCACTATCTTTCCAAACCACCAAGACCACCATGAGCTTGCTTTCTAAAATAAAAGAGTTTTGGTTGTATTTTCACTGCATATTGCTGTAATTGTATGCTATCCACTTTTATTTTGTCTCATTCTTTTTCTTCCATGTGATATATGGAAATTTCACCTATATTATCTATATGACTCTAAATCTTTTTATCTCATCGCTGTGATTATTTTGTAACTAGACTATAATGTATGTTTTTTTTCATTTTAATGTTAATTTATGACAACATAGTTTCTAACTTGGAGGTGATCTGAACAGTGCTGCTATGAACATATTTTTTTGCATTTCTATTGTCAATATACACAAAAACAGAAACACTGGAGAAAAGTACGATGCAAGTAAAATTCCAGAAGATAAGGCCAAACAACTTTCCAAAGTGACTGCATGGCAAACTTTTAAGGAGAAATGAAAATGATAAACATTAACAACTATATACTCATAAGGAATTGATAAATATAAAGGAAAAGGTACTTTTTCTATAAGCAGAAATATTCTCGAAGGAAGATAGCTATTTTAAGAGTCAAAAAGATATGCCTGAAATTGAGTATAAGGAGAAAATTAGTCAAGGATGAGGTTGCTGAGTAAATATCTGTATAGAAAATGACTCATGAGCAAATGGCTCAGATGTGAAGCTGCTTGCAATGAAGAGACATGAGTTCGATCCCTGAGTCGGGAAGATTCCCTGGGAGAAGGGAATGGCTATTCACTCCAGTTTCTTTCCTGGAGAATTCCATGGACAGAGGAGCCTGTCAGGCTATAGTACATGGTGTTGCAAAGTCAAACATGACTGAGCGACTAACACTCACATGAGCAAGTGATACATAAGTTTCAGACCCTCCAATGTGAGTCTTTGTGACCTCCCATTTGTTCTTAAAAATAAAAGCATATATCAAAACCACATCTAGGGCACGTTAGATGAATTTGATTTTCAGACAAGCACTTTTACTGATTTATATGAATAAATCTAAAACCAAAACCATAATGGTGAATATCGGGATGCATGAATATGTTAAGTGTTAAACTTCACCACTGTAGATAAAGCCATCATTTTAACTCGCTCTATGGTACTACTGCATTTCTGGAAAATGCTTCATCCTTTTACACATGCATATTACTATCCTCCTACTGAGAATATGGTGTCACTTGTCCACATTGACTAAATTAGCACTGACTCCTTTATCACCTCTGACAAATACATCCGTAAGTGTAATCTATTTACAGTTATCCCTCTTGCTCCAAATCATAAGCTCCTTTTATAGAAATAGGCTACAGAAGTGCTAAAATGATAGTATCTGCTGAAGTTTCCCAAATAATACTTTTTTTTTTGCTCTTCCTAGAAAAAGCCTAGGCTTCTCAATATTGATGCATTTTATTAGAAGTACCTAAGAACAAGGAACAATTTCTTTAAATATCAAGACTCTTAATTTATTTACTAGAATGACAAAAAAGGGTGGGCAAGAAATTGGGACATGGCATAAGGCCATGGTTATTTGAATGTTAACTCTTCCCAATATATAATCACCCAAAATTTATGTTGATGTAGAACTCTCAGTTATTTATTCTCAGCAATGGCTGTATATTAGAATCACCTGGAAGCTCTAAAAAATACATTCATGCCCAGGTATGCATCCAGGACAGACTAAATCTTAATTTTAAGGAGGATCCCATACATCAGCTTTTTAACCATTCTTTCTGTGATTCTTAGAGGCAGCCCATTTTGAGAACCATGATGACATCACCCTTTCAAGTGCCAAGAGTTATCCTACAGTAAAGCAAAGAATGTTCATGAGTCTTTCAACTTAGTAAAGAATGACTTTCTTTGTTTTCCTTCTCTCATTTTTATTCACAAATCCCAACTTTAAAAATCCCTTTAACATATGAAGTCATTAGCATTTCCCATATATCACAGAAACTGATTTCCATGTTTTATTGTTTTCTCTCTACTAAGTTAAATTACCTCTCTTAAAATTATTTTAAAATACAACTAAAAAAACTGTCCAATAATATAGTCAAATCCCTCCAGAGCACATAAATAAATAAATAAATAAATAAATAAATAAAATAAAAAACACTGAAAGACCTTCTCCTTGTAATATTTTATGGGTATATAAGTATTAGTGAATATCTTTCTCCTGCCTTAAAATTTGATATCGTAGCTAATTAATACTCTGGCAAATTCCTGTTATGATTATGAACTTTAAAACACAGTGATCAATATGCAGTTTTATATCTCTATTAAACTGCTGCACAATCAACATGAAAATGTGAGTTTATAGAGTTAGTAGGATATACTAACGTATTTTACTCTTTTGCTACTTTTGTAATTTAGTCTCCTTACTTTAAACTGGACTCTGACATCTAAGTCATCTTGGTCAGTAAAGCATTAGATACAATCAGCTAAGAATATGACATGGCCTAGAATAAGGACATTCAGATCATCTACATTTGATTGATATGAAATTCTCAAAACAGAATCGTCCAGATTCCATGCTCTGAAGTTTTAAAATTTTACTTATACCCTTCCCATAAAAGTTTCTGCACAGTAAAGACAGATCTGTATGCTTCTTTCTCTCACAGACAATAACAGCAATGTCTCCGCTATTCACAGTTATGTGGGAGGCAGCTTAAAACTAGGACTAAGAGACTGGCTTCTGAAGTCAAACCACAAGCACTTTCATCCTGGTTTCATAATTTATCAGTTGTATGATGCAAGCAAATTATTTAACCTTGGTATTCCTGCAACTGGAAGTTATAAATTGATGCCTGTCTCATAAGTTTGGAGTATAGGTGACATAAAATAATTTCTAAGAAATAAATGCACCATGCCCTAAGATACAGTAACTTCTCAAGAATTGTTACCTATTATTCCTATTATTAGCATCTAGTATACCATGAAAGGGCTTCCCTGGTGGCTCAGAGGTTAAAGAGTCTGCCTGGAATGCAGGAGACCTGGGTTTGATCCCTGGGTCGGGAAGATCCCCTGGAGAAGGAAATGGCAATCCACTCCAGTACTCTTGCCTGGAGAATCCCATGGATGGAGGAGCCTGGTAGGCTACAGTCCATGGGGTTTCAAAGAGTTGGACACGACTGAGCGACTTCACTTTCCCTTTCCCTTTCATACCATGGAAAAATGCACAGTTGATACTGGCTGGATGAGCTGCCATCTATATTGCACTATTTAATATAAATATTATAAAAATACATTTAAAATCTTATTTTAAAGATTATAAAAATGTATCTACTTCATCTAGATAATTTCACAGAAGAGCAAATGTTCTGTAAAATATTTTGAGTAAGTGACTAAAGCGATTTGGACAAGGGATACATATACATCATAACAGGAATAATACTGCCCAGCCTGTAAAGTTGTTCAGTGCCAATCTCTATCAGAATCATAACTAAAGTATATTTTTACAAAGATATTGGCTTTCCAGTACATTAGGAGTATGATGGCAATTGTGTGTGAAGTAATATTCTAAATTGAACAGCTAAAATAAAATTGGGTTGGTGAAGATTGCTAATATAAATTTTATCAAAGCCAATTCAACTAGAGCAAAGGACTAATGAATATTTTAAAACAGAGACACGACAAAATTTATAGATGTTATTTGGGATCATGAAACACATTAATGACTGGTATAATGGCGATGAATATTGAAGCTGAAGCTATTGTCTCTACAATCAAAGACCAGAGAAAAACTATAGGGATTATTGTTATCTGAAAACATGTATTCTGGCTTATGATGAAAATAGCTGTCACACTAAATCTTAATCAAATGCTAAAACATTTTTAAACCATCCAAAGACTTCACGTTAAAGATATTTGTTTCTTATATTTGTTGAGATGTGTCAAAGAACAAACTAACAGGTATTTTCTATTGTAGTTGGGAACTTCAAGTTATCATAAAGTTACTAAATAATGCTCTAGAAGAATCAACATGGGAAGGTATACATCAACACTAGTTAAGATATGCATGTTAAATGAAAATTCATCAGTATTAATGCTGAGTTATCATTTCCTTAATAAATGCTGCCTTCATTTATTCATTCATTCAAAAAGATTTCTAAGTATATACTCTGTATCAGTAGCTACTCTAGGTGCTAGAATACAGTTACAAAAATTAATAAAATGAAAATATATCCCCTGTAATCACAGTGATTACCTCTAATAGGATAGGGAGAGAGCAAACTGATACCTTAAAACAATATACAGTCTTTCTGATGGTGATAAATATTATGCAAAAACATTTTGGAAGGAGATAAGAAATACCAAAAGACTGAGAGGATTTTCATAGAGAAGATAACATTTCAGTAAAACTCAGAGGGATGTATATAGAAGTGAAGTTCTGACACTTTCTAGAGAAAAACATTCCAGTAGAAATCTTAGGGCAAAGGCCCTAATGTAGACATGAATTTAACTGATGAACAGTTGTCCTAAAAGGGCATGTGGCTATTACATTCATCAACAAACTCAAAAGCGTGTAGTTTTTAAATTATTTTATTTTTACTCATTGCAATGCACAATGCAATAAGGTTTGAGAAGGTTTAGAGGAGTACGAGACATTAGTTATCATCAATTAAATATTTCAGCATTAATTGCCTATCCCACTTGTCCTACTAAAATATCTTATGAGAATAGAAAGTTTTCTTTTCCCAGAATGGGTTTTTACTTGCACGAAATGCTCACACTATGTGCTACAAGTGGGTAAGTCTGTGAAGTGATATATTCAACTGCTGCCTATTTACATAAGAGCCTTTATACTGTGTCCTATATTTAAAAAAACACAGCATGAAATTAGAAATCAGATTAGAAGAATTTTCCTTCTATCAGCACATTCCGTATTACATTGAAATTCAACACTAGGGAATATATAAGAAAAGCATGCAAAACTGAGTTTGTATCTTTTACAATGTAACTCAGTGTTGTTGTTTTTTTTTTTTTTTTCCTAATGTATAAATGTATAGTTTATCAGTGAGTTGGGTTTGAGGTTATAGCCTGTTTTTAGCAAATATGAAGCTGAAGTATCCAGAAACAGAAGACACGTAAAAGAAAAATATTGCTCTCACATACTTGATATGATAGCATAATACAACATTCTTTTAAAGCAAATACATGCATATACTCACATTCTAAGAAAGACAGCTTTAATAGCTTTATAATAAGAGAATGTTCCTAAATTATCCACAGCGTTGCTACAGTTTGAGACCTGAGACACATATGAATTTCATGTCACCTTTTTCTTCCTTCCTAGGACAGCAGCTTCCTATTTTCTGTTTTTATACTATTTTGAAGTGTTTTATCACAAGCCACAGTGAATACATTAATCTTTTGTGAAGCAAGGGGATAATTAATGAATAAACAAATGAGCAACACCAAAAAGATTTTCAATACAGCAAGCAATGAATTGATATTTGTTAAATAAGCTAATTATATGTATTTACAGTCAAAGGGAGGCAAATCTACTTTACCTCCCTTTTTACGATTTCAGCCCACAAACTCCTTTGAAACATTAACTGTGGCAAGAGTTTCTCTGCGTATCCTCAAGGTCTCAGTCTTAAGAGATGCACAGTTTTTGTCATCACCCATGGAATAGTCTTTGTTAGAACCTAACAAAGAAACCCAAGTAGTGATGAAAGTGTTAGTCACTCAGTTGTGTCTGACTCTTTGCGACCCCAGGGACTGGAGCTGGCCAGGTTCCTCTGTCCATGGGATTTTTCAGACAAGAATACTGAAGTGGGTTGCCATTCCCTTCTCCAGGAGATCTTTCTGACCCAGGGATTAAACCCAGGTCTCCTGCATTGCAGGTGAATTCTTTACTGTCTGAGCCACCAGGAAAGCCCTTTATCTAGTGATTAAGTAATGATGAGAGGAAGCCAATGTGGAGAGTAAATCAAGTACCCGTCCAAAGTTCTAGCTGACATCTCAGCAGTGGCTGAGTCGTCAACAGTCAAGAATTTAAATATGGCCAGTTTGGACCTTGCAGGAATCCCAATGCTCCACTTAACAGTGAAAAGAATTCCCAATCGACCAACATAATTATAAGGAATAATAACTTGCTTTTCTTATTAGCTCTAAAGCTTAGTCTTATTTTTACATGAATAGATCCCTGAAACAACAGAGGAATGAATGGTCCCTCTTTAGGAGATCTTGTGCTGCTTCCAAGGCATAGGTCTGACACTGAAGTTTACACCAGAGTTGCTTCCCTGGTAGCAAGTTGCTTCCCTGGTAAAGAATCCACCCCCAATGCAGCAGACCCTGGTTCGATTCCTGGGTCAGGAAGATCCCCTGGAGAAGGGATAGGCTACCCACTCCAGTATTTTCTGGTTTCCCTGGTGGCAGAGCGGGTAAAGAATCCACCTGCAATGCAGGAGACCTGGGTTCAATCCCTGGGTTGGAAAGATCCCGTGGAGAAGGGAAAGGCTACCCACTCCAGTATTCTGGCTTAGAGAATTCCATGAACTATATAGTCCATGGGTTGCAGAGAGTCAGATACAACTGAGAGACATTCACTAGTACATAATATTCAACATTTGCACAAGCAAAACTGACTATAAAACATTATATACACCTCATGAAAATGATATGTATAATAACAAGAGTTATTTATTTCTAGAGTGAAGTAAATTCACTTTCTGGTTGCAATAAAATAGTCCATATATAACATCATAAGTTGAAACCATAAGGATGATTTTTTGACAAATGTTACACATAAAAGAAGGCCACAACTGTTGGGATTCATTAAAGTTAACATCCATAGCATGTTGGGAGAATGTCATTGTTGAACTGACTGAAATTTCTCATTAGTATTTCCATATCATATTTTTTTTTTGTAAGGCAAAGGAGTTCATGAGGGGAAGAAAACAGAAATTTACATGACAAATTAAGTCTATTTTAGATATATGTGATTTTATACTGCTTTCAAATTAGTCTTAGAAATCTATCAAGAAAACTATCAGAAAACATTAACTTAATAGTGCAATCAGCAACTGTAATTTCCAAGTAACCATGTAAAAATATCAACTCAAGATGCTAATGGTTGTTTCAAGCTAAGACACAAAAACTCTAAGTTTACTGAAGAAAAAGACATGACAAGCCTTTCTTTCATGGAAATAGTCATAAGAATTTAGAGGAAGCTCAGAAAAGCATTTACCATGGTGCAAATTAGCCCTTCAAGACTGAGCAACGCTCAAATACTGTGGTCTCTTACCTATGAATCTGTACTCACCAATTCTAAGACTACTAGTAAATATTTATCAGGTACACACTGCTGCTGCTAAGTCGCTTCAGTTGCGTCCGACTCTATGTGACTCCATACCTCGGAAAAGGCAATGGCAACCCACGCCAGTACTCTTGCCTGGAAAATCCCATGGGCAGAGGAGCCTTGGTAGGCTGCAGTCCATGGGGTCGCTAAGAGCTGGACACAACTAAGCGACCTCACTTTCATTTTTCACTTTCATGCATTGGAGAAGGAAATGGCAACCCACTCCAGTGTTCTTGCCTGGAGAATCCCAGGGACGGGGGATCCTGGTGGGCTGCCATCTATGGGGTCGCACTTGCTGTAAATTTTCACTCAGTTTTATGCAAACACTGGACCCTGATCCTCAGCCACAATGCCTGGTCTGTTTAAGTCTGAGCTATAAGCATAAGATAACTATTTCACAAGTAGTGACAATAGTTAACATTTTTGAAAGAAATTTTAAATATTAGAAATATGTGATTTGAAACAAATGAGATAGCATCACCAATTCAATGGACATGAATTTAAGCAAACTCCATTAGATAGTGAAGGACAGGGAAGCCTGATATGCTGCAGTTCATGGGCTCACAAAGAGTTAGATTTAGTGACTGAACAACAACTATAATATCCTCTAGTTAAGTGATGTCTACTATTGTCAAAGAATTAAGTAAAACCAAATAGAGTTTAAACCAAGTAAATTATATGATATAATATAGGTGAAGGTGGACTATAAATCCTAACATAATTTGTAAAGATACATTTGGAAATTGCAGAGTAGGAAGTCAGAAAACATGTCTCATTCATCTTTTAAAGCCTCAGTGACTGTCTTACACTATGTTCTTTATTTACTATAGTATCTTACCTTTAAGTTCTTTCATAGAAAATGGCTATCTCTCTGACAAAAAATTTAAATAGTTGAAGTTTTGCTAAACTTGTAGAACTTCAAAACATATACAAAAATTGAAATTGTATAGGGAATGAATGGAGTAATCAGAAATTAACTGAATACATGTAAATCTTTAAATTAAAATGAAAATAAAACAGTGTTTACTATATTTGACATTGGGCATCAACTGTACTTGTCCTTGGCTCTCTTTCCCTTCATATCCTTCTCTCTCACTTTGTCTAAATATTCAGGGTTCATAAACAAATTCAGAGTTATAATTGTTTCACCAGAGATGAAAATAAAGGTGGAATAATTCATCTAGACTAGTTGCTGTGGCAAAGAAAAGTTCATGAGACTCATCTGTCATCATAAAAAGAAAGCAGCAATAATATGCCTTTTATTACATCATTTACTTGCTAATATCCTTATGTTCAAATCAATAAGATCCAAAAGACTGATTTTCAACTTAAATTATTAACTTCAATACAATAACATTAAAGTTGTTGCTCAATTCCTCATCTATTAAAATAAGATATAAACATATATATGTTTTCCCAAAATATATGCCAGGTATCAAGCAAAATTCCTGTTTTTAAATTATAAACGTACTTATAAATAATATTATCCATGGCAAATGCAGTTGTACAAACAAGATGAAGTACAATTCATTCCATTGAGGGGGGAATATCCCATTCATTGTTGGAAGGGAAAAGGGAAGAAGGAAGGAAGACAAGATGGGAAGGCATAAGAGAGAGGAAGAAACAGAGAGATAGAGAAAGAGAGATAGAGAAATAAAAAGAAAACAGTATATGTTAATATGTTATATTAAAAATGTTATGCTAATGTATGTTATGAGTTTCTCTGCTGGCTCAGATAGAAAAGAATCTGCCTGCAATGAAAGAGATCCAGGTATGATCCCTGGGTCAGGAAGATCTAGAGAAGGGAATGGCTACCCACTCCAGTATTCTTGCCTGGAAAATTCCATGGACAGAAGAGTCTGGAGAGCTACAGCCCATGGGGTCACAAAGAGTCAGACGCGACTGAGTGACTTCCATACAATGTCAGAGAAATAAGTTCTTCATAAAAAAGTAGTATATGGTTTTCTGTCATGTTATTGTCTTTAAATATGTTCTCTTTCTCTTCCTCTAAACATGACTGCTTATATTTTGATAATTTAAAATTTTTCTGTTCTTAAATAAGGACAATAGTCCCCAAATTGAGTGACTAATGCTATGCCCTAAGTCATCAGTGACACGATTGCAGATTTCGCTCTTCCAGAAATGGAATCTTAGACCAGGAGTCACCTCATCAACACCAGGTAGGTAACTGGCCTGACAGATCCCATCCACCTGCTAAAGTATCCTTGCAAAAAACAACCCACTTTTTTAACTTAGTATAACCTTATTTCTGCTGTTTTCCACCTATAAAAATCTTTTACTTTGTACACCTCCTAAGAGCTTCTCTCTACCTGCTAGATTGGATGCTTCTCAGCTCAAATGGATTTTTGTTCAAACACTTACAATTGTTAGTATGTTTCAGTTTATCTTTTAGCACTATATCATATTATCAAAATGCATCAAGTATCAATTTACATTTTCATAGAAAAAATCTAGAGTCAATGTTTCTAAAGACCAGACTGATATTACTCATGAATTTATTAGAAAACCAAATTAGCAAATGGATGTGAAAGACAGATGGTTAATAATGAAATTCAATTATGATTATCCATCACCATTAGAAGAATATTTCAACTATATATAAATGCTTGAAATGACAGTACCATATCTTAATATTTATGGTTACAGAACTTTCTCTGAATTATTCTGATGATAACTTTTAGTCATATAAACTGGAAATGGCAGTGGAGTAATCAATAGAGAACTATAAAGTATGATTAATTTTATCTAAGAGTTCTAGTCAAATTATTCAGAAAAAATTAACAGAGTAATACAAATTGACAAGTTCTTCAAAATCAAATAATTCACAGGTATTTGCTCTTAACTGCAAAAACTGAGCTTTTCTGAATGATTTCACAGCTACCTCAATGATTTTTTTTTAAGAATACCATCTACTGCCTAAACATGCTATATGTTCTTAAAATTTAAGGGAAAGTTAGCTCACTTAATTCTGGTTTAAACCAGACTTTCTATAACACAAGGAATTAATTTTCTAGAAGATAAGTAGAAAAAGAAAAAAACAAAATTTAAACAAATTAAATGGGATATTTTGACCATCAGCTGGAAATGTTGGGCTATCCATCATAGTAATCAGTCAAAAAATCATTAGGTTGCCTACCATGGTACCATGGTGTTGTTGTTTAGCCAGTACATTGTGTTGGACTCTTCTGAGACTGCATGGACTCTAGCCCTCCAGATGCTTCTGTCCATGGGATTTTCTCAGCAAGAATGCCAGAGTGAGTTACCATTTCCTTTTCCAGGGGGTGTTCCTGCCTCAGGGGTTAAATCCACATTTCCTGCACTGGCAGGCAAATTCTTTTTTTTTTTTTTTTTAATTTAAATTTATTTATTTTAATTGGAGGCTAATTACTTTACAATATTGTATTGGTTTTGCCATATATCAACATGAATCCACCACGGGTGTACACGTGTTCCCCATCCTGAACCCCCCACCCTCCTCCCTCCCCGTACCATCCTTCTGGGTCATCCCAGTGCACCAGCCCCAAGCATCCTGGATCATGCACTGAACCTGGACTGGCGATTCTTTTCTTATATGATATTATACGTTTCAATGCCATTCTCCCAAGTCATCCCACCCTCTCCGTCTCCCACAGAGTCCAAAAGACTGTTCTATACATCTGTGTCTCTTTTGCTGTCTTGCATACAGGGTTATTGTTACCATCTTTCTAAATCCCATATATATGCATTAGTATATGTATTGCTGTTTTCTTTTTTTTCTTGCTTACTTCACTGTGTATAATCGGCTCCAGTTTCATCCACCTCATTAGAACTGATTCAAATGTATTCTTTTTAATGGCCGAGTAATACTCCATTGTGTATATGTACCACAGCTTTCTTATCCATTCATCTGCTGATGGGCATCTAGGTTGTTTCCATGTCCTGGCTATTATAAACAGTGCTGCGATGAACATTGGGGTACATGTGTCTCTTTCAATTTTGGTTTCCTTGGTGTGTATGCCCAGCAGTGGGATTGCTGGGTCAAAGGCAGGTCTATTTCCAGTTTTTTTAAGGAATCTCCACACTGTTCTCCATAGTGGCTGTACTAGTTTGCTTTCCCACCAAAAGTGTAAGAAGGTTCCCTTTTCTCCACACCCTCTCCAGCATTTATTGCTTGTAGACTTTTGGATCACAGCCATTCTGACTGGTGTGAAGTGGTACCTCATTGTGGTTTTGATTTGCATTTCTCTAATAATGAGTGATGCTGGGCATCTTTTCATGTGTTTGTTAGCCATCCGTATGTCTTCTTTGGAGAAATGTGTATTTAGTTCTTTGGCCCATTTTTTGATTGGGTCATTTATTTTTCTGGAATTGAGCTGCAGGAGTTGCCTGTATATTTTTGAGATTAGTTGTTTGTCAGGTGCTTCATTTGCTATTATTTTCTCCCATTCAGAAGGCTGTCTTTTCACCTTGCTTATAGTTTCCTTTGTTATGCAGAAGCTTTTAAGTTTAATTAGGTACCATTTGTTTATATTTTGCTTTTAATTCTAGTATTCTGGGAGGTGGGTCATAAAGGATCCTGCTGTGATTTATGTCGGAGTGTGTTTCTTTACCACTGAGCAGCCAGGAAAGCCCATAGCACTTCACAAACACCCTCTAAGGTGATCTTCTCTGAGATAGTGCACTGTTACTATTCCTAGGCAGAGTGCAAATGTAAGCAGTTCCTTTGCCCTTTTCTGTTTACCTATTTATGCATTTTCTTGGGCTCCCAAATCACTGTGGACAGTGACTGCAGCCATGAAATTAAAAGATGCTAGCTACTTAGAAGAAAAGCTATGACCAACCTAGACAGTGTATTAAAAAGCAAAGACAACATTTTGCTGACAAAGGTCCATATAGTCAAAGCTATGGTTTTTCCAGTAGTCATGTATGGATGTGACATTTGAACCATAAAGAAAGCTGAGCACCAAATAACTTATGCTTTTTAACTGTGGTGCTGGGGAAGACTCCTGAGAGTCCTTTGGATTGCAAGAAGATCAAACCAGTTAATCCTAAAGGAAATCAGTCCTGAATATTCACTGAAAGAACTGATGCTGAAGCTGAAGCTCCAATACTTTGACCACCTGTTGCAAAGAGCCAACTCATTTGAAGAGACCCTGATGCTGGGAAAGATTGAAGGCAGGAGGAGAAGGGGATGACAGAGGCTGAGATGGTTGGATGGCATCACCAATTCAATGGATATAAGTTTGAGCAAACTCTGGGAAATGGTGAATGACAGGGAAGTCTGGTGTGCTGCACTCCATGGGGTCATAAACAATTGGACACAACTGAGTGACTGAACAACAAGTTCTCCTTAAACCTTAATTATAAAAATGAGATCACTAGCTGACATTTCCCTAACACCTGACTTTACTAAATGCATACTACACCTTGCCTAACTTGTTGATTCTTTTCCTAGATTAAAAGAAGCAGAAATGAAGAATTAATTAATTAAAGAATGACTAGCACTCTACCCCGACGGACCCCTTAGCAATCCTGTAGGCAGACCACATGGGTGAGATAAACATCTGAAGAAAGTTGATGAGTCAGCCAGCTGGCATACATCAGAAAATGATGCTGAACCTAACCTTCTGCTTTAGGGATTCACTGAAGTTATATTCCCATTTTCCCTTTAAAAACTGTTATGGCTGAACAGAATCTTCATAGTCGGTTTTGAGACACCTTCTCCCCGGATTGCTGGTCTTCTGATCAAAGCAACTTTCCTTTCTACCAATTCTTGGCTCTCAAATATTGACTTCTGAGCAGTGAGTAGCCAAAACTGAGTTTGGTAACATTCACTCATCTTTCATGTTAGTCCCAACAATGAATCCGTCAGCAGGTTTTTCAGTCCTTCGTCACTACTGCCAGAGCAAACTGCAAATCTCTTTATTTCCTGCCATCTTTATTGCTATCACTCTGATTTTTCAAACCTGCCATCAGCCCCCCAACCCTCACACCGGTATTACTATATTTGTACCTTAACTAGTCCCCTAATTTCTAGTCATGCTTCTCCCATTTATTCTCCCTATGCTAATCAAAGTTTCATATAGTCAAAGCTATGATTTTCCCAGTAGTCACATAATAAGACTTGGACCATAAAAAAGATTGAGCATCAAAGAACTGATGCTTTCAAATTGTAGTGCTGCAGAAGACTCTTGAGAGTTCTTTGGGCCACAAGGATATTAAACCAGTCAATCCTAAAGGAAATCAACCTTGAATATTCATTGGAAGGGGTGATGCTGAAGCTGAGGCTCCAATACTTTGGCCACCTGATTCACAGAACCGACTCACTGGAAAAGACCCTGATACTGGGAAAGACTGAAGGCAGGAGGAGAAGGGGGAGACAGAGGATGAGATGATCTGATGGCATCATTTCCTCAATGGACATGAGTTTGAGAAAACTCCAGGAGACTGGGAAGGACAGGAACCCTGGCATGCTACAGTCCATGGAGTCATAAACACTCAGATATGACTTAGCAACTGAACAACAGCAAAACAACAATGCTAATCAAACACATCTATAAATGTAAACCACATGTTGTTTTTCTGCTTTAAGCAATCCAACAGCTTCCAAAATGGGGGTAAAGGAAAGGAATGAAAAGAAAGAAAAGAAAAACCCCAACCTTTTATTTCCAATGTTTTGCAAGAGCCTTTTAAATTTTCTATTAAACTTTTCATTATATTTCAGAAATAAATTTCTTTTACACCCTGAATTGTCTTTTTTTGAATTAGGGCATTATGATTAGAGTCCTACTCTATATATCTTATATCAACTTTTGGTATGACTAATTCAGGTCACTCTTAACCTTTAGGCTTCAGTTCAATGTCTGCCTCCTCAGCTAGACTTTACCTGGTCATTCTATTTAAAGATGGCTTTCCTTTCTCTTGCACTACTGTTTACTCTGTTTCACAACATCTTTCTCCATAATGAGAATTATGTTCTGAAATAAATCATAAGTACTTTATTGATATATTTTATCATATCTCTCCTACCTAAACTGTTTTGTCTCTAAACACAGTGACCTGTTTATTATTTTACTGCCAATCATCTTATGGAATTCCTTCTATCTAGGATATACTCAATAAATATTTGAATACATTGAATTAAAAAATGAAGTTATGCTTTTTACCTTTCAGAAATATAGTCTTATAGGAAGTTCATTATCAGTCAGATAGCTCTAGTCATGTAGAAGAAATTATGACCATCCTTGTAGGACCCTAGATGTCAATATAGGGTTGCCAGATTAAATATAGAACACCCAGTTAAATAAAAACTGATTAAAATATAAATTTCTCCCAAACATCACATGTGTGTGTGTGCTAAGTGGCTTCAGTCCTGTCCAACTCTTTATGACTCTATGGACTGTAGCCCACCAGGCTCCTCTGTCCATGGGATTCTCCAGGCAAAAATACTGGAACACATTGCCATGCCCTCCTCCAGGGGAACTTTCTGACCCAGGGATCAAACCCATGTCTCTTATGTCTCCTGCATGGTCAGGCGGGTTCTTTACTGATAATGCCACCTGGGAAGCCATAAACATAACATAGGATATACCTACACTAAGAAATTATTCATCGTTTACCTGAAATTTAAAGTTAATTACTTATCCAGTATTTTTATTTTCTCAGTATGGCAATCCAATGACAGAACCTATTGTATACTGTACACAAGGGTTAGATGACTGACTCTTTAAGGAAAAACTTTGTTGGAACCTCTAATTTTCAAAATTGCATGTCAATTCTAGGTCTGGTAACTCTTAAAGCCTACAGATATGCTACTTATCAGCCATGTCTATCCTTATGAAATAGAGCATGACTGAACAGACCTCTGCTTAATTTTCATCAAAAGTTTGGTTGATAAAAAATAAAATGTATAACAAATAGTTTGAAAGGTATCTGGGATATTTACTTATCCAAGCATACTAATTATTATTCCAAGGATGCAGAAAAATGCAGGACTGAATATACCAGGATGTAAGTGTAACTGTGTCAAACTGCTTTGGCCTCTTACAAAAGAATTTTCATAGTGTTGTCTTTGGTGTTTTGTTCTTAATTTATCTAAGGAAACCTAAAGAAACAGTTAAAGTCAACTTATTCTTCGGGTCACCCTCTACTGAATCTCTTAATAGTCACTAAATGAAGGTCCATACAATTCATTACTTATGAACTCACTGCCATGGTACTCATCTAACCGAACACTAGGCTCACTGCCATTGACAACCTTGGAAACTGAAAGAAAAAAAAAAATTAATATGTCTCTAAGCAGGTTTGTATTACTCTGAAACATTGCTACTCTGAAACATAATACTGTATAACTTTTCATTACACTGTCATATTTAATTCATTGATTTTTATTCACATTCATTCCATTGAGTAGCAAAGAATGAGCACCTAAGTACAAACAATTCTCCTCTGGAATATATTTCTATATCAACAGAGAAATTTTGCTGTATGTTAATAAATGCAAAATACAAAATGCCATCATTTTTATAATTCATTTGTGTAACTTTTAAATCCCCTCTCTGCTCCAGGCATTGTGTTACATTAATTATTCATATTACTCTGCACTCTCAAATCCCCACACAAGAAAGCAAACTGAAGATACATTCTACAATGCAGCAGTTATGCACTATTACTGAGTCTCATAAATAATATTACTGGGAAAAAAATCAAAGGCAGCAAGGTTTAAATAGAAGTGAATTAAACAAATATACTTCATCTTATTGTTTATTTTTTCTTTATAAAATATGCATTCAGAAAATAATCTGTTATGAGATATATATGAAGAAACTTCAAATGACTAGAAACATTAAGAAAAATCTCAGCCAACAGCATATTTGATAAGTGTCAGTCTACAGTTTTCAGTTAGATAAATATTTTAAATGTCATATATTCCTCTACTAAAGTATTAATGAATTGCCTGCAGCTCTAGATGAAATTGATGGGGTCATTTAGTTAGTCAGAGGAAACACTTTACCCACTTAAATGTTGAAACACTTTTAAACCAGTACACTTGCTTCTCCTGTATAATTATACCAGACTTTATTAATGGCAGCCAACTGATTATATATTTATACCTAACTACAATTGTGCATTATGCAATGGACATGTGAAGTATATACTAAAAAGGAATGGATTTATTTGTATCTTTTTACAGATTTTTCCCATGCTTACAGATAAATATTGCTAGGAATAAAGAGCTTAAAAAACATTCTTATTTTAAAAATTCTCCAAATATTAAAACTAAGTTAGACCCAAATGACACAAATTATCTAAGAATATTATTGGGCAAATTTGTAAAACATCACAAATTATTATGATAGTCTTAAAGAAGAGCTGCTGTCTAAAGAATTTATTTTTAAATTTTAGCCTGAGGCTCCAGTATGTAGATTCCTGTTATTTTTTCCTCCCAATTTACCAAACTGATGACTCTGTCACTATTCTTTCAGAAAACAACTGGAAACAAATGCAAGCTTGCAAAAAAAAGTTTAAATAGGGCACTATGCTAGAATAGAAAATAAAATATTTGGTGAACAAAAAATAAATAAGAATATCAAAACCCCACAGTTTAGTTGTGTTTACTAGCTTACTGGGGAATAAACGACATAAATCTGATCATTTGCTTACAATAATTAGACTTTTTAAAACTATGAGTAGAAGTTCTTGAAATATAGTGTATAGACCTATTAGTACACTAATTAGGATAATTCCATTTATCCCACAGCTACCAAAACAATATTCTTCTGATTGATACTGAACTTTCGGTTGATCCACATTAGCATTCTCAGGTAAAATAGTTTATGTCGCATTTGAATTCCATCAACTCTACACAAAATTTAAGCTACAAAAATATTTCTGAGATAGTCTTTGTTTTGTTTCTCTTTACCTGTCAATCTTCTTGGATGTACCACTGATATGGTAGAATTAAATATTCTTAAAACTCAAGAATTGTGTCAAGTGAAATTCAAGTGTGACCACAAGAGGCAATAGGAGAAGTTGGAAAGCAATATGGTACCACTCTAGAGAGAAGACTGCTACTGCTAAGTCACTTCAGTCGTGTCCGACTCTGTGCGACCCCAAAGATGGCAGCCCACCAGGCTCTGCCATCCCTGGGATTCTCCGGGCAAGAACAGTGGAGTGGGTTGCCATTTCCTTTTCCAATGCTTGAAAGTGAAAAATTAAAGTGAAGTCATTCAGTCGTGCCCAACTCTTCAGGACCCTATGGACTGCAGCCCACCAGGCTCCTCTGTCCAGGGATTTTCCAGGCAAGAGTACTGGAGTGGGTTGCCATTGCCTTCTCCCGAGAGAGAGAGAGAAGTCTACTGATACCTAAACCCAGCATTTTCTTTCTGTGTGAGTCTGAGAATTTTACTTTACCTCTCAGAGCCTCATAACTTCCTTAATACCAAAAATGGGTAAAATGTACCCTACCAAAGAGGAATATTTGAGGATAAAGTAAGATTATTCATGTGATGTCTCTTACTAACAATGTTTGCAGATTGTTCACTACAGTTTTTTATTACTGTTTTACTATTACTAATGCCTTACCATTTAGATCCCCTGGAGAAGGAAATGGCAATCCACTCCAGGAATATTGCCTGGAAAATCCCATGGACAGAGGAGCCTGGTAGGCAACAGTCCATGGGGTTGCAAAGAGTCGGACACGACTGAGCAACTTCACTTCACCATTTACTAGGCATTGCAGTAGAGGCATTTTTAATTTGAAATACTTCCCTGAGAGAGCATACCATGAGTATTTGTCTCCCTCCAGTTTAAAATCCTTTTCAAGCAGTAACAATCTCATGATCATTACTGACTGCAGTTTCTCAGCCAATGTTTAATGCATGGTAATTAATCATACCAGAGGCTGAAAGTGTCCCATTATAAATGTATTACCACACCCTTATCTAATTGACCATGTAATCTATTATAATATCAAAGATTAAAGCTGAAATATGTGTTCAAGAACACTTAAATTAAAAGGCAGATGGTTGAAACTGATCTTATAAGATTTTTTAAATGCATAAACTGTATTCTAGAACACTTTTAGGTTCACAGAAAAAGTGAGTGGAAAGTATGGAAAGTTCCCATATACCCTTTATTCTGACACACATACAACCTCCCCCAATGTCAATGTCCTCCACCACAGCAGTATATTTGTGTTATATCAATGAACCTATATTGACACATCATCACCCAAAGTTCACAGTTTTCATTACAGTTCACTCTTGGTGTCTGACAAATATATAACGTATATCACCATTTTAATACTATATGAAGGAATTTCACTGCCTTAAAAATTCTCAGTGGTCTGCCTATTTGTCCTTTTTCCCCTTAGCCCCTGGAAACTACTGATAATCTTGCAGTGTTCATAGATTTTTTTTCCAGATTATCATACAATTGGAATAACTATAGTATGCAGCCTTTTCTGATTGTTTTCTTTCACTTAATAATATTCATTTAAGTTCCTCCACATCTTAAATACTTCACTTATTTTTAGCACTGAATAATATTCCATTGTGTGGATGTACCACAATTTACTTATCCTTTCACCTACTGAAAGAGATTAATTGCTTTTAATGGGCAGTTATGAATAAAGCTGCTATAAAAAATCTATCTGCAAAGTTTTTGTGTAGACACAAATTTTCAGTTCCTTGGGTAAGCATCAAGGTGTATGACTGCTAGATCATAGTGCAAGGCTATGCTTAGTTCAGCTTGGCAAAAAGTTACCAAAGCAATTCCAAGGTGCCTGTAGCATTTTGCATTTCCACTAGCAATGAATGAGAATTCCAGTTGCTCCATATCCTCACCAGCATTTGGTATTGTCTATATTTTAGATCTGACCAATCTAAAAGATGTGCAGTAGTATCTCATTTTAATTCTCAATTTTCTAGTGACATATGAAGTTGGATGTATTTTCATACACTTATTTTGTATACATATACCTTCTGTGTTAATGTTTCTATTCATGCCTCTGTCCATTATTTTTTAATCAGGTCATTAATTTTCTTATTATTGAATTTTAAGAGTTCTCTGTGTATTTAGAAAACATTCCTTTGCCAACTATGTCTTTTACAAATAGATTCTCCCAGTTTGTGGCTTATATTCTCATTTTCTTGACAGTGTCTTTCATGGAGCAAAAGTCCTTAAAATTTTAGTGGTTTAGTTCATAAATTCTTTCCTTCAAAGAATTATGCCCTTGCTCTTGAATCTAAATTTTCATGGTCATACTCAAAGTCACATAAACTTTCTTCTATTTTGTCTTCTAGGAGTTTTATAGTTTTGCATTTTCCATAATACATTTAAGTCTATGATCTCTTTTGAGTTAATGCTTTGAAGGGTATAAGGTCTATATCTAGATTCATTTTGTGTGCAAGCTTGCATGTGTGTGTGTGTGTGTGTACATGTTGATATCTGGTTGTTGTTTCAACACTTGTGGAAAAGGCTCCATTTGTTCAATTGCACTATCTTTGCTTCTATGTCAAAGAACAGTAGACTCTATGTGGATCTACTTTTGGTCTCTGTATGTTGTTCCACTGGTCTATTAATATTTTTATATCCTTCCACTAATACCACACTATCGATTACTGTAGCTTTATGGTAAGCCTTGGAAGTTGGGTTGCATCAGTCCTCCAACTTTATTCTCTCCCTTCAACTGAGTTGATTATTCCAGATCACTTTGGGAAGAACTATTGATAAAATTTAAGCTTACCATTATAAAAATAGAATATCTCCACTTAAATAGTTTTTCTTTGATATCTTCTACTTGACAAACATGTACAGAAAATCTACAGTTAACACCATACTAAATGGTGAGAAACCTGAGACTTCCCCACTAAGTTTTCTGTAGATTTTTTTTTATCAAGTTGAAGAAATTTCTTCTATTACTAGTTTTCTGAGTTTTTAATTATGAGTGAGTGTTGATTTTTGTCAAATATTTTCTGTATTTATTAATATGATTGTGTGATTTTTTTCTGTAGCCAGTGATGTGATAAATTGTATTAATTGATTTTTAATATAATGTTAAAATGTTGAATCAGCTTTAAATATCAAGGATAAGTTCTATTTAGTCACATAATATAATTCTGTTTATACACTATTGGATTCAATCTGTTACTATTTTACTGATAATTTTTTACATCTATGTAATGGAAGATATTGGTTTATAGTTGTATTTTCCTGTAATGACTTTGTTTGGTTTTAGTAATGGAGGCCTAATAGTATGAGTTAGGAGGCACTGCCTCTGACTGTACATCCTGGAAGAGATTGCTGAGAAATGGTGTATTTGCTTCCTTAAATGTTTGGTAGAATTCAGCAATAAACCTATCTAGACTTGTTGCTTTCTGTTCTGGAACTTTATTAAATATTGATTCAATCTGTTTAATATACACATGCCTATTCAGTTTGTCTATTTCTTCTAGTAGGAGTTTGGGCAGACTGTGTCTTTGAAGGAATTCGCCCACTTCATGTTTCAAAATTGTGACTACAGAATTATTCATAGTATTCTTTTATTGTCCTTTTCATCCCTGTGGGATCTGTAGTGAGGATTCCTCTTTCATGTCTGATATTAGTAATTTTGTTTTCTCTCTTTTCTCCTCAGTTTTACTAGAGGTTTATCAAGTTTTGATTTCTAAAATAAAAAACATCTTTCAGTTTGCTCATTTTAATTGATTTCCAATTTTCAATCTCTTTGGTTTATGCTCTTTTATTATTTCTCTTCTTCTGATAACACTAATCTATTATTCTTTTCCTAGATTTCAAAAATAAATGTTCATAAAAATTTTAAGGATAATATATTAAAAGCTTGGTATCTTTCTTTCAAATTACTCAACTAAAAAAAAATTCACTTGTCTTGTGAAATTAAATCCTAGCTCCTTTGAGATATAAGTTTTCTCCGTTACAAAATCTATACCTAAACATGGTTTGTTATTTTCTGATAATGTAAATTATTTTTTGATAATACAAATAAAGCACTACAGATTTCAAAAGAAGAGTGAGAGAGAGAATACCATTTCTGTCTTAGGTAAAACTGGCAGGCCTCCCTGGAAACTAGACAAGAATATGCATTTCAATTCCCACTCACCTGTTCATAAGCCTCCTTTCCCATCTTATCCCACTACCCCCTCAAATTGAAAAACATTTCTCAAGATATTAGTTGTATATGAAAAAAGAAAAAAAAAATATAAGAGTAAAACTAAAAACATCAGTGAAATATAAGACAACAATTAGAGCTGAGTAATTCACAGGTCGGGCTTCCCTGGTGGCTCAGTAGTAAAGAACTGGCCTGCCAATGCAGGAGATGCGGGAAGATCTTTCTTGGGTTGGGAAGACCCCTGGCAAAGAAAATGACAACCCACTCCATTATTCTTGCCTGGAGAATCCCATGGACAGAGGAACCTGGCAGGCTACAGTCCACAGGGTTGGACACAACTTACCACTGAGCATGCGTCCATGCGTGCGCGCGCACACACACACACACACACACTTCATAGGCAATCACAAATATTTTTTACACAGATATCAATACAATTTGATGAGATAGAACTGAAGACTGAATATTGCAAATAACTAGAAAGATTCTATTCTAAGCAGCAAAACTTTTAAAAGGGAGGCAATATGGTGAAGGATAAACAACTACTTCAAAATAATGAAGCATTTAAGGGAAAGCAATAAAATACAATTTTTCTATGTGCATTATGAAATGAAGAAACCTGACTAGGTGCAAAATATCAAAGAACATTACAAAAAGATGCAAACTAATGTTAATAGAAGAGGATCAAGTTGTCTAACTCCAATGCTACTACCCAGAAGATGAAGAAGGAAAGGGAAGCCTGGTATGCTGTATTCCATGGGGTGGCAAAAATTCAGACACAACTTAGCAACTGAACAACAACAACAACGTTACCACACTGAATACATGGGTTAACGTAGTACATCTTTCTTATCCTCAACTCCTAATCTCTCTTGCTCTTCTATATTTTCTACTTTACTTACATCTATAATATATAATTTGCTTGTTATATTTAATTTTAGCCTTTCTCAAACAGAATATAAGATCTGTGAGGACAGATCTTTCACTGATATATCTCAAGGATATCCATGTGCTCTGAATTTTACCTCCAAAATTTAATTCAGTCATGTCTTATTATCTTGCTAACCATCATCCTATGAAGAATACCACAACCAACTTCCATTTACTGTCTCTTCTTTCCTACCATGACTGATTCCTTACTCATAAAAATTTTTAAAGCTGTGCAAAATCTGACCCTGTCCATTTCTTAAATTGCATCTCCTGCCTCACTCAACCTTGACTATTTTGTGTCTTCATTTAACTTTCTGTAATACCCTGAATATTCAGGACTTTCCCGTTTCATACTGATTACTCCTTTGCCTAGAGTACCTGCCATTCTATGCTTTTTATGGCTATCACCTTTTCATTCTTTAGGCTTTATTTAAATGTCACTCACTCAGAGCCTTCTTTGCCCAGTCTCTCTAAAGCTGAGTCATTGTATTTTGATTAGGTTATTAACCTTATGTCAAAATTCCTTCAACTGTCAATTAGAGGTACAAATAGTAGTTACCTGGTCAGCGAAAGGTTAACTCTGCAGTCCTAGGTGGTTCAAACTCTGCATATTCCAAAGAAAGGCCTCCCAGCACAATTATACGAGATCCCCCAAAAGGTGAAACCATATGTTTACCAATATAACCTCTGATTTTAGAATCTGATGAAAACCTACAACCATGAGTTACATTATTCTGGGAAATATTTTGGTCACACAATATGATGATAAGCTGGACAAATGTGCTGATAACTAAGTGAATTCCAGTAATATATCAGTATTTTTCACTCTTGTTTTTCCAATTACATCTATTACAAAAGACATCACTTGAGAAGAAACTTCTATAAACAGAAGTCCACTATGCCACTGGACTGAAGTAGCTTACAATTCTTGATAGAAAAGTTACCATGTAATCAAAAATCTTGCTGACCAAATTTTTAGAGAGGTTTCTGTTCACATGGACAAATAAGTACCTACATACCCACAGTATGCTGCCTGTGCACAAATACATAACATCTTTGTTTCTGGGGATGAATGCTATTAAACAGTATTGAGAAAGACAATGGGTAAAGAGAACTGAAAAAGGTAATGGGTTTTTCATGGCAGTAGGCAATACAGTGGCTTTCCTGATGAATTCCCTGGTGGCTCATGCCTGCAGAACAGGAGACCCGGGTTCAGTCCCTGAGTCGGGAAGATCCTCCGGAGAAGGAAATGGCAACCCACTCCAGTATTCTTGCCTGGACAATCCCATGGACAGAGGAGCCTGGCACAAAGAGTTGGACACAAATGAGCAACTATCACTGGAGGCAGTATGGAGTGGATCCTAAATGCCCTAGGGAATGGCCCCATCTTAAGACAAGGAAGGTTACAGGCGGTCTTCAGGCACATACAAGCTAAATTATGTCCAGGTGTGATCACCCCCAGCCACTCCTGGTATAAACCTGTGACCAAGCAGAGTGACTGGTTTTGTTGTCCAACTGACCTGGACCCTGGAAATGACTAAATCATGGCCAAGATGCTGTGTCTTATATATATGGCATATGTACAAACGTTTATCTAGCAACTATGTCCTATAATCAGTACTGATTTCTTGTGTAAAGGAAAATATAAATACTATACTAAATGCTGATGCTCAGAAAGATGATTGTTTTACTGTAAGAGAGCCTAAGCCAGAGCCAGGCTGGTGGACTGAGGTGTAAAAGTTTAACTCAGCAGACCAGGATTCTCTAACCCTTCAAATCCCAGAGAAAAAGCTTGGCTGATCCTTGAAAGAGAATCTTCTATGCTTTGGAATAATCTGTCCCAGAAGAGGATTTTTAAATAATCTGTCCCAAAGAGGCCTTTGCCCACAGGGTACCAGTTTGGACAAGCCGTTCAATTTATAATGAATAGTCTGTATTTGGTCTGGGAAGGGACTGGGTTCTGAGAGGCTGAGGTCAGTCATGAGGGTGCTACATGCCTATGGGAATGACTCCAATGAGAATCCAGGATACCAATGCTTGGATGAACTTCCCACATTAATCCTTTGCATGTGTTGCCACACATCATTGCTGGAACAATTAAGTTTGTTCACATGTGACAGCAATGGAAGGAGACACTTTGAAGTTTATACAGGCTTCTCCTGGACTTTGTCCAGTGCATCATTCCTCTTTGCCGACTTTGATCCATATCCTTTCACTATAATGAACTGTATTAAGAGCCTTTCTGAGTTCCCTGAGTCCCTTTAGTGAATTATCAGGCCTGAGGGTGGTTGAAAGGAAGCACAAAACACTCACTAACAAAGTTACAAGAATTAAATAAAATAGTGCATAAAGAGTACTTAAAATAGCACCTGGCCCATGATAAAAACTCAGTGATTTTACTCAGTTGTTACCATTTCAAATCTTTCTCTATTGTATTCAGATAATTTAATATAATCTACAATCACAGTGTTTACCTGGGAAATGTCTGGTCCTCCCACTGCAGTGGAGGGACACGATGGTAGGGTTTTGTCTGTTTGACTCACAGTTTATTACTCAATTTGATTCCTCACATCTCACATAATGCCAGGCATAGTCATCAATTAATATTTCTTAAAAAATGAATTAGTACATATAAGCATGGATAAGAAGCAAAGGGACTGTGATTAAATTAGCTTGAGAAATAGTTCTAGAAGAGTTTTTTATTTAAATCTCTGAATGCAAGTTAGATTGGAAGGTTCTCATTTGATTTTATAGTACCCTCCATGTTAGTACTAGAAACAGTAAAAACAGGACTAGAACAGTTAAAAAAATTATAAAATACAGATTTAGGCATAATTTTTAAAGAGCACTTTCTGCCATCTTACCACAGATGAATAGTTTCTGGGGACTGTGCTTCTCATTCGAGATGTTCAGGCAGTATTTCTACTTTTTTAAATACAGTTATTGTAAGGGGACTTGAGTCATTAAATGTGTTTTATAGCTTTTAGACTTCCTTGACACTCCCAGATACTGTTTCAAAAAGCCAACTATAGTTTTCCCTAGAACTTTGTAGTCTTCTATAAAATATTAATATTTTATTTTCAGGATTTTTTTTCAACTTCAAATCAAAATATAGAATACTCGACCATAAGATATGTGGAGTTAAAAAAAAAAAAATCTCAATACTATAAACTAGAGAACTGCATGACTGATAAGACTCAACTTGCCTAGGGGACTCCAAGATGCTAGCTTATCCATTTCTGATTGTATTTGGTGCCACCTGGTGGCCAGTGTCCACTCTAACTTAAATATAAATAGAGGCTTTTCTGGGTACTGGGGTATTGGCTGACATTTCCAGTATGCCTGCAGTGAATTCAGGAATCATGCCTTATTCATTACATTAGTCCAATCCAAGAAGATTGGCCAGGAGGAAAGTGGGATCATCAGGACTCCAGGCAATAATTAAGAGCTAGATTACAAAATGCCGGGAGCAGAATGTCAGCTTGATAGCTCAGTACTACCATTTACTAGATGTGAAATCTTTTGTTTCCCTAAATTTGTCTGCCCTCAGTTTATGTGGACTGTAGAAGCAACAGCATTCAATTTTGTATATTTGTAGTTATAAAATATACAATCCATAGAAAGTCCTTATAAGCATTCTTGACACTTAGCAAACCAAAAGGAGGTTATTATTCTCACGTCAGCAACTGTATATAGACGCTAAAAATATACTAATATTTAATACACATATATAAAGCAACATACATATTAATGAGGAAAATAAAGTATAACAATGAAATGTTTTGAATAAGTAATATTGTAAGCAAAGAAAAAATACAGCAAACTAACATTATGTGAAGATGTTGGGCTTTTGTGTGTTTTGTTTTTGAGAATTATGTGTGTATGAAAGAAAGTAATACCTTAAAGTATCACTTTTCAAGACAAAATGTCTTAAAGAGAGCACAATGCTGATTAACCCAAAACATTCAGCACAGTAAAGAGAGTCAGAGAGCCAGGCTGTGTTCTTAGCAGTGAAGACGCTTTATTCTCTTTTCTACCTTCTTGAGTCTTCTGCATTCTCCACTCTTTAGCAAACTACCTTTGAAGTACTTCAATCATGCTCTCTCCTACAGGTAATCACTGACCTCGATTTTAGCATTCCCTACTGAAAATAATGCATTGATCTATTTATCTTTATTTTTACCGAAGTGTAAGCTTCTTCAGAGAAATTGTCAAGTTTCTTAGTCTGTATTCCTGACATCATTAATTCAATGCCATACATCAAGGACAGAAAAATATGATTACATAAATGTCTCTTTTTACTTCAACACTACTATTTAGGAAAGGGGATGAAAGACTATGCTAATTGGCCACTTCATTATTTTAAGCACAAGGACTGAGTAAGCAACTGGGGCATCCCTTTTTTACCTATTCATAAAAGCAGTCTAATCTTTTCACAGAAACTGCCAAATTTCTTCCAAGTGACAAACTTAAACTACTTATTCATGATACTTTTTGACAGATTAAACATCAGCCTGGTTTCTTTATAAATAAAGGATATATTTCAGATCAGTGTTGATGTTAGAAACATGTAGGAATAACGATTATTTGCTTCCCAGGGCTTTGGGTAATCTGACAGGATTTTTACAGGCTTTCGTCTATATCTTGGTACATGCCAATCATTACCAAGAAATTTTTTTCTTCTTTTTATGCCTGTAATCATTTAAGTCCATTTGTCAAATGTAAGACTAGGAGAGAGTAATGCCAAATTGGGCCATTTTCACTAAATGTGAAGAGTGAAAATTGTATGAACTTGAGAGGGCCTTTCTTTTTCATAGAGAGTTTTGGCTGATCTAAATGTACCTCAATCCCCATAACTACCTATAGTCATATGTAAATTGCAACATTTCATGCTAGTAATTTACTGGTATTTAAACAAAGTTTTAAGCACAAGTGCTCATGAAAATTTACGACCTGGTAAATCAGCAAACATTTATCTCTATGTTTTATGTATATTTTTAAGACACACGACCCATTTTATTTTTCTATTTCACAAGAAGAATATTTTCCTTAATTTACATGTAGAGTTGTCATTCATTATATGTTCTGAAATCATGTCCTAGAATTGTATTTTTTGAAAATATTACATTTCAAATGTATTACTGATGGGTATCTGGGTGAAATAAATCATTTTCTGAATTTACTTCTGATTTGGACGCAGAGTAAAAATGAAATATTTCAAAATCACCATAACCCATCACGCTATTTCATGAACAAAATTATTCCAAAATTACCTAAGTTATACCCAAGTACTGCATAATTCCAATCGTTATACATATGGCTTCAAATTCAAATATGAAACAAATGGTGGCTGTTGCATAATAAAAATTTCACTAGCCTTTATCCGTGGTTACTGGGAGGGAGATTCTAACTCCTTGCAATTTTACAAGTAATAGGAATATCTTTATTATTCATGAGTTCCTAAGATCATATCTAATAGTTTATGCTCATAAACTCACTCATAAGCCCCTAAAACTGAAGGATGGATGATGTTCATGCCAAAATCACCAACCATGTGAGCAGAGGTCCAGGACTTTGAGCCAGACCAACCTCCAAGGAATGCCTGGCTGAATATCGTGTTCAGTGACATTGCCAATGATTTAATCAATCATGCCTATATAAAACACTCCAATAAAAATGTTGGACCTCCCTTCAGTGGAGCTTCCCAGTCAGAGAACATCCCGATGTGGTAGGAGGGTGGCAAGCCCTGTTTCCACTGGAAGAGAGCACCAAATCTCCCAGAACTCCTCCACCTGTCTCCATGAAGTGCTTCTGGAGTGGCATTCTTGATAACAATGATGTAACCATTTCGTAGAGTTCTCTTCTTAGTTCTGTAGGTAATTCTAGCAAATTATTCAAACCTCAGGGAGTCATGAGAACACTTGAATTTGAATCCATTTGGTTAGAAGTGTGGGTGGCTCGGGTACCCTACCAGCAGCTGGAGTCTGAAGTGATGGCAGAATTGTGGGGCATCCTACCACCTCTAGTTGATTCATGTCAGAATTAAATTCCAGTGCACCAAGTAGGATGGAAACAAAAGAGCAGACAATAATTGAAAACTATACGTCGTAAATATATATTTTACACAGTGCAGGTAAATTTTTACTCCACTCATGGTCCAGACAGTAAAGAATCTGCCAGCAATGTGGGAGACCCTGGTTAAATCACCTGGTCAGGAAGATAACCTAGAGAATGGGAAGGCTACCCACTCCAGTATTCTTGCCTGAGAATCCCATGGACAGAGGAGCCTGGCAGACTACACTCCATGGAGTCACAAAGAGTCAGACTCGACTGAGCAACCAACACTTTCACACTTTCACACATACATATACATTTATTATATATATACACAGTGATCCTAAAGAAAAAAATAAAAATTCCATTGCATCCAAAGTTACTAACTTGATCAAGACTCATCATATATGTGTAAAAGTCGCTTCAGTCATGTCAGACTCTTTGCGACCCTATGGACTATAGCCCTCCAGGCTCCTCTATACATGGGATTCTCCAGGCAAAAACACTGGAATGGATTGCCATGTTCCCCTCCAGGGGATTGAACCCATGTCTCTTAGGTCTCCTGCATTGACAGGCAGGTTCTTCATCACTAGCTCCACCTACGAAGCCCAGAGACTCTTTAGTTACTAATTACAAAATCCAAAATAATTTTAAAATAATATTTAAACCACAGTCAGTCAGTTCAGTCACTCAGTAGTGTCTGACTCTTTGTGACCCCAGGAATTGCAGCATGCCAGTCCTCCCTGTCCATCACCAACCCCTGGAGTTCACTCAGACTCACGTCCATCGAGTCAGTGATGCCATCCAGCCATCTCATCCTCTGTCATCCCCTTCTCCTCCTGCCCCCAATCCCTCCCAGCATCAGAGTCTTTTCCAATGAGTCAACTCTTCGCATGAGGTGGCCAAAGTACTGGAGCTTCAGCTTTAGCATCATTCCTTTCAAAGAAATCCCAGGGTTGACCTCCTTGCAGTCCAAGGGACTCTCAAGAGTCTTCTCCAACACCACAGTTCAATAGCATCAATTCTTTGGCGCTCAGCTTTCTTCACAGTCCAACTCTCACATCCATACATGACCACTGGAAAAACTATAGCATTGACTAGACGGACCTTTGTTGGCAAAGAAATGTCTTTGCTTTTGAATATGCTATCTATGTTGGTCTTAACTTTCCTTCCAAGGAGTAGGGGTCTTTTAATTTCATGGCTGCAATCAGCATCTGCAGTGATTTTGCAAAACCAATCAAATTAAACACCGTATTGGGACAAATGCGTTTTGTATTTGTGATACAGACCTAGAATATTGTTTGGTTTGTACTACCACAAAATCTCTGTTCATTGGCCTTCCCTTGGCCTGAGGTATCAATTATCAATCATTCACTGGTGTACCTCTATTTCTCTTGCTCTTTTAATTAGTCTAGGGCCTGCATGTTTATATTTGGTCCTTACAGTAAAAGATAGATACAGAGATAGATACATAGATATGCACTCCAATCACTCAGATCACTCACCATTCCCCATTTATAAGACTGTCATAAATCCACAAAGTGGGCTAACATTTGACATAAACTTTCTATCGATCATTCAGTTGTGGATGTAATAAAAACAGCTTGCAATAAACTACTTTAAAATGTAGACATTGTTAATTAAGCATTTTATTCATATTTGTTGAACAAACAAATGAAATGGATATAAGTAAAAAATGCAGTAAGCATCTTTAAGCACTTTATTACTAACTTAGGCCTTTTTCCTGTGTTAAGATTATTGATCTTTTATTCCATATCTACACAATTCCATTGTCACATGTTACAATTTTGTTTTCAATGATCTAGCCCCATTTTGTTTTAAATGATCCTTTTTTTTTTTTTAATTTTTACTTTATTTTACTTTACAATACTGTATTGGTTTGATTCCATGCATGTATACAGTGATGGTGCAAAGGTATCAACCAGTATTTCAGTGACTTCTTTGTTACAGTATGAAGTAATGCTATGCATTTGTAACTGAAATCTTTTTATTCAATAACTCAAACTGAATCAATTTTTTCCAATATTTTTCAGTGTTTCAGTGCTCGTTCACATATTATATATCAAGACTATAATTATTTAAATGAATAACTGGGGCAAAATGTTACTCCAAATATAAACTAAACATAATGATGCTGGAGTCTTATTCTCATACTTCACAGTGTATGCGGAATGCATATATTTTATATAATAAAATACTGTTATTTACTCTTCAAATTGTCTAGGAAGTCCTAGAAATTTTACTTAAATATATAATACTCCAATATGGAGCTTAAAAGAGAGATTAAAAAATAAATATTAAGAAATTAAGAAATGTTTGCACAGATGAGGTTTATTCAACTTACTGATAATGAGAATGGAGTATAGCCCCTAAATCTTTTCACCTTTAAATTTTGTCCAACTAATTGTAACACTCTTTTGAATGTCTACATAAAGATTTTGGAAAATGCTGTAATATTTTAGAATCCTGCATCAGAAAAAATGAAATAGACATTATTAAATTTGTTTCAGCTATTCTGAAACACAAATACTCATTAGAAAGCAAATTCTGTAAAATTTTTGCCTATGATAACCATGGATTTGAAAACAAATTTGCTGCCAGGAAAAGATATTTATATCAAATTTTGTATCATGCAAGTAGATGGACTGGTGATGTGCTCTGCTATGCTTAGTCTTTCAGTTGCGTCTGACTGTTTGCAACTCCATGGACTGTAGCCCCCCAGGCTCCTCTGTCCATGGGGATTCTCCAGGCAAGAAGACTGGAGTGAGTTGCCATGCCCTCCTCCAGGGGATCTTCCCCACCCAGGGACTGAAGCCAGGTCTCCTGCATTACAGGCAGATTCTTTACTGTCTGAGCCCCCAGGGAAGCCCAGATTGGTGATATTACTAAGTAAAAGCTACTGTTTCTGTAGGCATATTTTTAGTTTCCATACACTGTTCATTTTTTTTCCTTTCTTTCAAATGTAGACACTAAATATTCACATTGTAAAAATTAAAGTATATATATAATTTACTCTCATAAAAATTTTCACTATGCATGTAGTTAATGGCTTAACAAGAAATGTTAAGTCATCTATTTAGGGAACACAAAGCATAATATATTGGAGTACAGGATAACCACAAACTGACTTTTCCCAGTTGTTCCTTACTTCAGTAATAATAAATGTTTGCTTTTTAGAAGGTCTTTCATCTTTTATATATATCACTCAGCCAATTATCCAGTCTGACTCCAATGTCAGAATTCAGTATTATTATATAATTTTACTATATGATAAAATATTTGTATTGTAAAAGTTAAGTAGAATATCATAACACATGTAAATACAATATATACACTATTCATCTCTATGTATGTATATAAAATGATGCAAATTAGTTTTAAATATAATTAAGTTTAGATTAACATAGAAGAAAATCTAAATTACATTCAGCACACTCAGCACACATTGCATTTCATACATTTTATCCATTGTTCTAAATGCATTATTATATTTAATTCTCAGGCCAATAAGGGAGGCTTGTCTGTATATTATAGTTATGCCTAGCATAGTTCAATAGACTTTTTTTAAAGCATCTAATTACATGAAAAATTACTGAGATTACACTTCCAAAATTTAAATGGCTAATAAGATCAGAGGTGAGATTTAAATCCAGATCAAGCTGAGTTCAGAGTCTAGAACTTTGTCATAAATAGTGCCCCTCTATTAGATGCAAGTGTCTTATGACAGAAAAAGGTACACATCAAGATTCTATTTCTACAACTAGAGAAAGAAATTGCTATAAAGGATATTTAATTTAGCTGAAAACCAAACAACAAGAATGACAATGGAATTAAATCTTGAAGTTCAAAGACTTCACAGTTTTGCTTGGAGTGGGTCCTTATAACCTTCACCTGGCCTGGTACAAATAGAAACTGTGTACTAAAATATTTCTGTCTTGCAGCTGCAAGTACAGGCAGCTGTACTTTGCATGTTTTATGAAGATCTTTTTAAAAAGATGACTCCATATAAATAAGTTCTTACTGTAGAGATTTTATAACAGGGCACATGTTATAAAGTGCGATGCACTTAATTCTCTTCCTTGATTTACTTAATAACGTCCAAATATGATGATAATACAGATATGGTGATACATGATTACTTTCTAAAATGTTAAACATAGAATTGCTTTACAATCATAAACCTGGTATCCTAAAGACTACCAACTCTGCTGTACCTAAAATAATTTGTAAAGGTTACAAAAGCAGCACTTTCACCAATTCTTAAAGTTACTGCAATCCATAACAGTGTGTGTAAAATATGAAGACTAAAACCCACCTTGTGATAGCCAGGGGAAAAAAACATCCAAAGCCACTGCATAGACATAACAAGGTGTTCATATGTCCTACCAATGCAGAAGCTAATTTTAGTTCAGATTCAAGCAGTGAATTATTACTCTTTCTGTCAAAATTCAGGGCAAGATGTAATTCCTGTCTATTAATATGTGGTAGAGAGCAACACATCAGTTGAGTGAAAGATACAGTCAGGAATCCACAGAGGAATAGAGAAGCCATTCCCAGAGAATAAGTAACACAAGGCAGGCAAAGTCTATTAGAGAAAAGTTTTTTTTGTCATTGTTGTTGTTAATTAAATCTAGGAATATAGCTGCTCCTCTGTAGTGAATTCAACAACTGTGGGTACAGAAATTTGGAATATCAGTGATAATTTGAATTTTGATGCAAAGAAGAGATATCAGGCCACCATGAGTGATGATGAAGTGATATTAAGTCCTTATTAGAAAAGATGCAATTTTCTTAGCCAAACTTGCCTCAGATTTTCTCCAGTATCTTTGTTGCAACTACATCCTATCTGATACAGTTATAACAGGTTTCTGGAAGAAAATTTTCATTCCTTTGTAAAAGTTCAGTTATTCTCAATTTACTTTTGCTAGTTTCCTAAAAATGTCAGTAAAAGAATACCATCTACATAGCATGAAATATATTTATAACTATAGCTTTATTCCCTCACAGCTTAGTCAGTAAATCATCTGCCTGAAATGCAGGAGACCCAGGTTCAATTGCTGGGTCGGGAAGATCCCCTAGAGAAGGAAATGAGAATCCACGCCAGTATTCTTGCCTGGAGAATTCCATGGACAGAGGAGCCTGCAGGGCGACAGACCATGGAGTTGCAAGGGTCGGACATGACTTAGTGACTAAACCACCACCATAGCTTTATAGAAACTTGTACCTAAATTTATGTATCTAAGTCATCTATTTAGCTATAGCTGACTTCCATAGTTATGACTTGGTGTTTATACTAAGCAAAGACTTCCACTGCTAAATGACTTGGAATCACTTTCGAAAGATTATTAAGTAATTACTGACCAGATTTATCATACTTGTATTATCATATATACTCTACAAAAGGTGAAGTTGCTCAGTTGTGTCCGACTCTTTGCGACCCCATGGAATGTAGCCTACTAAACTTCTCCGTCCATGGGATTCTCCAGGCAAGAATACTGGAGTGGGTTACCATTTCCTTCTCCAGAGGATCTTCCCAACCCAGGGATTGAACCCGGGTCTCCCGCATTGGAGGCAGACGCTTTAACCTCTGAGCCACTAGGGAAGCCCTCATATACTCTACATATTCAGACCAAATATAGAAGGAAAACATTTGTTATAATTTAATGTGACAATAGTGTTGTTTTCATTAAAGGTGTGTGTGTGTGTGTCCAAAATAATGAGAGAAATAACACAGGACCAGCATATCACAGTATAAAAGTCCATTTTTTACATTCTTATGTATGGGTGCCTGAGAAGACTGAAGGAGACCAAATACAGGTTGGGCAGACCTCTGAAAATTTTCCAGATACTGAGACAAGGGCAGGAAGTGGAGTATACTATAACTACCAGCTCAAGCATTAATGACCTACTTTACAGATAGAAATAAAAGTTTAAGTTGGTGGCTGCACATACCAAGGGCTTTCCAAGTGGCACAGTGGTAAAGAATCCACCTGCCAAGACACAGGTTCAGTCTCTTGGTCAGGAAGATACTCAGGAGGAGGAAATGGCAACCCACTCTAGTATTCTTGCCTGGGAAATCCTACGGAGAGAGGAGCCTGGCAGGCTGCAGTCCATGGGATCACAAAGAGTCAGGCATGACTGGGCACACAAGAGCACATAACAAATTAAACTAGACTGATTACTTAATATTTTAAACTATTTTTAAAGAGTGTATATCAAGTTTTTCTTGGTAATTCATGCATCTTCTCTTGGGACGAAAATATTATGAAGAAAAGCTTCCATGGTTATATATAAAAGAATCAATTCCTGACTTAATTTGGGAGGAATATAATCAAATTAAATTGTGTTGCAATTGTAAGACTTGTTTTTTAAGTAATCTGAAATTGCTCAGCATAGTTTATATATTATAATAATTTCTGCTAAAATTCTACTGATTTAAAGATTTTATTTCAAAAAAGAGCTCATATCATATATTAAAGCCAAAGCAAACTTCCAGATTTTATCGTATCATTAATAAAACATGTATTTAATCAGGAGTTTAACATAGAGTAAAATTCAATATGAAAGTAATAGTGATGTGATAAATAATGTAGGTTAGCTAACATAAGACCAGACTGTCCTGTACTAAGTTTCTTTAAAGAGAAAAGAAGGCCTGAAAAACCCACAAGACATAGACAAACATATAAATAATTTTAACATTTTAATGAGTTACTATTACAATGTCAAAATTTAAGTGAATACAATTTTAAATATATTGAATTTAAAAAAATAACATTTCGATACTGACATTAAGCAAACTCAAAAATCAGAGTGTGTGAAGTAGGAAATGGGGTATCATTCATTGACTGTTGTGAAGGCTCAAATGGTAAACAAATTCTGAAGTACCTTTTCCTTAAAGCACTATTTTGCAGTTAGATCACATCCACTGTATCTCCTTCTAAGGCTGCATTCATTCTCGGTTTGCTATTTTGGTTGATGGCATCACTATAGTAAAGAACCAAACCTTAGTTTCAAAATTGAATCTGTTCCCCTCTCTTGACACCATACTTGAAGCAGTTGCCAGTGCTATCAATTTTACCAAGACAAGGGTGCATCTTGAATCTTTCCATATAATTTTTATTTTCATTATCATAGTGAAAGATCCCCATCCACACCATATATTTCCAGATAATTGTATAACTTTTCTATCTAATCTTTTTCCAGCTACCTAAATCACTGTTAGCTCTAAGGTACCTGTTTTGGGTCTTCTAACTCTATATGTCATTCGACAGCAATTTTATACAAGTAGCAGTGCTTCCCAGGTGGCACAGTGATAAAGAATCTGCCTGCCAATGCAGGAGATCCAGGAGACATGGATTCAACCCCTGGGTCAGGAAGATCCTCCGGAGAAGGAAATGGAAATCCACTCCAGTATTCTTGCCTGAAAAATGCCATGGACAGAGGAGCCTGTAGGGCTACAGTCCCTGGGGTAGCAAAGAGTCAGACACGACTGAGCAACTAACACTTCCTTTAAGTGACACACTTCAATTTTTAATATCATAGAAGTTATTAAATACATACAAAATTTAGAAAATGTGGCTTCAAGAATGATCAATATTCTTCCAATTTTGTTGTATCATCTTCCTCTATTTATGATATGGGGTAGGAGGTGGGAGGGGGGTTCAGGATTGGGAACTCATGTACACCCGTGGCGGATTCATGTCAATGTATGGCAAAACCAATAGAGTAATGTAAAGTAAAATAAAGCAAAAATAAAAATTTTAAAAAATAAATTATAAAATAAAGAAACTACAGATATTATCTCACTTGATCTATAAATTCATTATGCATCACTTACTAACACAGATATCTTTTCTAATGGAATCACTATGCCATCCTTATACTTAATTAAGTTAAAATTATATTTAATAATATATACTATGCCAGTCATATTTGATTTCCCTGAAAAATATATTTTAGTTGGTTTTTGCAAATCATGATAAAAACAGCATTCATATACTGCACTGTTGTCAAAATGCATAAAAATATTCCTAACAATTTATATATAAATATAGGTCAAATAGGTATGCTAGGTAAAATGAGTCATTTTATTTATAAAATCCCCCACATTAAGTTGAATAATTTCTTCTTTACAGCATTATTTACCTTGTTATTGGATGTCCTAAACTTTCTCTTATCTGGTATCCCAAAGCTAATTGTGTATTAGACATATCTTCCTGAACTTGATGTAGTGAAGTCACTCAGTCGTGTCCGACTCTTTGCGACCCCATGGACTGTAGTCTACCAGCTCCTCTGTCCATGGGATTTTCCAGGCAATAGTCCTGGAGTGGGTTGCCATTTCCTTCTCCAGGGGATCTTCCCAACCCAGGGCTCGAACCCAGGTCTCCCACATTGTAGGGAGACACTTTACCGTCTGAGCCACCAGGGAACCCAGGCATCTCCAACCTTATATGCTAAGAGTTATATAACCTCTTCCTCTGACTTGTGACGCATTGTGTAATCTACATCTCAGTTAAAAGCATAACTAGATATTCAGGTAAGAACAATATAAACTGATAACACACTTTGAAGATTCCACACTGCATACTCCCACACATCTATTTGAATATTATATCTTGATCTCACTGTGGTAATAGCTTCCCATTAGCTTTGTCTCCTCTCTCTTTACACCACTATCAGAAATATCTGATCCTATAAGTTTATTGCTAATAACTTTTGATGAGTTGAATATACTTTTTTCAATCATCACAAGATTATTCAATAGCCTTCAGATTGTTCCCCAATTACATTTATACTCACTTCTATGTTTTCAAGTTTCCAAATTTCTGTGTCTTTGTTCCTTGGTCTCTTATGCCTACAGTGTGGTTCTACATTGTTCATGTGTGGTCATGTCTTATGAAGCTCAAGATGTTTTCTTCTCAACTTGAAATTGATTTCTTACTCCTCCAAACTTGAATTTAATTATTTATATTTATGAGACTAAATAGTTCATATTTATTCTATTATAATACTTTGGATAAACTCTCATATTACACCTATAAAGAAGTCCATGGCGAATAAAAATGACAGTGTAGTAAATGTACACATGGAGGAAGCATGGAATAATGTGGCAGCAAGTAAAATGTACATGCGGGCAAACAGGTACCAGGGACTTTACTGAGAAAAAAAGAAGAAACTAAAATGACATCTAAACTAAGACCAGAAGTAGTTACACAAAATGACAAGGGGATGGTGTTCCGGAATGAAAGAATAAGATTCTATAAAGGATTCCAATAAGAAATAAGTTGTTAAAAGAGAAAAGATAGTAGAGTTTCCATTGCTGGCCATGACAGTGTAGTTGGTTCCAGAAAGGTCCTCTTACATCTAATAAATTAAAAACAGAAAAACATATTTTTAAAATTGGCAATAGCCATAGAGCACATTGATCCTTGAGAGATGTGAAATAATTCAGTTCAGTTCAGTCCCTCAGTCATGTTTGACTCTGTGACCCAATGGACTGCAGCACACCAGGCTTCCCTGTCCATCACCAGCTCCTGGAGCTTACACAAACTCATGTCTGTCGAGTTGGTGATGCCATCCAACCATCTCGTCCTCTGTCGTCCCCTTCTCTCGTCTTCAGTCTTTCCTAGCATCAGGGTCTTTTTTCCAATGAGTCATTTATTCACATCAGGTGGATAAAGTATTGGAGTTTCAGCTTCAGCATCAGTCCTACCAATAAATATTCAGGACTGATTCCCTTTAGGATTGACTGGTTTGATCTCCTTGCAGTCAAAGGCACTCTCAAGAGTCTTCTCCAACACCACAGTTCAAAGAATCAGTTCTTCTGTGCTCAGCTTTCTTTATAGTCCAACACTCACATCTATATATGGCTACTGGAAAAACCATAGCTTTGGCTAGATGGACCTTAGTTGGCAAAGTAATGTCTCTGCTTTTTAATATGCTGTCTACGTTGGTCACTGTTTTTCTTCCAAGGAGCAAGCATCTTTGAATTTCATGGCTGTAGTCACCATCTGGAGTGATTTCGGAGCCCCCAGTATAGGTCTCTTACACTGCAGGAAGATTCTTTACCAGCTGAGCCACAAGGGAAGCCCAAGAATAATGGAGTGGGTAACCTATCCCTTCTCCAGTGGATCTTCCCAACCCAGGAATTGAACCAGGGTCTCCTGGATTGCAGGCAGATTCTTTATCAATTGAGTTATGAGGAAAGTTCTGTGAAATAATTAGATAAGGCTTAAGATCACCCTAACTTTCTGCCTTAAGGCATATAATAGGCACCAGTAATGGGTGTGGGCAGAGTACAATGGATTCTATGATCCATGGGAATAAAATTCAAGCCCAAAGGATTTAAGATGGATAAAATTCATGTCAGAGTATTAGGGAAGAGGCTATATGAATGAGGAGCACTAGCAGTCTACATTAGTCCTGTTGAGTCTTATGTTGAATATTAAGCTAGTTTTTCAGAGGAAAAGAACCACCACTGGAAAATGATAACCCTAAAAATCATGACTCACAAAGCTGACAGATTTCCAAATTTGAATGAGGGTAGAATAGAAATATTTGTTCAATACATGAGTTATTTGGTAGGGACTTTAGAAAGGCCAAAATTTTGAAGTTGAGCTATGCTAGTTTTAAAGTCCTGCCTCCTCAAAGATTCCCTCCTAAAATGTGTTAAAATGAGGCTTAAACAGATCAACTTAATCCTCAGATAAATCACTTGTCATCACAGCAAAACACAATTCTTTAGAGGAAAACACCAACATTCAGAAATTCAATAATATTCAAAATGACCAGTGAAAATGCCAACAAAAAAATTAGAAAATATTAATGAAATATTATAAATAAAATAGACACAAATAACAAATAAAACAGATTTACCATACATGTTCAAGGATTTAAAGGAAAATATGGATTTAAACAGATAAGTGGAATCACAAAAAAACAATCAAGAAAACAAATGAAACTTTAGACCTGTAAGTTCAGTTCAGTTGCTCAGTTGTGTCCGACTCTTTGAGACACAATGAATCGCAGCACTCCAGGCCTCCCCGTCCATCACCAAATCCCGGAGTTCACCCAGAGCCGCGTTCATCGAATCAGTGATGCCATCCAGCCATCTCATCCTCGGTCGTCCCCTTTTTCTCCTGCCCCCAATCCTTCCCAGAATCAAAGTCTTTTCCAATGAGTCAACTCTTCGCATGAGGTGGCCAAAGTACTGGAGTTTCAGCTTTAGCATCATTCCTTCCAAAGATATCCCAGGGTTGATCTCCTTCAGAATGGACTGGTTGGATCTCCTTGCAGTCCAAGGGACTCTCAGGAGTCTTCTCCAACACCACAGTTCAAAAGCATCAATTCTTCAGTGCTCAGCCTTCTTCACAGTCCAACTCTCACATCCATACATGACTACTGGAAAGACCATAGCCTTGACTAGATGGACCTTAGTAGGCAAAGTAATGTCTCTGCTTTTGAATATACTATCTAGGTTGGTCATAATTTTTCTTCCAAGGAGTAAGCATCTTTTAATTTCAAGGCTGTAATCACCATCTGCAAAGATTTTGGAGCCTAAAAAAATAAAGTCTGACACTGTTTCCACTGTTTCTCCATCTATTTCCCATGGAGTGATGGGACCGGATGCCATGATCTTCATGTTCTGAATGTTGAGCTTTAAGCCAACTTTTTCACTCTCCTCTTTTACTTTCATCAAGAGCTGTAAGTACCATAACTTAGAGCTGTAAGTACCATATCTAAAATTAAATATTCACTGCTGCTGCTGTTGCTACTAAGTCGCTTCAGTTGTGTCCAACTCTGTGCGACCCCATAGACAGCACCCCAACAGGCTCCACCGTCCCTGGGATTCTCCGGGCAAGAATACTGGAGAGGGTTGCCATTTCCTTCTCCAAAGCATGAAAGTGGAAAGTGAAAGCGAAGTCACTCAGTCGTGTCCGACTCCTGGTGACCCCATGGACTGCAGCCTACCAGGCTCCTCCATCCATGGGATTTTCCAGACAAGAGTACTGGAGTGTGGTGCCATTGCCTGCTCCAAATATTCACTAAGTGAGCTTAATTAACAGCTTATTTAACAGATTAGAAACTTCAGGGGAAAAAAAAAAAGATTACTGAACTTGAAGACATGGCAATAAAATTTTTCCGCACTGAATGACCCAGAGAAAATAAACAAATGAGTAAATTATCAGTGGTATGTGAGTTAACATCAAATAGTCCAATACACATGAAGTTTGAATTCCAGACAAGAGGCCACAGCATATTTGTAATAGTAGTACATTTTTTTTCAAATTTTATGAGAAAATATGTCTGCTAACTCAAAATGGTCACTAAATTCTAATCAAGATAAACATTCAAATATCATACTGAGGTACGTCATAACAATATTACTGAAAATCAATGATAAAGATAAGACCATAAGAGTAGCTGGTAAAGAATCCACCTGCAATGCGAGAGACCTGGGTTTGATCCCCAGGTTATGAAAATCCCCTGGAGAAGGGAAAGGCTACCCACTCCAGTATTCTTGCTTGGAGAATTTCATGGATTCTGTTGTTCTTAGGGTCACAAAGAGTCAGACACGACTGAGTGACTTTCTCTTTCACATAAGAGTAGCTAAAGAAAAAGAGTCCCTTTATGCAAAAAGAACAGATATAAAAGAACCAGTGATATTGCATCAGAAAAAATGCAAACAACAAAACAGTGGAAACACACCTTTAAAGGGGGGAAATGCCACCCCCACACCCTGCTTGAGTTCTTTTGGCTGGTCTATTAATTAAATTGACGCAAGACATATTGACAAGGAGAAAAAAAAAATAATATAATAGGTGAAAGTTTCATAGAAATGGGACCAACACTGGAGCAACTAAAGCAGGCTGTTTATGTATCACTACAAACAAATAATTATTTGTGAAAACTGGTCCAAAAATATGGGGTTAGTGTTTGGGGTAGCAGACTAGTGAAGAGGTAAAAACTTTCTTAATTTTGAATTCCCTAACCCTAGTGATAAAGTTGCTTTTTATCCTCCTGGTATGGGAGAATATCCTTATGCAGGAGATCTCTCTCTTACTTTCAGGGGAGAAGAAACGTGGGTGGGAAAGGTACAGCACGCTTTTTTTTTTTTTAATATATAATTTGTTTTCTCTTTCAGCAGTTGTTTCTCAAACCCCAAATGCAGAAAAGGATACTACTAGAAAACAACAGTACAGGACTTTCCTAGCAAGGGACACAGGTTCGATCTCTGGTCTCAGAGTATCCTCCATGCTGCGGAACAACTGAGCCTGTGCACCGCAACTACTGAAGCCTGCACATCTAAAGCCCATGCTCCACCACCAGAAAAGCTACCACAAGGAGAATCCTAGGCACTGTAGTGACAGAATAGCCCACTTGCCACAACTATAGAAAGTCTGTGTGCAGCAACAAAGATACAGAGCATACGAAAATAAACAAATAAGATAAACAAAGGAAACAGTCTAGTCATGAACAAGGACATGACAACTGGAAAGAAAACATTAGCAAATCAAATCTAACAATATATTAAAACAGATAATATATCATGACCAAGTAGAATTTATCCTAGGAATAGAAATCAAGCAATATAAGTTGTTACATTCATAAAAATTGAAGAGAAAAATCATATAATCATTTGGATATATACACAAAACACATTTGACAAAAATTCAACATCTATTATGATAAAATATCTCATCAGACTTAGAATAGAAGCACATATCCACTATCTGATACAGAGTATCTATATACAACCTACGTTGAAAATTATTTCATGGTGGAAGACTGAATGCTTTCTTGCTTTCTTGAGGATAAGACAAAGATGTCTGTTCTCATCACTTCTACTTAACACTGCCCTGGATTTCACAGTCAGTAGAAGAGGTAAGAGCATAAACAAACAAAAAGAAAACTATAGATCAGTACTCTAATCCATAGATGATGTACCAAATGTACGGAAACTACATTAAAAACCATGAAAATTAATAAGTAAATATGTTTGCAGAGAATAGGTTAATATATGCAAAATAATTGTATTTCCACATATCAATAAAGAATTAGAATTTTGCTATAAGAGCAATACCTTTTTCCATCCTAAAGGAAAACAGTCCTGAATATTCATTGGAAGGACTGATACTGAAGCTGAAACTCCAATACTTTGGCCACCTGATGAGAAAAACTGACTCATTGGAAAAGACCCTGATGCTGGGAGAGATTGAAGGTGGGAGAAGAAGGGGACAACAGAGGGTGTGATGGTCGGATGGCATCACCAACTCGATGGACATGACTGTGTGCAAGCTCCGGGAGATGGTGATAGACAGCGAAGCCTGGAGTGCTGCAGTCCACGGGGTCACAAAGAGTCGACACAACTGAGTGACTGAACTGAAGAACATGAGATATTTATGGAGAAGTTAACAAAATATATGTGCAAAAATTAATAAACAAAAACCTCAATTAAATAGAGTTGAGACACCAAAAGGAGGAGCTCTCAAGATTCCACTGGATTCCTGGCAGGGATTCAGCTAATAAAGAGCTATGTACTCTTTGTTGTTTCTACAGCACCCCCATCTTCCTTTTTGTCTTTGTAAAAGGGTTCTCTTTCTTTTGCCATGCCGGAATTAACATTAGGCTTGCTATGGCTGCATACCTCAAATTGAAATTCTCTGAAAATAAAACCAATTTTTTTCTGGAGAAATGCTTAGCAGTGCATTTGTTTCATGTTAACTTATGTAAGACCTGAACACTGAAAAGTAGAAACATTTTCTGGATTGAATTATAAAGAAGATCTAAATTGAGAAAACTTATCTACAGACTCAATGCAATCCTCCCCAAATTCCTTGCAAACATTTTTTGAAGAAACTGTTAAGAAATTTATATATGTATATCAAAAAGGAAGACACAGAACAGAGGAAACAATTTTGAAAATAGAACAAAAACAATGTGTAATACATAATTTTAGGTATTTATATTAACCTATAGAAATCAAAATAGTTTGCTATTGGAATAATAATAGAAATGTAGACTAATGATAAATATATAGAGTCCAGAAATAGACCCATGTATACATGATCAGGTGATTTCTGCAAACTCTCTGTGATGTTAAATCTTGGAAAGACAGAGTTTCAATAAATGTTGCCAGAAGAACTAGACACCTATTTGAGAAAAACAAAGGTAGCTAGCTATACATCCATTACTAGTAAAATAAATATAGTAAATATTGTAATAGATATATAACTTTAGAATCACAATAATCTTATGTTCTTATAATTACTCACAGATTAGTAGAAAGTTCAAGCCAACATTATGCAAAGATTCAAGCATCAACTGAATATACTGGGAAGTCTAAGGAAAATTTTCAGAACTATTAATAACTATGACAACTTAAGCACATGTGAATACTTCTTACTGAAGTTACTGAAAAAGCTGCCCACAAAGAAAACTGCAGGGCAGAATTCTTCTTTACTTTCAAAGATTCTAAAGGAAAAATGAAGGTCTTTTCATATTAAATGTAGTACATTTGCCTTCGTTTAGGTTTGTTGAAAAATCTCCATTTTTAACACTATCTTTTCCTTTATAGGATAAACAAAATTTTTCAGGTAATCTAATTAGAACGAAAATAAAAAGAAGCATCTCCCCAGTAAAGCTATTTGATAATCTGCTTCTTGCCAAACTATGATGTCTATCATCTCTGTAGAACAATATTTAAATAGAGAGGTGTTTATTTTTGTGGTCCTAATATTTAAGCTCAACTCTTAAGAAACTTCAGTCCATATGAGGTATTTAAGATTACCACAGTATTTCAGATCCCACAGAAGACTTTAATATCTGCACAAAAGAAACATTATATTTCCATCAGAAAGGCAATTTAGTTCTTTAGAACGTTGAATAGTCAGTACAAAGAAAAAGAAAAAAATCACTCCCCCCAAAAAACAAAACAAAACCACTCTAAATACAAACTAAAATAATGCTGTGATATTACCTACAGAAATAGCTTATCTTTCTAAAATATATTTATGTGAAAAAGAATGTTGAAAACCATTTTATTGAGTAAAAGTATTATGACTATTTTTAATAACTGCTTATTCTTACATTTTAAAAAATATTCTAATAACATATAAGGATGGAAATTATTCAATTCCTACTTTCACTTTATCCATTATTATTTTTGAAAGCTGTGGAAAAAAGTGCCTTTTGCATACATTTCCAGGCTCAACTGCTATTTAAAGATATAGCCATCTTTATTGTCTATAAGCCAGCTCCTCCGTGAAGCCTTACTGGCCCTTCTGCTTCCCTGAGGCAAATTTAATCACAATCTTCACTACTTTAGTAAACTCCTTAAGTACACTGCTGTTGTTAAATGCATAACACTCAACCTGAGTCATCGTCTATCTTTTCTACTGAACTGTGAAATCCTTCCCTTAAAAGAGTATTATTTATTCATCCTTTTATCTTAAGTGTCTTGAATGGCTCCATGCATATTGGAGATCAGAAACCTCTTTTGGATAAATCTTGAATTTATAGATTCTCTTGTGCTAGTCATAATTTACTATCCATATTTCCCCTTTGTAATAATCCTTTTCAGTTCAGTTCAGTTCAGTCGCTCAGTCATGTCCGACTCTTTGCGACCCCATGATCCTCTTACCGTTTTCTATTTTGGTGTGTTACTTTGCCGTAACACACCATCTAGTCTAAGGTCCGTCTAGTCAAGGCTATGGTTTTTCCAGTGGTCATGTATGGATGCGAGAGTTGGACTGTGAAGGAAGCTGAGCACTGAAGAACTGATGCTTTTGAACTGTGATGTTGGAGAAGACTCTTGAGAGTCCCTTGGACTGCAAGGAGATCCAACCTGTCCATTCTGAAGATCAGCCCTGGGATTTCTTTGGAAGGAATGATGTTAAAGCTGAAACTCCAGTACTTTGGCCACCTCATGTGAAGAGTTGACTCATTGGAAAAGACTCTGGTGCTGGGAGGGATTGGGGGCAGGAGGAGAAGGGGACGACAGAGGATGAGATGGCTGGATGGCATCACTGACTCAATGGACGTGAGTCTGAGTGAACTCCAGGAGATGGTGATGGACAGAGAGGCCTGGCACGCTGTGATTCATGGGGTCGCAAAGAGTTGGACACGACTGAGTGACTGAACTGATCTGAACTGATAGGACTAAGCACACAGACACATAGCATACAGCATTATAATCTACCCTAAATCACTGGGGGCTTCCCAGGTAGCTCAGTGGTAAAGAATCCACCTGCCAGTGTGGGAGAGAAAGGAGACATGGGTTTGATTCCTGAGTCAGGTAGATCCCTTGGAGGAGGGCATGGCAACTCACTACAGTATTTTTGCCTGGAGAATCCCATGGACAGAAGAGCCTGGTAGGCTATAGTCCATAGGGTCACAAAGAGTAACAGATGACTTAGCAACTAAATAACAACAAAATGGTGGAGAATAGCAAAATACTAAAATTGTATTACATTAAAAAAATCATTATGTATGGTCATCTGTCATAAGCACTTAACACTTCACCAATATATAATTCTGTATAAAATTGACTGCATGGTTACATGGAAAGAAAACTTATCAAAACTGTTTTCATCACTGTGATTATGCATATAAATTTTAGTAAGTTGATAGTTTATACTTCACTCTATATTAAATATTCAATTAAAAAATAAGTAATTTTCAAGATACTGAAAAACTGCAAACAAAGACAAAAAATACTACTTAAAATTTTTGTGTTGTTTCCTGTGTTATATTGAATGAATCCATTATAAAATAATTTGCAATTCATATTTGCATGAGCTTCAAAGACATCCACTTCCATTCTGCTTTTCTCCTCTATTATCAAAGGATTTCTTTTTTTCAATGATAAAGTTTGAAAGTTTTGTAGAGTAATAAAAAAATAAAATGACTTTGATGCATCAAACTGCATTTGTTATCAACTTGAATTCTCTATTAGGCTTGCATTCTTGTGGAGAGTAACATCTCTTGATGGATATTCATATCAGTAACAATAAAGTTATTCAACCCTCAGTGATCATTCTTTCTTTCAACTTAACATACGTTGGTTTGCTTTTCATATGCATGATGATTCTTGAGTTTTCGAAGATAAGTTTCTCTACTGGTGACTTGTTCTCTGCCTATCTTTCACTGTATTTCCCTATATTCCATGTATTAAATGTTTCATTTATCAAGAGCTCTTAGATTTCCTATTCCTACCTTTGTCTACAGTTAAATCTATGAACCTAAAAAGACAGAAGTGGGAATGATGGAAGCACATCTTGGGCATTTGGGAGCAGGGGGTGTCTGATCAAACCATGGAGGATTTTCTTGTGTTGTACGATAATAGGACATAAGTAATTCAAAGATGAGCCACAAACTGTAATACTAAACTAAACAGAAAAATATGTGTATGAGAACTGAGGTTGAATAAAATGTTCAATTAGGTTCAATTCAATTAGGGAAGAAATGCTATCTGTATACTATTGAGTCTTCCAAATCATGATCATGGTGTGTGTTTCCATGTGTTTGTGTCATACTTGATTTCTTTCAGCAATGTTCTTTGGTTAGATGTGTACAGGTCTTAAAACCATTTATCAAAAATTTCTGATCTTGATTTGTTCTGCTTTTCAAATGTATAGTGCCATTATATCATAAAATATTTTTACTTTGAAATATTGGGGAAAAAAAAAAGATCACAGGAAAGGACAAAAGGAGACATGGAAAACTAGAAAATGAACACCATATCCTTGGGTAGGAAGCCTCCATATCATAAAGATGTCACTTCTCTGTGAGCTCATTTAAGCATGTACGAGAATGCCGATAAAATCAAAATTCATTTTTTCTTATTGTGAAACATGAGGATATGATCAAAATGTTTGACAAAACAAGTACAAAAAATTATTAGCCAAAATTTCCTGAGGAAAATCAAAATAAGCGAAAAGGTGAAAAGGACTTTAAGACAGCAAACATTTAAAATACAATTCTAAAATGTGCTTTGTGTGAAAGCACAGATGGAAAAACCAAGGGGTCAAAATAGAAAAATGGCAAATTAGAAAAGTAAGGGAAAATGTATTTTTAAATAAGTGGTAAGGATAATTGGGATCATATGGAAAAGATATAAAATTGTTTTCTGTTCATCACATCATGCATGAGGATGAATTCCAAAATGGCTAGAGATTTAACTGTAAAAAGATTTTTGAAAATTGCATTAACAGAAGAAAACCTGGTTGCCTTTTCTATAAGTGGGAAAGAAAAAATCTGCAAAGGTATAATTCAAAATCCAGAAGCAATAAGAAAACATTAGATCAATATGATTAAAAAACTTTCATGACAAAAGTAATCACCAATAAAGTAAACAGCAAATGTCAACTGAAAGAATATTTGCAACTTAAAATATTGGAGGGTTAATGTGCTAAATAAAGAAAAGTCATGGAAAATTAAAGAACATTTTCAACAATCCTAAATAAGTAAAATTCTCACTGTTTGCAGATGACATAATCCTCTACATAGAAAACCCTAAAGTTGCCAGCAGAAAAGTACTAGAGTTAAACAATGAATATAGTAAAGATGAAGGATATAAAATTAATACACAGAAATCCCTTGCATTCCTATATACCAACAATGAAAAATCAGAAAGAACAATTAAAGAAACAATCTCACTCACCATTGCAAAGACAGAGATGTTATGGGGAGGGAGGTGGGAGGGGGTTTCATGTTTGGGAACACATGTAAGAATTAAAGATTTTAAAATTTAATAAAAAAATAAAAATAATAAAAAATAAAAAATAATAAAATAAAATAAAATACTTAGGAATGGATTTACCTAAAGAAAGAAAAGACCTGTATATAGAAAACTATAAAACACAGATGAAAGAATTAAAAGATGCCACAAATAAATGGAGAAACATACCATGTTCATGGATTGGAAGAATCAATATAGTAAAAGTAAGTATACTACCTAAAACAGTCTATAGATTCCACGCAACCCCCATCAAACTACCAACAGTATTTTTCACAGAACTAGGACAAATAGTTTCACAATTTGTATGAAACAACAAAAGACCCCAAATAGCTAAAGCAATATTGAGAAAGAAGAGTGGAACTGGAGGAATCAACCTTCCTGACTTCAGACTACACTACAAAGCTACAGTCATAAAGATAGTATGGTACTGACACAAAGACAGAAATATAGATCAATGAAACAAAATAGAAAGCCCAGAGACAAATCCATGCACCTATGGGCACCTTGTCTTTGACAAAGGTGACAAAAATATACAATGGAGAAAAGACAGTCTCTTCAACAAGTGGTCCTGGGAAAAATGGTCAACCACATGTAAAAGAATGAAACTAGAATACTTTCTAACACCACATACAAAAATAAACTCAAAATGGATTAAGATCTAAATATAAGACCAGAAACTATAAAACTCTTTGAGGAAATCATAGGCAGAACACTGACATAAATCACAGCAAGACTGTCTATGATCCACCTGCCACAGTAATGGAAATAAAAACAAAAATAAATGAGACCTAATTAAAAGTATATACACAATGAAAGAAACTATAAGCAAGGTGAAAAGACAGCCTTCAGAATTGGAGAAAATAATAGAAAACAAAACAATTGACAAAGAATTAATCTCCAAATATACAAGCAGCTCATGCATTTCAATGCCAGAAAAACAACCCAATCAAAAAGTAGGCAAAAGAGCTAAGCAGACATTTCTCCAATGAAGACATACAGATGGCTAATAAACACATGAAATGATGCTCAACATTACTGATTATTAGAGAAATGCAAATCAAAACCACAATAAAGTATCATGTCATGCCAGTCAGCATGGCCGTTATCAAAAAGTCTACAAACAATAAATGCTTGAGAGGGTGTAGAGAAAAGGGAATCCTCTTATACTATTTGTGGGAATGCAAACTGGTGCAGCCACTATGGAGAACAGTGCGGAGAGTCCTTAAAAAAACTGATAATAGGACTGCCATGTGAGCCAGCAATCCCACTGCCAGACATCACCCCAAGGAGACCAAAATAGAAAGAGAAACATATACCCCAAAATTCACTGTAGCACTATTTACAATATTTAGAACATGGAAGCAACCTAGATGTTGCTTCAATTTGCAGAGGAATGGACAAGGAAGTGTGGTACATATACACAAAGAACTATTACTCAGGTATAAAAAAGGAAAACATTTGAGTCAGTTCTAATGAGGTAGATGAAGCTGGAGCCTATATACAGAGTGAAGTTAGTCAGAAAGAGAAACACAGTGTTTCCTAGTTTTCTATATATAGGTCTTTATTTTCTTTAGGTAGATATATTCCTAAGTATTTTATTCTTTTTGTTGCAATGGTAAATGGAATTGTTTCCTTAATTTCTCTTTCTGTTTTCTCATTATTAGTGTATAGGAATGCAAGGGATTTCTGTGTGTTGATTTTATATCCTGCAACTTTTCTATATTCATTGATTTGTTCTAGTAATTTTATGGTGGGGTCTTTAGGGTTTTCTATGTAGAGGATCATGTCATCTGCAAACAGTGAGAGTTTTACTTCTTTGCCAATTTGGATTCCTTTTATTTCTTTTTCTGCTCTGATTGCTGTGGCCAAAACTTCCAAAACTATGTTGAATAGTAGTGGTAAAAGTCGGCACCTTTGTCTTGTTCCTGACTTTAGGGGAAATGCTTTCAATTTTTCACCATTGAGGATAATGTTTGCTGTGGGTTTGTCATATATAGCTTTGATTATGTTAAGGTGTGTTCCTTCTATTCCTGCTTGCTGGAGAGTTTTTATCATAAATGGATGTTGAATTTTGTCAAAGGCCTTCTCTGCATCTATTGAGATAATCATATGGTTTTTATATTTCAATTTGTTAATGTGGTGTATTACACTGATTGATTTGTGGATATTGAAGAATCCTTGCATCCCTGCGATAAAGCCCACTTGGTCATGGTGTATGATCTTTTTAATGTGTTGTTGGATTCTGTTTGCTAGAATTTTGTTAAGGATTTTTGCATCTATGTTCATCAGTGATATTGGCCTGTAGTGTTCTTTTTTTGTGGCTTCTTTGTCAGGTTTCGGTATTGGGGTGATGGTGGCCTCATAGAATGAGTTTGGAAGTTTACCTTCCTCTGCAATTTTCTGGAAGAGTTTGAGTAGGATAGGTGTTAGCTCTTCACTAAATTTTTGGTAGAATTCAGCTGTGAAGCCATCTGGACCTGGGCTTTTGTTTGCAGGAAGATTTCTGATTACACTTTCAATTTCCATGCTTGTGATGGGTCTGTTGAAATTTTCTATTTCTTCCTGGTTCAGTTTTGGAAAGTTGTACTTTTCTAAGAATTTGTCCATTTCTTCTTCCAAGTTGTCCATTTTATTGGCATATAATTGCTGATAGTAGTCTCTTATGATCCTTTGTTTTTCTGTGTTATCTGATGTGATCTCTCCATTTTCATTTCTAATTTTATTGGTTTGATTTTCCCCCCTTTGTTTCTTGATGAGTCAGGCTAATGGTTTGTCAATTTTATTTATCCTTTCAAAGAACCAGCTTTTGGCTTTGTTGATGTTTGCTGAGGTCTCTTTAGTTTGTTTTGTATTTACTTCTGCCCTAATTTTTAAGATTTCTTTCCTTCTACTAACCCAGGCTTAAAGCTCAACATTCAGAAAATGAAGATCATTGCATCCAGTCCCATCACTTCATGGGAAATAGATGGGGAAATAGTGGAAACAGTGTCAGACTTTATTTTTTGGGGCTCCAAAATCACTGCAGATGGTGACTGCAGCCATGAAATTAAAAGATGCTTACTCCTTGGAAGAAAAGTTATGACCAACCTAGTTAGCATATTCAAAAGCAGAGACATTACTTTGCCTACTAAGGTCCATCTAGTCAAGGCTATGATTTTTCCTGTGGTCATGTATGGATGTGAGAGTTGGACTGTGAAGAAGGCTGAGCACCAAAGTATTGATGCCTTTGAACTGCGGTGTTGGAGAAGACTCTTGAGAGTCCCTTGGACTACACGGAGATCCAACCAGTCCATTCTGAAGGAGATCAGCCCTGTGATTTCTTTGGAAGGAATGATGCTAAAGCTGAAACTCCAGTACTCTGGCCTCCTCATGTGAAGAGTTGACTCATTGGAAAAGACTTTCATGCTGGGAGGGATTGGGGGCAGGAGGAGAAGGGGATGACAGAGGATGAGATGGCTGGATGGCATCACAGACTCGATGGACATGAGTCTGAGTGAACTCCGTGAGTTGGTGATGGACAGGGAGGCCTGGCGTGCTGCAATTCATGGGGTCACAAACAGTCAGACACGACTGAGCAACTGAACTGAACTGTACTAACCCAGGGGTTCTTCATTTCTTCCTTTTCTAGTTGCTTTAGGTATAGAGATAGGTTATTTATTAGACTTTTTTCTATAAACTATAAAACACTGGTGAAAGAAATCAAAGAGGACACTAATACATGGAGAAATATACCATGTTCATGGATCGGAAGAATCAATATAGTGAAATGAGTATACTACCCAAAGCAATCTATAGATTCAATGCAATCCCTATCAAGCTATCAATGGTATTTTTCACAGAACTAGAACAAATAATTTCACAATTTGTATGGAAATACAAAAAACCTCGGATAGCCAAAGCAATCTTGAGAAAGAAGAATGGAATTGGAGGAATCAACCTGCCTTACTTCGGGATCTACTACAAAGCCACAATCATCAAGACAGTATGGTACTGGCACAAAGACAGAAATATAGATCAATGGAACAAAATAGAAATCCCAGAGATAAATCCACACACCTATGGACACCTTATCTTCGACAAAGGAGGCAAGAATATACAATGGAGAAAACACAATCTCTAACAAGTGGTGCTGCAAAAACTGGTCAACCACTTGTAAAAGAATGAAACTAGAATACTTTCTAACACCATACACAAAAGTAAACTCAAAATGGATTAAATATCTAAATGTAAGACCAGAAACTATAAAACTCCTAAAGGAGAACATAGGCAAAACACTTTCTGATATAAAATACAGCAGGATCCTCTATGACCCACGTCACAGAATATTGGAACTAAAAGCAAAAATAAACAAATGGGACCTAATTAAAATTAAAAGCTTCTGCACAAGAAAGGAAAGTATAAGCAAGGTGAAAAGACAGCCTTCAGAATGGGAGAAAATAATAGCAAATGAAGCAACTGACAAACAACTAATCTCAAAAATATACAAGCAACTCCTGAAGCTCAATTCCAGAAAAATAAACGACCAAGTCAAAAAATGGACCAAAGAACTAAACAGACATTTCTCTAAGGAAGACATTCAGATAGCTAACAAATACATGAAAAGATGCTCAACATCACTCATTATCAGATAAATGCAAATCAAAGCCACAATGAGGTACCATTTCAAGCCAGTCAGAATGGCTGCGATCCAAAAGTCTACAAGCAATAAATGCTGGAGAGGGTGTGGAGAAAAGGGAACCCTCTTACACTGTTGGTGGGAATGCAAACTAGTACAGCCACTATGGAGAACACTGTGGAGATTTCTTAAAAAAGTGGAAATAGACCTGCCTTATGACCCAGCAATCCCACTGCTGGGCATACACACTGAGGAAACCAGAATTGAAAGAGACACGTGTACCCCAATGTTCATTGCAGCACTGTTTATAATAGCCAGGACATGGGAGCAACCTAGATGTCCACTAGCAGATGAATGGATAAGAAAGCTGTGGTACATGTACACAATGGAGTATTATGCAGCCATTAAAAAGAATACATTTGAATCAGTTCTAGTGAGGTGGATGAAACTGGAGCCTATTATACAGAGTGAAGTAAGCCAAAAACACCAATACAGTATACTAACGCATATATATGGAATTTAGAAAGATGGTAATGATAACCCTGTATGCAGGACAGCAAAAGAGACATAGATGTATAGAACAGTCTTTTGGATTCTGTAGGAGAGGGAGAGGGTGGGATGATTTGGGAGAATGGCATTGAAACATGTATAATATCATATATGAAATGAATCACCAGTCCAGGGTTGATGCATGATCCAGGATGCTTGGGGCTGGTGTACTTGGATGACCCAGAGGGATGGTACAGAGAGGGAGGTGGGACGGGTGTTCAGGATGGGCAACACGTGTGGAGTGTTCATGTTGATGTATGGCAATACCAATACAATATTGCAAAGTAATTAGCCTCCAATTAAAATAAATAAATTTATAGTAAAAGAAATACAATTAAAAAATAAAAAAGAAAGAGAAACACAAATACTGCATATTAATGCATATATATGGAATTTAGAAAGATAGCAATGACGATCCTACATGCAGGGCAGTAGAAGAGACGCAGACGCAAAGAACAAACTTTTGGACTCTGGGAGTGAAGGCAACGGCAGGATGATTTGAGAGAATAGCATTGTAACATATATATTACCATTTGTAAAACATATGAACAGTGTAAGTTCGATGAATGAAGCAGGGCACCCAAAGCCAGAGCCCTGGGACAACCTGGAGAGATAGGGTGGGGAGGGAAGTGGATGGGGAGTTCAGCATGGGGGGACACATGTATACCTGTGACTGATTCATGTTGATGTCTGGCAAAAACCATCACAATATTGTAAAGTAATTATCTTCCAAATAAAACAAAATAATTTAAAAAATGAAATATAGGGCTGCGCTAAAAAAAAAAAAACGTACAGTAGAAAAATGAACATACACTTCATAGAAAAAGAAATGGAAAAATTCAAAAAGTGAAATACCATTTTCTCACCTCTTACATCAGCAAAAGGCCAAATTTAGCAACACAGCTAACTGGGGGAAGCTAAATATTAATCTTCACACTTTGCTGATAAGATGAAAAGTGATAAAATCATAATGAATTTGGCAATATGTGGCAAACTTTGTTAATCATTTTCCTTTGACCCAACAATACATTACCTAGGAATATATCTAAAATATATACTGTATTTAAAAATATACATTTTAAAAGAATATTTTTGAAAACTAAGAAATGATTGCAGCACTCTATGTCATAAAGTAGAAGCTCAAACAACAAGCAAAGAAAAAAAAAAGCAAAGCAATATTTCTGCCAATGAAGATCCAGTTGAATAAAATGTGCTACATCTATGAAAGCACAGTTCTACAAAACAGTAATGAATGCTCTTGTATACAACTATGATTTGATATCCATGCATCATGAATGAAAAAAGTAGAGAGAAGAGTTATAGATATATTAATACTTGTGTACACGCTTACTTATGCTACATGTATATTTATATTATACACATTCTCTCTAATTAGTTTTTTGATCTGGAAACAAACACAAAATATTTTAGACTGAGACTAAATCTGAGAGTGTTTCATGTGCATTATGCAGTAAAGCAAATGTTAATCTAATTCAGTGATTTCCAATGCTTTTGAAAAGCAGGGGAAAAGAAGAAAGAGGTAAAATGAACACAATATACAAATAACTTTAACATGTGAATTTTAAATAAAAAACTCAGTACAGCTCTTGACTTATTTCATCTCTATATCTATGCTTCCAGATATCTTGCTATCATCTATCTATTTTTCTAATTCTGTCTTCTGAAATGCATAGAAACAAGGTTCAATACCTAGTAATGGGCATAACTAGCACCCAGATTTTGCCATGCAGATACAATATCCCATTAAAAGTAATGCTTTCATTTTTTTTTTAATTTTAACTAGAGAATAATTTATTTACAATATTGTATTGGTTTCTGCTGTATAACAATATGAATCAGCTATAAGTATACATATATACCTTCCCTCTTGAACCTCACCCCTCAACCTACCCCTCTAGGTCATCACAGAGCTGAGTTCCCTGTGTTACACAACAGCTTCCCATTAGCTACCATTTTACACATGGTTTGCTACTCTCTCAATTTGTATCACCCTCTCCTTCCTCCACTGTGTCCACAATTCCCCCTAAAAGATATTAGTTAACTTTGGAGAGATGACTAATTTCTGGTCTGTGGCAGGAGAGAGACGATTTAAACCTGGAGTACTAATATGACAGAGAGCATGGAAGCTACCAAAGACTTCTGGGGCTGTGCCAAAAGGATTTATCTAATCTAAGAGGCTCCTATGAGTAAAATTTGAAAAAAGAATTTGAGGAAGAACAACTTGAGGGTGTTGAAATCCATAAACTTCATTTATATCTGAGTTAATAATAGTGTCTATATAAAAAATAACTGTGCATTGATGAAGATTCTAGGGAAGCAAAATCTTTATTTAGAAAACTCTAAATAGAGTTTAAAAAAAAAAAAAACTCTAAATAAATCTAATTGATGAGAAAGCATCAAGCCTTTATCCTGCCTTTCTCTTACCACTGGTAACCACAGAGTTCATGAGGAATGTTTTTACTTACAAAAATATCAGCTAGTAAGTGAGGAAAGAATGACAGAATTAATATAGCACCATTTTTAACTGCTGGTGAACTAACAGATCTAGACAAACATCACCAATAGCTGCTAATATCATGAAAAGAGACACCAGAAAACCTGTATCCTAGGGACTTCCCTGGTGGTTCAGCAGTTAAGAATCTGCCTTTCAATGGATGTAACATGGGTTTGATCCCAGTTCAGGGAACCAAGATCCCACATGCTGCTGGGCAATAAGCCTGTGCACTGCAACAAGAGAAGTCCATGTGCTGCAATGAAGACTCAGTGCAGCCAAAATAAGTAAATAAATAACCTGTGCCCCCAGGTGAAGAACAATTTACAGGAAGCAAATGAGTGTGCTAAATTGTATTGCATTATGTTTATGTGTACACACTTGTAGCCACTCTACAAATATTCTAGCAACAAAACCTGAAAAATATTTTTATATAAGTTTTGAAATTATGAAATTATGAAAATTGGAGGGTTCCAATTTTATCAACATCAAAAAAAAATAATTTGCAAACATGGGAAAATACTTCCTATTTAAGATATTGTTTCTCCCTCAATGGAAAGAATCAGCTGGCTCTGGAACCACAAATAGATAAATGGATCATTTTAATATTTACAGAGGACTTCAGGGCAGGGGACTTCTCAAAGCAGGGTAAAATTAAGATATTCCATCCTTGCTGTTCAGTGTGAACCTTCCCAGAGTACCCTCGGCACCTTAGCCATCTAGCAGTAAGCAGAGACCATTAATAATAAATTAATTTGACTCCTTAAAATTGCATTAGGGATCATCCTTGAAAATGATCTGTGGATTCAGAATTATAAAATGCTAGAAATAAAAGAAAAATAGATAAAGTGGTTATTTAAGATTTTCTACATGGTAGTTTGCACAAAAGTGAGAAGAAAAAAAAAAAAAAAAGAATACACGATTAAAATGTAAGCTCTTAATAAGCACCTCCCAGGGTTTCTGGACTCTGGAGATTCTATCAACAAAAAGTCGTTGATGAGACTTAGACTGAAGAAAAATCCGTCAACTACATGTGATTTTTAGTCCATATTTTCAAAATTACATTACGCTTTGTTTGTGAACATCAGTAGGATAATGTACCTGAAGCCCCAAAGGAAAATAACACTAATGGTGGAATGAATATTATCATGTTTTTGTTAACAGTTTTTTGTTTCTTTTTTTTTCCACTAAGAATCATTACTGGATATATGGCTTACTGGATGTATTTTCTGTGACCAGAGGTCCCAATGGAAGTTTTCAGATGCTCTAGCCAACATTACTGAAATAGAACTTTTGGCTTCAATATTCAGGTATGCACAATAATTTGTCTTTATAACCCACAAAGCTGTATTTAAATTTTCAGTACCATTTATTTTTCAAAACGTGGTTCCTTATACTTATTATTTGATGACTTCTGAAATTAGTACTAAACAATAACATTATACCAATTCTAATGACTTAAAAGTATATTTAAATATTTTCTCACTTTCTAAAGTAACCTGATGATTTAGTCTAGCCACAGGAAAATACCTTAGCTAGAAACTTGAGATAAATCTTAGAAACCCTCAATATTGTTTCATATCTTAAATTCGTACAGAGAGAAAATTCTTCATGGTAAATACATCCTTACAATGGAAGTTACCAGTATATTTCCAACATTTAAATGTTAACATATATGTGACTATTTGGTTCTATGCATGAAAACTACAGGAAAAAAATATAAATACTAGAAAAATATAGGTATATATGTACTATTGGCAACTCTGTAAATTTATATTGTAGACTTCATTTCTGTACACATATTTTGAAACCTTCTCTTATTTCTCCTAGTATCTTCAAATTGTTAAAACAAGAATTAAAAGAAAACTACTTGATTAGTCTACATCAAATATAAAAAGAAAATGAAATGAAAACACTATGGATTGTTGCAATTATGTATATTATGCATGCATATATGTATATATATATATATACATATATGTATGTGTGTATATACACACACACACACACACACACACAAACACACACATATGGGCTTCCCTGGTGGCTCAGATGGTACAGAATCTGCCAGCAATGTGGGAGACACAGGTTCAATCCCTAGATTGGGAAGATCCCCTAGAAAAGAGAATAGCAACTCACTCCATATTCTTGCCTGGAGAATCCCATGGACAGAGGAGCCTAGCAGGCTACAGTACATGGGATTGCAAAGAGTAGGACATGACTGAGCAACTAACACGTTTCATATACACACACACACACACACACACACATACATACATGGGCTTCCCTGGTGGCTCAGTGGTAAAGAATCCACCTACTAATGCAGAAATGTGGGTTTGATCTCTGGATTGGGGAGATCCTCTGGAGAAGGAAATGGCAACCTACTCCAGTATTCCTGCCTGGAGAATTCCATGGACAGAGGAGCCTGGCAGGCTACAGCCCATGGTGTTGCAAAAGAGCTGGACACAGCCTAGTGACTAAACAGCAACAGTATATATATACTTATTTAACTGTGTATCTAGTATATTAATTTCCTTCTTGTATTCTACAGACAAAAACTAAATGGGTCAAAAGGGTTATGAAATATCATTCTAAACTTTCAGGAACAGGGGCCAAGAACTAGAGACATTAACACATCTATATTCGTTTTCTGAGGCTGCCATAAACAGCATCACAAACTTGGAGGCTTAAAACAACAGAAATGTATTCTCTCACAGTTCCTGAAGCTTGCATTCTGAAAATTTGCAGGGTCATACTCCCCCTAAGTCTCTAAGGAAGCATTTATTCTTTGTTTCTTCCAACTTTTGTTGGCTGTTTATATTCCTTGATTTGTAGATACATCACTTCATTCTCTGCCTCTGAGTCTAAACCCCTCCTCTAGCTCTTTCTTAGAAGGACACTTGTCATTGAATGGTGATAATATGAAAAAGTTGCAATCCTTACTCTTTATATCAAGATCCTTAATTCAATTATATCTATTGTTATGGCCAGGACTGTGTCCCTGCAAAGTTCATATGTGTGCATGTGCTAAGGTGCTTCAGTGCTGTCTGACTTGTTATGACACTATGGACTGTAGCCTGCCAGGCTTCTCTGTCCATGGAATTTTCCACACAAAAATACTGGAATGGGTTGCCATGCCCTCTTCCAGGGGATCTTCTCAATCCAGGTAATGAACTTGTGTCTCCTGTGTCACTTTCATTGGCACATGGGTTCTTTACCACTAGCGCCATATGTAAAAGGCCTAATCCCTAGTCGAGGTACCTTAGTATGTGACTGTATTTGGAAGTAGCATCTTTACAAAGGTAATTAAGATAAAATGAGGCCATATGATTGGGCCCTAACATAGCCCGATTGATGCCCTTTTAAGAAGAGGAATTCTGTATGCACAGAGACACCAGGGATGTATATATACAGAGGAAAGACTTTATCAGAGAAGGTGGTCCCTGCAAACCAAGAATGGCCTCAAAAGAGACCAAACTTGCTGACATCTTGATCTTGGACTTCTAGGCTGCACAACTGTGAGAAGATAAACTTCAGTGCTTGAGGTCATCTAATCTACAGTATTTTGTTTTGGCAGCCTTAGCAAAATAACAAATCTGCAACGAATGTTCTTTACAGAGAAGGTAATTTTATAGGTTCTGTGGGAGGCCACAATTCATAGTCATTATGCTACATAACTATTCTTTACTGTGAAAATATCCTAGCATGTACAAACTAATGAATAAGTAAGACAAAAAATTAATACAATTACCTCATTAGAAATGCCAAAATGTATGGCAAAACCAATACAATATTGTAAAGTAATTACCCTCCAATTAAAATAAATAAATTTAAATTTTAAAAATAAAATATTGATTCTTAAAAAAAAAAACAAAAAAGAAATGCCAAAATATTTAATGGCACTTAAGTAAACAACTACAGTGTCAAATCAATGGCCAAATATGGAAACAAGAAACATCTTTTTGGCATTAAAACAATCAGTCATAAAATTATGCTTTAAATATTGGAAATATTTTTTCACCATTATCAAAATGTGGAAACAAAAATATTATCTAAAATATATCACTTTTCAAGAAAAATATGTCTATGCCATTGCTAAAGAAATTACCTGTTGGAGTCTAATGGTAGTATATACAGGTCACCTTCTCCTTACAACACTGCTGAAGGTTTGGGTATTGGTAATATGAAAAAGATGCAACCCTTATTTTCATATAATTCATGAAATGGTAGAGAGTACAACTAGTCAATTGATATAAATGAGTCTTCTTAATTGATTCCTACTATTTTGTAGGTAAATAAACATATTAAACAGAACATACAGCTTAAGATTTGAGCACTATTGATCATCATTATCTTCTTCACTTTACAGGAAATAAAACTAGATGTGGAAAAGAGAAGTCAAACATATCTGGCTTATTGTAGTATGCCTGCATTGTGGGGGTCTTGTTTGTTTTGTTTTCTACTATTACATTAAGATTTGAAAAGTGCTATAATGGCAGTTTACAGAGTGGGCTGGAGAAAATTGGAATGCCTGGGTCAAGGCATACCAGTGAGGGAAATTTTGCTCTGTGTTTCATGCCAACAAATAATGGAGTCTGCTTGCTCACACTTACGGAATACAAAATACAGCTGTTCCCAAGATAAAGCTTAAACATGTGGCACAACTTGATTTTTTAAAAGCTCTGATCAGAACTTGGAAGTGAGACAAAATATGTGTTTCTCTGTTCTAGAGAAATGGATCCTAGAGGAGATGACAATAAGCTGGCATCTGCAGAGAGCTGAGTTTAAGGAAACACTGTTATATTTGGTAAAACTATATCACACTGTCTTTGTTCTCAGATTCCATGATGGTCTATATAGAAAATCCAAAATAAAAAATGAATCTACTGGAACTAACAAGCAATAATACCAAGGTTGTGGGACACATGGTTAGCATATAAACATCAACTCTTTTCCTAAATGCCAGCAATGAGCAAGTGGAATTTGAAATTAAAAATAAAATACAATTTTATCAGCATGCCCCCAAACTACTTAGGTAAAATTTTAAAAATATACAAGATCTATATAAGGAAAGATATAAAACTATAATGAATCAAATCAAAGAATAACTAAATAATTGGAGAAATATTCCATATTCATGGATAGGAGGATTCAATATTGTTAAAATGTTGTCAAGTTCTTCCCAACTTGATTTATAGTATCAGTGCAATCCTAATCAGTACACCAGCAAGTTATTATATGGACATCCACAAATTGATTCTGCAGCTCATATGGAGTTAAGACACCCAGAAGAGCCAACATGTATTTGAAGGAGAACAACAAAATTGAAAGATTGATGATATTATACTTTAAGAGTTACTATAAAGTAAAAATAATAAGCTCAGTATGGAACTGGCAAAAGAAGAAACAAATAAATCACTGACTCAGTATAGACAGCCTAGAAATAGATCCATATAAACTGAGATAATTCTTTGACTATCTTTTGATAGTCTTTTCCACAAATGATGCTGAAATAACTGGATATCCAATTGCAAAAAAAAAAAAAAAAAAAAAGAACCTGGATATATACCTCATAGTCTTTTCAAAATTAAAATTCATTTGAAATGGATCGTGGACCTAAATGTAAAATGCAGAATTATAAACCTCCAAGAAGATAACATAGGAGAGCACCAAGGTAATCTTAGGTCTGGTGGTGTCTTTTTAGATACAACATCAATGGCATGATCTAGGAAAGGAAGAATAAGTAAGCTGGAATTCCTTAAAATATTAAAATTAAAAAGAGCTGCATTGTCAAAAAGTTGTCAGAAGAATGAGAAGACAAGCTGGAAAACATACTGGAAAATAATATTTAGAAAGCAACAGTTAACATAGGCCTGTGATCCAAAACTTAGAAAGAACTCTTGAAACTCAACAACAAATGAACAACCCAATTAAAAAATGGACCGAAGACCACAAGAGACACTTCACCAAAGAAGATACACAGATGGAAAATAAGCATAAGAAAAGATGCTCCTCAACATATGTCATCACGGAAATTAAAATTAAAACAATAATAAGACATTACTACAAAGCTATTAGAATGGCCAAAATCAAGAACATTGACAACATCACATATGGGCAAGGATATAAGTCAATGGGAATTCTCATTGCTAGGAAATGGGAAATACATTACTGGTAAAAATGAATAATATTATGACCACTCTGGAAGAAAATATGGCAGTTTCATATAAAACTAAATATACTATTACCAAATGATGCAGCAAGCATTCTCTGAGATATTTACCCAAAAGAGTTGACACCTTACATCCACACACAAATAAAAGTATATATTGATATTTACAGCAGTTTAATTCATAATTTTGAGTCAATTAAGATGGTGATGGACAAGGAAGCCTGGTGTGCTGCAGTCCATGGGGGTCGCAGAGAGTCAGACATGACTGAGCGACTGAACTGACAAGATGATATTCAATAGGTGAATTAGTAAATTGTTACATTTAGACATTATGATATTTCATTAAAAAGAAGTGAGCTGCTGCTGCTGCTGCTGCTGTTGCTGCTAAGTCACTTCAGTTGTGTCCAACTCTGTGCGACCCCATAGATGGCAGCCCACCTATAAAAAAAGATATTGTCGTTTGCTGTTTAGTTGTTTGGTCATCATCGACTCTTTTGTGACCCTATGGACTACAGCCCACAAGGCTTCTGTGTCCATGACATTTGCCAGACAAGAATACTGGAGTGAGTTGCCATTTCCTTCTAAAGGGTATCTTCCTGACTCAGGGATCAAAACCCATGTCTCTGGCATTGTAGGCAGATTCTTTACAACTGAGCCACTGGGGAAGCCCTGAAAAAGACATGCAGGAACCTAAAAGGCATATTACTAAGTGAATGAAGGCAATCTGAAAAGGCTGTATACTGTATGATTCTAACTATGAGACATTTTGCTAAAGACTGAGAAAAAAAAAAAAAACACGTGGGGAGAATAGATCAGCTGCATTTAGGGTTGGGAGTGGAGGTAGAAACTGGAAGGAATACAGCACAGAAAAAAGTAAAATTACTCTGTACAATATTATTCCATGACATTATATATTTGTCCAAACTCACAGAGTATATATTAAGAGAGAACCTTAAAATGAACTATAGGCTTCTGGTGAAAGCGATGAGTCAGTGCAGATTCATCAATTGTAACAGATATACCACTTTGATGAGCAATACTGAGAATGGGGATGGCTTTGGGTGTATAAGGGCAGATGGGATGTGAGAAATTTTTCCTTTCCATTTAACTTTTTCCTCTCGATTTTGCTATGAATCTAAAACTTTTCTAGAAAATAAAGTCTTTTAAAAACATATTTTCAAAAGGTTTTGATTAAATAAGTTAATATTTTTTAAAATACCATAATGATTTGGTAATTCACATACAAGCAAGGTTATAGCACTTAGTATGGCTCAGCAGGTAAAGAATCTGCCTGCAGTGCAGGAGACACAGGAGATGGAGGTTCGATCCCTGAGTCAAAAAGATTCCTTGGCGAAGAAAATGACAACCCACTCTGGTATTTTTGTCTCGAAAACTCCATGGACAGAGGAGCCTAGCACGCCACAGTCCACAGGGTCGCAAAGAATGGAGAGGACTGAGTAACTAAACACACACACAAGCAAATAAAATGAAATTATTTCCTCAGATATTATATTCAATTGAAAAGATGTCTAAAAATCTCAAATTAATATCGTATTAATTCCTTTCTAGTGATTAGTTCCTACAGATTATCAATAGACAAATTGGGATTAGTAATAATTATACACATAATTACATACACATTTCCTTCTTATATGTTAAGTTGATGTTTTCATATTAATAAAAATGTATGAGAGATGAATAAAAGTTTGGAGTATTAAGGCACATAAACATACTGTAATCAATATTTTAGAGGGATGCTAATATTAACTAAAAATATTTTAAATAAGAGGCATTCCACTAAACATATTATCAGCCGTCTTTAATAAAATCCTGTTGAATATATATGGAATTTAAAAAGATGGTAATGATAACCCTGTATGCGAGACAGCAAAAGAGACGCAGATGTACAGAACAGACTTTTTTACTCTGTGGGAGAGGAAGAGGGCGGATGATTTGGGAGAATGGCATTGAAACATGTATAATATCATATAAGAAATGAATCGCCAGTCTAGCTTTGATGCAGGATACAGGATGCTTGGGGTTGGTGCACTGGGATAACCCAGAGGGATGGTATGGGGAGGGAGGTGAGAGGGGGGTTCAGGAGTGGGAACTTATGTACACCCGTGGCAGATTCATGTTGATGTATGGCAAAACCAATACAGTATTGTAAAGTAAAAAAAAAAAAAAATTAATTAATTAAAAAAAAATAAATAAAACAAAATCCTGTTGAAAATATTTATTTCCCCAGATGAACAGGATAACTTTTGCATGATTTCCAACAGTACAAAGCCTTGAATTACAAAGTGCTAAATAATGGCAAATGATAATATCAATATTATTTTAAGGAGCACAAAATTATAAGAAAAAAATCCAAAATTTATGTCATGCAAAATTTTGCTTAAAATTTTATTTTATGGGTACTGGTGTATGTACTATATTTAGTCCTACTGAGTAAAGAAATCTACTTAAATTAATTTTACATTTTACAGAATCTGAGAAGGGTATATACCAATGTAAATATACTTTCACTAGATTATGTTAACTCAGAGAAAATTTTTCTCTATAAACAGTTTTAATGTTCCATAATACCACCCAAAATGGAACTCAAATCTTGCCTCCTTTCTCCATAGAACTCATTCCACTCAAAATTCCCTTACTAAACTCTGTCGAGAGCAATTGTTTCATTATGTTTCGCTAGCCAAACATTCATTGTAAATGAAACTGATATAATATTTGTATTAGGAAACAAAATTGGATATAGCCAATTTTAAAAAGCATGTTAAATAAATATTACAACATTAGAAGAAGCTGAGGGATTTTCTGGCACAAACAGAATAAATAATAAAGTGAAAGCTTTGTACAGAAAATTTTTTGGTTGTATTTGATATGTCATTGTTGTTTTACTAAATCATGTCTGATTCTTTTGTGACCTCAGGGACTCCTCTTCAGGCTGACACTTTTGTGTCTGACTCTTTTGTGACTCTCATCAGCCTTCTCTGTCCATGGGATTTTCCAAGAAGAATACTGGAGGGGATTGCCATTTCCTTCACCATGGGTTCTTCCCGACCGAGGGAATGAACTCCAGTCTCCTTCACTGGCAGGCAGATTCTTTCCCATTGAGCTACCAGGAAAGCCCATGCAGCTGATCCACTGGTGAAAAAAGGAGTGAGGTATTAAGTCCCCTTCCTACATTTCTTTTCACCAAATCTGAAAATGAATCAACTATGAAGTTCATTCAAGACTTGTGACATCCTACGACAGCACTCCAGGTTAAATCACTAACCACATCGTGGAGTACAGAATTTAGAATGAAGAAAAGCAGAACATAAAATCAAACATGTGTTAAAGTAGAAAAATGTAGACGCTATTGTTTAGTTTTCAAACAGATATGTTTTAGAGCAGTTTTAAATTCACAGCCATAGTGGGCAGAAGATAGACAGATATCCCATATATTCTCGACTCCAGTGCATGCAAAAACTCTTCCATTATGGATGTCTGTCACCAGAGTGTTAACGTTTGTTACAACTGATGAACCTACACTGACACATCACTACCATTCAGAGTCCATAGTTGACTTCAGGGTTCACTCTTCCTGTTACACATTCTATGGATTTGAAGAAACATATAATAACATATGTCCACCATTACAGTATCACACAGGTTGACTGGAAACTGGCTGAGTCTTTATGCAAAAGAGTTGACAATTTTTGTCCACACAAAAACCTGCACACACATGTCTGTAATAGCTTTATTCACATTTACCATTACTTGAAAGCAACTAGAATATTCTTCAGTGAATAAATGGATAAATGTGGCACATCCAGACAATGAAATGTTATTTACCTTATTTACCTATTTATGTTTTGCCCTAAAATTCCTCTATGATCCACCTACTTATCCCTCCTTCCTTTCTAACCACTGTCCACCATGGATCTTTACTACATTAAATTTTATACCTTTTTCCTTAAAGTCACTTACTTGGAATCATACAGTATGCAGCCTTTTCAGATTGCCTTCTTTCAGTATGCATGTTAGGATCCTCTATGACTTTCCATGGCCTAACAGTGCCTTTCTTTTAAAAGGTAAATAACATTTCATTGTCTGGATGTGCCACATTTATCCATTTATTCACTGAAGAATATTCTAGTTGCTTTCAAGTAATGGTAAATGTGAATAAAGCTATTACAGACATGTGTGTGCAGGTTTTTGTGTGGACAAAAATTGTCAACTCTTTTGCATAAAGACTCAGCCAGTTTCCAGTCAACCTAACTGACTACAGGTTGTACAAGTCCAGCCTAGATTAGTCACTGGGGACTTAGACTGGAACAACTACTTTGTCCATCCACAGAACTGTGAGGAATGATAGTTTATGTTTTACCCAAGTAATTATTGGGACAGCTTTTTGCATAACATTATTGTGGAAATTGAGCATTAATGCAAGGACAAATGATGAATTGTGAAAAAAGTATTCAACATTATTTTTATTCTGCCTGTTATTAAAATTAGGGTTCTAGATTGCCTATTCCAGGAAAATTCAGGCTCTATATAGTATGTAGAGTACTTGGGTCTTTTACACAATATGGAACTATGCATCATTCCATGTTAATCATTTTACCAGATTATCTTAAATTAATTAACAATAAATATATCATGATACATTAAATTATTCCATTATGCAGGTACAATCATATGACAAAGTTCTTCTGGATAAAATGTTGACTGTAGTTTCTTTTCCTAGCCTAAAATTGTTTGCCAATTCTGGTGTATAATTTCATAGCTTCTAAGCATTACCAGAATTCCACTAATAATATTAATGGATTTTAGTTCCTCCTAAAGCCTTCTAAAGCCCAACCTGGCCAAATCCTCACCAGAATATATTGCTTATTCTTTCTTGATAACCTATATTCTTACATTTCATAGTTGTTCTTGGAAAAAGGTAGAAGTAAGTTTTTCGGATCCAGCTCAATAAATGTCCTTTTCCCTTCGATCTGTTTCTGAAGCCATGTGAATCAGCAGCCCACAGCTGTGGTTTTAGCTTCCTGATTTATCATGACAAAAGCAACAGACCCATCGGTGGGTCACTTAAACAGCATGATCTGGCAGGAATTCCTGCAGGCTCAGCCTATATATAGCCTTTTCCATCATCCATACAAACACTTCGGTGAGCAAGCTATAATCCATGATAAATCTTTTTTTCTTTTTCTGTCTTTACACTGGTTAGAATGGATTCTCTTTTCTTTAACTAAGAGATCTGAACTTTAAAGAAGGATCATAATGCTTGATATCCTTGATCATATCTAGATACATATTAATTGTTTAATAAATATAGAAGACTAAACTTCATAGTTTTACTATTCATAACAAGAGTCCAACTCAGTTATTCAAGATTTAATATTAATGTAAAATTATGACACACAATTTTTTTTCCCTATTACTTGGCATATATTTGTTGTTCAGTCACCAAGTCATGTTCTACTTGTTACAACTCAATGGACTGCACCATGCCAGGTTTCCTTGTCCTTCACTATCTCTCAGTTTACTCAAACTCAAGTCCACTGAGTCCATGATGCCATCCAGCCAACTCATCCTCTGTCAACCCTTCTCCTTCAGCCCTTAATCTTTCCCAGCTTCAGGGTCTTTTCTAGTCAGCTGGCTCTCTGCATCAAAATATTGGCTAAACTATTGGAGCTTCAGCTTTAGCATCAGTCCTTTCAATGAATATTCAGTGTTGATTTCCTTTATGATTGACTGGTTTGATCTCCTTGCTGTCTAAGGGACTCTCATAGAGCAATACCAATTTTATCCAATCTCTCCTCAATATTAATTAATGTATTCAGAATATTATAGCACTTCCTGAAATAAAGTTTGAAGAATAACCCTTAATAAATAGCTGAAAGACAAAGAGGAAAAGAGGAAAAAAGGAAGAATCTGTGATGCTCTTTGCACTACTCAGTAGCTGTTGAAATTAACATTGTCAGAGTGTAATCATTCATTATTTTCTGAAAAGAAACTTCCATATTTGAAATGAATTTCTGAAATATTAAACATAATATTATAAATAATGATCATATAAAATATCAATGAGCTATAGAAAAATTCAACAGATATATAAAAATATAAGCTCAGTAAATTCTTGAACAATATACAAATAAAGATCAATTTTTAAACTTTCATTGCTTTTAAAAATGCCACTATGTTTTCTTTCCATGTTGGATCAAGCTGGACTTTTTCCCCATCCTGTAGAATTTAGTTTCTTTTTATTACAGGGGCTCTCAATAAAGAGCCTCCATTGCTTGCAAATATACACACTTACCTGCCATGTGCTCTCATCTCATGCTTCCAACACCATCTTTATATCATGTCCTAGGGAGATACATACACACACACACACACACACACACACACACACACACACACACTTCATTTTCTATCCCAAATTAATATTATTTTTTGCTTCATTGAAAATCTTTGAAGTTTAGTCAATATATAATGACTGCCAACATTCAAGTGACATCATTTTCCTTCACAACTTCTCATTTTAAATAAAATTCTGGGAATTCCTGAATATATGTGTCATTATCCTTGAACTCATTGATAAAGCTGTTAATACAAAAAAATATCTGTGCTGTGCTAAGTTGCTTCAGTCGTATCTGACACTTCTCAACTCCATGGACTATAGTCCACCAGGATCCTCTGTTCATGGGGATTCTCCAGGAAAGAATACTGGAGTGGGTTGCCATGCCCTTCTTCAGGGGATCTTCCCAGGCCAGGGATCAAACCTGTGTCTCTCACATCTCCTGCATTAGCAGACAGTTGCTTTACCACTAGCACCACCTGGGAAGCCCAGCAAAATATCTATATTTAGAACATGCATTATTATCCCACCTCATAAAATAATGAAACCTAAGAACATATCTCCCATTCTCTATAACCCACAAGGAACAAACACAGGTGGGAAAACTTAACTAAACAAGGTAGCATATTAAAACAATTATCAAAACAAAGATGGAGCTTCACTATAATCATCACTACCAACTAAGCAACAAATCAAACACTGAGGTAGCATAATAGAGAAAAATCAGTGCTTAGGGACCAAGGCAGGTTACAGTCACAATGGGATTTTGCAAAAATATAAGTCAAAGTAAAAAGACTGTTCTTGAATACAAAAAATAGTTTCTTTTAATAACCAGCTAAATATTAATGTTTTGAGATTCAAAACTTTTAATAAAATAAATATAAACATTATAATTTATATATCCATAAGCCACACTTGGAACTATTTTTCCTAAAAGTTTAGATGTAGTGTTAATAACATATCTCTAGGGAATGTCTTTTTCTTTTGTTCACAGATATTATTACCAAAGAAAAACCTGAGTTCACAAACAAATCTTTAGGCTTCCAAGAAAACTGCATTATTTTTTATATTGGCTTATTAAATAGGACAATAAAATAAAACAGTTACTTTAAAACACATCTGATTAGTTTTTGTGCATTTTTATAATCTATGAATGATATTAGCAATAACAAAAATATATTAGCTGCAGAGCAATTATTACTTAATATGCAACTTAAGGCCACGAAACAATACCACAGTTCTTTTCAAATCAAATACCTAACAGAATAGCAGAAAACCCTTCATTAAAACACTAATTTCTTCTTATTGATGGGGACACGAAATAGCTGTATAACTATCATAACCGCCAGAAATCTGAGCTTATAGCCAGCTAATTTAAGAAACAAGATATGAAATTAGTACCCTGGGGCTGAAAACAAGCACTTAGAACTGAGATGTGACATTAATTAAAGTAAGGAAAGAACTATAATATTACTGTGAAGTAATCATTATGCTAAGGAGGACATATAAAAAGAATTAAAACTGAAGAATAATGCCCAATTATCTTGCTCTGAATGAAGTTCAAATGCAGTATCATAATCTTCCAAGTGAAAAATTACAGTAGAACTTTTGAAAAGTAATCCACAGTATGCTCAAAATGAAATAAAATGAAAAACAAGGAAACAAACATAGAAATCGTAAAATGAAACAATAACAAAATGAAATAAAGTGAGATGAGAATGATTAGAGGTAACCTAACATTAGTAATCACTGGTCCAAAAACTTAGTACTTCATAATAAACATTATTATTTCTTGCCAATATGGACTTATAGAAGCATTGAGGAGGGGTATTTATCCTTTTATTTTAGAAATTAGGGAGTGTGGAGAGAGTGAACATGAACTTCTCAAACAGCCTAAATACATTGGTGCAAAAGGGATTGTTTGTTGGAGGTGCAGAGGGAGAAGGGGATAGGAATTAGTGAAAATGCTGGGAAAGAAAATAGAAGGATGAGATGGGGGAAGAAAAAGATGGAAGAAGATAGGAGGAGGAAATAAATAAAAGAAAGAATGGATGGGGGACAAAAAAGGAAAAACAAACAAATAAACAAACCAAAAGCCTTTGCTTCAGCCTATGCGCCTAATCAGCATGGCTGCTGAGCAATGCAGATGCATACAGTAAGGAATAGGGCATGTCTTCCCTTGGTGAATTTGTTCCATCTACCATGTCTCTCAATTCTTGCTCTTAGCTTGTCTGAATTGGCTAAGTCTTCAAGATTCAGTTCAAATCACTCAACTTGCAGGAAGATGGGATAACCTCTCCCATTCCTGGACTATTCAGGCATTTGTTCTTCAACTTATTGTGAGACTAAATCATATGGTGCCTCCTTTATGTCTGGGTGGTTGTTTGTAACAAATAATGAGGACTTGAACTCATTTTCTGTTGATGAAGCAATTCATTTATCCAGTCAAAGACACTGAGCAAGTAAAAGGAAAGTGATGGTACTTCATTTTGAAGAACATCATCACAAGAACTTTATTATTTGTTGCTGAAAGTTTTCATAGGCATTTTAATAGGTAAGCACATTAACAAAGGAAAACTGAGGATTTTTCCCAATTTTAGCATTTCTGAGAGATTTTTTTTCCATTTAGATTTGAAAAGTTATTCATAAAAATTGTGCAGTTATTTCTAGTTCTATCAGTAAAATAAAAGTCATGAATACCATACAATTTAATTTCATTCATCTATTCATTAGTTCAGTCATTAAACAGAATTGGGATAAGTTTTTATATGTGCCTTATATTGAATCGTGTCCTTATTTTAACTGTCAGTTAAATAGAACACAGGCTTTGTCTTCTTAGAACTTAAAATCAAGTGAAGAAAATGGCCATTAATCAAGGAAACACACACACTTAAATGTGAATTCACAAACTGAGCACTTGCAAAATGTACTCATAAAGTATGATGTTCTTTGAAGTTTAAGCACCAGTTCCACTGATCCTCAATAAGTCCTCACAGGTTAAAGAAAACGATGATAGAACAGAGTTTATATAACTAATAGTGCGGGTGGCTGTTTAAAGACTATGGCCTTGCAATTTTTAATTTATTTATCTGATTTGTTTATTTCTCAAGTATGTGTTCAATTCAGTTCAGTCCCTCAGTCGTGTCCAACTCTTTGCAACCCCATGGACTGTAGCATGCCAAGCCTCCCTGTCCATCACCAACTCCCAGAGTTTACACAAACTTATGTGTGTCAGTGAACAATTATTTTTTGAGCACTCAGGAGGCTAAATGGGCCAAACAGGTACAAAGATATTAAAAAAAAAAAAAAAAAAAAACTGACATAGATTTAAACAAAATGTATGAAGTGAAGTGAAGTGAAGTCGCTCAGTCGTGTCCGACTCTTTGTGATCCCATGGACTGTAGCCTACCAGGCGCTTCTGTCCATGGGATTCTCCAGGTAAGAATACTGGAGTGGGTTGCATCAAAACAACAATTACCTAATTGATGCTTAAGTGATAGGAGGAGGGCACGGCAACTCACTCCAGTATTCTTCCCTGGAGAATCCCCCTAGACAGAGAAGCCTGGTGGGCTATGGTCTCCTGCTGCTAAGTCGCTTCAGCCGTGTCCGACTCTGTGTGACCCCATGGACAGCAGCCCACCAGGCTCCTCTGTCCCTGGGATTCTCCAGGAAAGAACACTGGAGTAGGTTGCCATTTCCTTCTCCAATGCATGCATGTATGCTAAATCGCTTCAGTCACGTCCAACTGTGTGACCCCATAGATGGCAGCCCACCAGGCTCTTCTGTCCACAGGATTCTTCAGGCAAGAATACTGGAGTGGGTTGCCATTTCCTTCTCCGGGGCTATGGTCCATGGGGTTGCAAAGAACTGGATACAAAAGAGCAACCAAGCACAGCACACATTCAGGAAAACAATGCATAATTGTTGAGAAGGAGGTTTTTAGAACCATGATTATCGAAATAATGAGAAATTGAAGCCTAATATAGGAGTATATTATAGTGATCTGGGAAAGATCATGTCAGGGAAGATTTTCTTAAAAGACTCTGTTACCAGGAAAAGTATAATTTATTCAGGAACATTACACGAACCTATCCAAGGAGCTGGTAACAGATCTTAGTCCATAAGGCCACAAAGTTGGATGCAACTTATCAATTGAACAACAATCTATGAGAATAGCAGTTGTAACCACTAACCCAGCCATTAGAACAAGAATGGATCTAATATTCTCACTTCTAAGACAGATGTAGTTAAGAATTAAATACAGAGAGGAACTGAAAAATAGAGTTAAAGTTTTTAATATTTTAATTTAACTTAACCAAGTCATATAGAATCTGTATCCTGAGTATTTAATGGTAAGTAAACAATAAAGATGCTAAATGGCGAGTGAGCATGCAGGGGCAGACACTGAATAGCAATGCCACAAGGATAGAATAGAATTTCTCATACAATGTCATTTTTACCTGCCATTAACTAGCAGGTATTCCCAAGCAATATCTGCTTACTTCATAGGTCGCGTACAGCAGCAGTTTAAGGGGCTCTGAAGGGCTGGAGAAACCATGCATTCAGAAGGCCTGTGTGCAGTTCAACAGACAAGTAACATGTCTTATGAAGGTAGTCAGGAGACAGATCTGTATGTTTGCTTCTCCACATTCTGATAACCATGAGTTAATGGGGACAAGGTTTAGGGGGTCTTAGTACGCTAATGGGCTTCCCAGGTGGCTCAGTAGGTAAAGAAACTGCTTACAAGAAGGAGACACCAGAGATATGGGTTCGATTCCTGGGTTGAGAAGAACCCTCGGAGGAGGGCTGGCAACCCACTCCAGTATTCTTGCCTGGAGAATTCCATGGACAGAGGAGCCTGGAGGGCTACGGTCCATAGGGTGCAAAAAGTCGGACATGACCAAAGCGACTGAGCGCAGCATTGAGCACATTCCCAAGTAAATGTAACACTGACCCAGAGGAGTCATTATTCCAGACTTCCTTCCATCTTTTTTTTCACATTTTTCCTGCAGGGATATTTTGTCTTCAAATAAAATCAATAGACAGAATGAGCAAAGAAGGTTATTAGGAAAAAAGAAAAAAGGCAGAGGTGCTGTTTGAATGTGTGGAAGTCCTGGGAAACCCTCTGCTCTTTTTGGCCTGCTCTTCACTGTCCCACTCTCCCTATCCCCCCAAAAGTCCTTGCTCAGAGGTTCACTGGGACAGCTCCTGATAAACCACTCTTCATTTCTCTTAGCATCACTGAGATAGGCTAAGCCACATCTTGTGCCACCCTCCTTAGATTTAAGAGTCAGCTTTTGGCACAGATGACACCTCCACTGTTGTTACTAACCTGTTCCTACAACAGAGCATTAACACCGACCCTTATAAACTAAGGGTTATATCCCAGGAGATCCATTAGCACATGACTACATTTGTATTCCCAAACAACTTTAGAAACAATCATGTAAAACCAACTACAATTTACAAACGATATTTTTAAACGTGCGATATAGAAGTAATGATATATTGCTTTCAAAGCCAACATTCTGCTTTAAGAATGGAGGTTACACAGGATAAAGAACTTTTAAAGAATAACATAAGAAGAAGAATAAGAGAACAGATGTTTGATGTTGCTCTCAAGTTTGTATATGCCTGGAGATTCTCAAGGGAAACTTGCCATACACTTCTATCAAAATTTGAGCAGAGAATCAGGATCTTGGGGAATTAGGTGTAATCTGAAAGATATACTTAAAGGATAAATATTATGGGATTATATTATGGAACTATTTATTATAGCTTATAAATTATCATAAACTGGGAGGTGCTTGGTTCATAGGAACTCATAAACTATCTAGTTAGAATATATTATGGAAACACAGACTTTAAAAGGGAGAAAAGTGAGGGATGAAAAAAAAACATAGCAAAATTAGCTAACTTACATAAGTGATTATAACTCAACAGTAAAGTCAGAGAATGAGGTGGTACCTTTATACTGTCTCAAGTCTAAAATAAAGCAAGTAGTATAAAGCTGATGTCATATAATTTGAAGTGAAGGCTATCTAATAATATTATTATTCACAGAAAAAAAAAAAAAAAACCCTAGTATTTGTATTGACTTTCCAGAAGGTCAATCAAAGCAAAAGAGGCATTAATTTAAGACTCAAAATCAGAGATAAATAATTGGACAAAAATTCCACATCATATTCATAATGCAGTCTAATTCTCACTGTTTAGGATAAATTGATTAAAAGCACACATTATATAAATTACAACAAATACTGTCAGCAGTAACTGTCAGTAGTTTCCCTGAAGTGACAAAATACCTTATTTCTGGGGTGAGGGAATAGGGAAGTCTAATAAATACTCAAATATGAATAGCAATACTTTATCAGTCCTTTTCCAAGTAAGCATAATATTCCTATTACAAACAAAAATAAAAAAGCTAGTTTAGTTCACAAGCTACCTTTGTAGCTCACAAGCAAGCTACCCTTGTTTCTTCCACAAGATAATTATTCTTTGTTTGCAGCAGAAATGATTTGTACACATTATAGTTTCAACTTTGTTACACTGAATATTAAAAATGTATAGTCAAGTGTTGAAATGCAAAACTATACTGTATTTTACTGCTTCTTAAAAAACATTCTTAAATTAAAATTGCCTTTCTTCTCCCTGAGATTATATGATAGGGAAGAATCAAGTGACCACAAGAACAATTTCACACCTTTGTTTGATTCCTGCTTAGGGGGCCAGTTTTGCCCACCTCTGCTTTGCACCACTAGTGAAAAGATCAATACACTGAAAAAGCCCAATTACTGTCTAAGTATTATTATGAATACAGCTTCTCTAACTCTCATATCCCCTGAAAATTTTAGGCCATGGATCTAGAGTATTTCCTCAGTGTGACAACCACTGGATAGGTTTTCAATTTTAAAAGCTCCAATATCTTATACTAACTCAGAGTAAAGCAGTTTTGTGGAAGAATAGTCATATGCAGGAAAATAATGTGTTCTAGGTTCAGGAACATGTATAGGAAAGCAACAGAATGCATTGTATTCTTTATAATCCTATGAAGTCAGTTCTAAGTGTAAGTAGCTTAAGGAGGTCACAAAATATATATTTTATTAATATCTGTTATTGATTCTAGAGTGTACAGATGAATCCAAGGCGACCTGTTCCATCTTTATGTCCAATCTCCTATCATAATCTGCTTTAGGCATCTTTATGATCTTCACTATTCTTTAAGCTTGACCACTTGCTTACAGGTGATAAGGCCTGATGGTGACAGACTGATACAGCTATCTCTTCATACATTTCTTAAATGGAGTTTCTCAGGACCCATATCATCTGGCAATCAGTGTCACAAAATAACAGCCAGAGAGAAGTGCCTGCAGCCTTTGAAGTATGAGAAGGAACTGAGACATTTCAATTCACTTTGAGGTGTATTTAAGGTACATCCCAGCTGCCTGTTATGGTTCAATTTTATTTCATATAGGAAATCAGCACTATCGATAGAAGTTGTAATAGAAACAGGTAAGAGAAAAAACGAGAAGGACGGGTCAGGCCTTCAGAAAAATAGTCACTTTTTTAAGCTGCTTCTTTATTCTCCATAAGCAAATATATATATATATATATATATATATATATATATATATAATTTTCTAAATACAAAATCCAGAATTTAGGACAGAATATAATGGGGAAAAAAGCAAAATATATTTTAGGTAAGAAAGAGGAAAACTGAGATAGTAAGGGAGAAAATAATGGCAATGTAAAAATATAACACAATGACTCATTATATAATACATCTTTTAAAAGGGCAAAAAAATCTTCAGACGTTAAAAACAGTGAATTTTGTTTTAACACAGAAAGTAAAAAGAAAATTAAATTTTTGTGTGACATAGAATTACGTTACATAAAGTGATAATGTATTAAAGTTGTTCAGCTATTTAAGATATTAATAAAACAGCCTTGAAACAACTATTGTGCGATTCATTAAGTTAATGGTTCAGTAATTCACACAATAAACATTAATCTACTAAGCCAGAAGACATCTATCACACTTTATGTCCAATGATTACAGACCTCAGTTTTTGCTTTAGAAAATGCACAAGCCAATGAGAGAACAGAGAATCCCCTTAGACCATTTGAGCTCTGAGTATTGAATTCTCCATGCCTTCCTCACTTTCCTCAAACCTCAAACAGTCCTTCTCACCTCCTTACAATTGTCTGATGAATGGGCCTCTAAGGTTGCAAAACATGGGGAACATGTGTATACCTGTGGCGGATTCATGTTGATGTATGGCAAAACCAATACAATATTGTAATTAACCTCCAATTAAAATAAATTTATATTAAAAAAAGAAATAGTAAAGTCAGAAGAAAACTTTTGCCTTCACCATCCATCCAATCTATCAGCTATCTGGTTTCTGAACCACCTACTTTGGCTCTCTCCTTGCTCCACCTCTGTATCTGACCCACCATGACCTGTACTACAATCCACAATTTCTCCCTCCTTGAATCACTTTACTTCTGGAGCAATCCTCTCTTGCTTCTCCATTTCAGTCTTCATTGCTCTTGTGAAATGATCTTCATCTTCCAGACCTCCACGTGCTTGAATGTCCTGAAACTTAGCCTGGGATCTCTTCTGCCATTCATTTTCCCTCTCACATCCAAACCCACAGCATTAAATAAGGTCTCTGTGTTTTTAATTTTTAATGTACAATTCTAGTCCAAATCTCACTATTGAAATGAGGATTTCTATTTTAAAAGAGCAGTACTGTATGAACCATAAAATAGAATAATTGACACTTGCAAAAACATAATCACTACAATTTGTTATTCCCAGGTGGCTCAGTGATAATGAATCCACCTGCCAGTGCAGGAGACTTGGGTTCAATCTTTGGATCAGGAAGATCCTGGAGAAGGAAATAACATGCTGCTCCACTATTCTTGCCTGGAAAACTCCATGGACAGAGGAGTCTGGTAGGCTACAGTTCATGGAATCACAAGAGCCAGCCACGACTGAGCCATTAAACAACACCAATTTTCTTTCTCAGATCAAAGCAAGCATATTCTTTTTTTTTTTTTCCTTTTGGACAATAATCCTTTCCTTGAAACTGTAGTTCATGAATTAACTTTGTTGCCTTTTAAACAAAGCACACAAATTTTTTTTTTCCTGAAATAATATTTGCATTGGATTTCCTCTTTGTATAGTACTTAGATATACCCTTTTATTCAACTGAACACTTTTTTCCTAAATTTCTGATACTCTAATCAGTTCTATGATTACTGCAGTATGTACTCAAAGAACTGAGGCTACTAGTTTAAGGTATTACATTTGCTCTACCCGTAAATATTGAGAGTCAGTATTCAGTCACATATCCTTTCCCTCATCTCAAGAAGAGTGTTTGATGATACTTTGTTGCAGAAAAGATGCCACCTCCAAATAAATGTTTTAACAAAATCTTAGAATATAATATTTTCAAAAAATAATTCACAGAAGATATTCCCCACTACTTTTATGAAAAGTCTAGAATTATAATAATTTGATGTTTTAATACCATAACTTATAAAACATGTTGGGAAATATTTTTTTCATTACATTCTTGAATTTGAAGAATGACTATATGTGTGTGATATTTCATGCTTAGTATGAATTTTAGACAAGAAATACACACTCTATTTCTCCTTTACCTATCCTAACTGGTATTCTGTGTTTAGGGCAATTCTCTTTGAATTTTAAGTGAGATTCTATATGTCAAATATTGTGTTAAGAGCTGGGGAATAAGGAGATGAATTCCTGTCCTCAGAAAGTTAATAAAAATGGAAAACAAAATAATACTAGGATTGAATCAATGGATTGACTATGCATTTATCTGAAAGTTCAAGCTTAATGAGTAAGCTTTCAGATGTTCAACAAGTTGTTAAAAATCTTACAGTCATTTAAAAAATAAGATGAAAGAAATAATTCAATGGAAGGAGAATTTTCACTAAATTTTAACAATCACTTTATTTCAACAAACACTAAAATAAAATAACAAGGAATAGAATGTTAGTGATTAAAAATAGAATTACTGTAATTTGCCTCTATTCAGGAAAAAAAGTTCACTTTCATCTTGTGAAAGGTAAATCATTAATTTAGAAAATATTTATATTAAAATATTATATATATATATATATATATATATATACACATATATATATATATATATATAGGCGTCCCAGGTGGTAAAGAACCTGGCTGCCAATGGTAAAGAATTTAAGAGAAGTTGGTTTGATCCCTGGGTCAGGAAGTTCCCATGGAGTAGGGCATGGCAACCCACTCCAGTATCCTTGCCTGGAGAATCCCATGGTCAGAGGAGTCTGCTGGGCTACAGTCCATGGGGTCTCAAAGAGTCAGACACAACTGAAGCAATTTAACACACACACACACAGACACACACACACACACAATGACACATTTCAAATATTTGAATTGCCTTTTTCAAGAGTTTCCAATAAGAACAGAACCGTATTTAATTGGCCATTCAAATGATTAATCTTAAACAGTAGAATGGTATCTTACTCATACCATGCCTATCATTAGAAAGTATTTTAAAAGCTAGATGTTTTCTTTTCAATTAAATCTAATTATATATTTCAGAAATTGCAAAACGCATTCTTATCTTTTTATAGTAGCAGTGAGCCTAGCAACTAAACAGTCTTTGCATATATGTTACTTTCATACTTATTTAGTCACCAGAAACATATACTAAAAATAAAACTAGAAACTATAACCATAGTCAAAGACATTATTTTATTTATTATTTCTGAAATTTAATATTTTATGTTCTAGACAGTCCTCCAAATCCAACTGAAAATAAGAAGTTTCAAGAGGTATACCAGTAAAGAATTTTAGATCCAGGCAGAAATGTCCTTATCCCAAATTCTATGCTATCTTCACAACAAGTTAGAAATTAGAACATCCATCTACTGTGTGACTTTCAAATGTTGGCCCACTTATACAACTTAATAATTTAATTCACCTTAAAATCCACCTTTTTGTATAGAGTTTTTATCTCTGCTTGATAAGAAAAAAAAAGCTACAGCACTTTATTTCATAACTAGAGATTTTCAATTAGCATACTCATTTTTGACAACCATTTGGATAGTAGTTTGATTGCTTCAGTATAGCTTCAAAATTAAAAGTGCCATTGATGGCCAAATGTATTCTAGATTGCTGTTTTTCAAGTTTTACAAGAGAAATTAAACTGTGAAAGTAATTCAGTTGTCTAAAAATATGGCCTGACCTTGCAGAATTCCTGAGTAAGACTTAAAGCTTGCACACAGTACATTTTAATAAATGTCCTTTGAAGAAAAAATGTATGAGCCAAATTACATTTTAAAAATATGTAATTCTGAATCAATTAAACAGTTTGACTTTTCAAACATAAGGGCATTTTTTGTGAGGTAATATTAAAAAATGAACAAAAGAAATAAACAGGATTGAAATAAACTATATAATTATTCATAGGCCACAGGTGCTTTACTCAGTGAACACGTATTTCCAATCACCATGTGCAGTGTAGGTGTTCCAAGGCCCTATAATCTATGTTGGGAACACCAAAATGTTTGTTAAAAACACAAACAAGCAATAGAACAATACTAGGTAAAACCTAAGTGGTACATTATGAATAAGACTCTGAAGAGACCAAATTAAAGAAAATAAACAGAATGTTTACTACAACATATATACTTAAATCCTAGGAATTTACCAAGGTTGATGCAAAGTCAGTTCATACCATATCCACCAGGTAGTGCTAAAGAGATAAGGCTCAAAATATCAACTATGAACGCACTTGATGAAGAGTTTGCCTTTCTGCTGAGCATTTTCTCTAAACTGCCTTATATCCACAATCACTTCTGTAAACTCCTTAAGACTATAGTCCTGCCTTGAAAGCTTATGTGAAGCAAATACAATGTATTGGGACTCTGACAAAGTTATTTTTACACTGAATAAACAAAGCCAAGTTCTACTCAAAACATAAACTAAATAGAAAACACAGCAACTGAGGGGGTTATTATGTTGGGAGAAAAACGTAGGCTGAGATCCTGGGCTGGAAAGCCCCTTTTCAAACATAATGTGGTTGTGGTGCATCAGTTGCTAAGCTGGATTCTTGTGAACCCATGAACTGTAGCCCACCAGGCTCCTCTGACCATGGGATTTTCCAGGCAAGAATACTGGAGTGGGTTATCATTTCCTTTTCCAGAGGAACTTCCCAACCCAGGGATCGAACCCATGTCTCCTGTACCGCAGGTGGAATCTTTACTGCTGAGCCACCAGGGAGGCCCTAAGACAGAACGTTCTGTCCCTAGTCCGAAAGGGACATAATGTTAACTTGTTGTGCGTTCCGTATTTTTCTGCTCCACTACAGACTAGATTTTAATGCTGGACAAGTCATTCAACCTTTCTGAGATTCAGCTGTCTTATTTTTTCAAATGGAAAGGATTAATCAAAGCTATCCCACATTATGGTAAGGGTAACATGAGACACTGCATGTGAATGAAGCACAAATAAGACTAATAAATACAAAAGTAAGCCACTTTATATGGCTGTGATTGCTAGATATTTTGAGACCTCCAGTAACCCCTAAACAAGATAGATTAGTATAAAATAAATATGAAAAGTAGAAGTGCCTTACTGATTTTAGATTTTACCCTTAGCCACTTTTTAAAGCAAAAATGATAAAGCAATATTACAATGGATATGATTTTCTTATTATTACTACTTCAGAACTTGAATAAACTAAGATTTACTGTGAGAATAATTTTTGAAAAATCGTTTTTAATCCAACCAAATTGTTTTGCAAAGATTGACTCAGAACAAAAACATCATTTTAGCAATTGCTATGGAACACTTGTGAATAGCCCACGATTTATTTGAAAACTAGAGAATTTGATATCTAAACCTGTAGCAGGTATTTATCTTTTTCTTTTTTTCCTTCTTTATTACGTGTCTTGATATCTTATTTTCTCCTCAATGATAAATCCTGTTTTAATTGTTTCTTATTATTCTTAACTGATATTTTTTCTACTCTAATTAAAAGCAATAAAAGTTTTCTAACAGACTCAAAATTAAACACAAATAGAGTACTAAGTTTCCAAAAGTATCACTATAAATAAAATACTTAGAGGAAATGACTAGTGTGATAGAGCTAATTCGTAGTTATTTGTTGTAATAGAAAATTATAACATAGGCAGTATTTTGCCTTTTTTTTTTTTTGGCCATGCCAAGGTATGTGGGATGGCAGTTCCCCAACTAGGGATTGAACCTGCAACCCCTACTATAGACGTGCAGAGTCTTAACCACCGGGCTGCCAAAGAAGTCTAGATAAAGGTAATATTTTAAAAACTATTCTCCTCAGTTAGCTTTTTTTTTTTTTTTTTACTTTTTACATTTCTGTGAATCATTATGGATTATTTTTACTTGCAAAAATAATATATCAGATCAAAGGCACAGTCTATAAAAGAAAGAAGGAATAAACTGGACTTCTTTAAGATTAAAATTTCTGTTCTGCCAAAGGCATTGTGAAAAGAGTAAGAAGAAAAGCCACAGACTTGGAGAAAAATCTGCAAAAGACACATCTGATAAAAGACTGTCATCCAAACTATACAAAGAAATCCCATAAGTCAACAATAAATAAATGAATAACCCAACTGAAATATAGGGCAAACACCTTAAGAAATACTTCACCAAAGAAGATACACAGATAGAAAATAAGCATATGAGAATTTCTAGACTTCCTAGGTCACCAGGAAAATGTAAATGTTCAGTCTTGTCTCTTTGCAAACCCTGTACTGTAGCCTGCCCAGGTTTCTCTGTCCATGGGATTTTCCAGACAAGAATACTGGAGTGGGTTTCCATTTCTTCTTCCAGGGCATCTTCCTGACCCAGGGATCCAACCCATGTCTCCTGTGTCTCCTGCACTGACAGGCAGATTCTTTACCACTGAGACACCTGGGAAGCCCATACACCTGTTAGAATGGTCAGAGTCCAGAACACTGACAATATCTATGCTGGAGAGGATGAATAAGAAGTGACAGGAACATACATCACTGTCTGTGGCAATACAAAAGGGAATAGACACCTTGGAAGACATTTGGGGCTCTTTGAAAGAACTAAATCTACTGTTACAATTTGGTTCAGTAATTAAACGTCTTGATATTCATAGAAAAGAGTTAAAAACTTATGTCCACACAAAAAGTTAAACAGGAATGTTTATAGCAGCTTTACTTACAACTGCCAAAACTTGACCTTCAGCTGATGAATGGATGAACTGTGGTAAATCCAGCAAACAGAGTGTTTTTCAGTGATAAAAAGAAGTGAGCTATCAAGTCATGAAAAGTCAGGGAGGAAACTTCAATACATATTATTAAGTGAGAGAAGGCAAGATGAAAAGGCTACATACTGTATGATCCCAACTATATGACAGTTCTGGAGAAGGCAATACTATGGAGACAGTAAAAATGTCAGTGGTTGCCAGTGGTTAGTGATGGGGGACGAATAAGGAGGCAGAGCACAGAGGATTTTCAGAGCAGTGGAAATACTCTGCATGCTAATATAATGATGGGTATGACAGGGATTGAATAGGATAGTCATACACATTATACAGGTAGTTGCAGAAGTCCCAGTAAGGGCTTATAGATAGAAAGGGAAACCTAGGGAGCTCTGGGAGACCACTGTAAGTTAATGATCACTCAAGAAACATTGTGGAATGAAGCAAGAGTGCTTAACTGTAAAGCACAAGATATGCCCTAGGTCATTATGTGAAAGAAAAATGCTACCACTCTTCTGTCAATTTGCAAAAAATAAGCTTTATGACAGTCCTAGTTTGACGGCACAGGGTCAGACATTCTCTTGTCTGATAAGAAGGAGGAGCTAGTGATGTAAGTCTAACAGCTACCCAAGGAATGAAGATGAAGGTGGTCTTTTCACCCGACCCCACTTGCCTTTGATTATAAAATTGTAGCCCACACTTAATCTTCAGGGCAGAACCCCCTTGCCTACCCACCTGCATCACTCCCAGCATTCAATATTAATTAATCTACTTCTTGACACTCACTTTGATTCTTACTGAATTCCTTCTTTGCTGAGACACAACCCAAGCCTCAGTAAGTCCAGACACCAGGTCAGTGATTCTAATGAAAAGACAGTGGGTTCAAGTCCTCACCTGAGTTTCAACTGGGTTTGAGTCCTGGCACATAGGATCAAGTCCCAATTGGAGGTGCATGGTTTCAGATAGATGTCATTAAATACTTTCCGAAACCCACAGAAGGTACAACACCAAAAGGGAATCCCTTATGTAACCTACTAATTTGGGTGATAATGACCTGTCTGTACAATAGGTTCATGAACTGAAACAAGGGTACTGTTCTGATGAGGGGTGTTGATAATGAAGGAGGGCATGTGTTTATGGGGACCAGGGATACTGTAAGTGGGAAGTCTCAGCACCTCTGCTCAAATTTGCTGTGAACCTAAAACTTATCTTAAAAAAAAAAAAAGTCTGTTTGAGAAACATCGTAAATAATATACTGGCAAAGCACCTTTTAACAGAGAAAAATCTAAACATGGTAAAAAATCATCTCCATATCTACTATTCAAACTATTCATAATTGCTAAACATTCTTCTAAACTGTTCTATCTCCTCCTCCTCTCTCTCTCTCTTTTTCTCTCTTTGCTATCTCTCAAACACACACAGAGACACACTCATGGGAATATGGTATGGGTGTACAGTTTTACATACATGGATTCATGATAACATACCACGTTGATACCCTTATTTTACCATAGCATGATTCACTAGATATAACATGAAGATCCTATCAATTTTCCACTAATATAAATAATTTCACAATGAACAATGACTTTTCATTAATATTGCAAATATTTCTTTAAGGTAAATTCCTAGAAGTTGAGTCCCTGGAACAAAATGTATGTACGTCACAGACTAGCTTCAGAGAGTTGATGTCAATTTACACGCACATCTATAATTTATGAGAGTAAATAGTTTTCTAGTCTTGTAAGTGAAGAGTTGTATTGGTGTGTTAAAATATGCAAGATAACAAATGTTGTTATTGCTGAATTTTGCCAATAATAATGAGATGGAGCATCTTTTCGATGGACTTTTGTAATTTGTGTTTTCATTAATTACTTGCCTTTTATTTGTCTCATTGATTTCATACATTCATGTAAATTGAGGACATCCCCATCATTAGCATTTCTTGCCAGTTCTATCTCTATTTGTAGCTCAGACCCCATGAATTGCAGCATGCCAGGCCTCCCTGTCCATCACCAACTCTCGGAGTTCACTCAAACTCATGTCCACTGAGTTTAATATATTGATGGGTATGACAGGGATTGAATAGGATAGTTATACACATTATAGAGGTGGTTGCAGAAGTCCCAGTAAGGCTTATAGACAGAAAGGGAAACGTAGGGAACTCTGGGAGAGTGGTGCCATTCGTCCATCTCATCCTCTGTCATCCCCTTCTCCTCCTGCCCCTAATCCCTCCCAGCATCAGGGTCTTTTTCAGTGAGTCAACTCTTCGCATGAGGTGGCCAAAGTACTGGAGTTTCAGCTTCAGCATCATTCCTTCCAATGAACACCCAGGACTGATCTCCTTTAGGATGGACTGGTTGGATCTCCTTGCAGTCCAAAGGACTCTCAAGATTCTTCTCCAACACCACAGTTCAAAAGCATTAATTCTTCGGCCCTCAGCTTTCTTCACAGTCCAACTCTCACATCCATACATGACCACTGGAAAAAACATAGCCTTGACTAGATGGACCTTAGTCAGCAAAGTAATGTCTCTGCTTTTGAATATGCTATCTAGGTTGGTCAGAACTTTCCTTTCAAGGAGTAAGTGTCTTTCAATTTCATGACTTCAATCACCATCTGCAGTGATTTTGGAGCCCCCCAAAAATAAAGTCTGACACTGTTTCCACTGTTTCCCCATCTATTTGCCATGAAGTGATGGGACCAAATGCCATGATCTTAGTTTTCTGAATGCTGAGCTCTAAGCCAACTTTTTCACTCTCCTCTTTAATTTTCATCAAGAGGCTTTTTAGTTCCTCTTCCCTTTCTGCCATAAGGGTGGTATCATCTGCATATCTGAAGTTATTGATATTTCTCCCACAATCTTGATTCCAGCTTGTGCTTCTTCTAGCCCCACGTTTCTCATGATGTATTCTGCATGTAAGTTAAATAAGCAGGATGACAATATACTGCCTTGATATATTCCTTTTCCTATTTGGAACCAGTCAGTTATTCCATGTCCAGTTCTAACTGTTGCTTCCTAACCTGCATATAGGTTTCTCAAGAGGCAGGTCAGGTGGTCTGGTATTCCATCTCTTTCAGAATTTACCACAGTTTATTGTGATCCACACAGTCAAAGGTTTTCACATAGTCAATAAAGTAGAAATAGAAATAGATGTTTTTCTGCAACTCTCTTGTTTTTTTAAGGATCCAGCAGATGTTGGCAATTTGATCTCTGATTCCTCTGCATTTTCTAAAACCAGCTTGAACATCTGGAAGTTCACGGTTCACATACTGCTGCAGCCTGGCTTGGAGAATTTTGAACATTACTTTACTAGCATGTGAGATGAGTGCAATTGTGCAGTAGTTTGAGCATTCTTTGGCATTGCCATTCTTTGGGACTGGAAAGAAAACTGACCTTTTCCAGTCCTGTGGCCAGTGCTGAGTTTTCCAGATTTACTGGCATAGTGACTGCAGCATCATCTTTCAGGAGTTGAAATAGCTCAATGGGAATTCCATCACCTCCATTAGCTTTGTTCATAGTGATACTTCCTAAGGCACACTTGACTTCACATTCCAGGATGTCTGGCTCTAGGTGAATGATCACACCATCGTGATTATCTGGGTTGTGAAGCTCTGTTTTATACAGTTCTGTGTAATCTTGCCACCTCTTCTTAATATCTTCTGCTTCTGTTAGGTCCATACAATTTCTGTCCTTTATCAAGCCCACCTTTGCATGAAATGTTCCCTTGGTATCTCTAATCTTCTTGAAGAGATCTCTAGTCTTTCCCATTCTGTTGTTTTCTTCTATTTCTTTGCATTGATCGCGGAGGAAGGCGTTCTTATCTATCCTTGCTATTCTTTGGAACTCTGCATTTAGATGCTTGTATCTTTCCTTTTCTCCTTTGCTTTTTGCCTCTCTTCTTTTCACAGCTATTTATAAGGCCTCCCCAGACAGCCATTTTGCTTTTTTGCATTTCTTTTCCATGGGGATGGTCTTGATCCCTGTCTCCTGTACAATGTCACGAACCTCCGTCCATCATTCATCACTCCCACTGTATAATTGTAAGGGATCTGATTTAGGTCATACCTGAATGGTCTAGTGGTTTTCCCTACTTTCTTCAATTTAAGTCTGAATTTGGCAATAAGGGGTTCATGATCTGAGCCACAGTCAGCTCCCAGTCTTGTTTTTGCTGACTGTATAGAGCTTCTCCATCTTTGGCTGCAAAGAATATAATCAATCTGATTTCAGTGTTGACCATCTGGTGATGTCCCATGTATACAGTATCATAGTTTCAAGTTCTTTGATAACTTACATTTAATAACTTAATTCAAACTCTGCCAAGGTTTGTGAAGTCCTACATCACATCATTTCTGACCACTCTTCTTTTGTACATTCATTATTCATTGTTATACAAAAGTATCACCAAATATGAGCTCTTAATAAGAAGCTATTATTTCACCCCATATCTGAGGGTCAGTAGTCTGGGAGGACCTTAGCTGAGCAGTTCTGGCTCAAGGTCTTTAAAAAGTTTCAGTCAAGCTGTTGGCTATCGTTATAATCTCAGACTAGTGTGGGAGTAGAGGGCACACTCAAGGCTCCCTCACGTGGTTGTTGGCAGGAGTGCTTCCTCTTTACTTCCTCTCCATGACAGCATCTCCATGGGCTGCTCACAATATGGTTTTCCACAGAGTAAATGTTCCAAGAGAAAGAAAAAATAGTAACCGAGAAGGAAGTCACAGAGTCTTTTAAAACTTTATCTATTTCAGAAGTAATGTACATTAATTTTGTTGTATCTTACTGGTCATACAAACCAATCCCTGACCAATACAGATGACACAGCAGGGGTCATCAATGATCATCAGGGATGCTGATAATCAGGGGTCATCATCAATGGCAGCCTATTAACACCCATATATTCCGGTTGCTGGACCCTCTTTCTATGCCTTATATATCCCAAGCTATCTCTGTTCTTAGGAACTTTGCATTAGCTGTTTGTTTGCCTGGAACAATTTTCCTCAGGTCATAACATGATTTCTTCTAATGTATCATTCAGTTCTTAGTTCAAATGTTGTTGTTGCTGTTGTTCAGTCACTAAGTGGTATCTGACTCCATGGACTGTAGCCTGCCAGGCTTCTCTGTTCATGGGGTTTCCAGGTAAGAATAAAGGAGTGGGTTCCCATTTCTACTCCAGGGTATCTTCCTGACCCAGGAATTGAACCTGCATCTCCTACACGCATCTCCTCCATTACAGGCAGATTCTTCACCTATGAGCCACCAGGGAAGTTCAAATGTAAGCTCCCTGAAAAATATTTTTACCACTCTAACTTTGTTTACTTATTAGATTTTTAATTATCTCTTTAGTAGAACATATGTATCAAGAGAACACTAATGCCTAAAAGAAATAGTTGGCAAAAAGTAAGGACTTCTGTAAAAGCATATACATACATACATAAATGTGCATATGTGCTAAGTCACTTCAGTCGTGTCTGACTCTGTGGGACCCTATGGACTGTAGCTCGTCAGGTTCCTCTGTCCATGGAATTGTCTAGGCAAGAATACTGGAGTGGGTCACCATGCCCTTCTCCAGAGGATCTTCCCAGCCCAGGGATTGAACTCATAGCTCTACATCTCCTCCACTGACAGGCAGATCCTTTACCTCTAGTGCTAGGTGGGAAGGCCCACATACATATAAAAATATATACACATACACACACACACACACACACACACACACACACACACACACTCTTATACTGTGAGAAAAAATAAGTGTTAGGAAATCTTTTAATGTAACATGTAAGGCAAATAGTTTTCTTGCTTTAATTTTTCCATTTTACATAATTTGCATTTGAGGCACATATGTACACAATTTACTACCTAATACTGCATATGTGGGTGTACATATCAAATTATAACTACTGCTTATAAAAGACTTAGTTAAGTCTCTATGTACATGGGGAGAATGGATGATAATATTTACTGAAAACTTACTATAGCATCTCCTTAAAAAATAAAAGTAAAAACTTTTCTAAATCCTTCTGTGGTTTATAGTAGTAGTATTTTCACATAAAGAAACTGAGTCGCAAAATAGTTCATTAACTTTCCCAAAGTCCCAGAAATAACATGAAAAACAGTTTTTGACCTAGGTTTGGTGGATGCCATAGACATTCTCCTTTGCTGTTTCACTGCATCGTGGAAAGCATGGGTCAACACGCTGAAAGTTCCACAAGCATATTTATTTTCTCAGTTGTTATCTCTCCTGTCAAGGAAATATTTCTAAAATTTAATTTTTCATTCTTAAATCTAGCTTGTTTCTCATCAAGATCCATTAATGATGAAGGAGTCATTAACACAAAAAACTAAAATGAGTAACATTTGTCAGTGTTCATCTAATTACAAAAACTTAATTTTCCCATGAAAGCAAAATGTATGACCATCTTCCATAGCAGCATGGCATTGTAAGACACAGGCACACATTTCTAAAAACAATATCCCATTAGCATCTAAAAGAGAACATAACCAACAAACGGAGTATGCTAGATACTTACAAAAGTGTAAAAGTATCACAGAGTGTTTTTCTCTCAATAACAATTTTGAAGCTCATTTAGCTCAAGGTCTTAATTTCATGGAGAGAAATTGACAATTTCATGTATTATTAATTTTAATATTTAATATTTTGAAATACATATTTCTCTGGGATGTATATGTATTTATCCTAATTAACTGCTATTGTACAGCCTCTTTAATTATTCTGTTTGTGTATACTGGATTTTTCTAGTAGTTGATGACCATTTCCTTCAAATAATCAGCCTTTTGTTAACTTTTCTGAGTTTATTTGTAGTTCCAAACAGATCAAGTAAAAGGAAAGTGTCCAATTTCAGTTTTGTTCACTTTTTTAAAATTCATGTAACAAATGGCAAGCCATAAATACCATGTGAGTATTTCTTAGACTAAAATTAAAAATAAGGTGAGACTGCAGGGAAGGCTTCCTTGGAAGATTTTACCCCCAATAATAGCTGTTTTGTAAAACTTGGACTTTCTACAGCTGCTGAATTTTTGAGTTTCCTAGGAGACTGTAAGCTAGCGTCACTTTCTTAAAAACGATGAAAGCTCTCTTTAGTCTGGGTCTATGCCTTGTTGGTTCACAAGAATGAATCCTTTGATAAAAAGACTCGACTAGAATGCATGCATTAGATGATGGGACTTAAAATTATCTATGACAGAAATTATATAGAGTGGTGAAAATCACAAAAGACATCCAGATAAATACATAATTATATGTGAGATTCAGGAAACATTCTCCTTAATCAATACCTTTCAGAAAAATAACATCATAAGGAGAATGGTGTCCTTTCCCTTTCTCTTCTCCTCTTTCTCTTTCTCTTTTACTTTGTTTCTTTTTCTCATTTTAAATAAATCCCCAAACTAAAGATAGGTTGATTCACAGAAACACCTTTATACATTCTTTCACAATACATGAATGATGGTTTCTATCGGAGTTCTTATAACTCAGGAACATTTAATTATAAGGTCATGATATACAAGTATCTCATTTCAAGTATTTTCATTTAGTTTTTCCTTCTAAAAATTATCACAGCTTTACCAACACATGACACTTGACAAATGTTCCTGAATTTCATCAAATTTTATTGTAATTGTTTTCATTCATGTCTATATGTTATTAGCTAAGTACCAGAGAATCCTATAAATGCCGGTACATCTACCTTGAAAACTCCATTAAATTTAAAGCTTACTGTACTATACTGGAAGTGCATCATACACAAGCTACAACCTGAGAAATTATATACTTTGAGGGTTTAAGAAACTAAATAACATTAAATTATTAAGTGCTCACAATCGATTAAATTGAGAACTACAGGTGAATAGTGTTTCTAATGAAAATGTTTCTATTCTATTAAATATGTTTATAATTTTAAATGTAAAGAATGACTCAAAATCTAAATAAATACTGTGATAGGCAGGATAGTTTAGGCAAGTTGTAGTTACCTACAATCCCAAAGTGTCATGTTTGTAACACAAGGTTTTGTTTTGCTTTTGCTTCATCTCCAGTGACGGTCAGCAGGGGGCGCGCTCATCATTGTCACCCAGAGACAGGATGCTAGACCCGTCCCCTCAATCCACAATCAAAGTGAAAGGAAAAGGGAAAGAAAAAAAAAAGCTTCAATTGCCTCTTCTCACACTTCATTGGCCAAAACTTGTCACATGCCAGACTAAATTTCAGAGGCAGGCAAATACACATTCAAAAAAGGGGAGAGCTGGAAATGTTCATTTAATACCTTGGAAAATTCTCAAAGATATGGCAACAGGTAGTAGTCTTGGATAAGCTAAAAAATAAATATATGATCACATAATTAAAGATCATACGTTAATTTTCCTTCTTTGCTTCTTTCAATTGTTTGTGCCAGAATCTTATTCTACTCTCCGTTCCAGGCCACTTTTGTTCTGGTGCACTGTTCTGACTTTGTTTGAAAATGTTTACATGAATTACATTACATGGCAGTATTAATTTGTGAAGCGTAGATAATTTTTACCTGTCAAAAATAGTAAAAATAGTGTTTTACTATAAATCAAAATTATAAATTGGAAAATAAAACTTTATATTGTTAAGTATCTGTAACAAGAATAATCCCTAAGAAAAGCAATTATTAGTCCTTACTAGGGGCTTTCCATTTCCCTGTTCAATCTTCACAACACTATAAATAATATACTGCTCTCATCATTTTTCATATTACAAAACCAAGGCATGGGCAAATTCAAAAAATTTCCCAAACAACTGGTAAACAGTGAAGATGGCATTCCTATGTGAGCAATTTGATACCAGAGTTAGAAAACCAGGAATTATATTGAATCCATATAGGTTTGTTTGAGAACATGCATGTTTCAATATAAGCGGGCTACCATGCCCTGCTTATGCTTTTGAAAATAAAAATGGTATCTAAGTAATCATTATCATAGAATGAAACACACAAGGGAAATAAAACATAGTGTCTATTTTATAATTAGCTATGATTATGTGTTTGTTATATTTTTCATACACATTTTCCCATGTTCAATCAAAATATACTCATTGTCTATTACCTGTACATCTTATGGGTATGTTTTCCTTTGCATATTATATTTTAGGCAAAACTGCATCATGTGATTTATTTGCATAATTCTAAGGTTAAAATTAGATGTGCATGAATGCATTATGTAAAAATTAAAAACTATATACTCAGCTTATTGTTATTCTTTTTGTAATTTCTAGAAAAATGATGGTATGGTACATTACAATCACAGTGGGTCCCCATATACCACCATGATAATATTTAGATTTCACTGAGGGCTAAGGTTAGGAATATTAGAGCATAGCCAGTAAATCAAGGTCACAGATCAAAAGAAGTCTTCATGTGAGAAAGGCTAAAGGGTGAAAAAGAATGAAGAAAAAATAAAAAGAGAAAAAGAAGGAAAAAAAATATAGCAATAAGTACAACAATGCATAATTCTTTATCTGTGATGGTCAGTAGACACAACCTGGTAGAAATCATGGCAAGTTACAGCTACAGCAAAAGAAGCTGGAATACAGGTGACTAGAGACTACAGAGATTTTTTTTTTGAAAGAAAAAAAAAAAGAAAGGAATGTGGAGGGGGTGGGAAGAGAAGGGGGGAAGGGAGGAAGAGGGACAGGGGGAAGAAAGAATGGAAAAAAATGGCAAGATAAGTGAAAGTGTCATGACAAAGTACAGTCAATCATTACAAGTAATGACGCTATAGCAGGGTGGTTGGGTGAATTTGAATAACTATTACATATTTTAGCCTGAGGGAAAAGAGGAAACGAGGACTACTACCAAACATTGCTTTGGCACTTGAAAACAGTCTAAAACTAGCAACTTTCACATTTCTTTAGGCCTATCTCATTCAGTTCAGTTAAGTTCATTTCAGTTGCTCAGTCGTGTCCAACTCTTTGCGACCCCATGAATTGCAGCACGCCTCCCTGTCCATCATCAACTCCCGGAGTTCTCTCAAACTCACGTGCATCGAGTCGGTGATGCCATCCAGCCATCTCATCCTCTGTCGTCCCCTTTTCTCCTGCCCCCAATCCCTCCCAGCATCAGAGTCTTTTTCAATGAGTCAACTCTTCACATGAGCTGGCCAAAGTACTGGAGTTTCAGCATCAGCATCATTCCTTACAAAGAACAATCACAACTGATCTCCTTTAGAATGCACTGGTTGGATCTCCTTGCAGTCCAAGGGACTCTCAAGAGTCTTCTCCAACACCACAGTTCAAAAACATCAATTCTTCGGTGCTCAGCTTTCTTTACAGTCCAACCCTCACATCCATACATGACCACTGGAAAAACCATAGTCTTGACTAGACAGACCTTTGTTGGTAAAGTAATGTCTGTGCTGTTGAATATGCCACCTGGATTGGTCATAACTTTCCTTCCAAGGAGTAAGTCTCTTTTAATTTCATGGCTGCAATCACTATCTGCAGTGAATTTGGAGCCCCCCAAAATAAAATCTGACACTGTTTCCACTGTTTCCCCATCTATTTGCCATGAAGTAATGGGACCAGATGAAATAATCTTCATTTTCTGAATGTTGAGCTTTAAGCTAACTTTTTCACTCTCCTCTTTCACTTTCATCAAGAGGCTTTTTAGTTCCATTTCCCTTTCTGCCACAGGGTGTTGTCATCTGCATATCTGAGGTTATTGATATTTTTCCCAGCAATCTTTTTTTTTTAATTTTACTTTGTTTTACTTTACAATACTATATTGGTTTTACCATACATTGACATGAATCCACCACGGGTGTACATGCGTTCCCAATCCTGAACCCTCCTCCCACCTCCCTCCCCATATCACCTCTCTGGGTCATCCCCATGCACCAGCCCCAAGCATCCTATATCCTGTATCGAACCTAGACTGGAGATTCGTTGATTCCAGCTTGTGCTTCTTCCAGTCTAGCATTTCTCATGATGTACTCTGCATATAAGTAAATAAGCAGGGAGACAATATACAGCCTTGACATACTCTTTTTCCTATTTGGAACCAGTCTGTTGTTCCATGTCCAGTTCTAACTGTTGCTTCCTGACCTGCATATAGGTTTCTCAAGAAGCAGGTCAGGTGGTCTGGTATTCCCATCTCTTTCAGAATTTTCCACAGTTTATTGTGATCCACACAGTCAAAGGCTTTGGCATAGTCAATCAAGTAGAAATATATCTTTTTCTGCAACTCTCTTGCTTTTTTGATGATCCAGCAGATGTTGGCAATTTGATCTCTGGTTCCTCTGCCTTCTCTAAAACCAGCTTGAACATCTGGATGTTCACAGTTCACGTACTTCTGAAGCCTGACTTGGAGAATTTTGAGCATTATTTTACTAGCGTGTGAGATGAGTGCAATTGTGCGGTAGTCTGAGCATTCTTTGGCATTGCCTTTCTTAGGGATTGGAATGAAAACTGACCTTTTCCAGTCCTGTGACCACTGTTGAGTTTTCCAAATTTGCTGGCATATTGAGTGTAGCACTTTCACAGCATCATCTTTCAGGATTTGAAATAGCTCAACTGGAATTCCATCACCTTCACTAGCTTTGTTCATAGTGATGCTTTCTAAGGCCCACTTGACTTCACATTCCAGGATGTATGGCTCTAGGTGAGCGATCACTCCATCGTGATTATCTTGGTCATGAATATCTTTTTTGTATAGTTCTTCTTTGTATTCTTGCCACCTCTTCTTAATATCTTCTGCTTCTGTTAGGTCCAGACCATTTCTGTCCTTTATCGAGCCCATCTTTGCATGAAATGTTCCCTTGGTATCTCTAATTTTCTTGAAGAGATCTCTAGTCTTTCCCATTCTGTTCTTTTCTTCTATTTCTTTGCATTGATCACTGAGGAAGGCTTTCTTATCTCTTCTTGTTATTTCTTGGAACTCGGCATTCAGATGCTTTTATCTTTCCTTTTCTCCTTTGCTTATTACTCCTCCTCAAACCTAGACAGTGTATTAAAAAGCAGAGACATCACTATGCCAATAAAGGTTCTTAGAATCAAAGCTATGGCTTTTCCAGTAGCCATGTATGGATGTCATCGCTGGACAATAAAAAAGGCTGAGCACCAAAGAATTGATGCTTTCAAACTGTGGTGTTGGAGAAGACTCTTGAGAGTCCTTTAGACTTCAAGATCAAACCCATCAATCCTAAAGAAAATCAACCCTGAATATTCATTGGAAGGACTGATGCTGAAGCTCTAATCCTTTGGCCATCTGATGGGAAGAGTCGACTCACTGAAAAAGACCTTGATGCTGTGAAAGACTGAGGGCAGGAGAAGAGGGTGGACAGAGGATGAGTTGGTTGGATGGCATCACAGATTCAATGGACATGAATCGAGCAAACTCCAAGAGATAGCTAAGGACAAGGAAGCCTGGCATGCTGCAGTCCATGGGGTTGGGTCGCAAAGAGTTGGACAAGACTGAGCAACTTAACAACAACAAATAATTCCTACTTTATACCTTTAATGTATTAGCTTAGCTAAATCAAGTTACCTCCAAACTGATAATCAATACAGGCTAATATATACTTCACCACCATTCAAGGTAGTGTCCACAATCTGCCTTCTATGCTCTAGGATTCTGATTACTGATCCTCAAGTTCAACTTTCTTTCTCATTCTGTTCGTTTCATTCCCCACCCTAACCCCAAACATGATCCCTAAGATGAAGTCTGAAAGACTGTTGCTGTTTGTTGTTTAGTAGCTACGTCCTGTCCAACTCTCTGTGATCCCAGGACTGCAGCCCGCCAGGCTGCTCTGTTCATGGGATTTCCCAGGCAAGCATACTGGAGTTGCCATTTACTTCTCCAGGGGATCTTCCTGATTAGAGTGGGTCTCACACATTGCAGGTGGATTCTTTAACAATTGAGCCACCACAGAACCCCTAGCAGGTCATTAATACATACCTACTGCCACATGAGTGAACCGAGGACTCCATGGATGGTCTCACCACCCGGGCATGGGTTCCCCATTAGAGTCTTGGTGTTTCTTTCACCAAGTACTTCCACCAAACCTCATCCCCTAATTTTCCTATAGCAAAACATTTCAGGCAGAAAATTATCCTTTAATCAGCCTGTTGTAATTGTTTGCTTAAAATTAGTGCCATAGATGAGTCCACTTTAGGCCTCTGAGCAACAGTGAGTTAAAATTTTCAATATTGATGTTAATGTCAAAGGTGCTTCTTTTTGTTAATGTCTACATGCTGGAATGTGAAATCAAAGGGCCACAGGGGCATCACTATGAAGTGGAGGTGATGGAAATCCAATTGAACTATTTCAAATCATAAAAGATGATGCTGTGAAAGTGCTGCACTCAATATGCCAGCAAATTTGGAAAACTCAGCAGTGGCCACAGTGCTGAAAAAGTCAGTTTTCATTCCAATCCCAAAGAAAGACAATGCTAAAGAATGTTCGAACTACCCCACAATTGCTCTCATCTCAAATGCTAGCAAAGTAATGCTCAAAATTCTCCAAGCCGGGCTTCAACAGTACATTAACCATGAATTTCCAGATGTTAAAGCTGGATTTAGAAAAGGCAGAGGAACCAGAGATCAGCATCCTTTGTCTCATCTCAAAACTGAGAAAGTTCAAGAAAAGCATCTTCTTCTGCTTTATTGACTCTGCCAAAGCCTTTGACTGTGTGGATCACAACAAATTGTGCAAAATTCTTCAAGAGATGGGAATGCCAGACCACCTGCCTGCCCCCTGAGAAATCTGTATGCAGGTCAAAAAGCCATAGTTAGAACTGGGCATGGAACAACAGACTGACTTCAAATCAGGTAAATAGTTCATCAAGGATGTATATTGTCACCCTGCTTATTTAACTTATAGGCAGAGTACATCATGAGAAAAGCTGTACTGGATTAAGCATAAGCTGTAATCAAGATTGCTGGGAAATATCAATAACCTCGGATATGCAGGTGACAACCACCCTTATGGCAGAAAGTGAAGAACTAAAAAAGCCTCTTGATGAAAGTGAAAGAGGAGAGTGAAAAAGTTGGCTTAAAGCTCAACATTCAGAAAACGAAGATCATGGCATCCGGTCCCATCACTTCATGGCAAATAGATGGGGAAACAGTGGAAACAGTGTCAGACCTAATTTCTGGGTCCAAAATCACTGCAGATGGTGATTGCAGCCATGAAATTAAAATACGCTTACTCCTTGGAAGGAAAGTTATGACCAACCTAGATAGCATATTCAAAAGAAACGACATTACTTTGCCAACAAAGGTCTGTCTAGTCAGTTCATTTCAGTTCAGTTCAGTCACTCAGTCATGTTCGACTCTTGGCGACCCCATGAATCGCAGCATGCCAGGCCTCCCTGTCCATCACCAACTCCCGGAGTTCACCCTGACTCACGTCCATTGAGTCAGTGATGCCATCCAGCCATCTCATCCTCTGTCGTCCCCTTTTCTCCTGTCCCCAATCCCTCCCAGCATCAGAGTCTTTTCCAATGAGTCAACTCTTCTCATGAGGTGGCCAAAGTACTGGAGTTTCAGCTTTAGCATCATTCCTTCCAAAGAAATCTCAGGGTTGATCTCCTTCAGAATGGACTGGTTAGATCTCCGTGCAGTCCAAGGGACTCTCAAGAGTCTTCTCCAACACCACAGTACAAAAGCATCAATTCTTCGGTACTCAGCCTTCTTCACAGTCCAACTCTCACATCCATACATGACCACTGGAAAAACCATAGCCTTGACTAGACGGACCTTAGTTGGCAAAGTAATGTCTCTGCTTTTGAATATGCTATCTAGGTTGGTCATAACTTTTCTTCCAAGGAGTAAGCGTCTTTTAATTTCATGGCTGCAATCACCATCTGCAGTGATTTTGGAGCCCCCAAAAATAAAGTCTGACACTGTTTCTACTGTTTCACCATCTATTTCCCATGGAGTGATGGGACTGGATGCCATGATCTTCGTTTTCTGAATGTTGAGCTTTAAGCCAACTTTTTCACTCTCCTCTTTCACTTTCATCAAGAGGCTTTTTGGTTCCTCTTCCCTTTCTGCCATAAGGGTGGTGTCATCTGCATATCTGAAGTTATTGATATTTCTCCCAGCACTCTTGATTCCAGCTTGTGTTTCTTCCAGCCCAGCATTTCTCATGATGTACTCTGCATATATGTTAAATAAGCAGGGTGACAATATACAGCCTTGATGTACTCCTTTTCCTATTTGGAACCAGTCTGTTGTTCCATGTCCAGTAGGTTATGGTTTTTCCAGTGGTCATGTATGGATGTGAGAGTTGGACTGTGAAGAAAGCTGAGCACCGAAGAATTGATGCTTTTGTACTGTGGTGTTGGAGAAGACTCTTGAGAGTCCCTTGGACTGCAAGGAGATCCAATCAGTCCATCCTAAAGGAAGTCAGTCCTGAATATTCATTGTAAGGATTGATATTGAAGCTGAAACTCCAATACTTTGGCTACCTGATGCAAAGAACAGACTCATTTGAAAAGATCCTGACACTGGGAATGACTGAAGGTTGGAGGACAAGGGAATAACAGAGGATGAGGTGGTTGGATGGCATCACTGACTCAATGGACATGAGTTTGAGCAAGCTCTGTGATTTGGTGATAGACAGGGAAGCCTGGCATCCTGTAGTCCATAGGGTCGCAAAGAGTCAGACATGCCTGAACATCTGGACTGTAATAAACTGAACTGACTGACAACCCAGTCAAATATAGTTTTACTCTTGCCTGGCAAATCCCATGGACGGAGGAGCCTGGGTGCTGCAGTCCATGGGGTCTCTAGGAGTCTGACACGACTGAGCAACCTCACTTTCTCTTTCATGCAATGGAGAAGGGAATGGCAACCCACTCCAGTGTTCTTGCCTGGAGAATCCCAGGGACGGGGGAGCCTCGTGGGATGCCATCTCTGGGGTTGCACAGAGTTGGACACGACTGAAGTGACTTAGCAGCAGCAGCAGCAGAGAATGTAGTACATTCCCTTTACATTTTCAGTGAATATCACAGAAAATACTTTGGAATTAAATGTAACTAATTCCTCAGTCCAAATCACTGGATCTCAGTTTATTTGTCCATAAAATGGGGATAATAATAACTATCAAATAAAGCCAATGTGAGCAATAAATATCATAATGGATTTAAAGTGTTTAGCACAATATCTAACATATGGTAACAGAGTAAAAAGTAGACTGTGCCTCTTTTGTTCTGAAATCCATTTGAGTATTTTTAATAAAATATTATATAAGTAAGAATAAATAAGGCTAATTTGATAAAGATACACAAAGAAATGTTCATATTACAAAATAGGTCACTTATGTAGATAGATACAGGGGAAAAAAGCTAATAAGCCCTAACAGTTAAAAAATATGGTGATATTATAGAAATTATAACATTGCATATCTTCAAACTTGATTTAAATAATAATAATATCCAGGCAAATCTTTAAAAATATTAGTTCTAGGTAGAGGGTGGGGTGATTTGGGAGAATGGCATTGAAACATATATAATATCATATAAGAAACGAATCTCCAGTCCAGGTTCGATGCAGGATACAGGATGCTTGGGGCTGGTGCACTGGGATGACCCAGAGGGATGGTATGTGGAGGGAGGTGGGAGGGGGGTTCAGGATGGAGAACCCGTTGCGGATTTATGTTGATGTATGGCAAAACCAATACAATATTGTAAAGTAATTAGCCTCCAATTAAAATAAATAAATTTATATTTAAAAAAAGACAAGAAAAAAGTAAAATACACAGTAAAAAAATATATATATTAGTTCTAAAAATTCATGTCCATATGACAAAAGCTAAAGAAACTACACGCACAAAAATATCAAAATGAAAATATTTAGAACAAATTTACTAAGTTTATATAAATGACAATGTAAATACTATTTTCTGATTATGTTTGGTGTCTGTTTATGTGAGTTCACTATAATAGATAAAAAGATTAAAAAATAACATAGCTGAGATTATAATCCTTTGTTATTAAAAGTATCTACTGAATCATGTATGATATTGTGCATTTAGTATTGTATGCACTGATTGCCTCCTGAAAGCATACATGCAAAATAAAGTTGCAGATTTCATAACGTTCAGAAATAAAGGAATATTTTGATATAACATCATTTTTTGTCAACAATTTCTCTCTAGTCTATACTTAAACTATAGTATTTAATTAGATATTATCTTGTTAGCTAAACATTTATAAAATGAAATAAAAATGACATTGGGAATTCTCATTTTATAACCTTTATGTCAGAAATATTTTATCGTGGTTGTGTTTTAGTCGCTAAGTCGTGTCCGACTCTTGCGACTCCATGGACTGTAGCCCACACCAGGCTCCTCTGTCCATGGGATTCTCCAGGCAAGAATACTGGAGTGGACTGCCATTTCCTTTTCTAGGGAGAAATATTTTATAGGCTTTAAAAAATTTTAAGACCATATTTGGCTTTTATTGATCATGTTCACCTGTACAAAGATGACAGTCTAAAACAGTCAAAATATTTCATATACTATTAATATTTTAAATTATGAAGAAAAGAACATATTATTCTCCATGCTCATAATTGCTTTCATGTTGCAAGTTCAAATAAAATAATCCATAACAACACCAAAGTTTGATTGTATATGTCATAGTGCCATCTGTCTGCTGCTGCTGCTGCTGCTGCTAAGTCACGTCAGTCGTGTCTGACTCTGTGCGATCCCAGAGATGGCAGCCCACCAGGCTCCCCCGTCCCTGGGATTCTCCAGGCAAGAACACTGGAGTGGGTTGCTATTACCTTTTCTAAAGCATGAAAGTGAAAAGTGAAAGTGAAGTTGCTCAGCCGTGTCCGACTCTTAGCGACCCCATGGACTGCAGCCCACCAGCCTCCTCCGTCCATGGGATATTCCAGGCAAGAGTACTGGAGTGGGGTGCCATTGCCAACTGTCTAGCATATGATAAATACTTTGAATAATTTTCTTTACTTTAAGAATTAGGTATGTTTTAAAATTTACTTTAATTGTAATAGTTTCTTATTACTTGCAGACCTCATTGCATAGTTCAGTGCCAAAATATCTTAATCTTGGGACTGATTATGATACTTCTCTATTTGGATAAATGTTACTACAGTGACACTCATTTCTTCTGTATACATGATTTTCAAAAAGCTGAAAATTTGTAAAATGATCTTTTAAGACCTGAAATATATTGTATTTCATAAATATTTCTCACATACTTATTGACTGTGATAATTTAGAGTTAAGGATATAGTTAAGATTAAATTCTTTCAGGAATTCCAGTTATAATAACTAGTAAGTTCAACTGGAAAGAATGATCTACTCTATTACTGAATGAGTATTTTTAGTTCATAATGACTATTAAAATGACTGAATGTACCATAAGACGAATAACAGAAGATGAATCCAGAGTGCCAGAGGTTAACATCTGCTGTAGAATTATACTCATGGAAACGTATTTAAAAAGCATGGTGAACACACACCTAGTAAAGAATAATTTGATTAATTATAGACAAGATGAATTCAGACATGAGAGGTCATGCTTAACAAACCTATTACAATACTTTGAAGTTTTTACTCCCCCAAAATAACTCAAACTCATTTCATAAAGTATAGTTAGACATTAAGAAAGCTCAAGATGAACTGTATCATCAGATATGAATAGATAAATTAAATGTCCATAGAATGGGATTTAGAATGAGTTAGGATTGGAAGGTATCTCTAAAAGAGGAAGCATCAACACCAGGATGTAACTATTTCAAAGTGAAAGAAAATGCATAGCTAAAATAGAACCTCTTCCAAAGTTTCATGTTCTCATTGACTGAGATGAAAGATACATACAGTTAACTATGGATAATATGTTGTTAAAGCTATAATATCAAACTAGATACTGTGAAAAGTAAAGAGACAGAAATACCAGACCACCTGATCTGCCTCTTGAGAAACCTATATGCAGGTCAGGAAGCAACAGTTAGAACTGGACATGGAACAACAGACTGGTTCCAAATAGGAAAAGGAGTACGTCAAGGCTGTATATTCTCACCCTGCTTATTGAACTTATATGCAAAGTATATCATGAGAAACACTGGACTGGAAGAAACACAAGCTGGAATCAAGATTGCTGGAAGAAATATCAATAACTTCAGATATGCAGATGACACCACCCTTATGGCAGAAAGGGAAGAGGAACCAAAAAGCCTCTTGATGAAAGAGGAGAGTGAAAAAGTTGGCTTAAAGCTCAACATTCATAAAATTAAGATCATGGCATCTGATCCCATCACTTCATGGCAAATAGATGGGGAAACAGTGGAAACAGTGTCAGACTTTATTTTTCGGGGGCTCCAAAGTCACTGAAGATGGTTACTGCAGCCATGAAATTAAAAGACACTTACTCCTTGGAGGGAAAGTTATGACCAACCTAGATAGAATATTAAAAAGCAGAGACATTACTTTGCCAACAAAGATCTGTCTAGTCAAGGCTATGTTTTTTTCCAGTGGTCATGTATGGATGTGAGAGTTGGACTGTGAAGAAAGCTGAGTGCCAAATAATTGATACTTTTGAACTATGGTGTTGGAGAAGACTCTTGAGAGTCCCTTGGACTGCAAAGAGATCCAACCAGTCCATTCTGAAGACTAGCCCTGGGTGTTCATTGGAAGGGCTGATGCTAAAGCTGAAACTCCAGTACTCTGGCCACCTCATGTGATGAGTTGACTCATTGGAAAAGACCTTGATGCTGGGAGGGATTGGGAGCAGGAGGAGAAGGGGACGACAGAGGATGAGATGGCTGGATGGCTTCACCGACTCGTACATGAGTTTGAGTAAACTCCGGGAGTTGGTGATGGACAGGAAGGCCTGGCGTGCTGTGATTCACGGGGTCGCAAAGAGTTGGACACAACTGAGGGACTGATCTGAACTGAACTGAAAGGGAGATAGAAACATTACAATCATGTAATTGGAATCCTGTATTTTTAAGAACAACTGTTTTGGATTATGATTATTCAAGCTGCAGGAGTACTGATCATTAAATAAAGCACAGACTAGAAAACTAATATATGGCCCATAACTCATGATGAAGAAAACTACATCAGATATATCTAAAAGAATTGTTTTCTCTAGATATGGGAACAATAGTGAAGTACTAACATAAAACAGAAATACATGTAAATTTATCCTTTTTTTAACCATAGAAATCTAGTTAATCCAACTATATTTCAAAATCATTTCCATACAAAAATAGTTTGCAAAAAATATATCTTAAAAGGTTATATTTTTCAGTCAATAAACTTATGACCTTATAACCTATAAACTTCTCTGGTCTATAGAAGACTTACAGTTAATTTTGCACTATAATAGGAAACACAGAACAACAAACATGCTTCCATGCTGGCTTAGATGGTGAAGAATCGGCCTGCAATGCAGGAGACCTGGGTTCAATCCCTGGGTTGGGACGATCCCCTGAAGGAGAACACGGGCACCCACTCCAGTATCCTTGCCTGGAGAATCCCCATAGACAGAGGAGCCCATCAGGCTACAGTCCATGGTGTTGCAAAGAGTCGGACATGGCTGAGTGACTAAGCAAAGCACACAGCTGCTGCCGCAGCTAAGTCGCTTCAGTTGTGTTCGACTCTGTGCGACCCCATAGACGGCAGCCCACCAGGCTCCCCCGTCCCTGGGATGCTCCAGGCAAGAACACTGGAGTGGGTTGCCATTTCCTTCTCCAGTGCATGAAAGTGAAAAGTGAAAGCGAAGTTGCTCAGTCGTGTCTGACTCTTAGCGACCCCATAGACTATAGCCCAACAGACTCCCCTGCACTTATACATAAAATTCCATGTAATATGTATATAATCTACTTTTATATTAAGTGTAAATTACAAATTTTTTTGGTAATAATAACGTATTTAAATCATTTCTTAGTTAAGGAAACAGCTCCCTTTATTTGGCAACAATCTGAGAAAAAGATACTCTAGCTAAAGCAAGTAATAATTAAATTATTATATAATAATAATTTTAATTATATATAAAATAATAATAATTAAAACACTCATACAATGGATACAGTTAGCCATTAATAGAAGTAAACTGAAAAGATACAGTGTGCAAATATGTTCATGATGAAACAAAAATATGTTGGTGATGAAACTGCCTTTGTTTCAACTCCCTGTCAATAGTCCTATATGTGTTCCTAGGAAAACATGCCTTGATTTGGCTGATGTAAACAAAGTGTAATCTAACCCAATTATACAGCAATCTGTCTAGAAAGAGTAAATGATGCTGACTGTAAGAAAGCAAAAATATAAAAGAATTCAAATATAGAATATGTTTAATAAATTATCTATAACCATGAACACTATAATAACTAAGGTAAAGTACTTAACTAAATGCTAGGTAAATATTTAAGTGCTTAATATTGTCTACCTATTTACATGTAGCTTTATACTTTCTAAAAATTATTACTTTCTCCATTTGAAAGATAAGGAAGCTGAGGAGTAAAGGTTTGAAGTGCCAGGTCCAATGTCACCCAAGCATATCATGAAGCTGGGATTTGAGCCTATGCGTTCTGGCTCTTGGGCAGTGCTACCTAATAACATAAAGAGAGTCATAAGACACAATCTTAAACTCTCTGTAGTCACACTGAAAAAATTGTTTAAAAACAAAGAGGTGAAATTTCTTTTGATAATGCATTTAATTTAAACCGATATATCTTAATAATATTGGTTTATTATGAGCAATTATAAACCACATGAGCAATACAAAAATGACTAATGAGATTTTTACATTATATTTCATAGTTGTCTTCAAAGTTCAGAATATATTTTACACATACAACACACCCAAATGTGTACTAACCACACCTAAAATGCTCAATAGCCATATGTGGGTAATGGCTATTATACTGGGATGCACTGCTGTAAAATATGTGCTTTTAGGTATAAGGCACATGGTTGGATGGCATAACCAACTCAATGGACAGGAATATGAGTAAACTCCGGGAGACAGGGAAGGACAGGGAAACCTGGCATGATGCAGTCCAACTGGTCGCAAAGAGGCAGACATGACTGAGGGACTGCACAACAGTGCCTCTCAAGGGTCTCAGTCAATGGGAACATGTACTCCCTTTCCCTCTAATTCTAGTTCTTACTCCAAGCCAATCAAGTTATCAGCTGATAGTAGAGCTGAGATTCCTATCTGCAAAAGAATGTATTATAAATCCAAGGTGACAACTTTCATTCGATTCATGTTTATGTTCATGATTATCAATTCACACATTTTATTTGGCATATTAACTACTTTTTTTGTTCTTTTAGTTAGAATGAATCAATCTCACAGGTCTGGTAAAGAATGAGGGTTATGGTATAAAAGGGTCTGGATCTACAGAGCTTCAGAATCTTCCTTGCAGACACTGGTCCTGGTTGGCTTGAAACAGCCAAATAGGCTTATTTCTGTTTACTCAACTGATAACTATTTTGTGCTCAACTTAGTGCAATATATACAGCATCGTATACTGAAATCTACATGTAATTTAAAATACAGAAGGTCTATAATTTAAAATATTACCCCTAAGAGAAGATATGGTGATGTCTCACTGTTTTAAAAATTGGATAATTTTACATGTGTACACACAAATAATAAAATAATCAATGTTTATACTAAATAACGAAAATGCAAGTACCCACCCTTTGCACAGTTGAAGGTGCATGACTTTTGATTATCAGAGTTTAGTTAAATAATAGCAATTCCCACAACATGGTTGAGTATATTGTTACTGTGATACATTGACTGTTGCATAAATTACATAATTTGGTCTAGTTTGCAGTTATGCAAATTACTTTATAAATAATAGATGCCTATCACAATCATTGGCCAGTAATGTCACTTCTTTCATAGTATGTTAGTGATTGATCACTGTCAATCAGATGTTCAGTTTACACACCAAGAGCAAAGCCAATGACTGTATTGCTTCTTTGTCTCCCAGTGATGTAATCACATGACATTTAACAGAAATGGATAACAAACAAGAAAGATTAAGGAAGAACTCACGAGTGATAATATTGGAAGTGAAATTAAAGTTAAACATAAATGGAGTTACAGAAGATGTGACTGACTTCAGGGTGTTGACATCGCAATGCTTTAAGAGGTTCTAGATTCAATACAAGCTGGAATCAAGATTGCTGGGAGAAATATCAATAACCTCAGATATGCAGATGACACCACCCTTATGGCAGAAAAGGAAGAGGAACCAAAAAGCCTCTTGATGAAAGTGAAAGAGGAGAGTGAAAAAGTTGGCTTAAAGCTCAACATTCAGAAAATGAAGATTATGGCATCTGGTCCCATCACTTCATGGCAAATAGATGGGGAAACAGTGGAAACAATTTCAGACTTTATTTTTGGGGGCTCCAAAATCACTGCAGATGGTGATTGAAGCCATGAAATTAAAAGAGACTTACTCCTTGGAAGAAAAGTTATGACCAACCTAGACAGCATATTAAAAAGCAGAGATATTATTTTGCTGACTAAGGTCCATCTAGTCAAGGCTATGTTTTTTCCAGTGGTCATGTATGGATGTTGAGAGTTGGACTGTGAAGAAAGCTGAGTGCCGAAGAATTAATGCTTTTGAACTGTGGTGTTGGAGAAGACTCTGGAGAGTCCCTTGGCCTGCAAGGAGATCCAACCAATCTATTCTAAAGGAGATCAGTCCTGGTTGTTCATTGGAAGGACTGATGTTGAAGCTGAAACTCCAATACTTTGGCCACCTCATGCAAAGAGTTGACTCATTGGAAAAGACCCTGAGGTTGGGAGGGATTGGGGGCAGGAGGAGAAGGTGACGACAAAGGATGAGATGGCTGGATGGCATCACCGACTCGATGGACATGAATTTGGGTGGACTCCGGGAGTTGGTGATGGACAGGGAGACCTGGTGTGCTTCAATTCGTGGGGTCACAGAGTCGGATACAACTGAGCGACTGGATTGAACTGAACTGAACTGAGACTCAATACAAAGCTAAAAGAACTTAGTTAAAGCAAAATCAGCACAAAAGAAGAAACCGATTGTGACAAAAGGGATGAAAACATTCCAGAGGAATTGATGCCAATGAAAACACCACATTAAAAAGGAAGAAGGAAAACAACAAAAACAACAACAAAAAACTCCTGGAGATAATTAACAATACTGAAAGAGCAAAGAATAAAATGTTGAAATCTGATCCAATCTTTAAAAGAAATATAACAATCTGCCAAGGCAAAGAAAAGATGCTTGCCTTTGATATTAACTATAAATTATACAATGATAAGGCAAGCACTGCTCAAACAATTCTGGCTAAGTGTTTTTCCAAAGAAAGAAATCATTTTAATTCTCAATATACCGAAAGTTTTAAACTACTGTATAATAAATAAATATTAGTTTTACTGTTTTTCATGTCTTTATGAATTTATCACCAAAAGCGACATGTTAGATGTTTTGACCAAATTTTCTAAATGTCACAGAACAATTCTAACTTTCCATCAACTTGTTTACACAGTTTCAGCTTGTGCTGTCACTTTTATGATTTTGCCCCACTTTGAAATATGAGGACTGCCTATAGGCACTTTAAGATATTATTAACATTGGATTCAGTGAAAATATAAAAACAAATCCATATTAAAAACTTGAAAACTTAAAAAGAAGCAAATTAAAACATTTAAAGTCAACATCTTATCTATTTTGAGATAAAGAAAATGCAAGCAACTTGGCAAGCATGCTTGTTGATAAAGATCTGTGGTATTGTTATCTCATGTATTAAATAAAATTAATAGAAATAGGTAATGAGTTTTTGGTAAGATAAAGACAAAGTGCACGGGGAATAAAGAATCTCCACGGATATTCCCAATGGATAATTAAGATTTGTTTCTGTTGCTCACAGATGTTCTACTATTGTTGTCTTTGATATGTATCAGCCTCATTAGTTTCTTGTCTCTAACTGCTACTTATTTTAAAAAGTATATCTGTGAATTTCTGATGGGAAAATGTAATATTCAACAGTCAACTCTTAATGAGTCATACTACAATATGTCAGATACTGTGCTAGATTAAACATAAATAAATTACACCTCTCTGAAAGATACTATGGGAAAGATGATCTTGTATATAATCTGAAAAATAAAAACTAACATGATGACTTTCTTTAATACTCAAGTATTTAATATTTTCTTATTTACTGATATTTTTCTTTTTAACCCTTTGCTAGTATTTATATTTTCACAGCCACAAAAAATCTTTACATGTTTTAGAAAGAGGCATATTTAAAAAGTTTATCATCCTCTCTTCCTTAAAAACTTTAAAAAAAAAACTCTATTTTTAATTCCATGTTTAGTTTTGGGACATAAAATTCTTCATACTCCACAAATTTTTTCCTTTTCTTATCTTTTTCTAAAATGATAGAATTAACTGTATACATAGATATGTGGCTGAAAAAATATTTAGAATATTTTATATGCTTAACACAGCTAATCATGAGTTGTACTAGTGTTTCAAGAGTTTTCTATATACATTCATTTATTTCTCTGTGACTAATGGTTCCCTAACATAGGGTGATTTGCACCAAAACTAAATCCCCTCCAAATGAAAAGATTAAACCAGAACACACAAGCTTTTCAAAGGAATCTATCTATTGATTTATAATTATTAAGAATAAAGTTGCACTTTGATTTTAGAACTGTTATACATTTTATTTTTTAAAACACAGACATAACCAGAATTGACTTTATATTTCTCAAGATATGCAAAGGAACAGTAGTACTTCAGAAAAGCGAACACATTTAACTAATAAATTGTTAGTTAATAAATCTATATAGAGAAAGCTAATGAACTAATTCCATTTTAATAGTGAATATTAATGTTCAGAGAAACTGAAAACTCCTTTAGAAGTCAACAATTATGCCTCTAACATGAACCAATATTCTTCATTATTCACTGATTAAGATGAATGTCCCTGTGGAAATTTTGCCAATTAGAAGTGTTTAATTTGAATTTTCTTAAATCTTTATAGTTAATATACCCTTTGAGAATTGTTTGTACACATGTTCACTTACATCTATACATAAGCCTTTAATACCATGCCTACTATCCTTGCAGAGAGCTACCTTGTAAAATACATGATTTTTAAAATTCAAATAAAGCACTATATTCATTCATTCTGAGAACAAATTTAGAAATGCTGAAATAAATGAAACTCATAAAACGACTTTAAATGTTGGTTCATCCAAATCTCAGCTTTTGAAATACATTTGAAATTTTAAATATTAGGTTATTTAGAAGAGTTATACTTAATGATAGAGCATATTCCTTATCTTTCAGATAACAAAAAATGCCCAAAGTTTAGAATTATCATTCTATTACCCTTCTTGAAGAATCTTTTATGGTTTGTTTCCATCTTCTTCCTAAGTACATTTATTTTTCACCAATCTAATTAATGATTTCTTTATTTGTATGCTTTTAAACCAATTCAATTTCTCTATAAATCACCTTCAAATGTGTGCATATATATTTGACAATGAACATTTGAATTTCATTGTTATCTGTTAACAAATTTCAATTTTCAAGTTGTGGCTTTTTTTCAATATGGAAACTTTATAGCCAGTCACAAATCCAGGGATCATGTATTATAGTCTGTGGCAAAATGAGGCATAAGATCTCTTCTCACAGAGTTGATAAACATAGGGGAAGGGATGTAAACAAATCTCCAAAAATAAAGATACAAAGAAAAACTACAGAATGGAATAAGAGCTTAGAGGCACTTGACCCATTTAGAGATATTTTCTTGAGAGAAACCCCTCTTTGAGGAAATTATATTATAAATGAAACAAAGAAGTAAAGAAGGTGGTAAGAACAGTCTAGGCAATGAAAGTGGAAATGGTGGAATTACAAACAAAATGAAGTAAGGATAGCAATTGGGAACCTAGAGGCAACATCAGTCACAGAGACAGATACGACTGGGTGGAGAGATGGTAAAGATGAGTCCATGAAGAAGCAAATAAAAATAAGAGAATTATCACAGTATTTATACTTAAACCCCAAATTAATGAAAAGTCGCTAAGTTGATTATAAGCAGAAAAAAGGTGGTATAACCATACTTACAATTTTAAAAAGAAGAGGGACTTTTCTAGAAGAGAGAGTGGAATGGATGGGAATAATCATGAAATGATTACAACATGAGAGTCTGGTACACAATTGAGGCTGTTAAGACAGAAACTAGTGGATGATGTCCAATATAATTTTATTTTAAGTGATCAAATCTGCATGATTTGTTGATGGATTAAACCATCCCCATGGAAAAGAAATGCAAAAAAGCAAATGGCTGTCTGGGGAGGCCCTACAAATAGCTGTGAAAAGAAGAGAGATGAAAAGCAAAGGAGAAAAGGAAAGATATAAGCATCTGAATGCAGAGTTCCAGAGAATGGCAAGAAGAGATAAGAAAGCTTTCTTCAGCGATCAATGCAAAGAAATAGAGGAAAACAACAGAATGGGAAAGACTGGAGATCTCTTCAAGAAAATCAGAGATACCAAGGGAACATTTCATGCAAAGATGGGCTTGATAAAGGACAGAAATGGTCTGGACTTAACAAAAATAGATGATATTAAGAAGAGGTTGTAAGAATACACAGAAAAACTGTACGAAAAAGATCTTCACGACCAGGATAATCATGATGGTGTGATCACCAATCTAGAGCCAGACATCCTGGAATGTGAAGTCAAGTGGGCCTTAGAAAGCATCGCTACGAACAAAGCTAGTGGAGGTGATGGAATTCCAGTTGAGCTATTTCAAATCCTGAAAGATGATGCTGTGAAAGTGCTTTACTCAATAGGCCAGTAAATTTGGAAAACTCAGCAGTGGCCACAGGACTGGAAAAGGTCAGTTTTCATTCCAATTCCAAAGAAAGGCCATGCCAAAGAATGCTCAAACTACTGCACAGTTGCACTCATCTCACATGCTAGGAAAGTAATGTTCAAAATTCTCCAAGCCAGGCTTCAGCAACATGAACCGTGAACTTCCTGATGTTCAAACTGGTTTTACAAAAGGCAGAGGAACCAGAGATCAAATTGCCAACATCTGCTGGATCATGGAAAAAGCAAGAGAGTTCCAGAAAAACATCTATTTCTGCTTTCTTGACTATGCCAAAGCCTTTGACTGTGTGGAACATAATAAACTGTGGAAAATTCTGAAAGAGATGGGAATACCAGACCAGCTGACCTGCCTCTTGAGAAATCTGTATGCAGGTCAGGAAGCAGCAGTTAGAACTGGACATGGAACAACAGACTGGTTCCAAAGAGGAAAAGGAGTACATCAAGGCTGTATATTGTCACCCTGCTTATTTAACTTCTATGCAGTGTACATCATGAGAAACACTGCACTGGAAGAAACACAATCTGGAATCAAGATCACTGGGAGAAATATCAATAACCTCAGATATGCAGATGACACCACCCTATGGAAGAAAGGGAAGAGGAACTAAAAAGCCTCTTGATGAAAGTAAAAGTGGAGAGTGAAAAAGTTGGCCTAAAGCTCAACATTCAGAAAACTAAGATCATGGCATCCAGTCCCATCACTTCATTGGAAATAGATGGGAAAACAGTGGAAACAGTGTCAGACTTTATTTTTGGGGGGCTCCAAAATCACTGCAGATGGTTACTGCAGCCATGAAATTAAAAGACACTTACTCCTTGGAAGAAAAGTTATGACCAACCTAGAAAGTATATTCAAAAGCAGAGACATTACTTTGCCGACTAAGGTCCGTCTTGTCAAGGCTATGGTTTTTCCAGTGGTCACATACGGATGTGAGAGTTGGACTGTGAAGAAGGCTGAGCACCGAAGAATTGATGCGTTTGAACTGTGGTATTGGAGAAGACTCTTGAGAGTCCCTTGGACTTCACAGAGAACCTACCAGTCCATTCTGAAGGAGATCAGCCCTGGGATTTCTTTGGAAGGAATGATGCTAAAGGTGAAACTCCAGTACTTTGGCCACTTCATGCGAAGAGTTCTCATTGAAAAAGACTCTGATGCTGGGAGGGATTGGGGGCAGGAGGAGAAGGGGACAACAGAGGATGAGATGGCTGGGTGGCATCACTGACTTGATGGACATGAGTCTGAGTGAATTCCGGGAGTTGGTGATGGACAGGGAGGCCTGGCGTGCTGTGATTCATGGGGTCGCAAAGAGTTGGACATGACTGAGCGACTGAAGTGAACTGTGTTTAGGTAGTGGAATGAATAGCAGATGATTTCAGGATCTCTGTTTGGGTAATGCACAGATGTCAATGTAATTATTCACAGACATAAAATATCCGAAGGTTTGAGGATGGGGTTAAAACCCATAACTGGAGTGGAAGAATAGGAACAAGCAAGTAAAGCATATCTCCCTCAGACTTCTCAGATTGGTGAAGAGGAATCCCTAAGTAACTCGTGTACACCAAAGGGCTGTATGATTTCTGATGCCTCCTTGATAACTCTATGTTCTTTTATTTTTGTTTATTTATCTACTTGCCTGAGTCTAGGCAGACCTAGGTGTGTTTCAATGAGATTCCCTAAGCTAAGACCTGGACCTATATAGGTCTCATTCCTACATTTCTCTGTATCATGATGCTCTCTTCTAACCTGTTTAAGTGATCAATCTTACATCCTCATCCTGAAGGAGGGAATGGAAACCCACTCCATTATTCTTGCTTGGAGAATTCCATGGACAGAGGAGCCTGGCGGGCTATAGTCCATGGAGTAATAAAGAGCTGGACATGACTGAAGCAACTGAACAGCTACTGATAGCCTTAAGATCTTTGAACATTGTTTCTCTGGGATCTCATAGGGACCCAGGAAGTTTCAGGAGGAGGATGGCTTGATGAGCAGCTTACTCTCACTGACCAGTGTAGAAATTCCTTTGTGAAACTGTACCAGATTGATTCACTAGAATTGTCCTGATATGCTGATTTTGCATGACTCAAATTATTCCTACAGACAAGGGCACTGCAAAGTATTTGCCTGAGTCTCTCTTCTCCATGACACTCGCACAGTCCTAGGGGTAGACCTAGAGCCAAGACCATGGGCCAGTTTCTGATTCAGAGACAGATCCATAAGTGCATCCCAAACCAAAGCCAAAGGGAAAGAAAAATGAGAAGAGAGTTTGACTGTTAGGTTGGAAAGAAAGAGACAGGTATTGAACTGAAATATTAAACAACCACTCCCAGAATCATGGTTAGAAACCAAGCTAGAACCCTTAAAGAAATAAGCATAGCAGACCTTGATGGCTTAAGACCTAAGCAGAAGACAAAGCTCGATCATGCTTGTCTCCTTTTTACTTGGTTTCAGACTCCTGCTGGACCAAGAGTTCTGAAGGGAGCAGCTTTCTATGAAAAGTTGTGGGATTCCAGATCTGAGACTGAATATGATGATTTGCTAGTTGAATGAGCTGGGCCATTATTTATTAAAATAAAATACTGTGGGTATTTTTGTTTCATTATCCATAATAACAGATACTAAACTTGATGCTTTCTAGCGTCCTTTAATCTTTACATTTCAATTTCCTATATTACATTTGTTTTCTATTTCCTCAGTATCTTAAACTGTGGGTTCAGTAGAGCCCATCCTAATATATAATGTGACCTCAAACAGTATTTCCAAGAGGGGTTCTTACCACAGAAGATGCATTAGTCAGAACTCTGGCTGAAAATTAGAGAATAAATGTAGTTTCAGTCTAAACAAGAATTATTGGCTCATGTAACCTCATAAAGGGAAAGGTAGTGTGAAACAGAAAATTAATGGAGTGGGGACCTGTGCAAAATCAGGAATTTTATTATTCTTTTTGTTTGTTTTCCTTAAAGAGTCATCTATAAAATTTTTCATGTATACCTATTAGCGCATGATCCAAAGAGTAACAGGATCTTCTCTGCCATTTTCCCTTTGAAATATCTTTTTAACGATGATAGGTGGTACATTGTGGGGAGGCGTGTGCATGTTCAGTTGTGTCTAACTCTTTGTGACCACATGGACTGTAGCCCACCAGGCTCTTATGTCCATGGGATTTCACAGGCAAGAATACTGGAGTGGGTTGCCATTTCCTACTCCAAAGGATCTTCCCAACCCAGGGACTGAAACTGTGTCTACTGTTCCTCCTTCAGTGGCAGGGAGATTCTTTATCACTGAGCTTATTCTTTATCACCTTGGAAAGCTTAACACTGATTAGATGAGTTTATAGGATATGTCCATTTCTAGATTGGTGACAATGTCCACAAATATCTATCTGTCACTTGGATCCCTAACTAGGGAAGATGGAGAGGCAGTTCGCAAAAGACAGGTATGCTATTCCAGAGAAGGAGAGAGTAAAGAGGAAAAACGATGGCAGCAGGCAGTTGGCAGGATCTTAGTCTATTTACTTTTTGTACCTTAACGGGAGGTGGTGGTGGATTAGTAGCTAAATTGTGTCTGACTCTTTGCTATCCTACGGACTGTAGCCTGCCAGACTCCTTGGTCCATAGGATTTTCCAGGCAAGAATACTGGAATAGGTTGCCCTTTCATTCTCCAGGGGATTTTCCACACCCAGGGACTGAATCTGGGTCTCCTGAATTCCAGACAGATTCTTTGCCAACTGAGCCACCAAGGACGCCCAAACAGTTTTTTTTAGCAGAAACAACCTTGATAATGGAAGATCTGTACCTTATGCCTGCACTTAAACACTTTATTTAAGCCTTCACCCAATTCATTATCTCTATCAATTGATTTTCTTGAACATGACCAATTGTCTTCCTCATCTTCCTCTAATCCTTGTATTTCTTGTATCTCTGGACTTCATAAAGTTACAGAAAGTTATTTAAAAGTTATGACAGCTACAAGTGATATCAATTCATTGATATTCTACTCATTGCTACAATATTCCTATGGAAGAGTTCTAACCGACACTGTTATTTTTGCTTTTGTATTTTATGTAAATATTGAATAAAACCACATATTTATAAACAAGTAGAAATAAAGTATTATTCTCCATTATACATTAACTGACATATATCAGTTCAATAACTGAAGCATGTCAATAACATGCAATTATTAGTTACACAAAAATAGATAGCTTAGGTGAGAATCAAGGAAGTCAAGTTCCTATTCCAGATTTTCCAATAATTATCCTTCCTATATACTTCCACATTTTTCCACTTTAAAGCAGAAATATTATGTCAAATAATTGATGTTCACTTAATCGCATACCTCTATTAGAATTCGAAGAAATGATACTCATATTTGTGTCTTCTACTAGCAACAATGTGGGTGGGTTATCATGAGATGTCATTGTTTGTAAAATGAAACGAACTATAAACACTAATGAGTATTTCTACTAAAACGAAAAGGTAAAATTAACTAAATTGCTAGTGCAATAAATTCTTCTACCCTAGTCATATATTTTGTAGTATAAAAAGGTTAAATAAATATTCAAAATTATGTTTAATAATTAAATTAAAATTCAAAAGAAGTTATTAAAAATCCATGAAATATTCTGTCATTAAAATAAGTTCAATGGTAATTTAAAACTTTCCTCTATTTAATTTTGTTTGTATACTAAATGGAAATATTTACCAGTGCTATGAGGAGTACATTTTAATTAACTTAGTCAAGAGACCTCCTATCAAACACTTATTCCATTTTATATAGAGCATCAGCAACCATTTCCATCATAGGCAAGTTCCTCGCCTATCACTGAAAATTCAGTGCAAGAACTCACACATCCTAATACACAAATATGTCTAGGATAAAATCAGTTTTCAATTGATTCATTTGTTAATAATCAAGTATTTATTGAGCACTTAGTTTGTTAGGCCCTCTTTTATGTATTAAAAAAAGTATCTGAAAACTATTCCCTAATTAATGGAGAATGCATAAATGAATACTAACTTTCTCCACATTCCTGTGTACATTATTCAAAACGTCTTGTATAAAGGAAAATATTTAAAGGATCTTTTAAAAAGACATCATTTCTTGAACTTTAAGACTTAATTATAGTAATGAATTATACTGTCTATTATAAGATATTCTATTAAGAGTAGTCTTTTCAGGCCAGATAATTGTGAGGCTAACTAGTGCACTTGAGGAAAGAAGCACACAGGTTCAAATCTCTTTCTCAGAATGATGTCTGAGTAGTAATTAGAATCGTATTTATTACTTTCAACGAAAAGTTTCAAGAAGCAGTTATATAAGGTCATTTGCATTGACACACTGGTTTAGGAAAGAAAATTCTTTCCTAAGGATAACTGATTTTTTTTTTTTTTCATTTTACTATGTAGCATTTTTTATTTTATTTTAAATTGCATTTTGTTCAAACCAAATAATAAATTAGTTTACTGATTTAATTTAGAATAGTTGATAATTAATGATTAGCATTCACAATTTAAAATAACTTTATTAAAGAAAATGTTATGTGCTCCCTGATTATAGATATTGTGCTATAGACACTTTTGAAAATAAGTTAACCTAGTTGTAAAATTTCCAAGATGACAGATGAGTAAATAACCTGCAGATATATGGTGTATCTGAAAACCCAGAGAATTAAAAAAAAAGACTTTAATCATAGCTTTCATTACATATACTTATATAATAAAATCACCCTCAACTGTATACTATTATCAAACAAACCAAAAATTTATAGATAAGTAAATAGTGTCACATAATTTTTAAGCAAGAATGTAATCCATTCACACCACCTCTACTATTAAGAACCTACTGCAGATATAGCATGAATAAAAGACCAAAAGCCCCTTCTTTCACAGAACCAACATTCCAGTAGTGTGAGACTGGGAATAAACAGATAAATAAAACAACTCACAGAAGTCAGATGATGGCAAATGATCTGGAGGAAAAGTAAAAAAGAGGGGAGTATTGGGATGAGGAGTAGGGGTTATTGTTTCCGGTTTTCATCAGAGACCCTCTCGTGGTAAGAGAAAAAACAAAAAACAAAACTGAACAGCGTTGGGGTAGGCCTAGGGCAAGCCACACATGTACCAGAGTAGAGAACATTAAGACCTTTTCTAGGTGGCTGAATAGTCAACATGCCAGGTAACAGTACATAGATTTTAATTTAAAGAGAGAAACTGAAGTGAGAGCCTTTCAACAAGTTTGCAAGGTGCTGGCTTTTATCCCTGAGGACAATAGAAGCCTATGGAGGAACTGATGGCTTCCCCTTGGTTCTGAAAGGGTCATTGTATTCATAGCTACTCTATAAATATAATGGGCTTCCCTGGTGGCTCAGGCAGTAAAAAAGAAAAAAAAAAAAATCTGCCTGCAATGCAGGAGACCTGTGTTCAATCCCTGGATCAGGAAGAACCCCCTGAGAAGGGAATGGCAACACATTCCAGTATTCTTGCCTGGAGAATTCCATGGACAGAGGCTTCTGGAAGGCTATACTCCATGAGATTGCAAACAGTCAGACACAACTGAGTGACCTTCAAAACAACTATGAATATAAGACTCTGGCGGGGGGGTGATGATAGCAGGTGGCATTATAGGTAAAGTGAACTCATGGCATTTATCAAAAACTAAAGCAGGCTTGGCATATCTACTGATGACAATACTTGAGTTTTTACCATGAGTGAAATGGCAACCCATTCCAGTACTCTTGCCTGGAGAATCCCATGGATGGAAAAGCCTACAGTCCATGGGGTTACAAAGAGTCGGATACGATTGAGCAACTTCCCTTTAGTTTTACTTAGATTTGTAGATATTACTGTTTCCTGGCAATACAAGATTAAGGCTGCCACAGTTACCGGCAGCATGTTTCAGAACAATTGGCAAACTGGTAGCCTCCCAGACTTAAAGATACTTTCAGCTTGCATTCTTGGTGCAGAAAATGTTAGAAAAAGGAAAACAATTTTAAAAAAATCTGCACTGGATAATTTTTTTTAATTATAACTACTGCAATTAAAAATTCACATATCTTAACTACAAAAAATTCAGGTGATCTGAGAATAGAAAGGAAGACAAAAATAAACAAGAGAGAAAAAAGCAGTGTTCCTTTCTCTCTAATGAGTATACACATATGTCCACGCTATGTGGCTTCAGTCGTATCCAACTCTGTGACCCTATGGACTATAGCCCACCAGGCTCCTCTGTCCATGAGATTCTCTAGGAAAGAATACTGAAGTGGGTTTTCATGCCCTCCTCCAGGAGATCTTCCCAACTCAGGGACTGAACCCATGTCTCCTCTGTCTCCTTCAGATTGACAGGTGGGTTCTTTATCACTGGCATCAGCTGGGAAGCCCAATGGGTACACACATCAGGCATGAAATCATGAATGGCAACTCTGACTGAGTATATCTGGAGTATAACCTGAGACTCTATTTCAGACAAGCTTCCTGCTGAAGCTTCTGGTGCTCAGATCACATCTGGGGTACAAAGGTGCTGAGGGTCAGGAGCAGTTTACACTCCTTCAATCTTCCCATCCCTGCCCTTTCACTGTTGTTGACATTGCTGGTATTACCACACTGACATTTATTGACTTTTGAGTGTTTATTTTTTGTTTAAGAAGATGGCTAAAATATATAATAGGATGGCCATTTTAAAACTAGGAGTTGCAATTTAATGTATACAGGAGATATACTAACAAATTCAGGAGAAGAGATATTATCATGTTTTACCATTCAAATGTAATCAGTGGACTTTCAGAAACACATAGACAGACAGCTTAAATACACTGTGCAAAAAAGCAGTGATAGATCTCAAAGGAGGATGGATGGGACAGGGACACATTAACTAAAGGAAATAAACATAGAGAAAAAGAGATGGAAAAGCAGAGAACAGTTGTTTTAGATGTCGGGGTATCCATACTTAAATCCCAGTTTCAAACAGATTCTTTCTGGCACAGCTACAGTTAGAAATCGATGTTCACAGAAATATTCAGCCTTGCTGCATTCATATCTGTAGTGAGAGCATCTCAGGGAACTAACATGAAAAAAAAAGTGGTGATTTTTAATGTGATTCTTTATGTGGCTTTGATTGCCACTAACAGCCAGCAGATGGGATAGATACTTTAGGGAGAGAAAAAGCTCATCGAAGTTTTCTGGCCAAAATAAGCAGTTATACTTGCAAATGCATCAGAACATTGAGAATTGCAAAATTCTACTAGGGAAAGTTTTATAGAAAACAAATAGGATTTGTTTTCTATAAAACAAATACGATCAGTCACATTGTGACTGATCCTAGACTGCAGTACACCAGGCCTCCCTGTCCTTCACCATCTCCCAAAGTTTCCTCAAACTCATGTATATTGAGTCAATGATGCCATCCAACCATCTCATCCTCCGTTGCCCCGTCTCCTGATGCCCTCAATCTTTCCCAGCATCAGCGTCTTTTCCAGTGAATCCAGGGGTAGTTATATTTGATTCAGAGTTTTCCTCTCATCTGAAAGCTTGAGGTAACAACACTGCCATTCTGCTTTTAACATTCTCAAAATGGGAAGAATTCTAACACAATTTTTTTACAGTAACCTATCTTAAAAGGTAGGTTACTTTATTAACAGCAATTGTTCCCAAATATTTCTGTTCAGGTAATTTTCAAATCATATTTTCAAACACAGATTATATTTTCTTGCAAAACATTCTTTCTCTAGTTCTAAAATCCTTATGTTGAGTGGAGAGTTTCCACTGGCCCATTTCTGCTGAAAAACAAAATAAAATGAACAGAAAACTCACAAAAGATAACACAATATGGCTAGCTATCCAAACTGTAAACACATGATCCTGGAAGTCTAAAAACCACTACCTAGGAAAGCCTCTGGCTGGAAATGGATGTGCTCAGTAAGCCATTTGGTAAAACACTGATTGTTAAAATCCTAAATATATCCTGGAGATTGAAGGCACAGAACAGTGATTAGAGCCAATACTGTATTATAAACTTCAAGGTTTCTAAGAAATTAGACCTTCATTGTTCTCACCACAAAAAAAAAGAAAAAGAAAAAAGAAATGGTGATTCTAGAACATGCTTAGAGGTATTAGTTAACGTGATAGTGATAATCATATTGCATTTATAAATGTATCAAATCAATATGTGTACAACTTAACATGACACAATGTTATATGTCAACTGAATCTCAATTAAAAAAAAAAAAAAAAAACCCTCCCCAAAGCTGTTACCAAAGAAAAAAATTAAACAGAATATGAATCTCCAGCATATAAGATTAACCAAAATTCATCTTCATACATTGTGACTGATCCTGGACTGCAGCATGCCAGGCCTCCCTGTCCTTCACCATCTCCTGAAGTTTGCTCAAACTCATGTATATTGAGTTGATGATGCCATCCAACCATCTCATCCTCCATTGCCCCAATGTCCTGATGCCCTCAATCTATCCCAGCATCAGGGTCTTTTCCAATGAATCCAGGGGTAGTTATATTTGATTCAGAGTTTTCCTCTCATATGAAAGCTTGAGGTAACAACACTGCCATTCTGCTTTTAACATTCGCAAAATGGGAAGAATTCCAACACAATTTTTTTCTTTGTTTATAGAAAGAAAATCTGTATTCAAAGAACAATCTTTGAAGATTATTTCATTTAATATCATGGATATTAATAGTCAAGAAATTCAATATGAATCACAATTTGGGGATAATCCAATATCTGTTATTCTGACTTTGCATTATTTAAAATTTTATTGACACATGTTAGGCTTGAAAAGGATGCAATGCTTTTCTGAAATGATCTGGATGATTCACTTCCTTAATATCTGTATTGATTGCTAATCTGGGTCACGTTTAATGATTTGAAAGCTATTAATTTCATACACATTTAAAAGCACTTTATTATTATTTAACATAGTGTGATATTTTTGCTACAAGACAGTTACAGTTCCACATTGCTTTATGGTATCTCAACACAAAACAAAGGAGATATTTATTTCAATATAAATTTAGAGAGCTTAATAAATTTGAAGAGTGACAATAAGAATAAATTCAATGACATGACTAATTTTGATATACTAATCCTACTTAGATCGAGTCCAATGTGTTTACACAATTACTGATTACATACAAGATCAGGTTTATGGGAAATGATACCAAACAGAGCTTCATTGTTTTCGCTCTCCAAAGGTCAAGACTGAAGCTAAATAACAGACTCTTACTCTGAATTCTAAGGCTAGAATCCAAATAGGATACATTCTTGGTACTTATGCAATGTGTGTTAGTTGGTCAGTCATGTCTGACTTTTTTCAACCCCATAGACTGTAGCCCACCAGGATCCTTGGTCCATGGGATTCTCTAGGCAAGAATACTGGGGTGGGTTGCCATTCCCTCCTCCAGGAGATCTTCCCAATCTGGAGACTGAACTCAGGTCTGTCTCCTGAACTGCAGGTGGATTCTTTACTGTCTGAGCCGCCAGGGAAGTCACTTATGCAATAATCTCACCATTTCCTGTCTCACTGGATTCCCAGGGCAGTCTGCACTAAGCAGAATCAGTTTCTCCCCATGGTTCCCACAGGATACAGATGGCACACACAAATGAAGATAACACCTTATTTACAAAGAGACTAATTACAAAGTTGTGAGTGAGGTATAGGGAGACCATAAAGGAGAGTTCAGGGACCAGGGGAAGTAGCAGAGGAGTTGGTGTCATCAGTTGGAACAAGAGACCGATGGAAGGAGAGGTTACGGGGTGCAGTTAGGAAAACAAGAGGCATTACGCCAGGACACAGACCCGAGGAGGAAGACAGGGAAATAAATGATCAGACCACCTTCTCTTCCAAGTTAGGCTCTCACTGGCCCATCCTAACTGACTAAAATATATGTCAGTTTCTGGGACGAGAGCAGAGTGCGAGGAGGGTGGAGGGAATCTAAGAGGACAAAGAAAAGCTATCCAACATAAATCCTCAACGGAGTATGGAAAGCACGCTTCAATTCTTTTCAAACCTGCAATTTCCTTTCTAATGTGAGCAGTAACAACAATGGATTTAAGGAGAAAAACAACAGCAATGCATAACCTAAGGCTTAGAGACAATCTAAATTCTCATGCAATTCCTGTCATCATTCAGGGAAAACAGTTACAATGTTAGGTTTATCCCCAAAATGGTAAATATCATTATTAAAAGAATGGATTGATTTTTGTATTTGAAAAAATTAATTAAATATGAAAAAATCAATAAAACACTAGGACACGGCATTCAAGTGTAAAGATTAAATTAGAGGGAGGAAATCAAACACACTCAGGTACAAATTTAAACTGGAAAATTGTGGAAGCATAAACTGTAAAATCTTAACACAGATAAAACTGCTCTGTCACATTTTCTAGTTAAATTAACTATTCATTTTATTTAGGACTCACATTTTGGCACCACCACAGTCACTGTTACACATCCTGTTATGGAAAATCTTTCAAAATGTCTAATTATGCAATTTCTGAGGTGGTGACATTTTGCTACACTGAAGCACCCTCATTGTTCTTGGATGATCCTGCTCCTCAGAGCCCCCCAAAATCCACATTATGTATGCAAGCCTTGCATTATACCCAAATGAAATTGGTGTAGGAAGATGAAATAAACCTGTTCTGACCTTGTAAGCTATAGCATATATTCTGAACAGCTGTCTACTGTGTGCATGCAATTTTGCCAACCATACATTTCCTTACAAGTACAATGTAAAGCGGGCAATTGTATTTATCTCTTGGTTTATAAACAGAACTTCATATCTGCAAAGTGAGTGTTTGAATCTAAAGAGAAAATATGCTTTGGGAAATTTTTCTTTCTTTTGTTTCCCTCTTCATCACTAAAGTCCTCTTCTGTTCTGCTGTGAAATCCTCTTTCATGTGTCACGGCCATTGAAAAGCATCCTCAGATATTTCAGCATCAGTGACACTAGGTGTCACTTCAATGTCCATACTTCATCCACTTATCTCATTTATGAAAAATGTATTGATAGATTACCAGCAACATTCTATTTCATTTAAAGAATATGTCCTCATGTTTTTAACTTCAGGTCATATAAGAAAGCTTCAATGTATTCCTATCAGAAGGTCATTCTTCAAATGAATATTCAAACATCCTTTATATTTTCTTTTAAATAAGTCTAGGCACAATTAAATCTGAAGGTTTTTATTTTTATAGTTTTATGATAAGTTAATTTCCTCCTATGAATTTCTATCATAAACCATTTATACTGAGTAACAGATCTGCTCCCAGACTTAAAGCAATGAGCTGATACTAACTTACAAGAAAACGGCAACAGAAACTAGAAACTCATCTTTATTCATCATACTAGAGGTCTTCAAAACTTCAGGTACTGACAATCATATCTTCAGAAATGTACCACCACCCAAGCCCTAGGAGAAAAGGCACACCAGTGCTCTGCGTCACAGATGCCCAGCTCTCCAGCCATGACCGCACAACTAGTGGTGAACAGGTGATGAGAAAAGAGCCCATCTGGCGTCTGGCCAGCAGCCTGAGGATTATAAGCCCAGATGCAAGTGCGAGACATCAAACAAAATGGACCTGAGAGAGTCTGGGCTCAACCTTGAACACAGAGGCCAATGTAAGCTGAGGAATGTAGCCAGTGGAGAAAGAACTGGACCAGATGTGCAAAGGGAGAAAATTCCATGACAGAGAGGGTGGAAACAAGAGACTGCCCAGTCCTGAAAGTGCCCAGATAGTAAGTTTTTCCACCCAAGTTCCTTAATAAATGCATTTGTTCAAGAAACCCCTTTTTGCATGAAGTTAAATTAAGAGACTCTCCATTCCTTGCAAATAAAAGACTTCCAGATAGAAAAGGCATAAGAGTGAATAACAAAAAATAGAATAAAACAAAAATAAGAGTAATATGTTGATAATAATAACAATACATTCATTTTATAGGCTTTAACATCACTATAAATAAAGTATATTTATAAATAAATATACATATTTATAAATAAATAAAATAATTTATTTTTAATAAATAAATTCAATTTTAGGCTTTCAGAACCTATTATAGGAGTTGGTGATGGACAGGGAAGCCTGGCATGCTGCAGTCCATGGGGTCGCAAAGAGTTGGACATGACTGGACGGAGCTGAACCTATTACAATGAAATAATTTTAACCATTGATAGAAGATAATAACTAAGGAGAGGAAGTGGAAACAGGATGGGTACACTGATTTCTCTAGTACCTATAAAAATTCCATAAGCACAATCTTCAACTGCTACATCATAAAATATTATGTATTATAGGTTATATTACAATATGAGTACATGAGTGCTAAGTTGTTTCAGTCATGTCCAGTTCTTTGCGACCCTATGGACTGTAGCCCACCAGGTTCGTCTATCTATGCGATTCTCCAGGCAAGAATACTGGAGTGGGTTGCCGTGTCCTCCGCCAGGGATCCCTGGATCCCTCCTCCTTCCCTACACAGGTATCAAACTCACGCTTGTTATATCTCCTGCACTGGCCAGTGAATTCTTTACCATTAACGCCATCTGCAATATTCCAGAAGACCATATTGCAATATACAAAATATTTAATTTACATGAGTGATGATTATCAAACATGCAAAGATACTATTTTCACTATAAGCCCAAAGCACGGAGCTTTGTAATTTCAAATACAAAAAGCAATTTATTTATCACTTGGACAAATATTATTGAGTATCAACTATATGAAAGTGAAAGTGTTAATTGGTCAGTTGTACCTGACTCTTTGTGACACCATGGACTGTAGCTCTCCAGACTGTAGCTCTCCAGGCTCCTCTGTCCATGAAATTCTCTAGGCAAGAATACTGGAGTGGGTAGCCATTCCCTTCTGCAAGGGATTTTTCCAACCCAGGGATCAAACCCCAGTCTCTTGCATTGCAGGCAGATTTTTTACCATCTGAGCCACCAGAGAAGCCCATGCACTATATAGCCTGTGCTAAAAAGAAAGATGTGAAACAGTAGAGCTGGAGAGAAAGACTTAATAATCCCTGCCTTCAGAGCATGGAGAGGAAATATTAAAATATGATAATCTCCCAAGCTATGATATATATGACATGCATATATGACATTAATTTTTTCAAATTTTGTTTGTTTCCTTGTTTTTAATTTTTTGGCCATGTTTCAGGGCATGTGGGATCTTAATTCCCTGACCAGGGACTGAACCAGCCCCTCTGCACTGTAGGTGTGGAGACTTAACCAATGGACTGCCAAGGAAGTCTGAAAGTAAATTATTATTAATAATATAAGGATATTATTACTACTACTTTATTGAATTATCACAATATTTTAAGTTGGAAGAAGTTGAAAAGATTATATGCTATACAATTCCATTTATATGACAATTTTGAAACTATAACATTTTGGAAATGGAGGGCAGGTTAGTGACTGCCAGAAAGTTGGGACCGAAGGAAGGTGGGAGAGGAGTAGGTGAGGTTATGAAAGGTCTATATGAGGGATCCTTGTGGTGTTGGAACTGTTTATTCAATGTCTTAACCGTGGTGATGGATACAGCAACCTAAACAGGAGATAAAACTGTATAGAACTAACCATAACCCAGATACACACATTCAAACGAGTAACAGTAAAACCAGGAGAAATTTGACTGAGATAGGTGTGCAGACCTGACCTAAGATAGGTGTGCAAATATTCTAGTAATGACATATTATTTTACCACAGTTTTGTCAAATCTTAACAATGGGGTGAAATGGGCAAAATGTACAAGAAATTTCCCAGAATAACTTCTTATAACTACATGAAAGATTGTTAATTTTATGTATCAACTTGACAGGGTCAAGGGATATCTGGACAGTTGGTTATACACTATTTCCAAGTGTGTGTGTGTGCACGTGTGAGTTTCTGGAAGAGTCTAGCATTTTAATTGGTGGACTGAGTAAAGCAATGGCCTTACTTCATGTGAATGGGAGCCACCCAGTCCTTCAAGGGCCTGATAAAAGAGGACTGAGAAGGGCAAGAATTCACTGTCAGTCCTAGTGTTTGAGCTGGGACATCACTCTCCTTCTGCCTTCGGGGTTTCTGGTCTTAGGCCTTCAACTGGGATAGAGTCTACACCATCAGCTCTCTTAACTCTTAGGGATTCTAATACAACTGGCTCTTCTGGGTCTCTGGTTGGCAGGACCCAGATCACTGGATTTTAGCCTCATAACTGTGTGAGCCAATATCTTAAAATAAATCCCTTCCTTGATTATCTATCTATCCATCCATCCATACATTTGCTATTGGTTCTGTTTCTCAGGAAAGCCTAATTAACACGTGAATCTACAATTGTCTCAAGAAAAATTTCAACTAAATAAAAAGAAAATGGATTTTAGTGTTCACTGGGGTCTAGATTCCAAGCTTAGCTTAAACTATCTGAGCCTCAGTTTTCTGTCCTACAAAATGGAAATAATAATTATCACTTAGGTATTACTCTATTTATTGATGCATTCGTTCATTCATTTATCCACTTAAATGTGTGCAAACAGAACTCAGTTCCAGTTGCTATATCAACAAGTTGAGAATAAAAATTCTATTATTCTTAGTACTACTGCTGTTGCTACTGTTAATCTCACTACTACTAATTATAATGGAGATTCTTGACCTCAAAGAATGAACAAGCCATAACAGTGACAAACTAAGAGATATTTTGTTTTGATAAACGTCCTGGTAGAAGGAAAGGGCATCTAAAGGAGCAAACAACAGCCCTCCCACTCAGAAGAGGATTGGGAGATTTCTACACTGTGTTTAGATATTTATCCTCAACACTGAAACTAGCTTTTCAGAGGGAATCAGGAGAAGTGCCAAGGATCAGAGACCCAAGAAACATGATGAACTGGTGAAAATCTAAGGCACCCAGTACAACTGAAACACAGAGTAGGGAATGGGAAAACTGCAGTTCTATTACAATGACACACAATATAAACATGATCCTACAAATCAGTCTAGCAAAACCTTCGTTTGACATCAAAGACTCAGATGAGATGCTCTGCATGCTCTACAGATAAGACGCTCAGATTCTCTACAATTCACAGCGAACATAAAGCACTTTAGCTATTATCAGTGGCAGTATCAGTAGGTATAATAGCAATGGTAATAGTAGCAAGAGTAGTAATAATATTTAGTATCACTTTTAATAAGGCCTTTTTATATAATATTTTATATAATAAGGCCACTTTTAATAAAGCCTAATTTTTAGTGAGCTAGCTACTTTTCAAACTAAAGTTAATTACCATCAAGGTAATGAGATGAACTATTCTGTGAAACAAGACACTTAAGCACCACGTGTCAATGGTCCAACGAGGATCTATATTTTATTTTAGAAAGTCAAAAATTGTGATCTATTTATCAGTACAAAGGATGTTGAATTTGTATGGCACTACACTCCTTATTACCATCAAAAAGCTTTTTTGTCTCCAACAGGTGTAAACCATGGGGAATTCTTAAAAAATAATATACTGCACATTACAGGAGCTGATAGATAGTGTAAGGATAGAAAAGTACCTAAGGGACTCCCAAATAATTCGAAAAGTAATACATGTGATGAGTACAAATCAATGTTTGATCGTGGTATTATCAATTCTGACTTAGGAAGTGTTTGGTTAAACTTTAACGCCATCTTTAAAGATAATCATTATTGTTCCAGGCAGGGGCACCAGGGAAGGGTATTCTAAGCACAAGAAAAAATAAAGTGTATGAAGTTAGACACTGGATGTCTTGTTTGGCCAACAGTGAAAAGCGCTGAATGTTTGAAAAATGTGACCCAGTGTGCCCAGATAGTGAAGCACCATCTGAGGAAACGAAGGAGCATGTTCCTAATGTCAAAAACCTGAGGGGCCGTCAGTATTTTTAAGGCGATGAGTCTTATTCTACTGAGAGTGTGGGGATAGACTACATCAATAGGGAACAGAAATAAAGGTGATATAAAGGGAACTGTGGATTCCCAGTTGGCACAGTGGTAAAGAGTCCACCTGACAAAGGAGGAGATGCAAGATGTGAGCTTGATCCCTGGGTCAGCAAGATTGTCTGGAGTAGGAAATAGCAACCCACTCCAGTAGGTATTCTTGCCTAGAAAATTAAAAGTTCAGAGGAGCCTGGCATGCTACACCCCATGTGGTAGCAATGAATCGGACAGGACTGAGCCACTGAGTATGCATGCAAAAGGAAACTAAAAAGACAAAGATGAAAATAGCCTGACTGAGGAAAGAGGGCAGTGCATAGAAAACTCACAGAGCAAAAGAACAAAGCAAACCAAAGCAAAATAGACAAGTTATAGTGGTCATTTTCTCAACAATTATTGCAGCATTTTGTTTACACTCTTCAAAATGCACATCATAAGCAATCGTGAAAGCATTTGACAGTCTTATTTCCCCTCTGAATATAAACTTCTTGAGGTCAAAGAAATATTTCCATCTGGAGAATATCCATAAGTACTATCTCAGTTTCTCACTTATGTTAGTGACTTGCTAAATCTATTAAATGAATGAAATTCTCTATGAATTAAGAGGAAAGGAATTTTATATCTAAAATGAAACAATAAGTCAGAATAATGAGTTATTTACAATTTAATCTTACAGAAGAAATGAACATTTTATTCTGTACTTCTCTTCAGTTTTTACATATAAAAATCTTCATTTTCAATGCAAAAGTAAAGGTCCTAGGTTACTTTTTTAGGGTGTTGATTACATGTAGCATTATCATTTATACCTTGAGCCTTATTAATATGAGACTGAGAAAGAAGATTGAGAAATAGGAATTTGTTGTTTTTATTGCTGTACAGTGTCCCATAGATGATTCTTTCTCAGTGATCCTTCATTTATCTTTCAAAAGTAATTGAGAAGCTATATACGGAAAAAATAACAATCCAAACCTAAAATCTTCAACAGAAAAAAAAAATGTATTTTCTTTCCTTGCTTTTTTTAGGTTTAAGTCTTCTAATGTGGAGAAACTGGGTAGAAGTAAAACATTAGGTCAATTCTGATGCTACATTTAATCTACCTTAAATGATTGTCACCTGGGTTCCAAATAATGGAATCACTAATTAATGACTAGCGCTTCATCCAAAATATCTTGTCATAAAGGTTCTTGAAAAATAAGTGCTATCCCTCATTTTCCTAAATAAAAACCTGAAACTAAAAGAATTTGGGTAACTTGCTCTGAATCACAGATCTTATACACAGTGGAAAATTATTCAGCATCTTATTTGTCCAAACTCTCTACTCAACACACTGCCTCCTTTTACATGATAAACTATCTCTGATAATAGAAAGAAATCAGCCTCAGCAATTTGACCAAGGTTGCAGTCACCTCACACTCCATGTCAATGTACTCACTCTGCGAAAAAAAAAAAGTCCTCTTTCAGTTCTCTGACCCATCCTGGCCAGATGAAGGAGGAAAACTGAGAAACGGTTTGTGCCTTATGGGATTCTTGTCATTTTGCTCCAGGAAAAAGGATTAGTTGTAGCAGAATTATGCTGTTTTTCACTGGGCAAGGAAAAAACAACCAAGCAGAAACCTACAAAGTTTTTCATACACGTATACTTTTTTGTGAGGACTTTCAAACTGCATTTTGTGAACCATATGCAATATCGAATGTCAGGGAGCTTCTTTATTTTAGAACAAATAATCTTTTGAAAAAAGGAAATGAAATCAAAGTAGACTGACCCAGTTTTAAAACAAATGATGGTTAGGGATGAAACAAAAGAAGGAAGAGGGAATGGCAAGTCTCAAACTTAACTGACAGAGCTATAAAGATCTTTAAAAGAGAAAGCTAGACAAAGCAAATTGTGCACAAAGGAAAACAGTTTTTAAAAAAATTAAATGACTCTAATTTTCTAACAAGTTTTTGCAAATATAAGCCTGAAATAATTACTTAGCAAAGCATTCAAAGAGATCAGAGCTGCAACTAAAGACATCCTTTCTGTATTTTTTTTAGTAAATTATAAGGGTCCAAGTTTCATTACATGCTGCATTAAATGCATAGTCAGCTTTTTTAAAACTCCCAGAAAAGCACTAGAGAAGAATGTTTTCAGTTCATATCTCCCTGTTATACAAATAATACTTTTATTAAACTTCCTTTGAAAATGCTCATTTTTGTGATCATATTCTTAAACTACACCATCATAAACAATAAAGTTTCTAATTTTTAAGCAAAAGTTTCATAGTTTTCCTTTAGAGAAGATTTTCTTTTTTTTTTAACCAAGTTTCTCTCATTTTATATTTCTGTAATGAATCATCTTCAAATGGAATTTAAACACTATTCCAATAGGAGACATGAACAGTTACATCAGGTGTTGTGACTTTGGCCAAAGTAGAGATTTATTGAAACTGCATGCTGAAGATTCAAGGAACTGCATGAATATCTCCTAAAACCTCTCTACCCTGCAGCAAAGATAGGCTTATGGTAAAGTCCCTGATTTCATCTAGGCATTAACAAACACAGGTAGATACCAAGGCACCACACTTTGAACTGATTATGAATTAACAGTAGCTAGTAGCTATCATTGAATAAGTTCTTGCTTTTATCATTTTCTTGTCATCATGACAAATACTGACTGATGTTCAGAGGCTTTAAAACTATTCATGTAATCCTGTGGAGTATCCACTTTCATTGACTGAATACTACGCATCAGCTACTGTGTCCGGTACATACTGGTTTTTTCCATCTCAACAAACATTTCTGAAATTGGCCTCCTAGTTATCTACGTGCATATGAATCTTTCTACAGTGAGGCACTAAACCTAGCTCAGGTAACAGAATGTGGCTCTGTCACCAATTGATAAAAAGAGAACTAAGTTTCACCTGAGTAATAGCCACACAAAAAATAGGCATGACCATCAACCCAGACATGGCTCTTTAATAGTTTCCCTGAATCAATTCTGTTCCAGAAATCTCTTTAATCTGATTTTATTAAAATCAATATGGACAAGGAGAACAGAGTGAGGAAGCAAAAAGTAAGTGTTAACTCCATCTGGTCGCAGATGTGGTTCAGTTTGCCCACAATCGAACCCAGGCTTTTCACGTTCTCCACCTACCAGATCCTGGCCTGCTGGTGAACTACAGCTCCTGACTCACCAGTTAATTGACTAGGATTCTAAGATTAAATCCCAGTAATCTTTTTTTTTTTCTTTTTAAGTGATCAAAATTTATTTATTTATTTATTTTAATTTTAGTTTCTTTTTTTTTGGCTGCACCATGCGGCATCGGGGAATCTCAGTTCCCCAACCAGACCAAGGATCAAACACATGCCCCCTGCAGTAGAAGCACAGTCTTAACCACTGGACCACCACATAAATCCACATTACTCTTAATGTAGATTAAATTAGCACTCTGATACTGAATATCAAGGCATATATGCAATTTGTGTATTATCATTTATCATATAAATCAATTTAAGTAAATTGATTTAAATATATTAAGTATCTTAAATTATATATTGCATCTTTTTGTAATATCATCAAATTCATGACAATTAATTACATTTCTTCATATAGCATATCTTAGGAATATGCCATACTTGGACATTTTTATAAGCAGATAAATTATTAAATGGAGTTTTAATATGATAATTTCAGCACACAGTTAGGGAACTATAATTAGATCAGACCAAGGCTAATGAAACAATGTTGTAATAAAAATAATACATTAACAACAACAAAGAACCCTCTAGGGCTAGATAACCAGGATATAGTTCTATTTCTTGCTCTGACAGAAGTTATCTGACCCTCAGCAAATCACTTATATCCTCATTCAGTTTCAAGGCCCTCTTCTACAAAATAAGAAAGATGTACCTGCTTAACATACACTGTGGTCACAGAAACCAGGAACATAGGCACACATTTGACTCATTGATCGTATTAAGTGGCCTATAAGTGTCTGCACGTGACAAGTTAGGCGAAGGCTACCTGGAGTGGTTCCAACAAAATGTTGCACTAATCCATCATGTGGGAGTAGTAAGGAATTGCTAAAGAATAATTTCCAGAACTCAACTGGACAAGATGATTATACAGAACAGGTTTTAAGCTCCCAAATATAAACCCCTAATTACTTAAACTTGGGAATACTAAAGGTGCAGTGAAAATCAGAGACACAACTCATCTGTGGTTCATAAAATAACATGCGCAGAGACTTAGGGAAATACTGGGCTATTGTATAACATTTACCACAATTTACCATGATATATTGAAATATGCATTGTAAGTGAGGGATAGCACCGTGAACATGCTGTAGCACAATGTCATTAAACTTGAAAATTTTATAGTCACCCTATGACTTTATTCTTATAAATAAAATGTCCTCAATGAAACTTGAGGACATTATGCTAAGCAAAATGACACTAACAAAGAACAAATATTGTACGATTTCACTTATATGATATATATATAATAATGAGGGATTCCCTGGTGGCCCAGACAGTAAAGAATCTGCCTGCAATGCGGGAAACCTGGGTTTGATCCCTGGGTTGGGAAGATCCCCTGGAGGAGGGCTTGGCAACCCACTCCAGCATTCTTGCTTGGAGAATCCCCATGGACTATCACCAACCAATATACAAAAAAAAAAAAAAAAAATACTGCATTAAATATTGCCATCTCAATCTTACAGTATTTTATATTCTCTTTTAGCTCTGGATTTGTAATAGTATATCATCAATCATTAAATTTCATGACTTAAAAATATTCACAGAGTATTCATAGTGGTACAAATAAAAAACTTATAGAATTTAAAAGGGAAAGCTTGATGAATAAAAATATAAAATATGCCATCAACAGATGACTGCATATACAAAATATGCATATAAAAACATACATATAGTGAACTGTATTACTCAACCTTTTAAAAGTGAAGGGAAGGACTTCCCTGGCAGTCCAGTGGTTAAGACTCTGCTTTCCCAAGCAGGGGGTGCAGGTTCAATCCCTGGTTCAGGAGCTAAGAACCCACAAGCCTTGTGCCCTCCCCCACCAAAAGAAAAAAAAATATATATATATATAAAACAGAATCAGTACTGTAACAAATTCAATGAAGATTTTTAAAAGATGGGGAAAATGCTGCTCTTTAAAAATTCTGATATATGCTACAGCATGAATGATACTTGAGGACGTCATGTTAAGTGAAATAAGCCACTAAGAAAGGGCAAATATTATACAATTTCACCTATATGATGTATATACAATAGGGAGGGCTTCCCTGGTGGCTCAGACAGTAAACAATTTGCCTGCATTACAGGAAGCCTGGGTTTGATCCCTGAGTTGGGAAGATCCCTTGGAGAAGGGCCTGGAAATCCACTCCAATGTTCTTACTTGGTGAATCCCCATGAACAGAGGAGCCTGGAGGGCTACAGTCCAAGGGCTTGCAAAGAGCTGGATATAACCGAGCAACTAAGAACATACAATAGTCAAACTTATAAAAACAGAAAATACAATGGCGGTTGCTAGTGGCTGAGAGCAAAAGGGAGTTGGGAGTTATTGCTTGATGTGTACAGAATTTCAGTTTGGGAAGACGAAGAAAGTTCTGGAGATAAATAATGGTAATGATTGCACCTCAGTATGAATAAGGCCAGTAAAGTATACACATAAAAATGGTTAAGGTGGTAAATTTTATCTTAGATATATTTACCACAATAAAATGCCATAAATAAACCTAAAAAATGTTCAATATATTTTTTACAGAGCCGTCCCTGGTGGATAAGTGATGAAGAACCCACCTACCAATGCAGGAGATATGGGTTCAATCCCAGGTCCAGAAGATCCCATGTGCCATGGAGCCCATATGCCAAAACTATTAGCCTGTGCTCTAGAGTCCAGGAGCCTCAACTACTGAAGACTGCACACCCTAGAGACCTTGCTTAGCAACAAGAGAAGCCACCACAGTGAGAAGCCTGTGCACTGCAACTAGAGAGAAGCCCCACTCGTGGCAACTAGAGAAAGCCTGAGCACAACAATGAAGATCCAGCAAAATAGTAAGTACATCTCACTTTAACAATATACTTTGACATTTACATTAAAATGAAATAAATTCAGTATATTAAAGCAAATGTGATACCAACAAATTTTCTGTACCTTAAATTAGTAATAATGAATATTCAACTATTTAAAATTATTATTTTGCTCCAAAATCACTGTGGGTGGTGACTGCAGCCTTGAAATTAAAAGATACTTACTCCCTGGAGGAAAAACAATGACAAACCCGGCAACATATTAAAAAGCAGAGATATTCAGTTCAGTCCAGTCGCTCAGTCGTGTCTGACTCTTTGCGACCCCATGAATCGCAGCACACCAGGCCTCCCTGTCCATCACCAACTCCGGGAGTTCACTCAAACTCATGTCCATAGAGTCGGTGATGCCATCCAGCCATCTCATCCTCTGTCATCCCCTTCTCCTCCTGCCCCCAATCCCTCTCAGCATCACAGTCTTTTCCAATGAGTCAACTCTTCACATGACGTGGCCAAAGTACTGGAGTTTCAGATTCAGCATCATTGCTTCCAAAGAAATCCCAGGGCTGATCTCCTTCAGAATGGACTGGTTGGATCTCCTTGCAGTCTAAGGGACTCTCAAGAGTCTTCTCCAACACCAAAGTTCAAAAGCATCAATTCTTCGGCACTCAGCTTTCTTCACAGTCCAACTCTCACATCCATACATGACCAATGGAAAAACCATAGCCTTCACTAGACGGACCTTTGCTGAAAAAGTTTATCTAGTCAGAGCTATGGTTTTTCCAATAGTCATGTACAGATGTGAGAGTTGGACAGTTAAAAAAGGCTGAGCACCAAAGAACTGATGCTTTCAAACTGTTGTGCTGGAGAAGACTCTTGAGAGTCCGTTGGACAGCAAGGAGATCAAACCAGTCAATCCTTAAGGAAATCAACCTTAATCAATCAAGAATATTTATTGGAAGCACTGATGCTTAAGCTCCAATACTTTGGTCACCTGATGCGAACAGCCAACTCATTAGAAAAGACCCTGATGCTGGGAGAGATGGAAGGTGGGAGAAGGGGAGGACAGAGGATGAGATGTTTGGATGGCATCACTGACTCAGTACACATTTGTTTGAGCACACTCTAGGAGATGGTGAAGGACAGGGAAGTCTGCAGTTCGTGGGGTTGCAAAGAGTCATATATAACTGAGCAACTGAACAACAGCAACAACAATGGCTTCTTAATGCACAACTTGACCATATTTATCACCACTACATTTTAGATCAAAATATGTTGTTCTACTTCTCCATTCAGTCTGTAGTTGCTCACTACATAATTACTCACATTTTCTCACTTTTGCCCCCATTTCATCTATCCACTCAATTTCACAGGATGTTGACAGTTTCTGAAAGAGATTTTGCATTACTATTTCACATTATATATTTTATATCTCCTATCTTCACCAGAATTACTCATAATTTTATCATATATAATATATAATCTCTATACTCTCGTAACTCTTAGTACAGGACAGTTTGTTGATCAATATTATTATGATATGAATTACCAATAGGGTACCTATTTTACAGATAATTGAAACTCAGGATTTCAGGGAATGGTTACTGACATGGACAAATACTAAAATGTTGATTAGATGGGTAAATAGAATGTAATATATATAAAGTGGTAAATGATTCTATTTTAGCTTTGATAAAAATCTCAGAAAGCTATAGATGCTTTCCCTAGCTTACTGGTTTTACTTTTACTTAGAGGAACACATATAGAGTAACTTTTTGTATCCTTATTCTATTAATTTTTATAGCCATGTTTTTCTTTTTCTCTTACTGATATTCGATATTTGAATCTGTTTGCAACTTGATTTTTGTAAGTTCTCCTAGGTTCCATGAAATGTAATGGAATCATATTTTCTGGTACCAGGAAAATAACCGGACTGGTTCACTTTGCCAGTTGTGATTTTGTGACATTTTTAGTACCCAAAAGAACATATTTATAGACCTGAAACTATTATAACATTGTTAATCAATTGTATCCCAATATAAAATCAAAAGTTAAAATATAAAATAAAATCACATCAGTAGAATGAGATATATATATATGCATAGTATATGATCATAGTATATATACATAGTATAATATATCTATAGGTATACATATAATAATATATATATCACACATATATACACAGAATCTGTTTATGTCCCTTAATACACCCACATATAGAAACACATTCATACACTTTCCACACACATACAACTGCCAGTGTTTACAGAACATATGAAGAAGGTAATTGCAAGACAATGTGTTAAGAGCAACATTAGAAAGCTAAAAAGGAAGAAAGGTACAGGATGCCATAAAAAGGAGAATAGTGAACTCTGCCTTAGGTTATCAGAGAATGTCCCTATGGAAGGTGTCACTGGACCATTTAGAAATCAGAAAATTTCTTCAGGTAGACACAGGAGGACTGGAAATTATTTTAAAAATCCAATCTGAATTGTCTTATTTTATATCTCTTGTCTCTACTCCTGGAAGTTTTATTTTATCACCTACCATTTTCTCAGGCCTTAAACAGTAGCAGCAACATAGACTTTACTCAGATCCATATTTTATATCTTATATTTCATTTTGAAAATTCCTAAAACACTGTTTAAAAGAAGTGTATGTAGAAGTGTTTGCGTGGATATGTAGGTACAGTATTACCACCAGATATTATTATAGATCTCACCTGTAGCAAGGAAGTACCATTACTGTACATGTAGGCTAAGAAAGGAAATATCCTCTTTGCAATGGGGAAGAAAATAAAACCTTTTTGGGATTTGCAATTATTACTATTGGTAAATGTTTAAATTAAGAATGGAGATAATGTTGATAGCTAATCTTAAAGGATAACTTTAACTTTAAGTGTCTCTACAATTGTCAAGGTTGAATAAATATTATATTCATATGTAATTCATATTCTCATATCCTCTTTGCTTCCAGAAAGTGATCTGACACAGCAAACAATAAAAGACACATCAGTATTGATTAAGCAGCAATAAATCACCCAAAATTTAGTTTTGTATATGAACTAGTAAATTCAATTGTTTTCAGGTAACATCAGTGCATGGGGCTTCCCAGGTAGAACAGTGGCAAAGAATCTGCCTGCGAGGCAGGAAACATGGATTCCATCCCTGAGTCAGGAAGATCACCTGGAGTAGGAAATGGCAACCTGCTCCAATATTCTTGCCTGGAAAATTCTATGGACAGAGCAGCCTTGCCAGGGTCCATGGGGTCACAAAGAGTTGAACACAACTGAGCGACTGAGCATGCATGACATCAGTACATAAAGCATATCACTCAAAGTATGAAAAACTCACCTGAGTTTCAAGGAGTTTCTGAACATTTTCCATAATGAATATATGATTACAACTGTATTTTTCATATTCAATATTTTGAGTATGTCTTCTGAAGAAATCAGTTTTTGAAAAGTCAGGTAAATGTGCATTCCTTTTGAAATTACCAAGTATATATTTCATGGAGTGATTTGGGGATGACATTTGTCCATGGAAATATGATAGTACTCTACCTTTTATTATGACCTACCTGTTTAAGCTAGTAGTGAAAATAATGATGAGTGGTATGAAAATATGTTTTTAAATACATAAATCAAAGTTACATTACAAAATAAATTATTAACAATTTGAAGAATTTTTGGTGCGTCCATTAGCCAGATAATTATACAGAAAAGGATATGAAAAAAAAAAAAATGTCATTGGCTCACTGCATAAAAATATGCAATATCACAAATATCATAGGAAAAACTTCAGTTATTACTTTGGAAGGAGATAATGATTTAACCTTTATTTGGCCATGCATTTTTATTTTCTGGTTAATGCACCTTTATGATGCAAACCAAGTCTTATTCACCCTTGCACCCTAACTTTGAAGCATGGTGCACTGCACCTTGACTGTCGAGCAAAAATATAATAAATCAATATCCATTATATCAAAATGAAATCTCTCAAATATTCAAAATATTTTCTATGGTTGAGCTTTAAGTTATAATTAAACCATTCAATCCCTTTTTTCCTTTCCCAATATCTTTGTTTTAGGACAAGTTCAACCCCTATGTATATTTATGTTAGCACTTGAAAAATGGGTGCCAAATACCTATTACAATACCTTTTATTTTTTTTCTCTTCATAATTTATTTTTTCTTTTTTTAAAAAAAAATTTATTTTTACTTCATTTTACTTTACAATACTGTATTGGTTTTGCCATACATTAACATGAATCCGCCACAGGTGTACATGAGTTCCCAATCATGAACCCCCCTCCCACCTCCCACCCCATATCATCTCTCTGGATCATCCCGGTGCACCAGCCCCAAGCATCCTGTATCCTGTATCGAGCATAGACTGGCAATTCGTTTCTTACCTGATAGTATACATGTTTCAATGCCATTCTCCCAAATCATCCCACCCTCTACCTCTCCCTCAGAGTCCAAAATTCCGTTCTACACATCTGTGTCTCTTTTGCTGTCTCGCATACAGGGTCATCATTGCCATTTTTCTAAATTCCATATATATGTGTTAGTATACTGTATTGGTGTTTTTCTTTCTGGTTTACAATACCTTATAATCTTGTAACTTTATAGGATAAGTTCTAGTTGAAAAAGCTGAAATAAAATGAGCAATCATGGAGACAGTAATTTAAACAAATACAGTGAAATAAACAAACAAGTAAATAAGTCTCATCTTTACACCGATGTCTCTCACACATCCACTGTAGGTTGGAACCACCAATTCTTTAATTCAATAAAACTGAATGCTACTTTATACATGTAAATTATGTTATACAAGTATTTTAAAGGGTATGGAGTGGGATATGTTTACATGCTTTTGTGAAACACTCTGTTTAAACTTCTTTCACTGAACACCAAAAAGCATTCATCTTGATTACTTTCATAAAGTGTCAATTTTAAACACACTTTTGAAAATTAAAGTAAAAATAAATCACATTTATTATAACCAATCATTTTCCATTTTCTTTGAGAAGGAAGTAATTTGGGATAAGCTGTCACAAATTCAAATTCTTAACTGCCAAGAGAGAAAATTTTATCTTATAAATTCTTAAATTCTCCTTTCATGCTTTCTTTACCTGCTTTTCTCCAAAATATTAAGGTTCTTGGTCCAAATCAAGTCTGTGATAATCTGTAATTGTTAGTGTTTTCTAATAATGATACCCTTATAAATAACAACATACAAGTTTCTAATATTTAAACCATACCCCAATAAGATTTAACTAAAGGCCAAAAAGAATCCTAAAATTTCTCAAAATATGTCAACAAATATATTACAAATTATCTTCATCATTACTTAAAGTGAATGACTTAAAATGACAAAGTGAATCAGTACTTATCTAGATGTTTACATAGGTATCATTATAACTAATAGATATCTCATTCTTCAATTAATAATCCATACTATGGGAAGTAGTTTTACCAATACAACAGGCCATGTTATTAAGATGGGTTGTAGAATTTATTCATATTGTCCTTAAAAGTTGATAGTTGTTGATCTCTGAGGAAGGTTAATACAGACAAATTTATACTTGAACAGAAGGAAACAAAATAATGACTTTTGGAGAAGTCTTTAACTACTGATACTATGTAAACTCCTGATGAAAAATGTTTACCCCATTTTAATCTTCTTGAAATTGAAGCATAACAAGTGGATAATAGAAATACACATTTTTATCTTGCCATAATTTAGTCAAGGCACTTATGTTACAAATATTCTTTCTACCATGATGATGGGGGAGGTCTGAATATATGTAAACATATTTTGTATTAATTTATTGTATTCTAGAAAGTTAGAGAAGCATGATAAATACACCAAAATCAAGTTCCTCATTTAGAAGATTGATTTTTTTTTTTTTTGAGGAACGTGAGCTTTACAAATATAGCATGATTTTGAAGACAAAGGAATTAATTTGTTTCCTTACATATCCCAAACACAACTCCACAGTCTCTACCCAATATACATAATACTAGTACCCCATTAAACCAATATTAACAAGGTGTGTTATATAAGCCCAATCCCCATTATCATATAAACATAAACACAACAAATACAAATATGTATACCAATTGTGTTTATTAAAATATAATTATTTTACAGATACAGTAATTTCACTCAACTATGTCTCTTCTATATCATGAATATGTTCTCAGGTCATCTGTGGAAGTCAGCTTTTTACTTGTTTTCAAGTAATTTAAGACATTTTTATATAATTAATGTAAACAGAATCAGATTTATACAGATAAAGATTTATGCCAGTGTTTTACAAATTGCTTGCATAAAGATATTATGATGCAAAATGTATACAGAATGTTTTGGATTTAATTTTTGAGTAAGATCAGGGTTTAGATGTTTCTAAAGGTTTGCGTACATATTGAGAAGAATTGAGTGAAATATTACTGGAAAGTACTCATTCTTAAGATCGGTGGATAGGAAAGATCCCCTGGAGTAGGAAATGGCCCTGCACTCCAGTATCCTTGCCTGGAAAATTCCATGAATAGAAGACTCTGGCAGGCTATAGTCCATGGACCCACATGGAGCTGGACATGACTGAGCAACTGAAGAGCAGGGCCAATATCAGGGTTTGGATTTTCCTAAAGTTTTCTGCACATTTTGAGAAGAACTGAGTGAAATATTAGAAAATGTTCATCCTTAAAATGATCCCCATCATTCCAATATCTACACATCACACACATAATATAAAATTTATACTCACAATATTCATTAACTTAGTTATCATATTTTATATGGAAATATGGTATATAGTTCCCTTTTGATATGTTTATAAAGAGTTTATCTTTTCCTATTAAAAGTATTTTAATTAATCATTTTAATTGAATACTATTCTCCCTCTCACACTAGCTTGGAAGGTAATTATATCTGATTATTAAATTTTACATTTATACATATCATCTAGTAAAATACATACTGCCTAGTAAATTTACATGTTTAATTTTTGATTTCACAAATATATTATAAAATTTACTACCAACTTGTATATGCAGATAACTCCTTTCTTGATAGTTTATATTTGAGATAAACTTAACATGATGCACATATTTTTAATGATTTCTGAAAGCAAGCAAACATTTAGACAATAATAAAAGGAAAGCCTCAATAGAGAAGATCTATAACATATGCTACACTTAGGCTGTGGTCCTCTCAAAGTGCTAAGATCAAATGAGCACTTTCAATCAATAACAGAGTAATTTTGGATTTCCACAGAAGCATTAAAACCATCCAACAGTGTGTAAGTATATTAAACACATCACCAAATTTCATACATTTGTCACAGCTTTCAATTGAATATATATATATATATATATATATTCTCTCTCTATATATATACATACATAATATCTTTAAAATATAACTGATTCTAAAATCATGCTAAATTCCTAATTATTTTTAAGTAAAAGACTCAAAACATAAGGAAAGTCAACCTAAAATTTATCATTAGAAAATTAATTTTACAATGTTACTTTATATCTATATTGAATTTTTCTGTACACTTAGACACTGTCAGAAGTATGACAAAAAGTTAAGCAATGTTTTAACAGCTACATTATTTCTTAGCTGACAGTAAACTATGCCACCCACAACAAGAGCAGAGCAGTGGCAATAGTAACAAAAAACAACTGTTTGAATGAGACATCTTAGAAACATATATATGTTATGGAAAAACAATGCATTTCAAGTCATGAGTATGAATAAGATGCAATTCAAATCAGAAGTCATTTTAAAGTGTGTTATTATTTACAAATATGAACTTACAAAGTAATCTCTATTGCCAATAAAGTACATCCTAATATAAAATATTTCAGAGATTGAAATTTGAATATAAAATTGAACATTTATTGACTTGAAAATGACAAATTCATCAGCAAAAGATGAATCTTAGTATCATTCTGAGTTTTTCCATCTGCATAGAAAACATCTCATGAGAAAATATTGCCCTTGTGTCCCTAATTTGAAATTCATCTACTCTTCATAGGGACACTAAAACAAGGACACTCCCTGCTCAGTAAATCTGGAGGCAGGTCATAGAGGCATCTGTTCTCCAAATACCTATTTAATGAGGTCATTTGGTACACATGACATGCATTGGGGAGCTCTTAATTTTTATTAGTAACATCAATCTAGCTAAGAGTTAGTGAATTAAAATTATCTTTGAAATGAAATAGAACACTTCTTTGTCTAATTTGCTGAAATTCACTGATATATAACTTACCAATAAATGCATTCCCATCAAAATAATCATGCATTTTTGTGACCTTGAACAATAATTAGAACTCAACAGACTTTAAAGTATTAATATTGAATATCGCCCAGTGATAGCCATCCTCGATAACTTGGGAATCTGGGAACTGCAGTGTATACTGATTATAGAAATAACATTTCAAGCCATCATTTTTAATAACAAGTGAGATTTCATGAGTAGAAATACTGTAAAGAAGAGGCACCTATTTAAAAATGAAGAGAATTAGAAGTATTCATGCAATGTAATCATAGTTCATGATGTTTGTGGACATTGTTTAAAAGTATTCGTTGTTCTAGTGATTGCCGTTTTAGGGGCTTTTGTGGTTCACAGATCAGATTCAGATGTAAGCAATAAAGCACTAGTTCTTTAAGTCTGGGGTTCATTTAATTAAAATGAAAGAAACAAAGCCCATATGACTTGGGATTTCCAAGCTAATATTTGCATTAAAGAGAAATCAAGGAACAAAGTCCTCTTATGCTCTAATTTAATTTTCTATTATTTGGAAGTGACACGGCCCTAGAAAAGAGGTGATGGTAGCGTAATCAAGCAGTCTAATAACCAAGTTCTTATCTGATATGATGTCTAGGTTAACATATAGGAAAATACAGTAAAAATCCCACCACTACTCAAAGTTCCATTAAGTTAAAAAACATGTGCGGAGACCTGAGATTAATGTTTCTAAATATTGTGGAACATGATTCCTGATTTTAGTACTGTCACTGTGAATTTCTGCTAAGTCACTTCAGTTGTGTCCGACTCTGTGGGACCCCGTAGACAGAAGCCCACCAGGCTCCCCTGTCCCTGGGATTCTCCAGGCAAGAACACTGGAGTGGGTTGCCATTTCCTTCTCCAATGCATGAAAGTGAAAAGTGAAAGTGAAGTCGCTCAGTTGTATCCAACTCTTAGCAACCCCATGGGCTGCAGCCCACCAGGCTTCGTCCGTGGGATTTTCCAGGCAAGAGTACTGGAGTGGGGTGCCATCACCTTCTCTGGTGAATTTCTAGTGAACAAACAATCAAAGTGACACAAAACTACACTTTTCAGAGAAACTGTAGCCCACCAGGCGCCTCTGTCCATGGAATTTTCCAGGCAAGACTACAGGAATGGACCACCATTTCCTTCTCCAGGGGATCTTTCCGACCCAGGGATCAAACCCATGTCTCTTGTGTCTCCTTCATTGGCAGGTGGATTCTTTACCACCATGCTGCCTAGGAAGTCCCAGAGGGTTCAGAACCTATAGTAATTCCTAGAATGGCCTAGCATGACTGGTGTCCACTTGCACGTGGGTGACAGGGTGCTCTTGGTGGAGAAAAGGGAAATAAATGATAATAAACCATAACAGGGCAGGAGGCAGAATCAATACATCAATCAAAGGAAGCAAGTGAAATTTTTAATGAGTGCTGTAATTGAGAACTTTGGAGAAAAGACATCTAAGTGGCTTTTAGCACAGCACATTCTATAAAGATCCTTGACTTGTTTTCTCAGAATGCCCAGAAGAAAGATCGACACCGTTCTTCAAAACACCTGGACTGGATCTCATTTACTACACTGCTGCTTACACTGAGAATTCAAGGCTGATGAAAGTTATGTGCCTGGAGTAATGTCACAGTTTTTAACTTGTCCTTGAGGGGCTGGTATAGCCTTAGCCCTGTATGTATGTCCATCCTCAGAGTCTCCACAGTCACTATGCTGTAGCCCCAGGGTCTTTATTTCTAACAGGTACTAACATTTAAAAACTCAGGGCCTTCATCAGTACTATTCCTTCTGCTGAGATCTGTTTTCCCCCAAGTTCTTTGCCAGGCACCTCCTAGAACCCTTCAGTTCTCAGGGAAGAGATCACTTCCTGATGTCCATCTACCTGTTATTATCTCCCTCATATCCTTTATTTTTGCCTTCTTCCTGGCTGATACTAAAACACAATTATTGGGGCAAATATCCCATGCCTGTATCCAGACCTAGCCATCCCGTGGCTTCTGCTGATACCCCAGATCCCTACCTTCATCTTCACACGGTTTTCTTTTCGTCCAACAGTCTGTCTCTAAATTTCCCCTTTTTATAAGGACCCCATTTACACTAGATTATGGCCCACCCTAATGACCTCATTTTGACTTGATCATCTCTGTGCTGTGTGCTCAGTCCCTCAGCTGTGTCCGACTCTTCGTGACCCCATGGACTGTAGCCTGCCGGGCTCCTCTGTCCATGGGATTTCTCTAGGCAAGAATACCAGAATTGGTTGCCATGCCCTCCTCCAGGGGATCTTCCAACCCAGGGATTGAACCCACATCTTTTATGTCTCCTGCACTGGCAGGTGGGTTCTTTATCACTAGTGCCACCTCACATGAAATCTGTGGAGATCCAAATCAATATATAGCAGCTGTGTTGGGATATCAATAGATTATGTTTCATTTCAAGATATCACGTTACTTTATAGGCCATAAATTGGAATGTGCAGAATAATGAAGAAAGATGTTCCAAATAAATTAAAAAAACTAAAAGATATTACAAGTTAATATTATGCAAAGGTAAACAAGGTCATTGTCAAATAATTTTGGGGAAAATATGCTGACAGATCTATTTAATACTTATAAAAAATAAATGTCATTATATTGGGTAAAATAAGTTAAAACATAATTAAATATATTTAATTACAATGAAAACTAGGAAAAGATACTGGCTGTGGAACTAGAAAAGGAAAAGTTTTGAATTCCAACTTTACTTTTTACTAGCTTAATATCCTGCTGCTGCTGCTGCTGCTGCTGCTGCTAAGTCGCTTCAGTCGTGTCCAACTCTGTGTAACCCCATAGACGGCAGCCCACCAGGCTCCGCCATCCCTGGGGTTCTCGAGGCAAGAGTACTGGAGTGGGTTGCCATTGCCCTCTCTAGCCTAATACCCTAGGTAGAGTCAATTTTTATCTCTGAGTCTCAATATCCACATAAATATGAATTATATCATCTCTTCCCCTATTCATCACAATATTCTAATCATTCAGATATTTGTTTATCTCCCTTAGCTTCCTCCCTAGTTACTATCTTGAAAGAACAGGAATGCTGCTGTTCCCATCTTCCTAATACACAACACTTAGTAGATGTTAGATGTATACTGTAGTGGGATAATGAAACTGTGTTTAAGTTGCAACTCACCATCCAAGTGTTCTTTTTTATGGTTTTATTACTGTGGTTAAAATATATGTTCTATGACTATGATATTAAGGATGAAGCTTCCACCTCTGTATACTTAGGGAAAAATAACAACAACAAAAACCAAATAAAGACTTGAGATGCTGACATTAACCAACTTTCTGCAGATGGAAATAATTTTGTGTTGTTGTCTAGTCGCTAAGTTGTGTCTGACTCTTTTGTGACCTGAAGGACTATAGCCTCCAGGCTCTTCTTTCCATGGACTTTCCAGGCAAGGATACTGGAGTGGATTGCCATTTCCTTTTAGAGGGGATCTTCCTGAGCCAGGGATCAAACCTGTGTCTCCTGCATTGGCAGGTGAGTTCTTTACCACTTAGCCACCTGGGAAGCCCACACTTAGAGGAACATAACAACAACAACACAACAAATAAAGGACTTGAGACACTGACATTAATTTTATGTCTCCCCAACTACTATCCTTCATCTTTGCTGACACTTCACTATAAACTGATGGCCAAAAATAAAACAGATATTCTCTCTCCTTCAAGACATTTCCTCACTTAAATCTCTTCTTCCTTCAAATTAAATGCTGTAATTTTTCATTTGACCACTTCTGATAACCAAGTAAACATATGAATGACAGTTCACTCCATCATTACCTGAGAACTGGACTCTTATCTGGAATAAAGGTGCCTAGACAAGCTCTACCTTTTAAAGTTGGTTCTAACTATCCTCTCTATTGTGTCTGCTCTCCAATGTAAAATACATAATAAATACCAGTATTGAACTAAAGTACTAGTCATATTATAGTGATATTACAGAACTTGAACATCAGAACACTTTAAATAATTATTTTTAAAGTTTCTCATAAAAATTTAACATATGGATTAACATTATTCAATAACAGCAGTCCAGACTCTGTACAAAGGCAACCTTTAACAGATAACCACTTGTCCAACCAAATTTATAATTTAAACATCCAACGAATCCCAATACTATGTAATTTCTACTATTTTGCCCCAGTACAGGTTTCAAAATAAATAGAAGCTACAAAATAGATTCTGTGATTTAAGATAAGCAGTAACAACTGCCTAAACTCCAGCTCATCAATGAATGAATTAATTAAATGTTTCCATTGAGATTGTCTACTGAGATTTTCATTTTCTAAGTGTAGTAAGCTCGCTCTCTCTCCTTCAAGTAAGAAAGGCATCATGAATGCTTATTCAGTTTAGTAGTATAAAATGCATATAAATCAAAATGGTCTTATTCTTTATTTTTAAAACAGGAAAAAAATAAAAGCACGGCTTACAATAGAAAAAAATAATGTGTTCAGTATCTATAACTGTGGTTGTTGACAGAAGCCTACTAATAATCAACTCAAGCTTCAGCAATAACTTGAAATGACACCTATACTGCATTTTCAAGAACACTTTGAAAGAGACTGTTTAATATTTAATATGCCCTTTAACTCTCTTTTAGAATAGAAATATCAAAGAGTTTGCAGATTATGTAGATCGGTACCATTCAGGTGAACTCTTCAGCCTTCTAGTCAATGTCTACAGCTGGCTTCTTTGCTCTGAATAGCTACTCTGAACTTTCACACCTTTTCAAACCTGAGAGTAAACTTACTCCCTTTACAGCCAGCATCTTTATACATACCTTAGAGAGAGGAGAAAGAAGCCAGCAGATAATATCCTATACATACAGACCTAATTTGACTGTGTGGATCAAAATAAACTGTGGAAAATTCTGAAAGAGATGAGAATACCAGACCACCTAACCTGCCTCTTGAGAAATCTGTATGCAGGTCAGGAAGCAACAGTTAGAACTGGACATGGAACAACAGACTGGTTCCAAATAGGAAAAGGAGTACATCAAGGCTGTGTATTGCCACCCTGCTTATTTAACTTATATGCAGAGTACATCATGAGAAACGCTGGACTGGAAGAAACGCAAGCTAGAATCAAGATTGCCGGGAGAAATATCAATAACTTCAGATATGCAGATGACACCACCCTTATGGCAGAAAGTGAAGAGGAGCTAAAAAGCCTCTTGATGAAAGTGAAAGAGGAAAGCAAAAAAAGTTGGCTTAAAGCTCAACATTCAGAAAACGAAGATCATGGCATCTGGTCCCATCACTTCATGGCAAATAGATGGGGAAACAGTGGAAACAGTGTCAGACTTTATTTTTGGGGGGCTCCAAAATCACTGCAGATGGTGACTGCAGCCATGAAATTAAAAGACGCTTACTCCTTGGAAGAAAAGTTATGACCAACCTAGATAGCATATTCAAAAGCAGAGACATTACTTTGCTGACTAAGGTCCATCTAGTCAAGGCTATGGTTTTTCCTGTGGTCATGTATGGATGTGAGAGTTGGACTGTGAAGAAGGCTGATCACTGAAGAATTGAACTGTGGTGTTGGAAAGACTCTTGAGAGTCCCTTGGACTGCAAGGAGATCCAACTAATCCATTCTGAAGGAGATCAACCCTGGGATTTCTTTGGAAGGAATGATGCAAAAGGTGACGCTCCAGTACTTTGGCCGCCTCATGCGAAGAGTTGACTCACTGGAAAAGAGTCTGATGCTGGGAGGTATCGGGGGCAGGAGAAAGGGACGACAGAGGATGAGATGGCTAGATGGCATCACTGACTCGATGGACATGAGTCTGAGTGAACTCCAGGAGATGGTGATGGACAGGGAGGCCTGGCATGCTGTGATTCATGGGTTCGCAAAGAGTCGGACATGACTGAGTGACTGAACTGAACAGACCTAATTTGGGGCCCATCTTCAGTTGGATTCTTACATTCCCCTCAGCACTTCTAGCTGCATTTATACTGCCTATATAAGAAAGTCTCTTGACTTGGGCCCTGGAAAACTCGCCTTCCATTTATGGGCATTCTCCACTGGGGCCTCCCTCGTACCTCAGCTGATACAGACTCTGCCCCAGTACAGGAGACCCAGGTTCGATTCCTGGGTCAGGAAGATGCCCTGGAGAAGGAAATGACAACCCATTCCAGTGTTCTTGCCTGGAGAATCCCATGGACAGAGGAGCCTGGTGGGCAATAGTCCACTGGGTCCCAAGAGTCAGACATGACTTGTGACTACCCTCACCCTCCTTTCATTTAGATTCCCCTCACTTAATGACTCCCACTTCTTGCCCTCTGCATGTTCTAGTGTTCCAGTTTGTCACATTAGTGAAGTGAGTGATGTCGCTTAGTCGTGTCCGACTCTTTGCGACCCCGTGGACTGCAGCCTACCAGGCTTCTCCATCCATGGGATTCTCCAGGCAAGAATACTAGATTTGGTTACCATTTCCTTCTCCAGGTTATCTTCCTGACCAAACCCAGGTCTCCCCATTGGAGGCAGATGCTTTAACCTCTGAGCCATGTGGTATGCCAGAAAGCAGGCAAAAAACCTTCTTCTCCCTCCCAGTAAGAATGTATATATATATATATATATATACATATATACATGTATGTATATATTCATATCTGACTCCATGCAGCCCCATGGACTGAAGACTGCCAGGCTCCTCTGTCCCTGGAATTCTCCAGGCAAGAATACTGAAGTAAGTTGCCACGCACTCCTCTAGGGGATCTTTCCAACCTAGGTGTCAAACCTGCATCTCTTACATCTCTTGCATTGGCAGGTAGGTTCTTACCACTAGCACCACCTGGGAAGCCCCATATTATACCACTTTCCCCCCTTTAAGCTTTGAGACATATCTCAGTATCCAAATATTTCTCACTTTATATCTTTGCTTAATATTTTGTGACAGATTCATGCTTTGTCATGAGAACATACCTTAAAATTCTTGTTTCTCATAATTTTTCAATGCCTGAAATTTTCTGCTTAATAATGCATTTTAAATATCTGTACACAAAATTAAAGAGACAATTGAACATATATCAACTGACTTTTTTTTAAAATACAGTAATTTTTTTAAAGAATATGTTCCTAAACCTATAGGATTTAGACAAAGACAATACATATATTAATGAACAGACATCATTATGCATTTATCCTTAAATTCTAGAATTAATATTAAAATGTCTTTAGTATTGGTGATTATTTTCACTGATGATATGATCAGTTTTTCATTTTCCGTAATGTGGTAAATTGAAATGTATCAAAATATTATGCATAAGAAATTTACTAAATTTATTACAATGGAATAAATATACAGATGTTAGCATTTAAACAGTAGCCACTCATTTAGAAATACGTGCCAAGCATATACAAACACCACCCACACCCTATAATCAGATTAATTCAGATAGGTGAATGGCATTTTTCACATAACGAACTACAATTATGCGGAATCTGCAAAGCTGGCATTTTCATGTTTGAAAAAACACAGTTAAAAATAATTATTCACACATTACAATGTTTTAAATTCTAGTGCAGAATTTCTCAGTGTTGGCCCCACTGACAAGCTGCACTAGATAATTCTCTGTTGACCACTGTGAAACTGTACATGCAGGAAAATTAGCAGCATCCTTGGTCTTTATCCACTAGATATACATCACCCCCACATTCATGCACAGCTGAAAACCAGAAATATTTCTAGACAGCGCCAAACATCTTCTGGGGAAAAAACATCCCCATTGAGAACCGCTATTTTAGAGATTGAGAATGTGTATTATTTTAAAATCAAAGAGGATACTGTGCAAAACCATTTTTAACTTGTCAATAAAATGTGGCTTGTAAGAGAAATGCTATGTAAAAGATAAAGACTACATTAATACACACAGCAGGCTTTTATAGTCTAAATATAAAAAAGGTTCTTAGGTTAACATGATCCCAAGATAGTGTGATCAGTTAGCTCATTGTTTCTATTTATAAAACACTTGTCATATACAACTTATCAGACAAAGTCTAGAATGAAATATTAATTTCATTGAAAGTATGCTTTTATTTTTTTGTTGTTGTTGTTTTCTTGTTTTAAGAACACTTATGGCACCCCACTCCAGCACTCTTGCCTGGAAAATCTCATGAATGGAGGAGCCTGGTAGGCTGCAGTCCATGGGGTCGCGAAGAGTCGAACAGGACTGAGCGACTTCACTTTCACTTTTCACTTTCATGCATTGGAGAAGGAAATGGCAACCCACTCCAGTGTTCTTGCCTGGAGAATCCCAGGGACGGCGGAGCCTGGTGGGCTGCCGTCTATAGGGTCGCACAGAGTTGGACACAACTGAAGCGACTTAGCAGCAGCAGCAGCAACATGAGACTTACCCTTGTAACAAATGTTTATAAGTATACAATACATAGAGTGCTGGTCACTCTAGGTGCAATGTTATACAATCTTTAGAACTGAACGCCTCAGGCTTTACTGAAACGTTATGATCCTTGATGAGTAACTTCCCATTTCTTTCCACCCCTAGTTCCTGGAACCACCATTCCTTTTTTTGATTCTAGCTAGTGAGTGAAAGTCACTCAGGTATCACGGAGTCTTTGAAAACCCATGGACAGTAGCCCACCAGACTGCTCTGTCCGTGGGGATTCTCCAGGCAAGAATACTGGAGTGGGTAGTCATGCCCTCCTCCAGGGGATCTTCCCAACGCAACGATCAAATCCAGATCTCTCACACTGCAGGCAGATTCTTTATGGTCTGAACCACCAAGGAAGTCCCTTTTTGATTCTATGTATTTGACTATTTTAGATACCTCGCATAAGTAGAACCACACAATATTTGTCTTTCTGTGACTAGCTCACTTCACTTAGAATAAATTCCTCAAAGTTCCTCCATGTTGTCACATATTGTAGAACCTGCTTCTTTATTAAGGGTAAAAACCATCCCATTGTACATTGCTGTTGAATTGCTGAGTCTTGTCCAACTCTTTGTGACCCCATGGACTGTAGTCTGTCAGGCTCCTCTGTCCATGGGGTTCTCCAGGCAAGAATACTGGAGTGGGTTGCCATTTCCTACTACAGGGGATCTGCCCAACCCAGGGTTTGAACCAATGTCTCCTGCAAGTTTTCTGCATTGCAGGCAGATTCTTTTCTGCTGATCCACCGGGGAAGCCCCATGAATAGACGACATTTTCTTTATTCATTCATCTGTTGATGGGTATTTAGAACGCTTCAACTTCTTGGGAATAGCACTACAAAGAATATGTCAATGTTAATCCAAAAGCAAGTCTTCTGGATAAACACCCACAAGTGAAATTGCTGGATCATATGGTGGGTTCATGATTAATTTTTGAGTAACCTCCATATTGTTTCCCATAACAACTATACAATTTTCAACCTCACCAACAGTAAACCAAGCTTCTGATTTCTGCATATCCTTGCCCACAACTACTGTATTTTTTTTTTTTTTTAACAAGTAATTGTCATCCTGACTGGTGTGAAGTGATATCTGATTATGGTTTTAAATTAAACTAACCAAAATCACTTTCTCTGAAATTTTAAATCACTCTGTGTCCACACTTTTTTTTTTTTTTTTTTTTCATTCAGTATAACGTCTCATCAATGTCCCCAGGTCTCTTACCTCTTCTAGATCAAATGACGGAGTACAAAGATTTTTCTCTGGCTTAAACCTAACACTTTCCCTGACTATATCTATATTTTTCTATTTCAAATAATGCACATTAGATTAAAATATAAAAATTCAAAGATGTTGATATACATAAAATAAAGGGAACATCATTATGATTCAATTAAAAAATCCAACATGTGACATTGTGGATGAAATAGCTAATGAAAACCAACGTTTCATTAAAAGAATTAATGTCCATGCCACAGAAATAGAGAGATACTCTCACCCACAAATATTAAACTCAGCTTTAAGTGTCATATTTTAAGCAGCTACTGGAAACTGATGACCACAGATGGTCTTTCAAACAGGGCACTAGAAAGTCTGAAAACAGTGTAATGCAAATGAATGTGGAAACAACTGGTTGTTTGAAGTAAGAAACACAATGGACAATAAAAAACTATTTTCAAACAATGAAAAAATGGACTGTGAGAGAAAAAACCTTTTATTTCTTTTGTTTACATGCATGGAAAAACATGGGTCAATGTACAAGCGAAATGAACAAGAGAAAAAAGATATGCTCTGTGAATTTAGATGTAAAGCTGTTTCCACAGATAACTGAATCTATATCTTACGAAACAAAAGTATTTCAAAATCCATGTAAATCTTATGCTTGGCATAACACTCTTCTGACTCTGAGGCATTCACTGTGTGTTCTTTTTATTTTTTCTTTGAAAGTGTCAGCAAATGTTTGGTGATGCCTTAAATTGACAATAAGACATTAGTTTATTTATTAGAGTAGATGTGTAATTAAGGTGATCTTAATATAGTACATGTGAAAACTGCTCTTAAGTGTCCATGACTACAATGAAATAACATCATACAAAACAACACACAAACACAAACACTCAGCAACTGGACCCTGGCAATTTAAAAAACTTCTTTAATTGGCGGGGGGGAACCTATTTAATATTGTGGATTTTTTTTTCCCATTTTATTTTGGTTCCTAATCTAAAAGCTATTTTTTTTTTTTTTTTTTGTGAGGAAGATACTTGGAAGCCACTTTTGTACATATTTTTTGTTAAGCATAATGTAATCAATCCACGAGAGTTGCTGGCATTACTGGTCACTGGTGTAGATGGTTCTTGATGATGTGTTAAGCATTAGGTCCAACTATACAGATGTTTTAGCTGGGAGTAGGACATTCTTCTCAGGAACATCATGTTATTTCTTTCCTGGTGGCTGAATTCTAGAGGAGAGAGGAGCTGGAGTTTCTGGTCTTGGTAAGGCTTACATCTGAGAGGTATTCAATAAAGAAGGTGAGACTCTGAGGATAGAAACTGCTGTTAAAGGACTCTAGGGGAAGGTGAGGGGCCTGACACATATAGGGGCAAAGGCAGTTGATACCCAGTTTCAGCTAATCAGTGTTGTTGTTGTCCAGTTGCTCAGTGTTGTCTGACTCTTTGCAATCCCATGAATGGCAGCATGCCAGGCTTCCCTGTCCTTCACAATCTTCCCGGAGTTTGTTCAAACTCATGTCCATTGAGTCACTGATGCCATTCAACTATCTCATCCTCTGTTGCCCCCTTCTCTTCCTGCCCTAATCTCTCCCAGCATCAGGGTCTTTTCCAATGAATTGGCTCTTCACGTGAAGTAGCCAATGTATCAGAGCTTGGGCTTTAGCATCAGTCCTTCCAATGAACACCCAGGACTGATCTCCTCTAGGATGGACTTGTTGGATCTCCTTGCAGTCAAAGGGACCCCCAAGAGGCTTCTCCAACACCACATTTCAAAAGCATCATTCTTTGGAGCTCAGTCTTCCTTCTGGTCCAACTCTCACATCCATTCAAGACTACTGGAAAAACCATAGCCTTGATCATGAGACCTTTGTTGGCAAAGTGATGTCTCTGCTTTTTAATATGCTGTCTAGGTTTGCCATAGCTTTTTTTCCAAGGAGCAAGCATTTTTTTTTAATTTCATGGCTGTAATCACTATCCTCAGTGATTATTTTCTCTTCAATCCTTAGGGAGAGTCTTTTTTAAACGACAATTTTAAAAATACTTTAGTTAAATGTTAGAGTGTCAATTACATGGACATGTTCCCAGGAAGGCCAGCTATGACTAGGGATAAATATGAGAAAGACTAGGTGACAATGGGCAATAAAAGTGGAGGTTATTCCTCTCAAGTTTGGAAACTTTGAGAATAATGGGTTTATATACATGTTATCTCAGGCTTCCCAGGTGGTGCAAGTGGTAAATGACCTGCCGGCCAATGCAGAAGACATAAAAGAGACGACTCAGGTTCAATCCCAGGGTCAGGAAGATCCCCTGGAGGAGGGCATAGCCACTCCCTCCAGTATTCTTGCCTGGAGAATGCCATGGACAGAGGAGCCTGGTAGGCTACGGTCCATAGGGTAGCAAAGAATTGAACACGACTGAAGTGACTTAGCTCAGCATGGAATACATGATATCTTTAAAAAGGAATTGCCTTCTATAGTTAAATCATTTCAAGCTGTTTCACAGAATATATAAATGTTTAGCTCATTGACAACTACCTCTTTATGACATCTCAATAGTTTCACTGTTTCTGTAAAATAATCTTTCAACTTTCCTGTAACTGCTACTGTGAATACTTTGTAATATTTTCATCAATATTTAAAGGTAGAAATCTACAGTGTTTACAAAGAAAGCATTTTAACTTCTTCTAGAAGTCTGCTTTTAAACCTGAATTTAGACACCTGGACCTTTCTTTCAATATTATGTCTATTATAACTTTGAGCTTCCCTGGTGACTCAGATGGCAAAGAATCTATCTGCAATGCAGGAGACCTGGGTTCAATTTCTGGGTCAGGAAGATTCCCCTGGAAAAGGGAATAGCTACCTACTCCAACATTCTTGTCTAGATAATTTCATGAACAGAGGAGCCTGGAGGGCTAGAGTTCATGGGGTTGTGTGAGTTTAATGCTGTAAGTTTTGCTCTTCAGGGTTGTTTTCCTTAAAAGGGTATTTTACAAAGGAGTAGGACTATGTATAATGAAACACCAATATTCATTCTAATCTGTTGTTAAAGAGGTAACATAAAGCCCAAAAACAGATGGGGATGAAAGAAGTACAAAGAGTCAAGAGCTGGGTTTCTTTCCTATTACATGATTCATCTGTAGCTGTTGAAAGGTATCCTTCTAAATTTGCATGTTCCCCTTGACTTTTTCATCATGTTGTTCTTATCTATCTCTGCTTATTCTCAGTCTTAAATGATTTAAATCAAAACTACACTCCAAGTTTCTGTAGCAAGAAAAGTTCAGTGAGTTAAGTGACCCTGAACAGTACTGATCTCTCCTTGTCTTTAGGGTCAGTCTTTCCTTCAGGAAAAGAAACAATAAGTCTTTTGTGATTAAGACAACACATCTCTTTGTCACTTGGCCCTCCATTGACACTTATCCACTTACTTTAGTATGTCTCTTGAGAGATTTTTTCAACTTGATGAACAAGCTAGAAGAATGAGAAACATAATCCTACATGTGTAAAATAAAATGATGCCATAGATAAAAAAAGAAAAAGTCAAGCAAAATAGATTTCCTCATTAATGTCAATTGGAAATACACAATGTTCTTGCCACTTTTTCTCAAAGTCATATTCAACACAGGTTGTTAATCAAGGTGTATACTACTGGAAATTTTCATGAATAAATAGGACAGTCTGACCCCATGTTTAGATCTGATATGAATCCTGTCAGTATTCTGTACCATTTCAAATACATAAATACACACTGACTTTCATTTTCTGATTATTTTTCTACCATGTGTACAGACAGTGGTTGATTCAGTGCAAATAAAAATGCTTAAGCCAGAATTTCTATCCCCAGAGAGGAAAGTTTATTGGATATCAAGCTATTGCTAAAATGAGGTACTTTAAGAACAGGTGAACTATTCTATCTTTTACTCATTTTAATGGACTTTTAGTCCCATGGAACTGTGTATTATACACTTAGAAGTGTGTAAGTGTTATCATAATGGTGAAACAGTGATATGAGCTAATAATTACTGAGCTTGGGATGTTCCAGGCATTGTATTCTCATGGATTTTGTCTTTCAATTTTTACATCAAATCTGTAAATTAGTTCTCATTATTGTTATGGTTTTACAAATGAAATTAAAGTTGAGGAAGTGTAAATAACAGATCTACAGTGATGAGGTTATCAGCCTAACCCCACCTGTGGTGCTCCTGAGCTGTTTCCTAACCACTAACTTCTACCAGCACTTCCCCTAGAGCTTTCCATTTTGTTTTGAGATGTGATATGCTCTTGTACCTATAAATTACTAAGGAACTGTTCATGCTTCTGAGAGTTCATTATATCTCAAATTAATGAGCACAGAGCAAGAAGACAGTGGTCAAGCAGAATTACTTTCAAAGTATTTTAGACTTCCAATCATTATACTCTACTTAAAAAGTATTTTAAATACATTAAAACTATCATTATTTTTAGGAAAGGAAACTGTGACTGTGGTTTCCTGTTTATGACTTACTGGATAATATCTTGCTAGATCCAGAGAGATGATAAAAGTTATTTTTAAACTATCCTTCCAAGGAGTTCAGTGGGTATATCTATCTCTTTCTTTCTCTCTCTCTCTCTGTCTCTCTCTCATACACACACATGTACACAAACAAACATGTAAACAAACACAAACTATTTGAAAGGTTTCACAGGATGATCACACCATCAATGTCTGTGCTATGGAGATAATTTAACAGACTTTAGAAGCTCCTATGTTCTAACCTCCTTTCTCAGTTTATCCAAGCAATATCAAATATATAACAATACTCAACAGGTAACAAAACTGGTTGTCCAAAACTAAAACTTGTCAAAGAAATACATGTATTACATTCTCAGAGATGATGTCATTATGTTCCATTTTTGTTAATGTATTTGTGACATACATTTTTCCTGTCAATGCTGAAATAAAAGAAAATGGTCCCTAGATAAGGGCTGAAGTAATAACGCCTTTATTTCTGCATTTAAAAAATTTCATTCAAGAAAGAGTTTAACTATAAAGATTTATGTGGCAGAAACAATATCATGGATTAGTTCAACAAGGTGAGTAGACAAGTACCTAAAAAAGATAAGGATTAGTTTCTGGTCAGTAGTACACATTTTGATGCTTCCAGCTTTCCAGGTGACAAGTGGTAAAGAATTTGCCTGCTGATGCAGTAGATGCAGGAGACTTGGCTTTGATCCCTGGGTTGGCAAGATCCCCTGGAGTAGGAAGTAGAAACTCATTTCAGTATTCCTGCCAGGGGGGTCCAATGGACAGAGGAACCTGATGGGCTACAGTCCATGGGTTCACAGAGAGGTTGGATAAGACTGAGCACACATGCCCAGTACACACTTTGGATTTTTTCGGGGTTTTTCACTTGAGAAGAGAACTCCTAGTTGTCTTCAGGGCAATGCTCAGAATCTAAATTTAGCAGGCTGATTTGTATTAACTTTTACAAAAATGCATTAAGCCAATTTTTTCAGTTCATTTTCTCTCCTAAAATTTAGAATGGAGCTTAATGTGATTTCTTTTGGAACCATTTATTTGCACCTAAAATTGCTGCCATAGAGTCACTAGCTATAAATTAACCTGGAGAGAGTAACTTCTCTCATATTTTGAAACTCAGAATCAATATTTATTAAATTTACTTGTTTTTCAATTTAATTCAGATGAATATTATATCTACTACTGTGGGCAAGAATCCCTTAGAAGAAATGGAGTAGCCCTCATAGTTAACAAGAGAGTCTGAAATGCAGTGATTTCATGCAATCTCAAAAACTACAGAATGACCTCTGTTCATTTCCAAGGCAAACCATTCAATATCATAATAATCAGAGTCTAGCCCCAACCACTAATGCTGAATAAGCTGAAGTTGAATGATTCCATGAAGATCAACAAGATTTTCTAGAACTAACATGAAAAAGGTGTGTGACTCATCACAGGGAACTCAAATGCAAAAGTAGGAAGTCAAGAGATACCTGAAGTAACAGGCAAGTTTGGCCTTGGAGTACAACATAAAGCTGGGCAAAGGCTAACAATGTTTTGCCAAGAGAACGCACTGGTCACAGTAAACACTCTCTTCCAACAACACAAGAGAAGACTCTACACATGGACATCACCAGATGGCCAATATGGATATCAGACTGATTATATTCTCTGCAGCCAAAGATGGAGAAGCTCCATACAGTCAGCAAGAACAAGACTAAGAGCTGACTCTGCTCAAATCATGAGCTCCTTATTGTGAATTCAGATGACTTAAAATTGAAGAAAGCAGGGAAAACTACTAGACCATTCAGGTATGACCTAAATCAAATCCCTTACGATTATACAGTGGAAGGGACAAATAGATTCAAGAGATTAGAGCTGATAGAATGCTTGAAGAACTATGGATGGAGGTTTGCGACACTGTACAGGAGGCAGGGATCAAGACAATCCCCAAGAAAAAGAAATGCACAAAGGCAAAATGGTCCTCTGAGGAGAACTTAAAAGTAGCTGATAAAAGAAGAGAAGCAAAAGGCAAGGGAGAAAAGGAAAGATATATCCATCTGAATGCAGAGCTCCAAATTGTAGCAAGGAGAAAGATGAAACCCTTCTTAAGTGAACAATGCAAAGAAATAGAGGAAAACAATAGAATGGGCAAGAGTAGAGATCTCTTCAAGAAAATTAGAGCTATCAAGGGAACATTTGATGCAAAGATGGGCACAATAAAGACAGAAACAGTATGGACCAAATAGAAGCAGGCAATATTAAGCAGAGGTGGCAAGAATATACAGAACTAATCAAAAAGATCTCCATGACCCAGATAACCATGATCATACGATCAGTCACCTAGAGCCAGACATCTTGGCTGAGTGTGAAGTCAAGTGGGCCATAGAAAGCACCACTACGAACAAAGCTACGGGAGTTAGTGGAATTTCAGATGAGCTATTTCAAATCCTAAAAGATGATGATGTTAAAGTGCTGCACTCAATATGCCAGAAAATTTGGAAAACTCAGCAGTGGCCACAGGACTGGAGATGGTCAGTTTTCATTCCAATCCCAAAGAAGAGCAATGCCAATGTATGTTCAAATTATCACATAATTGCACTCATTGCTAGCAAAGTAATGCACAAAATTCTCTATGTCAAACTTCAATAATATGTGAACTGAGAACTTCCAGATTTTCAAGCTGGATTTTGAAATGGTAGAGGAACCAGAGATCAAATTGTCAACATCCACTGAATTATAAAAAGCAAGAGAGTTTCAGAAAAAAAATCTACTTCTGCTTCATTACTACACTAAAGCCTTTGATTATGTGGATCACAACAAACTGTGGAAAATTCTTAAAGGGATGGGATATCAGACCACCCTACCTGCCTCCTGAGAAACCTATATGCAGGTACAGAAGTAACAATTAGAACCAGATATGGAAGAAAGGACTAGTTCCAAATCAGGAAAGGAGTACGTCAGGCTGTATATTGTCACCTTGCTTACTTAACTTATATGCGAAATACATCATGTGAAATGCCAGGCTGGATGAAGCACAAGCTGGAATCAAGATTGCCAGGAAATGTATCAATAACCTCAGATATGCAGATGACACCATCTTTTTGGCAGAAAGTGAAGAGGCACTAAAGAGCCTTTTGATGAATGTGAAAGATGAGAGGGAAAATGTTGGCTTAAAATTCAACATTCAGAAAAAGAAGATCATGGCATCTAGTCCCATCACTTCATGGCAAGTAGATGGGGAAACAATGGAAACAGTGAAAGACTTGATTTTCTTGGGCACCAAAATCACTGTAGATGGTGACTGCAGCCATAAAAATGAAAGATACTTGCTCCCTGGAAGAAAAGCTATGACAAACCTAGACAGTATATTAGAAAAGCAGAGACATTACTTTGCCAACAAAGGTCCATTTAGTCAAAGTTATGGTTTTTCCAGTAGTCATGTAGGGATGTAAGAGGTGCACCATAAAGAAAGCAGAGCACTGAAGAACTGCTGCTTTTGAACTGTGGTATTGGAGAAGACTCTTTCAAGTCCCTTGGACTGCCAGAAGAGCAAACCAGTCAATCCTAAAGGAAATCAGTCCTGAATATTCATTGGAAGGACTGATGTTGAAGCTGAAATTCTAGTACTTCTGCTACCTGATGTGAAGAACTGACTTATTGGAAAAGACCCTGATGCTGGGAAAGAATGAAAGCAGGAGAAGGGGACGACAGAGGATGAGATGGTTGGATGGCATCACTGACTTGATGAACAAAAGTTTGAGCGAGCTCCAGGGGTTGGTGATGGATAGGGAAGCCTGGCTTGCTGCAGTCCATGGGGTTGCAGAGAGTCTAACACGACTGCAAGACTGAACAGTAGCAACAACTTCTTCTTGTGCACAAACTTGCAGGTGGAACTATCGTATGCATCTAATAATTATATGACTAAAATCATTAATCATGATCATTTGAAGTACTAACATATACTTTTCCTATATGCATGCTGTAATACCATTTAGGTGATTGGTGGTGGTTTAGTCACTAAGTGGTGTCTGATTCTTGCGACCCCATTGACTATAGCCTGCCAGATTCCTCTTTCCATTGGATTTTCCAGGAAAGGATACTGGAGTGGTTTCCATTTCCTTCTCCAGGGAATCTTCCCAACTCAAGAATTAGGTGATTACTCTGGCAATATATCTTATCAGATACGTTTACAAATCATGCCTCTAATTTTATTATAATCATTATTTGTTAGTATAAGAGTAGTGCATATTTACATATTGAATCAAAGTTATAATGTTAACATTTTAATCTACAAAGTTAGATCAAGGGAATAAATTAGTGGCAAACATTTTCAAATTAAAGTGAAAATGTTAAAATATATTTTTAAAACCAAACCATATCTCTGAGTACTGTACACCTTGTAGAGTCGGAAATGTTGACGAAAATATACTCAATGGTGAATTTATATTATGCCTAGATTTCTAGTATGTAATAGTCACAAAAATTTGTAATTCAAATTATATAATAGTGCAAATTTATAAAAAAGTTCTTCAATAACATTTGACCAAGTGGGAATAATTTGTGGTTTATAGTGCTTATTTGATCAAAATTAGAGTTTCTAATTCTTCAGTTAAACCAATAAAAATATTAAGTTTCATTTTAGATGCTGGGTTGATCTGAGTAATTAGCTTTACCAGGAATCATCTTTTAAATTTACATGAGAATCAAGACTAAGATTTCAAATTATATGAAATTGCAGAGATAAGAAAAAGGAACAGTTCAAACCCCTGGGATAAGTTACTATTGTACTTGGAGGAATTTTCAAAATAGTAAGTTTTATAATTAAAAAGGAACATAAATGTGCATATGTATGTGTGTGTGTGTCTGTGTGTGTCTGTGTATGTATACATGTATATAGGCTTCCTAGGTGGTTTTAGCAGTAAAGAAACTGCTTGCCAATGCCAGAGAAATAAAGACTTGAATTTGATCCCTGGGTTGGGAAGATCCTCTAGAGGAGAGCAAGGAAACCATTTTAGTATTCTTGCCTGGAGAATCCCATGGAAAGAAGAGCCTGGTGGGCTATGGTGCAGAGGGTCACAAAAGAGAGTCAGACATGACTGAAATGACTTAGCGCACACACACACACACACATATATACAAAAATGCATAAAAAAGTGAGCAACAAAATACTTGAAAATACATTCAGAACAGCAATATAAAATATTAATTTAATGAAATAGAAAACAAAAACACAAAAAGAACATAAATATAGCCATTACTTTATATAATTTTAAATGATATATAATCTATAAAAATATTGAATCATTATACAGATATACATTAGTATATCTGAAACTAGTATAATATAATATATTGAATTATAATATTATAATTCAACTATTCTTCAATTAAGAAATTAAATAATAAAAGCAAGGTTTTAAAAAATAATGCATTTGTGACATAAGAGAAAAATGTACAGCATAGAAATGATTTGAGAATATCGACATATATATGGTAATTACTGTTTTATAACATAATATCATACAAATAAACAGCAAAAAGTTAAACTTAGAGAAAACATTTTTTTTTAATATATAAAACGCAGTCTGTAAGATTAACCTCCAGAATTCAGAAAACTGAAGCAGGCAAAAATGTCTTAAAAAATTAATAAAAGTTAACTATTTAAAATGGTATCAGGTCCATATGCTTCACAGATGAACTTTATAATTTAAGAAACAATTCAGTTCAGTTCATTTCAGTCACTCGTCATGTCCACTCTTTGCGACCCCATAGGTGCAGCACCAGGCCTCCCTGTCCATCACCAACTCCCAGAGCTTGCTCAAACTCATGTCCATCAAGTGGGTGATGCCATCCAACCATCTCATCCTCTGCTGTCCCCTTCTCCTGCCTTCAATCTTCTCCAGCATCAGGATCTTTTCCAAGGAGTCAGTTCTTTGAATCAGGTGGCCAAAGTACTGGAGTTTCAGCTTCAGCATCAGTCCTTCCAGTGAATATTCAGGACTGATTTCCTTTAGGATTGACAGGTTGAAGCTCCTTGTAGTCCAAAGGACTCTCAAGAATCTTCTCCAGCACCACAGTTCAAAAGCATCATCTTCATATCAAATAATTACAGAATAATATACCCTATTCACATCAGAATATATATGAAAATTTCCAAAATAAAATATTAATGGAAATAAATAAAATAAGAAAATATAAGTAAAAGTTATCAACCATACTCTCAGCTTCACTCCCAAATTTTAAACTGAAAGCTCATCTTTCCTTTAAATATTTAACTGTACAGCCATCATACAGATATTCAGAAGCAAATTTTTAAACTCTAAATAAAGCCTATTCATAGACTTTGTTAATTCTATAAAATTAAAATAACTAGCTCTCAATGTCTTCATAACAGAACAAACAAATCATATTTTTTCGCTCTTATTCAGGAAATAGTAGTCTGTTCTTAGTAAAAGAAAATATATACACAAATCCTTAAAAGATGAGAAATGGTAATGAGAACAGTATAGCATGGCAAACTACAAAAAATATACACACAAATAAACAAAAAAGTATCCATGAAAACAAACAAAACCTTAGAACTGCCTATGTCCAGGCTTAAGAATTTTTTTTTATTGTCCCTTAAAAGGCCAAGACTTCTATGCTATATTGTCTAATATTATATCCTTTTATTTTTACTCTTGAGGAAAAGAGTAAGCAGGATACTACACAATCTTTTACTTTCTAATTATAATGGAAAACCCAGCCAGAGCCTAAATTGTGTTCATTATAAGGTTTCCAACCTGCCTGAACTTGTCTGGTTGGCAGGATTACAGTGTAGGCATCAGAGATTTATTTGCCTAAGGGACTGAGAGCCTTCTGGAGAACAAATCATTCTAAGGAAGATGGAGTTTCTGGATTTAGTGGAAGGTCTGATTTTCAATGTTCACTGTTCGGACAATGCCTTAGATTCTTACTACCATAGGCCTCATGGAATCTTTAACATGCTAGAGAGATACATGCTACAAGTCACAGCTGAAACAAAACTTGTAATAAAAATTTTTGGAATGCACTGGAAAAAAAAAATTTAAAAAGGCATCATGCCTTTCAGTCTCCAGTTTCAAAGTTTACTGCAATCATGATTAAAAGAGTCTGTCCTTCCACTGGAGAACCAGCTTGATAGCAACCATAACGACTACTTTGCAGCTGCTTAGGTGAGCTGCTATATCTGTTACATCAGAGATCTCAGTCATGGAAAACAACACAACAGGAGTTTAGTTAGTAAATGTCTTCTAGAAACAGAGATGAGGATATTCTCATACTTTTGTGAGAATCCATAAAGTTGACTTGGAAGAAGGAAATGGAGCAACTTAAGTTGTGAAATAGCAAATGTTACAAAATTACACAAACATTCTGCCTGTTCTTTCACACAACAGTATTTGCCCCTGTGCCAAAGCTGCAGCACTGGCCAAAACACCTATTATGACTAATTTTATCCCCAGCTTAACACAGCCTACAAAACTTCAGTCACAAACAATTTGGATTCTGAAATAGAATTCTTAATATTTCATTGTTTAGATCAATTTAATAAGCATTTATCAAAATTCAGGCTTCCCTGGTGGCTCAGATGGTAAAGAATCCACCTGAGACAGGAGACCATTTGATCCCTGGGTCAGGAAGATCCTGAGGAGAAGGGAATAGCAACCTACTCCTAGTCTTGCCTGTAGAATTCCATGGACCAAGGAGCCTGGTGGACTGGGGCTATACAGTCCATGGGGTGCTATAGTACTAGGTTTCCTGGAAACAGCTTTGTAGGTGGCTATTTATTAAGCAGTGCCTTTGGGATCCCAACACGTATGAAAAGGAAGGGAAAGATGCCAGATTTGAAGGGCAGAGATCAAAAGGGAAGAAATCCAATGACAGCCTCAGTCAACACATGAAAAGTTCAGAAGCTGGAAGGTGGCTTTAAAATTCTTCTGAATTCAAAATTCACTGAAAGCCATGCCTTTATAACCCGCTTCTACTGACCACTGGCTACAGACAGATCCAGGGAAAAATTGGGACCTTTTGCATGTGACCATCTAGAGCTGAAGCAATTCCTGAAGAAGTTGAAATGTACTGTTGAGGGCCCTCAGGGCAGTTCGGACAGACGGTTCTTTCATCCACACCATACATCACAAGGGCACCAAGTAGCCTTGGGCCCAGACCACTTGGGCTGAGAGAGAGACACATATAATGTATCTTCCTGAAAAGAAAGTAAGATTGTCAACCTGATACCAAACAAATATTTGACAATTTCCATAGGAAAATTAATTTTTTGTATGGCTATCAAGTTTCCTACAATCTCAAGAAAAGAATGCTGAAGGCAACTAACAATAGCTTATGCTATTGGTGCCTATGAGTGCCAAGCACTGACTTCCGGCCAACACAGGCATACATTCACTTAATTCTCATAGTCACACAGTGATTTAGGCACTGGATTTATCTTCATTTCTTGGATCAAGAGAGTTTGGCACCAAGAAGGCAATACCCCAACACAAAAACTATAGTCTCTTTGCTAGACTAGTGATGGGACCTGTGGGAAATTTAAAAATGAATATGACACAGTATCTGACTTTGATGTTCTTCTTTCTAGCAGGACAAACAAAAATATTACACATTTAAAATTGAAAAATAATACTAAGTGGAGCTGGTATAACATAGAGCTGCGAAAGTAATAAGGAACCAAAAGGTGTCAATGTAGAAAAGAGTAAGCAATATAAATATCTTCTATGTTTTGGCCAAACTGGTGATATCAAGATGCTAAAGTTCTGTTAACACTTACAGTGTCCCCACCCCTCAATCAAAAACACAATGTCATATGAGTGCCACATAATCTCAGAGTTTACTCCTCCTGAAAGCAGGTTTTAGTATAAAGTACATGGGTTCTCAAAAGGCCATTTCTCCAGTGTATACTTCAGGAAATTTACACCTTTCACTTGTTTTATCCTTGTTATAAACTGGGATAATTTGTGAAATATAAATTAAGAAGTAGAACACATTAAAATGGACTCATGAGTAATAAAACCATTTTTGCATATTAGAGTACTTAATGTGAATTGAATAAACATGCACATTTTGCAAGTTCTAGCTGGTCAACTAGAGTGAAGTTATTTGATTGGTCAATTTACCTAGGACAGACTGTAGGATTATTGCGTATCTAATAATCTGGGGTAATGAATCAAGTTGTCTTTAAATGTTCCTACCCCAATGGCAATATCTCTACTTGCATGCTATGTTCATTTTTAAAAGTCAATGTACATGCTAACATTATGTAACCCTAAGGGTTTTCCCTGGGTAGTTCAGCTGGTAAAGAATCCTCCTGCAATGCGGGGACTCCAGTTCGATTCCTGGGTCAGGAAGTTCCCCTGGTAAAAGGATAGGCTACCCACTCCAGTATTCTTGGGCTTCCCTGGTGGCTCAGACAGTAAAGAATCTGTCTGTAATATGGGAGACCTGGGTTAGATCCCAGGGTTGGGAAGATCCCCTGGAGGAGGGCACCCCAGTATTCTTGCCTGGAGAATTCCCATGGACAGAGGAGCCTGGTGGGCTACAGTCCATGGGGTCGTGAAGAGTTGGACACGACTGAGCGACTAAGCACAGCATAGCACGTGTAATATTAACAATACTATTAATGAAAATCTTAACATATAAATGTCTTAGGTAAGCTGAACAGAAAGAAGTGGCACGATAGTCAACGGCTGATCCAAGTCTCTTGCTCTTTTTATTAGGCAATTCAGAAGGGTCTTTGACATCAATTAGGAATCCATTAAAAAGAATCAAACATGTAATTAGAAGTCTAATGTAGTGGTATTTTATGGACATGAAAAATTACATTCAAATTTGATCATTATAGGGTATTTAATCTGTACTGTTTAGTTGTAACAGCATATACATTGAAATAAAGAAATAAAAATACAAATTTTTGTTTTAGCAAAATTTCCCAAATGACTATAGAGATAAATTAAGGAATAAATTATGATTAATTCAGCTCCATTACTCACAAAATGTGTTCCTTATTTAGATGTTGATTGGGGAGGGAGGGTGCAGTTTAAAGTAAAAGAATTTGACTTCACTAGCAGACATGAGAAAATTCAGAGAAAAGCTGTGATTTTTTTTACTTGGTGATAGCTGCAAAGAAATCAAGTAAAATTAAAACACATAATTAATAAAATATAGTAATTAACAGCCCATAAAAGGAAAATATTTGCACAAATGGACCACTAAAGACTTTTATTAAGGTGGATGCTAAACAACTTGCTTCTTTGAAAATTTTCCCTTAGGAGACAAAAAATTGAGAATTGTGTATATGAAAATTAGTTTTAAATGATAGGCAAAAAAAAAAAAAAAAAAGAATAAAATGAAGAAAGAGCACTTTCAAATGGAAGAAGTATTTGAAAATTGCCGTTTCCTCGCTTCAGATAATGTAAACTCATTTAAAATAGCTTTCCAAATGTTTCACTACTAAAGATGTCTTTAAACTAACACACTTTTAATGCTTTGTGACTATCTTGTAAGAAATGCATAGAATATGAGAAAACTCAGGTCAGTAAAACTGAACCCAAGATGGAAGAATCCATGTTTATATAGAGTTTATAAACCAAAAAAAAAAAAAAAAGAGTCATAGAATTTCCTAATCTAGTAAATAAACAGTAAAACAGGCATTAGCAAGGTAACGAGGCACAAAAGAGGATTTAAAATTGCATAATATCAAAAGAGAATTTAAAATTGCATAATAAATACGTGTTGATGATTTTTGTTTCAATAACTAACAATTGCTGCTATTTGTGTATCACTCTGATTTTAAAATTGTATCAATATATGTTTCTAAAATTTTAACGCAAGTTTCCTCATATTCATGTTATTATTATAACATATTTCCATTAAGCTCTATCAAGTTAGAAACTTTTTTTAATCAACCACATCTATACCTTTACTTAGTATGAAATAAACAAGCATGAAAACTTGTCTGTTCATTTTTGTTCCTCATTAAACATCTGCTCATTAGCCACCCCCTGGTTAATGAATACTTAGAATCACAAGGCAACCCATTAGCAAAACTAGTTGTTTTCAAGCATATTTTTCTATTTCTCAAACAATTGTTACTTCTAAAAGTATGTATTTAACCAAAATTCACTTAATAATAACAGAGAAATCACTGAAGAATTACAAGCACTGTCTTAAATACCCCAGTAAAAACTGAAATTTCCTTAGTGCATTTTTAAGAATATGGTCATTATCGTTTAAAGAAAAACCAACTGTATTATTTAATTATTAATTGCATAGCTTCTCTGACTTATACAAACCAAGTGATATCACAAACCCATTTCTGAGAAAGTCTTCTGTTTCATAAAGCATCTGTATAAATTTAGGTAGATTCTCTTTCTTTAAATGGTAACTAGGAAATTGTAATAGTTGCTAGTAGTATATGCTAACAATTCTATTAGAGATTAGTTTAATAAAATAAAGCAGATGCATAGATGAAGAAGAAGAAAATCACTAAACGAATGCCATTTAGAGAAACAAATTCTCATTCTGACCAAGAAATTATTAATTTTTCTTAAATGTTATTATTGTTTGGTTTTTGCTTATAGTTTTCCCTTGTAGTTTCTACTTTGCAAAACAGCACACCCAGAGTTTAGTAACTTTGCTTATGACTTTGTAGATAATACTTCTAATCAAACTATGAAAAAATCAGTAAAAATACATTTTCCTTCAACTGCAGTGTCAATGTAGACATGTAACTGACAAATGAGCTGCAAGCACCTCTAAGTACTGGAAAGAAATCTAAACCAACAGATGAAGCAGTAATAGTTGCTAATAAAAATCTATACAGTATCAGATGGGAGTATGCTAATGAGTTTTCAAGGGAAGAAGAAGTAAAACTATTATAAGAGCTGTTTGGGGGGAAATATTTTATATTTCCCCATATAATTACACATGTGTGATTAATATACATTATTACATTTACATATTCATATACTTAGTCACATGTATGATCTCTCACATGTCGGGTCCAACTCTTTGTGACCCCATAGACTACAGGCCGGTAGGCTCCTCTGTCCCTGAGTCTCCAAGAAAGAACCCTGGAGCGCATATCCATTCCCTTCTCCAAGGGACTTTCCACACCTAGGGACTGAACTTGGGTCTCCTGCATTGCAGGCAGTTATTTTACCATCTGAGTCACCAAGGAAACCCCTTCATTATATTTATATATTTATATATGCAATCATATATATGATTTCTCACATACAACCCACACATGTTGGTAATACAAAATTAATTATACGTAATTCACTTGAGAAAATTTGAGATTTAATGTTTGGATTTGTGAAAAGACAATCCAATAGCATTATGAACACCTATGAACAGGGTACAAAATTGTACTCATCTTCACACTCTAGCAAAATTATGCTCAAAATTATCCAAGCCAGGTTTCAACAGTACATGAATTGTGAACTTGCACATGTTCAAGCTGTATTTAGAAAAGGCAGAGGAACCAGATCAAATTGCCAACATTCACTGGATCATAGGTAAAGTAAGAGAATTCCAGAAAAACAACTATTTCTGTTTTGTTGACTATGCCAAAGCCTTTGACTGTGTGGATCACAATGAACTGGAAAATTCTTAAAGAGATGGGAATACCAGACCACCTTACCTGCCTCCTGAGAAATCCATATGCAGGTCAGGAAGCAACAGTTAGAACTGGACATGGAACAACAGACTGGTTCCAAATAGGAAAACGAGTATGTCAAGGCTGTATATTGTCACCCTGCTTGTTTAGCTTATATGCAGAGAACATCATGGAAAATTCTGGGCTACATGAAGCACAAGCTGGAATCCAGATTGCTGGGAGAAATATCAATAACCTCAGATATGCAGATGACACCACCCTTATGGCAGAAAGTGAAGAGGAACTAAAAAGCCTTTTGATGCAAAGAGGAGAGTGAAAAAGTTGGCTTAAAGCTCAACATTCAGAAAACTAAGTCATGGCATCTGGTCCCATCACTTCATGGCAAATAGATGGGGAAGCAATGGACACAGTAACAGACTTTACTTTGGGGACTCCAGAAATCACTGCAGATGGTGACTCAGCCGTGAAATTAAAAGACATTTGCTCCTTGGAAGAAAAGCTATGGCCAGCCTAGACAGCATATTAAAAAGCAAAGACATTACTTTGCCAACAAATGTCTGTCTAGTCAAAGCTATAGTTTTTCCAGTAGTCATGTATGGATGTGAAAGTTGGACCATAAAGAAACCTGAGTGCCAGAGAAATGATACTTTTGAACTGTGGTTTTGGAGAAGACCCTTGAGAGTCCCTTGGACGGCAAGGAGATCCAACCAGTCCATCCTAAAGGAAATCAGGACGAATATCCATTGGAAGGACTGATGTTGAAACTGAAACTCCAATACTTTGGCCACTTGATACAAAGAAGACTCCTTGGAAAAGACCCTGATGCTGGAAAAGATTGAAGGCAGGAGGAGAAGGGGATGACAGAGGATGAGATCGTTGGATGGCATTACCGACTTGATGGACATGAGCTTGAGCAAGCTCTGGGAGTTGGTGATGGACAGGGAGGCCAGACGTGCTGCATGGGGTCACAGTCCATGGGGTTGCAGAGTGGGACATGACTGTGCACCTGAATTGAACTGAACTGATAAACAGGGCATCTAAATTCAAGGGCTCTCCTTTAAAATTAAGTATGCATGCCTACTCAGTTGTGTCCACCTCTTTGTAACTCTGTGCACTGCAGGCTGCCAGGCCTCTCTCTTCACGGGGATTTCCCAGGCAAGAAAACTGGAGTGGGGTCCCATTTCCTTCTCCAAAATTAAGTATAACAACCACCAAAATATTAATTCTCTGCCATCTGCTTGACATTAGGGTAGTGTTAAAATACAGAAAGGTATGTAGTATTTTTCTTACCATCAGGGAACTCAATGTCAAATAAAATAAATTCATAAGACATTGATACATATGATGCAGAAAGCAAAAGGTAACATCTACTGAGATTTAAGTTTTTTCTAGAACTTTATGTGTTACATTGAATCTTTGTGCCCATCTTAAAAGTAAAGAACCATTAGACTTATCCTCCTTTTCCAGATAAAGAACTGAGTCATGAGAGACCAAGTAACTTGCTGAAACTCAGACAACTAGCAAGTGGTACCACCACAATTTAAATCTCTATAGTGTGGATTCAGCAGGTTTCAAAACTATATAGCTGATATAAATCTTGTGTCTTGTAAAAAATATAGGTCAGAGACAATTTTTTTGGAAGAAGACACCACTTCCGCACGGCTTCCCCTGTGGCTCAGATGGTAAGAGTCCTCTTGCAATGCAGGAGACCCAGGTTCAGTCCCTGGGTGAGGAAGATCCTCTGGAGGAGTGCATGGCATTCCACTCCAGTATTCTTGCCTGGAGAATCCCCACGGACAGAGAAGTCTGATGGGCTGCAGCCCACGGGGTCACATAGAGTCGGACACGACTGAGCAGCTAACACACACACACACACACACACACACACACACACACACTTCTGTAGACAGAAAAGAAGGCAACGTAGCTGACATCACATGATATATATTATCATGTTAAATTGAAAGAAGTTGAGGGCTTCAATCAATATTTCCCTTCACACAGACCTATTTCAGTTTGCAAAGAAAGTATATCTGATGACAGAAACACTGATTCATTCATTTCCAGCAATATTTCATTTCTACCCACTAAGAGACAAGTCTTACATACTGACTTTGATTTATAATAAGTCTCTTAATATCCATAACATGCCTGTAAGGCAAGGATCACTATATTCATCTTACAAAAAGGAAACACTCATCCTAAGGTATTTCTACTGTCTCACCTTTGACTATGTTTTAAAAGACTACAACTTTTAACATGAGATTGAAGAGGCACACACCTACAGTGGATGAAGGGGGCTAGCACTTCCTCATTATGACCATAACTGGAAGTTTATATATACTAAATTTAATACCAAAATATCAATATACCAGCAGAGGAACAGGGACCATCTATTACAAATCCTGTTCTCTTTTTTATTCAGTATATCCACAACTTTGACAAAGAAGATCAACTCCTTCTGGCATAAGTCTGAAATAAGATTATATTTTTAAAGATTGTAGTAGCTATGAAATGTACCTTAAGGATATGAATAAAATTCATATTTTTGGAAGATAAAATATAGGTTTTGTAGTGAATTTCGCATTAATAAAAATATCCTCTTTTTTCCTCTATCTACCATTCTCTGTTACACACATACACACACATACACACATATATAGTCTTAAAATATTTGAAAAAAATATTCTTTCTATGGCTAAAATAGTCAAGATATCAACTATCTGAAATACTGTGCACTCCAGAAAAGTGCACTGTTAAGTTCTATAACCTTTATTTTTTGGATTGCTTTCATCTTCTCAAAGATTAATATACATATTTTATCTTTTAAGTTAAAACAATCTAACAATATCTTCTAATAAAACAGCAAATTACTAACACTGTATACAATATTGTTTCTTCATGAATATTTTTTCCTCTAAAACAAATCTACTTACTAGGTACCAGATATGGTACCATCCAACTGATCTATATTATCTTATATCTCAAAGTAATCCCATGGGTAAATATTATAATTGTTCTTATTTTATAGAGAATTAAATAACTCATCCTAGATCCTACCCTATGTTTCTAGAATTCTATATTAGCTACACTGTCCCATTGCCCTGGTTCTTAACTACTGAATATTCTTTCCTATACAGATTCAACAGCTTGTGATATTGGCATGGACTTTAACAAAGCCCTCTGCAGAGGGCATGAAGCGGGGAAAGGAATAATTTAAGTTCCTTTATATCTGACTGTGTCTTCATAGACAAATATTTACATGGATGTAATTTACATTCATAAGTTAGCTAAAATTTTACATCTTTAAATGTTAAAGTAATTAAACAAGGAGGCCAGTAGACTGAGGTGACTCCAATGCCATGGAAGTGGGGGCAGTTTATTTGCTAAGTTGTGCCCAACTCTTGTGACACCAAGGATTATGGCCCACCAGGCTCCTCTATTGATGGGATTTCCCAGGCAAGCATACTGGAATATGTTGCCATTTCCTTCTCCAGGGGATCTTCCCAACCCAGGGATCAAACCTGGTCTCCTGCATTGAAGGCTGGGTCTTTACTGCCTGAGCCACCAGGGAAGAGGCCAATTCCCTGGTAGCCTTCAGCAAAGCAAACAAACAAAACATAAAGCCAGAATCAAAGAACCCGAATCCATGAAAATAAAATGTAACAAAAACCAGTCACAGACAGCAAAGGAGGCTTTCCTAAAGAAGGCAACTGCTCTAACTATGGTCGATAAAACGATTGCTTTGCTTTGCTTCTTCATCTTCTCTACAAAATTCGTGCCCCAAGCTCCTGTTAACGGAATACTCAACCACTTTTGGTTTGGCCACTGTCCTGTTTAAATTAATGTATACTCAAATTCTTAGAAATTTTCACCTGCCTCAATATACCTTTTAACAAAAGAACACCTCCCACTTTTTAAGTCTACTGATTTAATAAGAATCAATGATAGGTATATTATGTTGACAGTACAGGTTACAATAAAATGAAACATAAATAATGATATTTGGATTTCAGGGATTGTATTTGGTTTCTCTGGCCTTCTTATAATGCTTTCAAAGAGATAAAATGTAATGGCTTCTCTAAGAAAGAAATGTTGTGGTTGAAATCTACTGATCAAGGACAGCTCTTGCAGAAAATAAGATTTACATAAAGCTTTGCATTTCATTTACCTAACCAACTCTGTTCTTCATTATTGTAGAACCTCTAATCCATTTAAGGTACCTAACATCCACCCTGTGTAACAGTTGCTATGGGAAATGACAGGTCTGAAAAAAGTAATTCACACTTCATTTTTCAGTTGGCATGTTCCTCATTTACAGAGGGAAAATTTAAGCTCAACGAATTTAAGATACATGAAAAGAAGAATCCCTGAGATTTTTGCATATTAATATTTATTTCTAAATTTAGAAAGATGAATCTTACTTCCTTGTTAAATTTAATTCCTATAAATATAAAATGCTTGCCCTAGAAAGAGAAATGTATATCTATTAATTCCACACCACATTCTATTTATATAGAATCAAGCTGAAAAATCATTAGACAACTTTCAAATTTTAGATTCTTAATTCTGTGTAAATAGCATAAACTTTGCCTTGTATGTGTGCTATTATTTAAGAAAAATATAGCAATACGCTAAAACATTTTCCACTGTACTTAAAATTAATGAAAGTTGACACAGTCCTTTAACCTGTTACAAATGAATTCTGTCCATTTCCCTCCATGTCACCCACAAGGTGAAGTGAAATTGGAAGTGTTAGTCACTCAGTCATGTCTTATTCTTTGTGACCCCACTGACTGTAGCCCACTAGGCTCCTCTGTCCATGGGATTCTCCCAGCAAGAATACTGGATGGGGTTGCCATTTCTTTCTCCAGGAGATCTTCCCAACCCAGGGATCAAACCCAGGTCTCCTGCACTGCAGGCAGATTCTTTACTTTCTGAGCCACCAGGGAAGCCCTGCCCACAAGGTGAGTTTGTACTAAATGCAGAGCTCAAATTCAGATGTACCGGGTTTAAAGAATTCCCCTAAATGATTAACTGCAAAGTTTAACAAGATCAAAACAATCACTGGATGAAACACAAACTGGAATCAAGATTGCCAGAAGAAACATAAATAACCTCAGATATGCAGATGACACCACCCTTATGGCAGAAAGTGACGAAGAACTAAAGAGCCTCTTGATGAAAGTGAAAGAGGAGAATGAAAAAGTTGGCTTAAAGTTCAACATTCAGAAAACTAAGATCACGGCATCTGGTCCCATCACTTCATGACAAATAGATGGGAAAACAGTGGAAACAATGTCAGACTTTATTTTTGCAGGGCTCCAAAATCACTGCAGATGGTGACTACAGCCAAGAAATTAAAAGACACTTACTCCTTGGAAGGAAAGTTATGACCAACTTAGACAGCATATTAAAAAGCAGAGACACTACTTTGCCAACAAAGGTCCATCTAGTTAAGGCTATGGTTTTTCCAGTAGCCAAGTATGGATGTGAGAGTTGGACTGTAACGTAAGCTGAGCGCCAAAGAATTGATGCTGTCGAACTGTGGTGTTGGAGAAGACTCTTGAGAGTCCCTTGGACTGCAAGGAGATTCAACAAGTCCATCCTAAAAAAGATCAGTCCTGAGTGTTCATTGGAAGGACTGATGAAGCTGAAACTCCAATATTTTGGCCACCTGACGCAAAGAGCTGACTCATTTAAAAAGACCCTGATGCTGGGAAAGATTGAAGGCAGAAGGGCAAGGGGATGACAGAGGATGAGATGGCCGGATGGCATCACCGACTCAATGGCCATGAGTTTGGGTAGACTCCGGGAGCTGGTGATGGACAGGGAGGCCTGGCATGCTGCAGTCCATGGGGATGCAAAGAGTCAGACATGACTGAGTGACTGAACTGAAACAATCACTTCTTTCCCCTCCTGCAGCTTAAATATTTGAGCGTGCGTGCACATATACACACACACAAACTAATATACTCTGAAGTCTTTCATAGAATCAGTCCAGTTCACAAATCTATAGTTTGTTGGATCTACTTTATGAGAAACTCAAATGTTCTCGTCTTTACAGAAACACCATTCTGCTTTGACTCCTTCAAATATTTCAGAATAAAATGTCCTTACCTAGGTTCAGGTATCACTCTGTGGTGTAATCTACTGGGATAAGGAAGATGAAAATTATTTAGAAGATGGAACTGTTTTTCCTAACCTAACTCTCCTTTCAGCACTCCCAAACTATATCTTCTGAAAATCATTCTCAAATAACTGAAAAACATTTGTGTATCCATCTTCTTTTTGACATCAGCTAACCATGCAGTTGTTTTATTAAAATATTTTTCTAAGATGTAATGAGTAATCATCTATTTACACCATACAAAAGCTTCCCCAAGTTACTTTTTCTTGCTGTCAACATTTTCCAAAAGCCTCCTCTTACTCTCAGCCATAATAGTCTTACAGTATCCTGATAGAAAAAGAATGTTTTTTTGTGGTCTTTGTTGGTGCTCTTTTACTATTATGCACTTTTAAAAGTAATCCTATCAAAACACCTTTTCAATTGATACCTCTTTCTTAAATTTATGTCCTTTCTGAGAAAATTACATTAATTCCATGATATAGTTACTGTAGAATATTGTACTACTTCTACAGTAGATGTTTCCATTGGTTTAATGTAAAACCAAACATCGAGATGGGAAAAGCACTTGTTTTTCTGTAGATAAGAGTTCTTGGAGATAGAAACAGAGAGACAGGGATAATGAAAGAACAGGATACTAGGACAAGACAAACCAGCTGTATAATTTTAAATAAACAGGTTAAACATTTTCTCTGGGCCACAGCATAAGAATTCCCCAATAATGAAAAGGCATCAGTATCTTCAACAGCAAAATGAAGATTCAGATGTGATATCCCGCATAGCCCCTCGTCCCCTTCTCTAAAATTCTATAACTTTATAAAAATGCACTTGGCTGGCAGCTGTTAGCTTGGTAAAGGGAGTAAATAACTTTGTGGTGTGACAAGAATTAAAATGGAGGACTGCAGAGAGAATTACGACGTGCTCACGAAGGTTGCCCTTAACAGTGATAACTGGCAATGTGTAGTAGCCTTACTGGGTGTGAAATATCTGCAGCTACTCATCAGAGTCCCCTCTCTAGGAAGCTGTCAGAATAAAAAACAGTCCTAACTGTTTTGAAATATAATAACTCTAGTTAATATGCTTCCCTGATCTGACAAGCCCTGATTTATGATGTTAACTGAGGATTAGATATCAACAAGCAATCCTAACGTTTAGTGCTGCACTTGAGAGAGAATCACGCAAGCGACCCTCTGGCAGCTTTGGTAATTTGCATACGTCCAAGGCACCAAGTTACAGGATGGCTAGAAAATGGCCTCATTTTAATTTTTAATGTTTTCACACATTGAAAATCAAAATGATTATTAAGATATTAAAATATGCATACATTTGAATATAGTCCTGCTTTTTTCCCCCTGAAGTTTCATGATTTTGACAAGATTTACTGTTCCCCCCTGAAAAAGATACCACTTATTAATCCACTATTGTCAAAGAACAAATTTATATTAATGTACCTGCTACATCTACTTTCTTAATTAACTAAGGTATCAGAAGCTGTAAAGGATGAGGGAAGGAAACATATTTCTCTATGGAGATTATTAGTGGAATAAATAAACTTCATAGTTAGAGGTCTTAGTTTCTCCAACTAAGAAATGGCTCCCTGGGTGGTGTGGTTGGAAAGGTGAACAGTCTAGTTAATACTCCAAGATGATATATATTGAAAGCATATCTTATGATAGAAGAAAGAGGTTCTGCCTTGTTAGGAGTTTTCCCGATGCTGAGCCATCCTAATTGAAACCTGCAGAGCATGGAGACTGCTTGTGCATTCAGTCTACAGTCAAAATGGGATTAAATAAATCAGTAAATTTCAAGAGTGACAGCAGAAAATCAGGATTTGGGTTTTCTTAGAAAAGAGCATTTATAGTTTTTACTTCTTTGGAGAATAAAATTATCTAAAATATCTAATTAACCTATGGGTTTTCTCTTGTATATAAAATTTCAGCTAAAATAATATTTCTATAGATCTACATATATTCTTTTGGGGGCGAGAATGACTAAACCATTCTTAGCAGGCCAATCAATTTGTTTCTTAATCTCTGTATTCTGAACAAAAATTAATTACTGTAAGCCATTAAAACATTCAGATTTGGGGTATACTGATTGGTAATTTGAAAGGAGCAGCAGGAAAATTCTTAAGATGATTATAAACAAAAGATAATTATAAACAACTCAAAGTAAACTACAAAGGTTAAAAAAAGGAGAGAAAATCTTCAATATCTTTTTCTGCCATTTTTCATAATCTTATGAGCAGATAAAGCAGAAGATTAAATTTAATAAGCTATTCCAAACAAATGACATTATTGCATTAATACATCATTAAAATGGGCAGTCTATTAAACAGAGAAATTTCTGCTATTGCACTATCAAAATTATCAGAAAATTGAATCATTCTACCCCATAGTTTCCAATTTTAAGTAAACATTAAATATCAACTTTAAATAGACAATCTATAAAGGAATGATATATTGAAATGAACCAGTCCATTCAAACCATACCTATTATTGTTTACCCGCCCACTTTTAGGTTTGAATAGTTAAAAGACAAAATCTATATTCAAGGAATATCTCCATAATGTCCCATTATGATTTCATTTATGGTAATCACAGAAACTTAACAATTAGGCTGGGAAGTAGCAAATAAGTGCTTATCTGTTGTCTCTTACTGAACATGTAGTCTAACATAGAGCCTATAAGTACAATAAATGCCTTGCATTCCTTATTAAGAATTATATCAAAGAAAAACAACTTTAAGTGAATAATCAAATACAAATTATTCAGCCTCACTCTTTTGTTTTGAAGAGTTTAAATGTCATCCATAAAATATTTTGTCTTTCTGGAAATCCTTAGCTGGATTAGTAACTTTTAGAAGAATAACAACCTGCAAAAGGATAGGGAAAAATGGACGACCACTGAAAAGTATGTTTTATAATCAATATTATTCCCTAAAAAAGACATAAATATATTTTTGACACCATGATCTCAGTAATAGTCACTTAATGCTTTATCACTTCACATACCTGAACACAATGTGGTTTCATTATGAATTTTTTTTTGTAAAAACAAGAAGCCATGTGATCTTACGAATTAGAATTACTACCAGAAATAAAACCAAACAGCATTTTGCCTAGGTGTGTCCACATATTTCTAAACACATTTTTAAGAAAAACAGATTCAGGTCTCACAAAAGTACTGATGTTTTTTTTCCTAGTTACCAAAAACCATTAACCTACCTTACAACAAAAGGTAGCAGCTGTGTCTCTGACTAGTCTATTGTTTGAATAAATTAGTACTTGAACACTTCAGTGAAATAAGAGTTTGTTATAGATTCATAATTCACTGTAATTATTTTCCTTTTAAAAAACAGTAAGAGCTAATCCATATTTTAGAACTAAGGCAAAATGAAGAATGCAGATTGGAAACACTGAGAAATTTATTTTGATTTGCAGTAGTCAACACATATTATTCTTTTTCCAACTGAGATAAAGTAGACAGAATTATTTGTTGACGGTACTGCAAACAATTACAATAACATTTTCAAGTGTTAATGTACAGCCACCTTGTAATTTATAGACTAATGCCAGTGGTTGTCTTGGAAAAGGATAAGCCTACATGAGAAGGAAAATCTCATGGAAAACTTTAAAATTGTGAAATACCTATTTACATATTATGCTTAAGTAAACATAATTTGTAACTTGTAAAAAATAAACAAAAAATATTTTAACTGCCATAGCTTTTTTCATTTTCTATAATCACTGGCTACAGCGTTCTGCCACTATGCAGAAATCACTTCCTCAGGAGCATTATCTATGGAGTTATTCAGAATGGAACTGATTTTTTGAGAAATTAATTTAAGAGGATCAAAGCAGATATTTTTCTAAGTTAGTATATTCACTATCACATTGTTATTACATCAAAGATGGTGAGGAACAATCTTTGCTACGTTTAAAAATATCTAATCAATATTTAAACATATCAAGCCACACTCACTTTAGTGTTCCTCTGCTATAACACATTCACTATATTCATATCTTTGAAAAAAAAATCCATCTGAATCATTGAAAGAATATATCACCACATTGAACTTGTACTTTTATAAGTAAAGATAATGAAATTGCATGTGCATATGACAGCTTGTGTAAAAGAAAGAGATAAAGGGAGGGAGACAGAATATTTAAGAAATGTTCATAAATATTAAGGCAAAATAGTCTGTAAACTTATCAAAGGCATGTTACAGAACATATGGTTCTAGTTTGCTTGCCAATTCCAACAACCATCCTTGCCTGCTTGCATATGAAGACCTACTTGAGGAGTGTTAGATGCCAAAATCGAACACTCAGCCAAAATCAAGACAATCGAGATCACACCAACAGAAGACTGTTTATTGGCGATTACATATGACAGGAATGAACCTGCATAGGTAGTAGAGTCAAAAATAAGGGCCCATTAAGCTGTGTCTTAGATTTGGGAGGTGGTGACATAGAGGCAGTCACTCTAGACTGAGTGTCCAGTGAAAAAGGAAGCAGGCCTAATTCTGTTAGCAATTAGTTGTGTTGACTCTGGGGAATTTACTACACCTCTCCATGTCTCATGGATAGCATTTTGCTTATTAGGATTAATATACTATCCGATCTTTAAATATTACAGGAGGTTATAAAACAACTCAATATAAAATGGCAAATTCAAAATTAGAAATGGCAGAAAACATAAACAGTAAAACCAATACATATGGTAGTTACCAGGTCTTGAAGTAGGTAATCTATTGATAAAGCAGTTTTTAAAACATCAGTTCTATTATCTCCAAGATTAATGGGGAATCAACTGGATGAAATTTTTTTGCAAAGAACAAAGTTCTATGCAGTTAAAATGTAGGGGCTTTGTATTCCACAGAAAATGAAACATTGAAAATGAAAAGACTTTATTCACCTTAATCCTTGTCAGTATCTTTTTTAGACTTAAATTCATAAATGCATGACTATCAATTAAACATATTATGATGAATTCCTTGTCATACAATTTATACAGCTTGTCATGTCTGACTCTTTGCGACCCCATGGACTGCAGCCTGCCAGGCTCCTCTGTCCATGAGGATTCTCCAGGCAAGAATACTGGAGTGGGTTGCCATGGCCCCCTCCAGGGAATCTTCCCAATCCAGGGGTCAGACCCAGGTCTCCCACATTGCAGGTGAATTCTTTACCATCTGTGACACCAGGAAAGCCCAATAACATTGGAATGGGTAGCCTACCCCTTCTCCAGGGGATCTTCCCAACCCAGGAATCGAACTGGGGACTCTTGTACTGTAGGCAGATTCTTTACCAGCTGAGCTACCAGGGAAGCCCTTAAAGCCCACTACCTCAATTTATTTTCACATTATTTAACTTTAAAACAATGTTAGTTGCTTAATTTAAACAAGATACTATTTATCTGAAACAAAGTGAAAGTGTTAGTCTCTCAGTCATATTTGACTCTTTGCATCCCCAAAGACTGGAGCCCACCAGGCTTCTCTCTCCATGGGATTCTCCAGGCAAGAATACTGGTGTAGGTGGCCATTCGCTTCTCCAGGGTCCTGCCCAACCCAGGGACTGTACCCAGGTCTCCTGCACTGCAAGCAGATTCTTTGCCATATGAGCCACAGGGAATCCCACCATTCGTGTGACTAATCAATTAATAATGAGTCAAACCTTCTGAGGTCTTCACAGAGGACAGCAATGCATTCGCTAACTTATCTTCCTCACCACCACACATACTAAAAGAAAATACATCCCCAGCAGTCAGCTGGTAAAGTATAATTGGGGTAGAAAGAATGACCACCCTGAAAATGTCCACATCCTAATCCCAGAACCTGTGAATGTTCCCTTACATGGCAAAAGAGACTGTAGAAATGATTAGGAATCTTGAGATGGAAAGAGTAGCAATGGAGTGAGCTCACTGTAATAGCAGGGGTCCTTATAAAGGTAAAAGGGAAGCAGGTAATTCAGATGGAAATGTAATAGAACAGATGGACTGAGAGAGAGGAATGTAAAGATTCTACGCAGCTGACTTTGAGAATGGAGGAAGCAACCATGAGCCAAGGAATTACAGATGACCTTTAGGGGATGGAAAAGGAAAGCACAATGATTCTCCAATCCTCAAGACAGAACACAGCCCTCCTGACACCCCACTTTTAGCCCAGTGAGACTTCTGATCTCTAAAACCATGAGTTAATACATTTGCATAATTTGTCACTAATTCTGTGGTAATTTGTCACAACAGCAGTAGGATATTAATGTAGCAATGGTCAAAGATATGGGCTTCCCTGGTGACTCAGTAAAGAATCTGCCTGCAACACTGGAGATCCAGGTTCAATCCCTGGGTCAGGAAGATGCCACTCAAGAAGGCAATGGCAACCCACTCCAGCGTGCCCTTTGAAGTCAGGCCACCCTGTCTTGAAATTTTGAAAAGTCACACAAAGTTTTCTGGCATTGCTTTCATCATCTATAACATGGTTCGATAACAGTATTTACCTTATAAGGTTATGCTTAGGCTTAAGTGAGATAATATATGTCTAATGCTTTGCACAGTGTCTGGGATAGTATATGCACAAGAAACATGATTTATGTCTCCATGGACTTTTCCCCAAATATTCAATAGTATTCGTTTCTTCCCCTCCATCATGATGAGGATGGTAGGAAAGAGGAGTTGTAGTTGTATCCATAGGTACATAGAGTCAAGGCTCTGTGCATTGATATGAATACGGATTTTGAAAGTAGACAATCATGGTTTCCAAATTCCAGATTTTCTGCTCATCAATTGGATAATCCTGATCAAAGAGATTCACCTTCTCTGAAGCTTAGCTTTTTAATCAGTAATCTTTACAAAATGAACATCCATCCCTCATAGATTTGCTCCTAAGTTTCATTCAAAGTGTCTAACAAAACTTGTGTCTGAAGAACAGAACTGGTTGTACTTATTAAATGTGAATTTTCTCATGTTAAATTCCTACTCAGCCTTATTCATTTAAATACCCTGTATCCAAGGAACAGTACATTCACATAGATAAAGATATGGAAGCCCAGATAAATGATTTCAATACTTAATTTTAATTCTGCTTTCAAGCCAAGGGTTTGTATTTTTTTTTTCTTTTTCACTAAATCATATTTGGCTAGAATATTAACCGATCATCCAAAAAATAAAGGCAAATCAGTTAACAAGTGCACTTGAATGTTGCTGATTTTTACCTCCTGCTAAAAACTGGGATATTTTATATATTGTAGTGCCATGAATAATTATGTAAAACACCTTCTGACAGATGTTTTTAAAATACCATCAGTTTTACATGAAATTTATTGAAGATTGCAATTAAAAACATAATAGTTTAAAATAGCAAATGCAATGCCATCAAAGTTTTATTCTCAAGGAAGATAATTATTTGTTTTCTAGTTCTGAAAGCTAGTGCTATTGTTAAATATGCATTAAATACAAATCCACTGTCCTAAGTTCCCCTGACCCTACATTTGTTTTGAGCGACAACCTCAAAAGTTAATCGTAGACATAGATTTGGCAGTCATCCCAGCACAGAAAAAAGGATGTATGGATTAAAACTGCTCTGCATTCTGGTCACAAACAGCACACTAGCAACATGACAACTAAGAATTTTACATCAGAAAGAATCTATTGTTCTCTGAATTGCATTAAATGCTTGTGATTAAGTCAGAGTGTACCTCGACCACTGTCACAGTTTCATCTGAAAAATATAACTATTAAAATCTGGGTAGTGTAGAAGTCAAATAGAATAAAAATGAAAACTCTAAATATTTGTGTAAAAGCACATCTTTGTTAACGAAAATTATGTTTTTTGAAATCAAAGAGTATGAGTTTGTATTTATGGGTTATGACATTACCTATATATGGAAGCTACATTTTTACTTATTTCACTATGGTTTTAAGTCCAGACTTCAAGATAACCAAAAAAGGCTATATTTTAATTCAAGTGAGTACTCTCAGTAATTTGTTTTGTGCTTATTAAATTTTAATACTAAAACTAATTCTAAGCACTCACTTGGGTGAAAAATATAGATTGTATACCTCTGATAATATATTCCATAATTAAAAAAAAATTATTGCAACATTAAACAGCACACACACAAATATACACATATTGTTTTGTTTCTCTAAACTTGAATAGAATATTAAGTACAATCCGTAGACTCATATAAAAAAAAAACACTGACATGTATAACAGAATTAGTATAGACATGTCATATATATATTATGTGTTGGTACTGCAAAATATAGAAGACTATTTGGGCATTTTGTGTAAAGTGGAGGGTGCTCATCTAGCATCGTCTGCATAATGCATTGCACCGTCTCATTTTAATTCAGTTAAGGTAGTCTATGCTGCAGTTGTCTGTCCCTGATTACATGCAGGCTGCACACCCAAGTTTTCTGGCAATAACGATGAGATGCTGGAAGATTAAGTACAACTGCAACAACAAAGTGACCTCAAATATGACTCAAAATCATTTAGACTAAAGGTCTGTTTGGGAAATGTGAATCACTGTGTTTGATTTTCACTCAAAAGACCTGGTCAGATCTTCTAAAAGAATCTGATAAGTAAACACATTTCATAAAAAATAAATGTTTGAACTGGATTACAATTTTAACATTATTTGTTCAATAACAAGATGAATTAAGTTGGGAGATCTGTGTCATTTCTAACGAGAGCAAGGGCAACAATTTCAGTACATGTGAAAAATGGCAAAACTGTAATGCAATCAACAAGCCAATGAGCATAAGAAATATTTTAGCAAAGGCCTCATTCACTCTAAAAACTTAAGATATAAATACAATTCAAAGAAAAGACCATCGTAAGGAAATTGTGTAGTAATATTTAGTATCTTCACTTTGATATATTAAAATTATTGAAATAACTAGGTAAGTAATATATGTAATACAGGACTTACTCTCTAATTATAAGGAAGTATGGAAGGCTCAAACAATGTGTCCATTTGTATGTAATGTTATACCTTTGACACATCTGTAATGGGAACTCACTGTAGTGTGTTAAACTGGAAAAAGTATTTTTATTCATAGTTTTTCCTTTGCAATAAGGCAAACGAGATAAATCTATGCTCTCATTTCCACAACTGAAGAAATAATTACAAAATTGACAGCGGAAAAGTCAAATACTCTGATGAAACTATGTTTCAGTATAATTTCTTGTTTACAAATCATTTCCATGTAAGACAGTTTGCTGATAATTATATGATGGAGAAGGAAATGGCAACCCCCTGCGGTATTCTTGCCTGGAGAATCCCAAAGGCAAAAGAGCCTGGCGGGCTGCAGTCCATGGGGTCACAATGAATAGAACACAACTGAGCGAATGAACCCGCACACACACACATACTATTTGATCGGAACAGTCTACTTAAGGGCTTTCTCCAGAGAAGACTTAAAGCTCCCTGAGGGAAAAGACAAAGTTTTATTTATCTTTATAAGCCTGACTTACATCATAGTGCTTATCAAAATAACTGGTAAATAGTTGATTTTCCAAAGATGTCTTAAATAAATACAGACTTGAACTCACCTTATCTATCAATGGGAAATGTAAACTAATGCTTGTCCCAGACTGTCTGTGGTCAGTTAAAAAATTAGAACTTATTAAGAAAATAAGAAAGTTGTCAAAGTTAAACACTGCTATAGAATGAATGTCTGTGTCCTTCACCCATTAAATTCTTATGTTGAAATCCTAACCTCTGATGAGATAATATATTAGGAGGTGAGACTTTTGGGGAGTGATTAGATCCTGAAAGTGGGATACCCATTAGTCCCCTTAAAAAAGGAAGGCCAGTGAGCATCCCAGCCCTTTCTTACAGCGAGGACACAGCAAGAAAATAACTGTTTCTGATCCAGAAAGCAAGCATTCATCAGACACTGAATCTGAGGGCACCTTGATCTTGGATTTCCCAAGATTTCAAGAGAATTCTTCATTCATTCTGAGCATTTATTTGCACATTTGAAAAATCATTTGCACAATCTTCTCTCACCTCTTCCTTGTCTCAGACAAACCCTAGCTATGTCCAGACAACTATTCTACTTGCCTTTAACACAAAGTTAGAAAACAATCAGTCTGAACCTAGGCAACCCACTCCCGTATTCTTGCCTGGACAATCCCCATGGACAGAGGAGCCTGGAAGGCTACAGTCCACGTGGTTACAAAGAGTCAGACATGACTGAGAAACTAAAGACAGCACAGCACATGTTAAGTCCCTGTCTTCTGTCTTCACCACCCTCATCATGCTTCTGGGATAGGTCCAAAGTTACATGAACACTTTTTGAGTTCTCAGTACTCTCAGCTGGCTTCACTGGCCCAGAAGGAAACGAATATGCCTGCAATGCAGGAGACCCGAGTTCGACTCCTGGGTTGGGACGATCCCCTGGAGAAGAGAATGGCTACCCACTCCTCTTCAAACCAATTTCTGAGCTTTAACTTGTCTACCTATCTTCTGTTAACATCCACAGTTAATTTTATATATATACACACACATATAGGCTGCCTTTGAACTTACCTTTATCTTCACATCATTTGCCCTAAAGCTTTATCAATTTGCTCAACACTCTTCGGCCAAGACTTTGCCTGGACTTGTGGATAAACTCTATATTCTGCAACTCACCCTCCCTGGACCTATCTCACTCTGATTCGCAACAGCTCATACTTCCAGTATACCCCATTCACTGGTTCCTTCCTATCAACACTGCATTCATGGCTCTGGAAGTATAGTAGCAATTGTTTATTTTGCTTTTAAAATGTACCCTCTTTGTGGGAAAATAAATATTCACACTGTAGAACAAATTTTTGGAGAATTAAATATACTAGTTTGATTCCAAGTAAAATGCACATGTTTATTTAGGATGCAGTAAAGACTTTCATCTTTAGTAACAATGCTTTCAGTATTTTAAAAGATAGAAATTGAATTCCTTCAATCAATCACAAACTATTATAGAAAAAGTGGCACACTCAGTATCTTGGATATGTCCTTTCTCATATAAAGGTATTGTCACTTATGGAGGTATAAATCATATTAAACCCATCTACTTTTAAATTTTTCAATCTTTTCCCTTTGGAATAAAAGACTACAGTGGATATTTGGATAAAATATTAGAGAGAATACTGTGGCACATTTAAAATACCCTTACAAATCACACGGAATTCTGACCTAACACTATTTAAGGTTTTTCTGCTTAAGTCAAAACATTAATTTAGTCCAAGTCAAACTATTTGCTAATTGAATTGACAAAGCATTTATTCTTTTAATATATATATATATATATATATATAATTTTCGTTCGTAAAATCAGGATGTTGATTAAAATAATTTGCAAGTCCTTCCCTTAAAAAGAAATATTCCAGGTCCCTCTGGCTTTTGTTTTTGCTTTTTTTTTACAGAAATTCTTGGAAAACACAAAATCTAACTATTTTGCTTGCTTCAGGGGAGAAATCTGTGAGTAAAAGCAAGGTGTCTCACCCCAACAGTCCTTGGTATCATAAAGAAACTGATATATTGCAGGTGGCAAAATAAAACTGTTTGATTTTCCAGCTTTTCTTAGTCTGAGACTTATTTTCACTGTGTTGTTTCAGTCGAATTCTCAGCACTTTGTGCACATCCATATAATCAAAATGCATTCACAGGCTGATATCACATTCTGTCACTTATAAAGAAATATCACATATTCTTTGTATTATTGCTTTGGGAATAACTGTATTATTGCTGATGCTAGATAGTAAACCCCTTGATAAAATGATCCAGGGATTATACATCTTTCTCTTACCCCTAGGGTTCAATGACTGCACAAAGAAACGATTTGACAAAAATGAATAACTAAATGAAAAAGAAGCCCAAATTCTCAAGGATACATTTGTTAATTTTCCTTCTTTATTCACCACTTTAAAGTATATTTTACCACTAAAATATACTAAGTGACTAAGTGACTTTCACTTAAAAATCAGAAACACTAAATAATACTTACATCTTTGACTTATATCTATATATGTATATATGTGCAAATGATATTATAGATTAACACAACATGCTATGCACTAGACGCCTTCCAAGGATGGTTATAAGAAATAGTACTATTAAAATTTTTCTGGGGAATTCTCTCGTGGTCCAGTGGCTAAGACTTCACACTCCCAATACAGGGGGCATGGTTTTGATCCCTGGTCGGGGAACTAAATAGTTCTGCATGCCACAATTAGGGCTTCCCAGGTGGTGCTAGTAGTAAAGAACCCACTCCTCAATGCAAGAGATGTAAAAGATGTGGGCTTGAGCCTTGGGTTGGGAAGATCCACCCCCCACCCCTCCCCACCCCCCCCCCTCCCGCCGGTGAAGGGAATTACAATCCACTCCAGTATTCTTGCCTGGAGAATCCAATGGACAGAGGAACCCCACAGGTGGGCCACATCCATAGGGTCGCAGAGTCAGACACATCACAACTAAGACTTGATGGAGCCAAATAAATAAATTTAAAAATAAATAAATAACTAAAAATAAATACATTTTTAAAAATTATGGATCTTTCCTAAAACTAGTATGAAAGCTATCATCTATTAACCTGTTTAAAATTATCTGACTTAAAAAGACCACATAATAAATTAATTTTTATATGCAGAGCACATCATGAGAAACACTGGGCTGGAAGAAGCACAAGCAGGAATCAAGATTGCTGGGAGAAATATCAATAAGCTCAGATATGCAGATGACACCACCCTTATGGCAGAAAGTGAAGAGGAACTAAAAAGCCTCTTGAAGAGAGTAAAAGTGGAGAGTGAAAAAGTTGGCTTAAAGCTCAACATTCAAAAAACTAAGATAATGGCATCTGGTCCCATCACTTCATGGCAAATAGATAGGGAAACAGTGGAAACAGTGGCTGACTTTATTTTTGGGGGCTCCAAAATCACTGCAGATGGTGACTGCAGCCATGAAATTAAAAGACACTTACTCCTTGGAAGAAAAGTTATGACCAACCTAGATAGCATATTCAAAAGCAGAGATATTACTTTGCCAACAAAGGTCCGTCTAGTCAAGGCTATGGTTTTTCCAGTGGTCAGGTATGGATGTGACAGTTGGACTGTGAAGAAAGCTGAGCACCGAAGAATTGATGCGTTTGAACTGTGGTGTTGGAGAAGACTCTTGAGAGTCCCTTGGACTGCAACAAGATCCAACCAGTCCATTCTGAAGGAGATCAGCCCTGGGATTTCTTTGGAAGGACTGATGGTAATGCTGAAACTCCAGTACTTTGGCCACCTCATGAGAAGAGTTGACTCATTGGAAAAGACTCTGATGCTGGGAGGGATTGGGGGCAGGAAAGAAGGGGACAACAGAGGATGAGATGGCTGGATGGCATCACCGACTCGATGGACGTGAGTTTGAGTGAACTCCAGGAGATGGTGATGGACAAGGAGGCCTGGCATGCTGTGATTCATGGGGTCGCAAAGAGTCAGACATGATTAAGCGACTGAACTGAATTGAATCTTCCCTTTGAGTCATAGTATGGTTTCTACAACTGATAACAGAAATTAAATAACTCATCTTCCCTTTATTCCATTTACCCAGTAAACTCTGAACTAAACGTAACTTTAAAGGGAACAACATAGTTAGTTTAGATTTTTATGTCATTAGCTACCCTGTTCCATAGACACATTTAGATTTTTAAGAGTACTGTGGCACATACATACTTTCACAGTATGACCATAAATAAATGTAAACATTTGAAGACAAAAAAATATTAATCCATCCTAAAGTAAATTGAATATTTAGGAATATTTTATTTTATTTTTTTTTCTTTTTTTTTTAAATTATTATTATTATTATTATTTTATTCTTACATGTAGGAATATTTTATTTTAAATGATAAATATTTTTATGATGGTTGACTTCTATTTTAATTCATATGCTTTTCACATATTATGTTGGTTATTCAGTTTTTGTAAGATATATATTCATGTGCAAATCACTTCTGACTTTCTGATCTTTTCCGTCTTAAAATTCAACTGAAAAATGAGAAGTTGTAACAGTTGTTTCATCAGGTAAATCATTAAAATTAATCAATAATAGTTTACTCAGAAACTATTAATACTCTATAATATTATATGAATATACATGAACTATTTAAAATAAGTGATGCTGAATTTCATAATTATATCAAAATACATTATATATGACTATTCTTTAGACAAAAATTTTTCAGAATAAATCAAGTGGTATAAATATTAACTAATATAACAGTTTAGCATAAAATTCAAATAACATTTATCTGGATAGTGCCATTTGAAAAGTCATTCCACAGTTTTGATAACTGAAATTGATTTTGCTATAGAGCATTTAGAACCAGGAAAAAAAAAAAAACCTGAATTTATTATGTATGCTGGACATGCAAATAAGTACCTAAAGGATCAGCTTTTGAGTTTTTGACTATTACATTTAATTGCTATCTTCTCTGAAAATTTTTAAGAAATCTTATTAACAGGGTGAAATGTAAATATCCCTTATTAACTTACAAATAAACTACTGAGCTAATATACAGAAGGAAAAGTGAAGTCGCTCAGTAGTGTCCGACTGTTTGTGATCCCGTGGACTGCAGCCCACCAGGCTCCTCCGTCCATGGGATTCTCCAGGCAACAATACTGGAGTGGGTTGCCATTTCCTTCTCCAGGGGGTCTTCCCTATCCAGGGATCGAACCTAGGTCTCTCGCATTGTTCACAGACACTTTAACCTCTGAGCCACCAGGGAACCCAAAGAAGGAAAAGCACATGTTTAAATATATTTATTAAGAATACATTGTCAAAGTACTTGGAGGAAAATTTGATTATTTATGTTTCCACTAAAACTGTTCTAATCAGATAAAAGTGTATGTTCGTCTTTAAAAATTTTTAAAGAGTATTTATTCCATAACTTTCACAGTAAGTATAATTTGTTTATTTATAATAGCTCCCACAGATGTTTATTTTTTAACTCAAGTTTCTTGTTAAAGTTTTTTTTTTTTTTTCTGTTTCTACTCTGAATATAATAACAACATGAAAGCACCATTTATTTTGTTCAGTAACTATTTCTGAGCATCCACTATGTGCAACACAAAACATAAAACTTTTGTCTCTAACTATAGTCTGATTTAAAAGGCAAGATTAATGAAGTTATATCACTTAAAATAATCCAGAAATAATGCAGGACTGTATGAGATTACATGTCAAAATAAACAGTACTTATCCAAATTCTAGTGGTTTATACCAGACAAAGAAAGGTGGTTTGGGGCAATTAAGAAAGGCTTCAAAGAATACTATATGTGCAAATATATCTCAGTAAAGCTGGGAAAGAAGAGAGAGAAAGATTTCAAAACTGAAATAGGGTTTGAGCTTCATTTTATATGATAAACTGAGGTTAAGTGTTAAAGGAACCACTGACTAAAACTGCCCACCTTGGCCAGGCGCCATAGTGGTCAGGCACTACAGTCACCACCGCATGACTTATTTTAAACGGGAGGTACTGGTAAGGAACAAGAACTAACAAGCTACCGTCAACCGGAAGAACCTGGGAAAGGTCAAAAGCAAAGAGGAGATGCCAGTCTGTATGTCCAACCGACCTCCCAGAATCGTCCTCCTTGGAATCCATTTTGGCTGATCAAAGTGTGCACCACCAGGAAGGACCCTGAGTCAAAGTGATTGTTCAGAGACAACCCAGAAACTAACCCTGTCACCACAAAATCGAAGACTGGGAACCATGTGGCAGAGCAGTTCTCCTGGGTTTCCTTACCCTGCTGTTCTCCACCCTAGTGCCCCTTCCCAATACAATCTTTTGCTCTGTCAGCATCTGTGTCTCCTTGGACAACTCATTTCCAATTATTAGACAAGAGCCCACTCAGGCCTGAAAAGGGTCTCCCTTCCTGCAACAAGTGGAGGGAATTTAAAAAGCTATCTCTAAACATTCTTCTGAGATTTCAAATGGGGGGAGCAAATCAATCCTACTTTTTGTAAACACAGTAATCACTATTTAGTCAATTTTCTCTCCTCTCATGTATTTCCATTTATTTCTTACATGTCTACATATTTAGACTTTATCACCTTGCAGATCTCTAAACCATGCTGCGTGTCATTTTCCACCCAGTGAGCCAAGACAGTCATCCATTGCTTGCCTGGATGGCAAGAGTTGAGAGTACAAAAGTCATTATCGGCTTTGATTTTCAAACAGTACTTTTAACTAGAGCATGGCAGAATGAGTTGAATGTTAAAATCTGAGAGTCAAAATTCAGTCTTTTTGAAAGAAAGCAAAATTTTCATGACAAGTATTACTTTAAATATCAATAGCTAAAGATTTTATAAGAAATTATCCCTAAGATGAAAAGTGAAAGTGAAGTTGCTCAGTCATGTCCGACTCTTTGCGACCCCATGGACTATAGCCTACCAGACTCCTCCGTCCATGGGATTCTCCAGGCAAGAGTACTGGAGTGGGTTGCCATTTCCTTCTCCAGGGGATCTTCCCGACCCAGGGATTGAACCCAGGTCTCCCGCATTGTGGGCAGACGCTTTAACCTCTGAGCCACCAGGGAAGCTCAAGATGAAAAGGATGAATGCTGTAAGAACAGTTTCTTATTTCCTGAAAAAGGAAAAATGCAACTAGTTGTTGGGAAGGATGAAAGCAGGAGATTCTTAAGTATCTCTTACAGCAAGGGTCCCATACTCCAGGGCCACAAACTGGTATTAGTCCATGGCCTGTCAGGAACTGGGCCACATAGCAGAAGGTGAGTGGTGAGCAGCGAAGCTTCATCTGTATTTACAGCTACTCCCCATCACTCGCATTACTGCCTGAGCTCTGCCTCCTGTCAGATCTGCGACAGCATAATAAATGTAATGAATCATCCAGAAAGCATCCCCTCAATCCCTCCCTGTCCATGGAAAAACTGTCTTCCATGAATCAAGTCCCTGCCAAAAAGGTTGGGGACTGCTGTCTGAGAGGGTTCCCCCTTCCTTCCCTGTGTTGTAACTTTTGGGAGGACCCAGAAGGCAACTGGGCAGCTTGTCCTATCATCTGTTCCATCATAATCTCTACTCCCACCACCACTGACAGATTGAGAGCACCGTCTACATGCCTGGAGCACCAGAATGACTAACTGCAGCAGGGAACAAAGATGACAGAGAAGTCCAGTTGACCACAGAGGGGCCAAACTGTACCCGTCCTCCAAGTCTGACTACTGCAATGTGGATGTGCTTTAACATATGTTCTCTAATATGCAGATATTAGAGAAGAATACATTATCACTGAACCACTTTGGCTGAGGGAAGAGGGTATTGAAGGTGACTAAAGCTTACACCGAGAGACACAAATGCATAGGCTATAGATCAGGAACATAACTAGCCAGCTCATGAGAAAGGAACTGCTAATCCTCTGAGTTTAACTGGAACCAGTGGGAGAGGAGCTGAAGCCGTACTCAGTACTGTGGGAAACACACGCACTGACCACACAGACCATGTGGAATGCCAACAGTATAGACACCGTGCAAAGTCCAGGTGGAAACAAGAGTTTTGCTTGGAAAAAAAAAAAAAAGAAAAAAAAAAGAGTTTTGCTGGAGTTAAGGATGGAGATGAGTAGAGGGTGACTTTTCTGGTGGCTCAGATGGTAAAGCGTCTGCCTACAATGCGGGAGACCTGAGTTCAATCCCTAGGTAGGTAGATCTCCTAGAGAAGGAAATGGCAACCCATTTCAATATTCTTCCCTGGAACATCCTATGCACAGAAAAACCTGGTGGGCTACAGTCCATGGGGTCACAAAAAGCTGGACACAACTGAGCAACTTCATTTTTCTGAGTAGAGGGAAAAGAAAACAAAAACAAAAATGTAAGCTTATAGCTAAACCCATACAAGAAGCTGAGACAAGTTGAGAGATGAGGGGTGAAGTCCATTAGAGTAGAAAACAGCCCTGAGAGGGAAACCCAATTTTGCACTGGATTCAAGAAAGATTGAGGGAAGGAGGAGAAGGGGGCAGCAGAGAATGAGATGGTTTGACAGCATCACTGACTCAAAGGACATAAATTTTAGCAAACTCTGGGATAGAGTGAAGGACAGAGAAACCTGGAGTGCAGCAGCTCATTGGGTCCCAAAGAATTGGACAGGGCTTAGCAACTGAACAACAACAAGTAATAAACTAAGAAATTATCTTTAATTTCTCATTCTGCCTCAGCTGTGGAGCTCTGCACCATGATGGAAAACAGCTAAGAAAGGAACACGCATCCTGGATACCATCAAAACCTCAAATGCCAAACTTTCCAATTGCCATCTGCCTTAGCAAACTGTGGGAAAACTAAACAGAATGTGGTCAATGGCAACATAATAATGGAGCTTTCCAAAAGTAATAACTGCCTCAAAAGTAAACATTCTGACATCTTCTCAGGGCACTGTTTCTCGCAGAGCTAAATTCCCTTCAGAAAAATTTTGAAGAAGCTTGGTTAATAAATTATCAATATATGGACTTATACCTTTGCTCTACAGCAATATTAATAATGCCATTAATAGGACAGTTACTATAGGAGCAGCAATATTATTCCCATTTTATAGATGATAATATTAAAGAAGTGAGAAGTAAGTCTCTTGCTCAAGATTTAAATGAGCTCACCAGGAAGAGGGTGATCAGGATTTGAATTCAAGCCTGCCAGGTTTCAGACTCTGTGCTTTTAACCATCACACAGCCTCTGTGCATGCCCACAAACCAAAACGGGAATTTGGGCAAATAAAATTAGCAAAGATTCTGCTCTGACGCTAAAGGGGGTGTCAAGATATTTTGACATTTAGTTATAAGTAGTGATCGGGGCTTCACTGAGTGTGCAACAGAGTTGGAAATAAAACACAGATGATGAGGTATTCCTTGAACCCACCATCTGGGTCACACGATCTAGATTCATTAGCAGGAAAACCACTACTAACTTGTGTAGGGAAAGAGTTTCACCACAGCACTAAATAGCCACTGGCCTCAGTGCCTGGAACTGCCATGTGCTGGCAAGAATCCATTTAGTACCCAACCATTCAGCCAGAACGCTTCAACAACCAATAACGTGATGTGAATTCTGAACACTCTGGAAACAATTTTGACTGGTGTCAAACCAAACCATAAGGAGCAAAAGAAAATCAAAGAGATCTTTTAAAATGAGACCATTCAGTGTCATTCATAGAACAAGGAGAGGGCCTCTCAAAATACTTCTTATTTCCATAAAACTGCAAACCAGTCAATGATAAAGATAATAGAAACTATCTAATTTGAACACTATTACTTTACTGCAAATAAGGGAGCTCAGTTGTTTTGAATACCTGCAAATATGAATATGCTTTATAGGAAAAGCATTATCAACATATCTCACCAAAAAATTTTTTACATAAATGAATTTGTTCTCTACCACTGGGAACAGAAGCAGATTATCTGCTTAGTAATCCTAAAAAGGGACATGGCAATCAACCACTGAGATATAAGAGACTCTGTATCTACAGTTTTATGATCCAATCCTTACTGTGATATTACAAGATGGTTAGATAATTTTTCAGCAGCTTTGTAACATGAAATGTTTTAATTCAGTTGTGCACTGCTATGTAAAGGAGGGGATAACACCGTTAGAAACTTAGCAGCCTTCCTCTCTTCAATTACAAATTGGGGAAAATGGAAATGAAGGATTCAAGCCTGCGCATGCATTTCAATCACAACACAGTCCCTGAGCTGGAACCAAAGCATCCATGCTCCAAATGCTAATTTTATCTATATTCAGGGAATATGTTTTCATGAAAAACATCATAAATTATGAATACTTGTGAGCTAGGAGTTTGTTTTGAAGAAAATAAGGTGAGGGAGCTGTTTAGCTGTTCATTTTGTGAAACAAAAAGACAACAGATATTGTTTTGTAGTCTTGAGAAATTAAACACTAGCTAATTAGTCTTCAGTTATACAAACTGTGAATAATAACTCCAACGTTTTATCATGGAGTACATTTTCTTCTTTGAAGCAAAAATAAGCAAAGGAAAAAATCATTTAAAAATAGTCATGGATTTTAGCAATAATGAAAGTCATGAAAGAAATACAGTAAACATTTTGAAACTATGAAATAATGAGATAGTTTCCCCAAAATTTTATAGACATACCTATATGTATGTGTACACACACACACACACACACTTTCTCCTATATACATAAATACACATATAAGTTTACCATTTGACCATTTAGAACAAACACAATGTTGGTAAGCATACCTAGTGTAGGAAAAAAAAAACAGCTAAGAAACAGTAATTATAGAGCAGGCACATAGTTTTATACCCTAAGCACCTCAATCTCTATCCTGCCTTTTAACTCACTGCATAGTCTCAGGAAGACTTTCCTGGTGGCTCAGATGGTAAAGAATCCATCTGCAATTCAGGAGACTTGGGTTCGATCCCTGGGTTGGGAAGATCCCCCAGAGGAGGTCATGGCAACCCACTCCAGTACTGTTGCCTGAAGAATCGCCATAGACAGAGGAGCCTGGAGGGCTACTCTGGGGTCGCAATGATTCAGACACGACTGAGTGACTAAGGACACAGTCTCAGGAAGACACCATCTACAGCTCAGGAACTGATGTAGTTTACATCTTAATCTAGGTATGCACTAGATTAGAACCCTGATTAGTGACTCCACATAATCACACACATTTCAATATTTAGCCTGTCTCAGCAGTCAATTTCCAATCAATACTCCTCTTTCATAGTTTCATCTTCTCCCTATAAAGAAAACCCTGGTCCCCCATTTGTCATCCAGCTCTTCCAGAAATCAAATGAATATCTTCCCTTGGCTTTCTTAAAGTTGAGCATGCTATTCTCTTGTATAGTTTGGAAAAAAAATAAGAGCAAATATATAAAATATATATATGCTTATAGACTGGCGATTCATTTCTTACATGATAGTATACATGTTTCAATGCACTCATGTACACTTGTGGTGGATTCATGTCAATGTATGGCAAAACCAATATGGTATTTAAAAAAAAAAATGTATAAAGGTAACTGGCCAAATCTGATGTAAAATAATACCTGAGTTGAGAAATAAATATCAATCATATTAAAATATATATATATGCTTATAAATTATGTTCATTTAAAATTATGTTTATGTTTAAAATTATGTTCATTTATATTATAAGCTTCTGGAGGGCTAGCCAGGTTTATGCAATTTGTTTTATCCCAAACGCGTTATCCTACCCCTCCATACTTTGTCTACAGACCTTAAGCATTGTATAGGTGCAGCACTCAGGCCTTTAAATTCAAAATAAGCCTTCCTTCAAATACCACTCTGGCCACTTGATAGCCATGAGAAAGTGAATGTCACTCAGTCATGTCTGACTCTTTGCATCCCCACGGACTCTAGAGTCCCTGGAATTCTCTAGGCCAGAATACTGGAGTGGGTAGACTATCCCCCTTCTCCAGAAGAGGCATAACATTCCTGGGTCACGAATATTCCCAGGAATTGAACCGGTATCTCCTGCATTGCAAGCGGACTCTTTACCAACTGAGCTATGAGGGAAGCTCTGTAGGTAAACTGTTTTGTCACTCTATCTCTTAGCTTCCTTATTTGTAAAATTTTAAAATGACAGTACGATATGTCTAAATGATATTAAATAGGAGCAAATTTAGGAGATTGTCCAGGACATAGCCTGTTCACAAAGGAAGTTAATATTCTTACTACTGTTCTTAAACAATAGTAACATGATGAACAATGTTAAGTTTCCTTTGGTGGTGACCTGGTAATGAAAGATGACTTGCCAGCAGGCTTAGGTTCCAATCTCAACTTTGCCACTGAGCAGCTCTGTGAGTTTGACAAATCATCTAAACATTTCAAAATCTATTCACATCCCTCTCTATAAAACAGAATTATCCTCACATAGAAGTTTAAAAAATTAAATTAGATCACATGTACAAACCACATAGGTACACTGTAACTGCTTAAAAGACACTGACATTTAATGCTGTTTACATTCTTTGTCAAAGAGGCCCTTTCAAATTCCTTGTGGCAGACCCTTTTTCTACATACTGCATACCACATCCCCTCCCTCATTCTTCAGATCTTCCACTCAGCAACAGAAAGGACTTGATTAGCCAAAGGAAGTATGATAATGTCATTCTCCCCACCAACTGGTTTAGGGGAGTTCATCTGAAACAATTCTAGCCAATGAAAATTGAGGGAAGTCTGCTGAGTGACATGGGGATTTTCCTTTACTATTAAAATAAGGCCACTCAAATAAGTATGTTGTCTTTTTTTCTACCTTCAGATTTCATTATCTAAGAATATTAAACCGTTGCAGCCATATTTCTTCTAAAAAGTCAGGGAAAACCAGCCAAAACTGAAGAGAAACTTGAAATCTAAACCTTCTCCAAACCTTCCTCCAGATAGCTCCTCACATTCTTTAGATGTTTATTTTTAAACCATTGTGAATGTGTTCTCTTCTTTGCTCTGAAAGCATCCTAAACTCACATAATTTCATTATGAAATTATTCAATAAATCAACCACAAATTGATGACTTACTCAATTATTAATAATTATGGTGCTTCACAATAAGAGAAGCCACTGAAAAATGTAGCTGATATTTAAATATTAATATCATATAGTTGTTAATGAATTATACTAACCCAAACAATAGTGCTGCTCTACCTTGCAACCACTCAGACCCCCAATATGTCTAAATCTTGTTGGTTCTCTACATGCACTAATCTTTTCAGTCAATAAAAGATTTACTTCTCCACTAATCGGTCTTTCCTCAGCTAGAGTTTAGCCACTCAGAAGAAACGGTCAGAAAGAATGGTAAAAACCTGAAATTAGAGCTCCTGCTAAAGCTTTCTCTCTCCCTTTAGCAATCCCATAGTACTTCAAAAGAATCACATTTCCATCAGTGGAATGAGTAAAGTTTTCAGATCAAATATTAACTAAATTTGAATTTGAAATTCTGTACTTATTAGATGCTACTTTACTTTTATGAAATTCAGCTCCCTCTTTCAGAACTCCTAGATATGCTGTGAATATAAAAATGAGATGACTCATCTGGAAGTACCCAGCAGAGTTACTGACAGATCTTCTTTGGAGAAAGATTCTCTCCTCGACCAAACTCTCACCAGGCTCCCTGAACCCTCAGCTCAATTAGGCCTCAAACTATAAAGATCTGAACAAAACACTAATGTAATTTTAAACCACTCAAGGCCACATTCCAAGAATGTCTCTCATCCCCCTTAAAGTGCCTGCCTGAGAAAACTCAAGGCTGCCAAAAGAATTTACTGTTCGTCCCAGCCAACACCTGAAGATGGGGCCCCTGTCTCTCAGGCCCTGTAGAAGTGAACAGCCTTACTTTGATAAGAACCAGTTATTCACAAACCCAGATGGGATTCACAGGGACCAATTTCCATCTTTTTTGTGAGTTTTGGCCTTTTTTTTTTACTTCCCTGTCTCTATGGAGCACCCACTCAACGTTTCCCTACTCTCTCATTCTCCCTTTAAAACTTCCAGTTACCTCTGTACAAATTAAAGCTGAGTTCAGTTCATACTGGGCTCTTTATCCTATTGCATATAGTAATAAACTCTTCCCAGTACAGTATATTACTGATTAAAATCTGTCCTTACCATATTAATTAGGTCTAGATTTGGTTTTCTCTGACACTTTCTTTATTCAATTAATTCACTAAATACTTACAAATAGAAGTTGTTGAGGAAACAATGTTGCCTGTAATTCTTCTCTGTTTTCTTGGGTATTTCCTTCTCCCATCCTATGTAACTATGTCAGCTTTTACCCCAGCTCTTCAAAGTCTGACCCTTTCACTCACTTCCCCATTTCCTTTTAGCGGATAAGTTATCCTCCCTGAAACAAAAGGGTGATTAAGTTGTATTATTAGTACTATATTTACATCCCTTTCTCAGTCAAAGCTCCCTGCATGCATTTCTGCTCAGTGGTTAGAATATATTGTGGAATCACAACCAGTAAAAGACACCTCTTAGGACCACTTCATCTCTCCAATCACATTCACAACAAGCAAGTGTTCAGAAAAGCATAGAGGGTGGCATAATATCACTTAATAACCTATGTTGAGTTTTCTGCCTAAATTGCAGACCACACATAATCCCCACAAAAGTGAAATGTATTAGCATGGGGCTTATACTGGGGCTTTGAAATAAAATGACTCATGTAGATAACCAATTAAAATGATTATAAATCATGTGAAATTTGAGAAAGGAAAGTAAAGAAATAGATGAATTATAAGCAATAGTAACATCTTTGATTGAAAACTGTTTCAAGCTAGAGACATACACAATAATGGTAACATTAGTGAGTAAATGGCAGACAGATGAATAAAATGATAAAGTGACAAAGATATTCTGGAGTATCTGAATATGTATTTTGTTCTATTAATTTAAATGTTTTTATCACTGAAGTCAGACCTAGGAAACACTATAAAACCATGACAAAACATGGCTAGCAGGCAAGAGAAGAATGTTGGAGGTTAAATTAGATCTTATTTAAAAAAGAGAAAAAAATATCTAAGTACTTATGAAACAATAAGGTAAAATAGCCCTTATTTTACTTGCCTTTCTATTCACACAGTTCAGAATCGGCTTCCAATAATCATTGATTGAATAATCAACTTTTAATTAACCCCAAGGGATTATCTTGATTTTTCAGGACTTTAAATACTTTGCTCTGTTGACATATCAGACACTTACTATTGACAATATCTAATCTGTTTAATTATATCATTATCAACGTATTATATCTCCCTAATTTATTTCTATATACTGAAGACTTTGAAACTCCAACTAGATAACCATGTCCTATCTCTCAGATAGGGCTTCAGAAGAATATATCTCATAGCAAGATTTTAAAGTCTGCTTTATTCCCAGTCTAATTAACTTTCAGTATAGAAGATAAGATCAGGGATAAGGCAGCTCATTTTTGCTATTTAATTCCTCCTGAATTAAATAATCACTGTGTGATAATTATTTTATTGAAATTAATGTATTTATTGAAAGCCTATCACATGCATGGCAATGATATAAACAAATGCTTGAAATAAACACAGGAACAACAGTAATATTTCTCAACAAACCAAAGCATCATCCAAAGTCAAGGGTAAATATATATATACACACACACACATATTTATTTTAAAGTATGGCATTTTGTTTTACTTCTGCTGGGTACAATTATTCATTCAGCACACATTCCCTAAGCATTTACTGTGTTCCAGGAATACACATGAATTTACAATAAACTCTCTAATCTAGTACTCTGCATTAAATGGGAAGCCAGCATGGAGAGACATTCTTGTCCTTATGGAGCTCACTTGCAAGGTCATGGTGAAGTTTGGCATGCAGAAATCAGACATAACACCAGAGTACCTTGTACTCCGACTAGTATGTAGTAGGCAACTGACATATATCTGACGAAAGAAACATGTCTCTGGGGATGAGATACTTGAGTTGAGTCTTGAAGAAAAATAATAGTAACTGTCTACAGAAAGACAGACGAATATGTAAAATACTGGGAATTCCAGGAATGGTGTTAGAGTGACGTGCTCACTAACAAGCAAGGGGGCTGAGAGAATAGGATTGTGTAAATGAACAAAAGGCAAAACTCTCAACAGTTCTAAGTCAGAAACTTCCAAATAATTCAGCTGAAAGGTAGATCTCTAATTAAAATGAACAGCATGGATCTCATAAACACAGTCCAAAAGGAACTAAGCAGCACAGCAGCATAGAACATGTACTAAGTTATTTTTGAGAATTGCTTCGTTTATCAGTAAAACATACTCAGATAAAAACAGAGACATCATAACAGAAAAATGTGCTATTCTAGAGCGAAATAGTTATATCAAGTCCTGGTCTTACCATGTCTTAAATATTTCTTCAAGGATGAGCAATTTTACCTCTCTGAGGCTCATTTGCTTTTTTTCTAATCAGAAATAGTATCTCCTTCCAGGATAATTGAGGTACTTTAAATAGATAGATAAGTTAAAGTTGACAGAAAAAGTTTTTGTCAACTACTCTGCCTCAATACTTACATGCATTTTGAAATATTAAATTTTATAATATAACTAATTTTTTGATAATTAAAACATTGGTATGAAGCATTATATATAATGTAAAGAACCACGTAGGGTGAAGTCAGTTATTCTATGATAAAGAAGTGAACAAGCTTTAAAATGAGTTCAGCTTCAGTTGGTTTTAGAAAGCTATAAGTGATTTATCTAAGTAAATAAAGTTAAAAAATCAGAAACATGTCAATATCACGGATCAGTACTTTCACAAAGAATAGGTACATATCTCATGTTTTATATTAATTGAAATCTGTGTATAGATTTTCTCTCCTGAATTACCCAAAGTTGTTGCTATAATATAAAGGTAAAACTTCTCAGCTGAGGCAATGCTGAACATTTTTGATGGGCCAAAAATAATAAACAGAGATAAATTAAGTGGGGAAACAAATATAATCAGAAAGCCTCATATTATAATGAGTAGAAAACTGTTTGGGAGTGGACAAGTTATGCCAACAGAAAACCTGTCCAGAAGCCCTCTCATTAGTACTTAGAACAAAGCACAATGTGCTTATTTTCTTAAATTGGGACCTATTCTATGATAATATAGGTCTTAGCCATATTCACTGGTTTCTTTTACAAGTTTTGACATCCGTTTCTATTACACCATATCTGCATCCTTGAAAAATGCTGGTGTCTGCAAAACTGTGCAGTAAAAATATCAGGGCTTATGGAAAAAGACAGGATTGGAGGTCAGAAAATGCGAAACCTTCGGAAATTTAAAACCAAGCACTAACAAAAGCCATACAATCTTTATCAAAAAAAAAACAAACAAAAAAACAGCACAGTTAAATCTCTACTAGTATTTGTATCCAATTTCTGCATCTTCTTTCAAGATATAAGCCTAAAGGGCACTAACTTAAAAATGAAAACTATGATCCAGTGTATATCCTCTAAAAAATAAGGCAACAAACGTCATTTTAACATAGAGGAAAGTGATTTCCCAGTTTCTCCAAATGCACTCTCAATGATGCCAGATATATAATGTTGTAGAAATCAAGATGGTTCTTAAAGTCACTAAGAAAGTAACACTTGCACTAAACAAAGGCACCTGAGTTGACTTTTCATATTTACCTTAATACTCTAGAGATTGCTAAGGCTCTCTATTTAATTGTGAGAAACCTTGCTTTTGGTTACTTAAAAATTAATGACCTGAAGAAATCATAAGTGGATCAACACAATTCCTATCATCCTCATATTTACTAGTTGTGTACAAATTAATACGCGTCAAAGAAACACACACTAATGCAAAAGGAAATTACGTTTTACCTTAAATGCATTTTATGCTCTTGGCTATAAAGTTGTGTGTCATCAGATGCAACATATTTAAGAGCTCTAGGCAAATCAGACACTTTCAGTCTCAAACATCATCTATCAAATGTGGTTTTATCAGGATTAAATCAGATAATGAGTGAAAAGGCCCAGAACAGCTCCCTGGCATAGAGCAGACATTAAAAAATATTAGTTCCCTTGGATACTAACAGAAAAATATTCAACTCTCGAGAGTTGAATATAGTTCAATACCAAATTTATTTTCTTGTTTTAGTTTAGGTTTTGGGTTTCTTTTTTTCTTTTTTCTTATTTTGTCAAGTTTTGCTTTGTTTTCCTGGAACAATACTTTAAAAAAAAAAAAAACATGGATAAAACAGAAAATTAAAAGTATATAAGAAAAGCAAATCTGACCCACATGCTTTTGAAATTTCATCTAAAATTTCAGACAAACTTAATAATCCTCGAGCATAGTGATGAAGAAAGACATAAAGACAGGAGTTAAATGAAAGCAGAGAAAGATGCTGAAGAAATAATAAAGATTAGCAGTATATCTTTCACAATTTAATACTGACATTTCTATCTAGATGTTCCACAGAATACTCAACTTAACATATAATTAAAAAAAGAAACAATGGGTTACCCATAAAGGAAAATCCCAAATGAACGTTTTGGCAAACCCAATACAAAGAAGTAAGAAAAACCCTTGCCCGATATCAGCAGTTTTCTTTACTCACTTACCTATTTCTATTAAGATATAACCATTCAGTCAAACAGGCTTAAAACTTCAGGGATCACATTCCTTCCAGTTCCCCAAATCTAATGTGTTATTAAGATCCATTAATTCTTCCACAGAAACATTGTGTCCTGTCCATTCAATCCTTTTTCATTTTCCTCTGGTCCACACCACACGTGGCAAGTAGACTTAAAACAAAATTTAACTCCGTGTTATTTTCCTGCCCAAACAATGCTTGAAGTTCAGTTCAGTTCAGTAGCTCAGTCATGCCCGACTCTTTGCGATCCCATGAACTGCAGCACACCAGGCCTCCCTGTCCATCACCAACTCCCGGAGTCCACCCAAATTCATGCCCATTGAGTCGGTGATGCTATGCAGCCATCTCATCCTCTGTTGTCCCCTTCTCCTCCTGCCCTCAATCTTTCCCAGCATCAGGGTCTTTTCCAGTGAGTCAGCTCTTTGCATCAGGTGGCCAAAGTATTGGAGTTTCAGCTTCAGCATCAGTCCTTCCAATGAACACCCAGGACTCCTCTCCTTTAGGGTGGACTGGTTGGATCTCCTTGCAGTCCAAGGGACTCTCAGGAGTCTTCTCCAATACCACAGTTCAAAAGCATCAATTATTCAGCACTCAGCTTTCTTTATAGTCCAACTCTCACATCCATACATAACTACTGGAAAAACCATAGCCTTGACTACACAGACCTTTGTTGACAAAATAATGTCTCTGCTTTTTAATATGCTGTCTAGGTTGGTCATAACTTTCCTTCCAAGGAGTAAGCGTCTTTAATTTCACGGCTGCAGTCACCAGAATACAGGAGTGGGTAGCCTTTCCCTTCTCCAGGAGATCTTCCCAAGCCAGGGATCGAACCCAGGTTTTCCGCATTGCAGGTGGATTCTTTACCAGCTGAGCTACAAGGGAAGCCCAATTATACTGGAGTGGGTAGCCTATCCCTTCTCCAGAGGATCTTCCCAACGTAGGAATTGAACCCAAGTCTCTTGCATTGCAGGCAGAATCTTTACCAAATGAGCTATCAGGGAAGCCAATTATATGATATCTTTGTTCATTAGTTGAACACTTTATTAATCTCTCATATGTGGATTTGGATTCTTAAATTCATATGTCTATTATCTTCTCAAATATGAGTCTTAAATTCCAAGCACCTTCCTCCCTCCCACACACCAAATTTTCATTTTCAAACAAATGCATCAAATACATTTAAAAAAAATAGGCACTGAACTAGAAGTGAGAAAAATTTAATCCTAATTTCATACTAACTAAAATTTATATAGGAAAGCCAGTTAATTCTCAATTTCTTCATCCATAAAGTAAATACTTTCTTGGATTCTTGACAGTCTTGAGTTACAAAGTAACTGAAAGCACTTTGAACAAGTGGTTTTCAATGTTATAAAATGATGAAGTTATCCACTTTGTATGGCCTCAACAAGTATTTGATATTTGATTTACTGACAAAATGGTACATAATTTAAGTATTTACTTTGAGGTGAAGAATCATTAGATAACATTTTTTAATTTACGCAAAAGTTTGGTGTTTGGAGAACTGAAGTGAGAATTTACAGACCAGAACTCTAGTTATTAATCCCTTTATTTTTCTATTTGACTTTTAGCAAGTCACATCGTAATTATGTGCCACTTAAGACCTATTGTGACTAATTCCAGCCTGGTGTTGGTCCATATAAGGGGTTCATGATATAAAAAAGAAACACATTTCTCAAAACGATTCCCTGCCCTCTACTGGAAATATATATTCCATCACTATGACTACAAGTAGTGCCCCCTAGAGTTGCTCATCACACAGTCTATATAATCACTCCCAGGAATGCTGCCCAATAAGATGTCTGAGACATGTAATCATTGACTGATGAATGAGTCACTCTCATTAATGAATTAGATTATCTCAGCCCCCTCAATATTTTTCTCTAATCACAGAGCAGCTTATGATGCTATTTTAAATTAATAAATGAACTGTTTTTAAGTCATAGCCAGGTTTATATGTATGCATATTGTTTAAAAAAATATACATAATGTCTAGTGTAGTAGGATTGACATTTTACAACATGTCTACACATATGTGTTATCACAACTGCTCCTCTTAACAGTACAGCAAGGTCAACTAGGCAGTAATTTTTGTATCAGATTTTCAAACAGGCAAATAATGGCTCTGAGAGAGTAAGCTGCTTCTTCAGTCAAGAGGCCCTCAGTGCTCTAGGTCTTCTGCTTCCAAGTCAAGTGTCTGTTCTCCTTCTCCGCTCTTTTTTAAGAAACAAATTGGAACCAAGACAATTTTCATCAATTGACCTAAGATTCTCCAAAGGTTAATCTGTTGATTGTTATGATTATAGTGAAGTGAAGTCACTCAGTCATGTCCAATTCTTTGCGACCCCATGGACTGTAGTCCACCAGGCTCCTTGGTCCATGGGATTTTCCAGGCATGAATGCTGAAGTGGGTTTCCATTCCCTTCTCCAGGGGATCTTCCTGACCCAGGGATCGAACCCAGGTCTCCCACATTGTAAGCAGCCGCTTTACCATCTGAGCTACCAGGGAAGCCCATTATGATTATAAATACTCTCAAAACTCCCCCATCTGCCTCTTAACTATTTAAATTCAGGCAAGTTTATTTCATTAAATCACTGTTGTTCAGTGCCTAAGTCAACTCTTTGTGACCCCATGGGCTGCAGCACGCCAGGCTTATCTGTCCTCTACTATCTAATGGAGTTGCTCAAATTCATGTCCATGGAGTCAGTGATGCTATCTAGCTTCCTCTGCTGCCCCTTTCTCCTATTAGATCATAGCTTTCTAAAACATTTCCCAATGTTTGATGACTTGTTAGTGGCACAAGTGAGTATGTGACACTAGGGAGTGTGTTGATAACCATGTGAGATGAGCACTATTGTTATAATTGTAAATAGTTCAAAGTTATTAAAATATTTAAAAGAGTGCCTTTTAAAAAGAAGCACTTTTATTTGCTGAACAATTAAAGATACCTCGGTTCTGTGAAACTCAGGAATATTACATTTAATAGCAGCATTGGTTGCATCTTAAAGTGTTCTCATACCATGTAATTTGGAACATTAAAACTATAATCTGTTAAATAGGTCTATCTTCAATATAACTGGGATAGTATAAAGGACACAGGTAATTTAGACTCTAGGTTAATAAAACTTGAAACAACAACTATATTTGCTTATAAGAATATTAAAATTATTAAATTTGCATCCACCAACTCTTAGAGTATTATTTTTATTTTGAACCTAAAAAAAAAGAAAAAATAATTCAAAGTACTTTTCCATGTACACTGTTGTGAGAGATGACCCCCAAAACAGAAGAATTAAAATCATTTCCCAAATGTCAAAAGCCAGAGGAAGCAGCAAGACTAGTTCCAGGGTCTTCAGAGTGCCAACCCTGCTTGCATTCTCACACCTCCCTCTCAAAACAGACAAAAACAAATCACGCTGTTAGCTTGGTACTGAACACTCTCTGTATCTCATTTCTCAGTCTCAGTACAAACAAGTCCCATGTTTGAAAACAGGCCATTTTATGTACTAAATTATCTGACGTTTGAGTTTCTTCTTGGGCTGTATGAGGTTCTTCCGTCCCCTTAATTGCTTCTCTGAGAGGGCATTACTTCTGAGAGACCATTAGCCCTGAGTGTCATTGAACAGATTCATGAACACTCAGGACCCACCAACTTCCCTTCCAGTTCTCTGGGCGCCACAATTCATCACAGGACACAAAAGTGACCAAACGCTCCACTGAACTCCTTTGATATAAAGCAGAGAAAGAAATCCTGTGGTTTATTCATTGAGGATAAGGATATTAATTTACATAGCCTATCTTCTCTACATGCAAATGAATGTGGAGGTGATGCAACTAAAATCTTACAAAGAAAAGCTGACATCAAAGCATTAGAGCCAGGTAAGTAAGAGAGGCGGTCTGCTTAACCACCCCCACAGAAGACAGATTTGTGGAGATCTTCCTGTAGACCTGAAACCAGTAGTCACCCTCACACCTGCCCTTTATTTTTAGCAGGTACACCTCTCTAATGAACAATGACTTACCAGCACTTCATCAGAAAGCATAATTGTAAACAGATGCCTGTAAGTTCAACTAACTGGGCAATTCAGCCTCCTCTCCCCAATGATTTTGGCTTAGGTGAGTGTTCTAGGTATGTATCTTGTACTGGATGACAAGAGAGATCCAGTTGAACAGATACCTCTGTTCTTGCTTAATAATTTTGAACCAGAGTGCTTCTAATGTATGTATGCGAGCAGTCAGTCATAGATGATTATTAATTGCACTTGGGTAGTTTTTAAAAGAAGAAATTTATTTTAAACATTGAAAGTTTCAGGAAAGCAGCTCCTACATATAAATGCAAATTTACATAGATCCAAACAGCACATGCACTGTGAATCACAGGCTCAAGTTATCACTTGAGACTTAATGATGACTGAAGCTGTGACCAAGTGCTAAATACAAAGGAAAAATAATTGCAGAAGTTAGAGCTATGCAATAGTTGTTTCATTGACAATGAAATCCAGACTCGACGATTAAATCCCAATCGTACTTCATTGGATATGAATCTTGCAGTGAGAAGGAGAGGCTTTTAAAGGAGCACTTCTGCTACAATAAAAAAGCCTCTCACTACAGTAGAACAATAACCTTGTGTTGAAAGTTAGAAACAGAACTATTAGGCCTTGTTAGCTAATTATGGTATTGGCATCCATTTAAGTTAGTCAGTTTTTCACTTCTGTCATTTCTCCTATTCTACGGCCTTGGTTCAAAACGTTGTGACTACTTAAAAGGGAATACATCATCACTGCCTTTCTCATCTAAATGCACACCACTTTCCAAAGCGATAGCTTCAATCATGCTTCATAAAACCTCCTGCAAGTATATCGTTGGAAACATAAATCAGCAAGCTGTGATTTTAGTATTTCCAAGGCAAGCCTAGGGATCACTGACTGGTGGCGGCTTTTCCATGGCCCCATTTACAAAAGAATAAACAAAAGTATGAGTTATGCTAGATACATTTTTTTTTTCCAAACTGCTCCCTGTGGTGCTTCTGATACTTGCTACTGCATTCTTAATTGGAGAACAAAACACTAGCAGAGAGGAACTGGACTCCAGGATCAGGATTGCCGTTTTCAAGCATCTCTGACTTCATTAGGACACATGACACAGAAGTACCACATGTTCTGTTTCACAAAAGCTCGGGCTCTCTGCTATGCATGCATCTATACCTCCGTGAGTGCCATGCATTTTTAAATTGTACTAGATAGAGAGATCTTGAGAACGACACTCTCTGCCTTCCCTGTTACATTACAGTGAATATAGGCTCCCTGTGAGGCATGCTTCAGTCTCTAAGTCCCTCTTTATAATCACCCTGCCTTCTGAATTCTAAATTGGTGAATCACAATTTCAAATATGTGTTACATACACAGACCCAAATTATATGTGTCTGTGTGTACTATTTAAACATTCCCTGATTTATTTTTTATCTCCCAAATTCCAACACACTTAATGTCTATGACGGTAAATTCAAAGACTTCACAACTGACACATTTTTCTTTTTCTTCTTCAAATCAGTCAAAATCTAATCCTAAATCTGCACAAACTTGCCTTCCATGATGTCCTCATTTTGCCCACAGTGTCTACACTTGGTTAATTGCAGTGGTATTTTAACTGCAATTTTGGGGGGACTGCTTCTCAGTATTCAGAAATACCTGTCTATATTACAAATGAACAGTTAAACATAACCAGCAGCTCTCCAACAATTAAAGCAGCTTATCTGTAGGGCAGAGTGTGTATATTGATCGTTGCTATCAAAATGATTCAAGTAACTGGCTGGTCTAATATTAGCTTCAGATGCACAAAATTGCAATTTTGCTACGACTGGAATTTTGCATACTCTATTCTTTTAAGGGAAAATGAACAGCCTCTTAGCAAGTCACTTTACAAACTAAAGCCGCGTCCACTGTTTGCGTTCTAATTTCTGAACATAAAAATCTGTATCCAATCGCGTTTCATCAGCAACTAACACTGTAGATTTAGGGAGGAGAAGGGCAGAGAAAGGAAGGCTTCATATCCAAAATGTCAAGCCCTGCTGAAGAATGATAGAAAGACCTAGGGAGTGTGGAAGAACAGACCTACCTTAAAATGGAGTTCTACCACCCCCTGCTGGACCAAATGAAAAACACAGAAGAGGCTAAAAAGCTTAGAACTGAATATAGTGGAGATATTTTAACTTGTGCTGTAATTTTTTTGTTCTCAAAAAAAAATCATGTTACACTAATCACAGTCTCTGCGATTATTACACGTCAGAAAATTACTGCTATATCATCTATCTATCTATCTATCTATCTATCTATCTATCTATCTATATATATATATTTTTTTTTTTTTTTTGGAAGACTTCCACCAATGCATGTTTTAGCATCTTGGGTCCCCAATTTAAATGCCCAAACTTGTCTGGACTGTTGAAAATGCCTCCATTTATTATAAATATATTTTACGTGAATGTAAACTAACCAAGCAATGCAAAAGCACATCTATCTCTATAAACAGAGGCAGCTTCCCCAAATTCTCTCAGGTTATTCTCGGAAGCTATTTCTGTTTTTTTTCTAAACAGATAAAAATCCCACCAGTTCCCCACAAGCTAAACATCCCTTACAGGTGTAATTACAATCTGATAGCATAAAAAATGTCATCCTTGCTGTATTAACAAGGGGGGGGGGTGTGCTGAAAACGAATGACTGCAACACATTCCTAGTTTTATCCATCTGCTTTCTTACACACATCCATGGCCCCTCTCTTAGTTCTCAACATAAATAAACCATCATCGTTCACTTCTGTCAGAAATTGGGGGTCTTGGGCAAGAGAATTAAAAAAAAAAGTCTCTAAGAACTGAATTTTCTGCACACAACAGAGATATTTCCCAACGAGTTTAATGCTGATAGTTTTTGCTGCTTCTTTAAAACATCATCGTTCCCTTGCCTTTCGCAACCTCAGACATTTAACTGGTAACACATGCCAACCTACTCATCCAATTTTTTGATAATGAAAATCAAAGAAAGCCAAGATCCTAGAGAAAGATACAGTTTTCCTCAACCTCCGGCTCACTGATGCCTATCTCCCAGCCTGTATCTTCTTCTTCAAGGGTCTCTACAGACCAGACATCATTAGGAGGAAATAATAATAACAACAATAACTATAACTTTAGCCCAGTCATTTAATTCTTCCTGGAGCTCCTTCTGGCTCTCTAGGTTTGGTAGAAGGGGGTGGGAAAGTAAACGCAAGAAAAGCACCGCACTCCTACCTTGCCCGCTACTGACAAGCAACCCGAGCAGGTAGAAGGAGAGGAGGAGGCTCATGTTCAGGACGTGACACCGGTGGACAGTTCCAAAGTTAAGTCCAGCCCCGGAGAGAGAACCTTCCGCTGTCACGGCCGCCTCTGCTAGAGCCGCCGCCGCTCCGGGGGTGCCCCAGCAGCCCGCAGCCCGCGCGCTCCTCCTTGCAAAGTGACTGCAAGCTCCGCTCCCTGCCGCACTATATCCAGGCGGCGGCGGCGGCACCAGCACCAGCAGCAGCGGCCGCCGCGGCGGCAGCAGAGCCGGGCGGGGAGGGAGGCGGGGGCGCGGGCGCGGGGAGGGGCGGGGAGGGGAGGCGCGGCCGAGGCGTATCCCTCCGCGCCGCACGGCGATCGACCTCCGGCCGGGAGGCGCGCGGCCCCAGGATTCGTCCGCAGTCGAGCTCTCAGCCGCGAGTTCGGTTCCAGGGGCCTCCGGCTACCCCGGGTCGCCGCGATCCGGCTGGCGCGAGCGCGTCCGCACGCCCGACCTGAAGGCGATCCTCAGGGGGACGGCCGGCCCTGGGTCGAGGGAGGGAGGGCAGCCTGGCGCTCTCGCCCCAGCGTGGGCAGGTGGGCGGAAGCCAACCGCTGGAACCCGTGCTGATGCTGCCAATGGTTGCCTGGCCCCGCGCGCGGTTTTAGCGGGCCAGGGCTCCGTGGGAGCCGCACAGCTGGGGGCGGACGGTGTATTCTGCAGCTCGCATTCCTTCAAGGGCGTGGGGGGGGGGGTGGCGGTGGTGATATCCCTCTCCCAGGCCCTCCCTCTCACTCAAACCTTCTGCAGGCTGCCCGCTTCCCACGCTTTCCACACTCGGCCCTAGCAGAGGGAAAGGAGCGGTCCTCTGGGGGTGATCACCGCCTGTCTCCTAGGGCTCGAGAGGGTAGACTAGGCGGAAAGATGTGCACAGTGTCTCTTACCCACGTCGGCCCACTGCTGTTGACAGCAGATACTTTAAGGCAGAGAGACCGGGGAGGGGATGAGACATGAGAGGGGCTGCGTTCAACTGGGCTGTCAGTGTTTCCTGCGTCCTTGGAGAAGTCCAAAGTCTCCCGGGACACACTCGGCAGGCTCTGCCCTCGATCCCCGGCGCACAGCGCTGGCAAGGTCCCCGCGAGGCTGGAGATGCGGCAGGTGCTGGAAACGCACACAGATGAGTTGCGCGGGGATCTTGCTCCCGGTCACCCCCTACCATACGCACGCCTGCTGCGTGTGCCCGACTTTATATTGAAGTGACGGAGTCGTGGCCAGCGACCACAGCTAGCGCTCCTCTCCTGAAGGTTGGGATATATCCTTCTTTCTGTTGGAAAAGTAGGGATCCTTGTCTCTGCTGGAAAAGTAGGGAAAGGTATGCAAGTTTGATAGCAGACCTGAAGCAAGAGATGCAGAAGGCAGCATACCTGGCCTCGGGGCCCTTGTCTGGTCAGAGCAACCAGCTGGAACTGACAATGGATTCTGCAGTCCATACATTACGGTGCTCAGCCTCACCCCTGACCCAGAGAGGCCCTTGGCTATATTTCTTTATCAGCGAAGACATGGAAGTGGAAGGGGTTAGAAATATTGTCGAGTTCAGAATCCAGCCACTCCCACCCCTGGCAGGATGCTAAAATGGAGATGTCATTGCTTGGAGAAGGGCAAGTGGTAAGAGTGGAAACAAGCTATTAATAACATCGGTAGTAGAGAACTCGTCCGCAGCTCGTGTTCCTCAAGCAGATTACTGTAACACAGTTTTCACGTGGAGGGTTCACTTACTTGGTATCCTAGGACTGGGGTTACTGCGAAGGATGGAGGAGGGGCACAGGCTTCTGTCCAGGGAGACGGCGGTGGACTTTCTAACCCAAGGCCCTCTCAGCACCTCACAGCCTGAGAACCTCTTCTTCCATCGTGGTAATATTTAGGACAATATATTTAGCAAGTTATTTTACCAAGGCTCCCTTCCCTCAGTTTTTTCCTCATTCTGGGAAGTGCCAACTGTACTTGAGTAAGCTCTCAGTCAGTTCTTTGCAGGAAAGGGTGGAAACAGCACATTTATAGGTGTGAAAGACAGATGACACCTTTATTTCACCAGTTCTTGATTTCTCTACGGAATTAAAAAATGCTACACACACACACACACACGGTCATACCCACACACAAAGTCACAGAAACTGTTGAAAGGATAGTACCACGGCTAAATAGCCTCCTCACAACAAATTTTGCAGATTTCTAGTGTGACATCTGCTGCTGCTGCTGCTAAGTCGCTTCAGTCTTGTCCGACTCTGTGCGACCCCATAGACAGCAGCCCACCAGGCTCCCCTGTCCCTGGGACTCTCCAGCAAGAACCCTGGAGTGGGTTGCCATTTTCTTCTGCAGTGCATGAAAGTGAAAGTGAAGTCGCTCAGTCGTGTCCGACTCTTCAGGACCACGTGGACTGCAGCCTACCAGGCTACTCCGTCCATGGGATTTTCCAGGCAAGAGTACTGGAGTGGGGTGCCGTCGCCTTCTCTGCAGTGTGACATCAGGAGTGGCCAAGGGCCTCTGACACACACATACAGATCCACACCCAGTGTGGTACTCGTGGCAATTGGATTTTTCTCATTATTAGATTATTTTTAATCACAAGCAAAGGGTTGAACTGTGCCAGAGGAGAATTTGATCACTACCCTCTGAGGTAATTTTGACATCCAATCTTCTTAGGTTGGGGTGAAGGGAGAAGAGAAGGTAGCAATGGTCCATCAGAGAAGAGTAGAAGCTTCTGTCATAAGACTGTGTACCAACTCTGTGTGTGTGTGTGTGTGTGTGTGTGTGTGTGTGTGTGTGTGTGTGTGTGTGTGGAGTGAGAGAGGGAGAGAGAGCTTGTGTGTATGAAAACAATGAAGGAAATAGCACTGGCACTCAAGAATATACCACTACAGATCCTGCCCTCAAGTTGCTCATATTAATAGCATTCTGGAAGAGATCAGGCCATAAATGCAACATTTGATAATATGAGTCAGATTGTAAGAATGTCATAAAAACAGTGAAAATCAGCTGCTATTGTGACATAAGTGGAAGGGATCGTTTCTGAATAGGGCTTTAAGAAAGGCTTCAGGAAGTTAAGAAATAATGGAGAAATTAGATAGGTCCAGACATGGGTAAAGGAGAGAATAGCTTAAGTGGAGCCTGGGGGCAAGAAAGCACACAGCTTGTGTGAACAGAGAGAAGTCTAATTTGAAGAAAGTACAGAGTGTAAGACACGAAGTTTGGCCAGAGCTGGGGAAAGGTTCTAGACCATATTGTGCCAAGAGAAGAAAAATGACTATTATTTATCACCCCTCAGAATGTAAGTCCAGATGTAAATGATCAAGAAGAGCCAGAATGGCTGACCCCGTTCCCTGGGGTTAAGGCCTAATGGTGAGTTGTAACTCATGTTCCCATCAAGGTTATCAAAAGAGACTCTCCTGGGATTTTTCCACGGTTAGCCTGAGTTTATGTTGCTATGAGGTCTCAGTAGCATGCCTGCATGCTAAGGCACTTCAGTCCTGTCCAACTCTTTGTGTCCCATGGACTGTAGCCTGCCAGCCTCTCTGTCCATCGGATTCTCTAGGCAAGAATACTGGAGTGGGTTGGCATGCCCTCCTTCAGGAGGTCTTTCTAACCCAGGGATTGCAGGAGTCTCTTAAGAGTCTCTAGTTTTGGCAGGCAAGTTTTTTGCCACTAACACCACCCGGGAAGCCCGTCTCAATAGCAGGTGCTACATATTCAGAGAAGGCCTTCCTCCACTTGTCTAAACTATGACTTAGCAGGTGCCTCTCCAGGGCTCCATCAGAAGCTCTTCCATTCCATATTACAGTGATTAAGTGATCTAGAGCCTGACATTTGCCTTGGTCAATTCCACTTCATAGCAGACTGATGGTTGAGGACAACATGTAGACAGATTGCCTTTGCCCAAAGTTCCCGTCCCCACTCCAAAGTCATGGTTCCCTCCTGTTGTGCAGACTTGGAGCACTGTTAATGAAGATGCCATATATATGTGTTAGTATACTATATACACATATATATGGAATTTAGAAAGATGGTAACGGTAACCCTGTATGCGAGACAGCAAAAGAGACACAGATATATAGAATAGTCTTTTGGACTCTGTGAGAGAGGGAGAGGGTGGGATGATTTGGGAGAATGGCATTGAAACATGTATAATATCATATAAGAAATGAATCGCCAGTGTAGGTTCGATGCAGGATACAGGATGCTTGGGGCTGGTGCACTGGGATGACCCAGAGGGATGGTATGGGGAGGGAGGTAGGAGGGGGGTTCAGGATAGGGAACACGTGTACACCCGTGGCGGATTCAGAACACGTGTACACCCGTGGCGGATTCATGTTGATGTATGGCCAAACTAATACAGTATTGTAAAGTAAAATAAAGTAAAAAAATTTTAAAAAAATTTTAAAAAAAATGAAGATGCCAAATTACTGAGCATGATTAAGCCACGTCTAGTGGGTAAAATGTATTCATGTCAATGTATGGCAAAACCAATACAGTATTGTAAAGCAAAATAAAGTAAAAATAAAAAAAATTAAAAAAGTATACAAAAGCATCCTCCTCGTGTATGTGACTCATAATTTACATTGAATTTACAAATTACCATAGTTTCCATGTACCTGAGGAAGTGTTTCAGAGGCTTAGTTGGAGCTTTAGTTTTCTTTTTTCTTTTTCTCATTTATAAAAATGAAAGAAAGTTGAATAGAACTCAGGGATCTATGAAAAGCTGGGTGGTAGGAAATACCAACAGGACTGGATGCATGGTTAAATGAAAGCAGATGAATTTGCTTTAAAAAAATCAATAAAATGAACATGAAGGAGTAGCAGAGATACGGAAAATGATAAGAAGCATGAAGTATGGAAATTATCTTCTTAGAGAAATTTTACCTCTTCCATCTGACATCCAGCCTTGCAAAAAGCATGCAGGCACACGGTCCATACATAGAGCCTAGGCATCAGTGAATGGTGGGTTGTGGACAGGATTTAAACATTATTTTTATCTTTTGTATTTCTCATGTTATTTTTGTTTAGTCTCTCTGTCGACAGAATTCATGTGTGTTAAGATCATACTATTAGGAAATGGGACTTTCTGGGTGTTCGTTTATATTTTTAAAGTGTCACAAATCATTATACCTATTCATTTACTTGTCTAGAAAATTGCCTGTTTTGACTTTTTTATTACCACAAAGAAAGAAAAATACCCACTGTATATATAGCCAGATAGCCTGAAACCTCTATAAAAAGATGATCACACTACTGCCTTTTCTTCACCATTAATGCCACTTTTTCTAATGATCATGTCTTTGAAAAAGAATTTCCACTTTCTTGATACAAAAACACTTTAAATGTTTTACCAGGCTATTTGTGAGCTTTTGACACTAGCTGCTTTAGTGGTAGAATTTAGATTTTAACACCTTCCTTTGTAAATGTTTTACTTGCTTAGCCATTTTCTTTGAAATTAAGAAACAGAAGGGAGAGATTTATGGTCCAGAGGCACCCTAATTGTCACAGATTCTTCCTTTTTTAACTTCTTTCAAGATACATGGGGTCATTTTCCTTCATGGCTACTTCATGTTCCCTCTGGGCAAATAACTGCTCAGTTCGCACTGAAATTGTGCAATAACTGCCTATAATTTGCCACTTGCCTGAATAATGTTTTCTTAACTGTAAGGGATATTATATATTTCTTCACCAAGACATCTCTGGCAAATATCATGATGCCTGGAGCAAAAATGTAACGAACCTATAACACATTGACTAAATAGTGACTGATGCAAACTCAAGAGCATATTCCAGATAATACGAGATCAGAAGAAGTAGTCAAGCAGTGGCTAGCAGTGGACCTCTCTGATACAATAAGAACCATGATGTGAGATGCAGGGTGCCCAAATACTGATCAATAGTCATACTTATGTGCATGGACAATATTGACCTACATGGTGTCTGTACAAACCTTGTCATCCAGGGCAGTTATTACATACTAGATAACAATAAATTCTTCATATCTGACAAGAGATCCCATACAAGTATAGGTCTGGGAGGAACGATTAAAAGAATGCATTTCTTGCAAGGCAATATAATCAGTAATTAAATTTGAAAATCTCTTATTGCATAGGATCATTTGATTCTTTCCTTAATGGAGTTATGTACCTATTAATTTTCAAGTTAGATAAGTAATTTTATTAGAAATAGTTAAACTGCTGGTAGCAATGGGGTTCCCTCATATACCCACAAGCCATTAATACTCTGCCTAATAGTCAACCAATGTACATCGTTTGATGCATGCATTCATTTACTGTAAAGTACATTATGTGCATGCATGTTAAGTCATCCCTTCAGTCATGTCTGACTCTGTGTGACCCTATGGACTGTAGCCTGCCTGGCTCTTCTGCCCATGGGATTTTCCAGGCAAGAATGCTGGAGTAGATTGCCATGCCCTCCTCCAAGGGATCTTCCCTGACCCAGGGACCAAGCCCAAGTCTCTTACATCTCCTGCAGTAGCAGTCAGCTCCTTTGCCATTAGTGCCACCTGGGAAACCCTACTTGGGTTAAAAAAACAAAACAAACAAACAAAAAACTTATATTTCACACATACATGAGCTAACCCTCACTCAGAGAAAAATAACAGATTTTCCTTGCCACATTTAAAAATCATAAGTCCTCGTATTTACTGTCATATTTAAATAATTACTTATTTAAGATATGTTACTGGATGACCCGCTTAAAACCAAGGAACTTAACATCTGTGGAAAACATTGACCTGAAAAGAGATAAATAGCTGGGATATCTCAAAAGTATTGGAATAGAGGAATGAAACCAAATTCTGCTTATATTTTATTATAAATAATTATTTACTAGTCTCAAATTCTTGCATTCTAGTAATACAAATTAAAAAAAAAAAAAAAGAAATTCCTGTACCCTATCAACCAAATAGACACCATCTCTTGAACATTTTGACATATTTTCTCCAATATTTCACACATATACTTTTCTTGATATGGCTTGAGATAATATTATTTAGTATATTTTACTTTGTTTTATATTGGAAATTTATTTTTACAAATATAAATCAAATAATTTATTTGATTACATGAATTGCACCCTAATATAGCTAACAATTTTCCTACACTAAGACATTAAGTATTTTTCTGTAATTTTTATTATTATGAATAACACTACAGTAGAAATTACTTTGTCCATTCAGCTTTGAACATATTGTAGATTGCATCCTTAGGCCACTAGAAGTTAAATACCTGGTTTAAAAATACAACCATTTGTAGGCACTGAATTCATAAACTGTTCATAAATGCCCAAATTGTTTTCCAAAACGTATAATTTACCCTCTAATCAGGAAGTCATAAAAACATTTCCCTCACATTACCATTAACTGTTTTTTATTTTTAATTTTGTGTGAATTCCCTGAGAGTTTCTACTGTGTGGTTACTTCCTTTAATCACCTTCAACTAAAGTATGTGCTCAGTCACTCAGCCGTGTCCAACTCTTTGTAACCCCATGGACTGTAACCTGACAGGCTCCTCAGTCTTTGGAATTTTCTAGGCAAGGATGTTGGTGTGGGTTACCGTTTCTTTCTCCAGGATCTTCCCCGGCCAGGGATCAAACACAAGCCTTTTGTATCTCCTGCATTAATAGGTGGATTCTTTACCACTGAGCCACCTGAGAAGCTCCTTCAATTGAAGTATCAGACTCTAAAAAAAAAAAAAAATGCATGTATTCATACTTGAGAAAGGTAAGATATACTGAAAGACTTCTGTTTCTTAACATCTTATGTCTTTTTAACAGTTTTCTTCCGCTCTGAAATCCAGAAATTGTCATTTCATTATTAAGATGTTGATAAATTTCAGTTGTAAGTGACCAAATGTTCTCAATTTCTCTAGTTCACCAGCATCAAACTTTTTCTTTTATTTCCACTATATATCCACACAAATAAACAGTAGCCTAATTATCTCAATACATTTGCTACTAGGGATGTCTGAGAATGTCTGAGGAATGCTGGCATGTTACACACCAGATCATAAGATCTAGTACATGTATGTCATTTCAACCTCATCTCTGCTCTACGCCCTGGAGGTTAACTTTTTGCCATCTTATAAATGACTACCCAAGACTATACCTTTTTTTGCTGGATCACTTCACTTCAAGCCTAAATCATAGCTGCTGGTCTTAATTTATCAGTGCTCAGTGAGTACATTTATTTTTTTATTTTTTTTTTTTATTAAATTTTAAAATCTTTAGTTCTTACATGTGTTCCCAAACATGAAACCCCCTCCCACCTCCCTCCCCATAACATCTCTGTGGGTGATCCCCATGCACCAGCCCCAATCATGCTGTATCCTGCGTCAGACATAGACTGGCGATTCAATTCTTACATGATAGTATACAAAAATAAAGCAAACTGACAACTTGAGAATTACAGGGACACAACAGAACACAAAAGAGAAATCCAGAAGTTCAAGAAATCCTTGAATAATAAATACTGCAATGCAGTGAAAGAGTTTAGTGAGTTTTCACAAAACTAAATATAATCTTACTATATGATCCATCAATTATGCTCTTGATATTTACTCAGAGGAATTGAAAATTTATGTCTAAAAACCTATACACATATGATTATAGTACTTACATTCATAATTGCCCAAACTGGAAGGAACCAAGATTTCCTTCAGTAAGTGAATGAATTAACTGTGATACATTCACACAATGGAATATTATTCAGCACTAAAAGAAAATGATCTCTAAAGCCATGAAAAGATATGGTGGGGAGTTTTAACTGTGTATTACTAAGTGAAAAAAAAAAAAAAGTCCCAATTCGTTATGGCTACATACTATTTAATTCCAATGATATGCCATTATGGAAAAAAAGCCACACTATTGAGATGATAAAATGATCAGCAGTTGCCAGGAGTAGTAGGGGAGAGATGAACAGGAGAAGTAAAGATGATTTTCAGAGTGGTGAAAAATGCTATATTATATTATAATGATGGAGATATGTCAGAATTGTTGTTGCTGTTTTTCAATTGCTCAGTCACGTCCGACTCTTTGCGACCCCATGGATTGCAGCACACCAGTCTTCCCTGTTCTTCATCATCTCCCGGGGCTCACTCAGACTCATGTCCATTGAGTCAGTGATGTCATCCAACCATCTCATTATTTGTCATCATCTTCTCCTCCTGCCTTCAATCTTCCTCAGCATCAGGGTCTTTTCTAATGATGGGGGTATGTCAGAATATGTTTGTTCAAAACTATTTATTATACCAGGATGCTGGGAAAGATTGACTGCAGGAGGACAAGGGGGCAGCAGAGGGTGAAATGAGTGGATAGCATCACTGACTCAATGGACAGGAGTTTGAGCAAAGGAGTTTGAGATAGTGAAGGACAGGGATGTCTGGCATGCTACAGTCCATGGTGTCAAAGAATCAGACACAAGTGAGTGACTGAGCAACAATAACTGAATGCACAACATCAGAAGTGAATGCTCATTTAAACTATGGGCTTTGTGTGATTACTATGTGTCAGTGAAGGATTACTCTTCTTACAAAATGAACCAGGGGCTTCCCTGGTGGCTCAGATGGTAAACAATCTGCCTGCAATTCAGGAGACCTGGGTTCTATCCCAGGGATAGGAAGATCCCCTGGAGAAGCCAGTGGCTACCCACTCCAGTATTCTTGTCTGGAGAATCCTGTGGACAGAAGAGCCTGGCAGGCTACAGTCCATAGGGTCGCAAAGAGTCAGACACACCGGAGAGACTAATGCATACACACACGTGCACAAAAAATGTATCAATCTGGTGAGTAATATTTATAATCAGCCAGCCTCTGCATCTATGGGGGAAGAGGTGCATATACCATTTTTTTACCTTCCTCTCAACTTTGTTGTAAATCTAAATCCATTCTGAAAAAAATCTTCTCCAAAAAAAAAAAAAAAAAAGGTACCAGACTAAGCACAGCATGCACATCTCTCTTAGAGACTATTGGCCACTTGTCCTCCCCCATGGGAGTCCTTTTAATGTATTCAGTTTCTTTGTGTCATTAATTTTTAAGTATCAATTACCTTTCCAAGAAGAATTTCTCTAACCCAATCCATCACTGTGCTGTGCTGTCCTTAGTCACTCAGTTGTCTCCAACTCTTTGAGACCTCATGGACTGTAGCCCACCAGCACCTCTGTCCATAGGGATTCTCCAGGCAAGAATACCGGAGTGGGTTGCCAGGCCTTCTTCCAGGGGATCTTCCCAACCCAGGGATCGAACCTAGGTCTCCAGCCCTGCAGTCAGATTCTTGACCAGCTGAGCTACCAGGGAAACTCAATCCTTCACTACTGAGAGTTAATTTGTACCCCCAGCAAACATCTGACCCTGTCTGAAACAGTTTTTGTCATCATGCCTAGAAGGGTGGTGCTCCTGGCACCCAGTGTGCAAAAACCAGAGATGCTAGTAAGCTTCCTTCTTTGCACAGCCACACAATAATAATAAAGAATGTCAGGTGAAGAACATGCTCTAAATTATTTTTCTCACTATGACTCTGGGAGCAACTCCCTAGAAAAGGAACAATGGTTGGCTTCTCGAAAGGCTGCCCCATTTTTCTCAGAAGTATTTTTATTTTTATTTTATTTTTACTTCATTTTTACTTTACAATACTGTATTGGTTTTGCCATACATTGACATGAATCTGCCATGGGTGTATGTTAGTTCCCAATCCTGAACCCCCCTCCCCCCTCCCCCCCCATATCATCTCTCTGGATCATCCCCGTGCACCAGCCCCAAGCATCCTGTATCCTGTATCGTACATAGACTGGCGATTCGTTTCTTACATGATAGTATACATGTTTCAGTGCCATTCTCCCAAATCATCCCACCCTCTCCCTCTCTCACAGAGTCCAAAAGTCTGTTCTATACATCTGTGTCTCTTCTGCTATATCACATACAGGGTTATCATTGCCATCTTTCTAAATTCCATATATATGTGTTAGTATACTGTATTGGTGTTTTTCTTTCTGGCTTACTTCACTCTGTATAATCGGCTCCAGTTTCATCCATCTCATTAGAACTGACTCAAATGTATTCTTTTTAATGGCTGAGTAATACTCCATTGTGTATATGTACCACAGCTTTCTTATCCATTCATCTGCTGATTGCCATCTAGGTTGTTTCCATGTCCTGGCTATTATAAACAGTGTTGCGATGAACATTGGGGTACACATGTCTCTTTCAATTCTGGTTTCCTCGATGTGGATGCCCAGCAGTGGGATTGCTGGGTCATAAGGAAGTTCTATTTGCAGTTTTTTAAGGAATCTCTACACTGTTCTCCATAGTGGCTGTACTAGTTCGCATTCCCACCAACAGTGTAAGAGGGTTCCCTTTTCTCCACACCCTCTCCAGCATTTATTGCTTGCAGACTTTTGGATCGCAGCCATTCTGACTGGTGTGACATGGTACCTCATTGTGGTCTTGATTTGCCTTTCTCTAATAATGAGTGATGTTGAGCATCTTTTCATGTGTTTGTTAGCCATCTGTATGTCTTCTTTGGAGAAATGTCTATTTATTTTTTGATTGGGTCATTTATTTTTCTAGAATTGAGCTGCATAAGTTGCTTGTATATTTTTGAGATTAGTTGCTTGGCAAGAATATACAATGGAGTAAAGACAATCTCTTTAACAAGTGGTGCTGGGAAAACTGGTCAACCACTTGTAAAAGAATGAAACTAGATCACTTTTTAACACCACACACAAAAATAAACTCAAAATGGATTAAAGATCTAAATGTAAGACCAGAAACTATGAAACTCCTAGAGGAGAACATAGGCAAAACACTCTCCGACATAAATCACAGCAGGATCCTCTATGATCCACCTCCCAGAATACTGGAAACAAAAGCAAAAATAAACAAATGGGATCTAATTAAAATTAAAAGCTTCTGCACAACAACAGAAACTATAAGCAAGGTGAAAAGAAGTATTTTTAATTGTACCCATCTTCCAGTACAAAAGGTGACATTAAAGAGTGTATGATATGAACACTTTATAATGGAAAAGTAATTTTCCATGTTTGTTTTATCAACTTGAAGGATAGCCTGCCAAATGAAAACTGTTAGCCCAATATCCTTTACATAAAGTATCCTTATTTAAGTATAAATCTATAAGTGGAACAACCTATGAGAAGACCAAGCTGCCCAGTCCTATTAACAAACTATCAATTATCTCTTTGTAAATAAATGTTTGGGAATAGCATAGTTTGGGGGCAGTTTGGAAGGCAAACCGCAAGAACCAGCTGTTGTTTTAAGCCAGTTTTGTGTATCTTCATTAAAATAAATTTTTAAAGATAAATAGTGTTTCTAGAAAAGCCTAGTTTTGCTAGTCATACACTCAATTTGTGATTCAAAATGATCTTTCATATTTAATGTGGAAACAACTACACACAGATGATTTCATTAGGTCAAAGATAACTTAGCAAAATGGATGAATATATGCTTCATAGCTCCATATTGAAATAGACTTATCAATGGAATCCCTCCAAGAACAAAAGCATGTCTGACTCAAGCTCAAACATGCAAAAAATTGCTAACAGCCTCCTGAAATGGCTGTTTATAAAACATTAAGATCCATTTAGCAACCTGCCAGAGTGCTAAATTAATTTCCTCAGTGGATTTTACCCCAACTAGTGAATTATTGAGCAAAAGGTTCATAGATAAGAAAAAGAATCAAGAAAAAGTAAAAACCAAGGTTGGCTTCCAGAAGAACTAATAAGAGACTGTGGGTAAAAAGCATGAAGAATTTGTTTTCTTCATTAATATATCTTCAATGCCTACTACAGCACTGGAGGATGATAAGGATTCAATAAATATCTGTTGAATAAGTGTCTAAAAGTTAAAACAATGGACAAGTCCCGATGACTTAAGGGAAAGAGAATGAAAATCAGCATTGCTTATATCTGTTGCCTTTTGATTAAAATCCATATCCAAGGTCAAGGCAGAATTAAATGTTCATTTAAATCATTTTTTGGAGAACTTTTACAAGAAATGTTACTTAAATAATATTTTTTAAAGGAATTTATTTATTTTTTGTTTTGTTTTATTTATCTTTATTTTTATTTTACTTTACAATACAGTACTGGTTTTGCCATACATTGACATGAATCCGCCACGGGTGTACATGAGTTCCCAATCCTGAACCCCCCTCCCACCTCTCTCCCCATATCATCTCTCTGGGTCATCCCAGTGCACCAGCCCCAAGCATCCTGTACTTAAATAGTATTTTACATTTTACAATTATATGACTCCTATTTCAATATACTTAATACTCTGTTGCATACTAAATAAAATAGAAGATAATGTCACATACCTACTTGTAGCCAACCAAATAATATCAGCAATCTAAGTATCTTGTGCCTGTTGAAAATATGCTCAGGTAAGCCAGCATGAGGGCTTCCCCAGTGGAGCAGTGTAAAGAACCCACATGCCACTGCAGGAGACACAGGAGATGCAGGTTTGATCCCTGGGTCAGGAAGATCCCTTGGAGTCAGAAATGGCAGTACACTCCAGTATTCTTGCCTGGAAAATTCCGTGGACCAAAGAGCCTGGAGGACTAGAGTCCATGAGGTGGCAAATAGTCAGACACCACTGGGCAGCTGGGCACACAACAAGAATAAGGGCATACACGGGGGCCTCTGATCCATCTATGAAAGCTCTCCAGACTCACCTAAAACCGCAGTATCTACCCTGTTATTGTTGCCTCCCTTGGAGTCTTTACTCCATTTTTGGTTTTATATCCTAGTTACCCATCTCCTTTCAGCATGTTGGATTTGCAGGCCGTTTGTGTTCTGTCCTTACCAGCTTTGGTACTGACCCCCATCTATTTCTTACTACTTCAGAGTGTACCTTCTGATATTTCACAATGACTTCACACCTACTACCATGATAACTGCCCCCTCCCTGGATTCTATACCAGTTTTCCCTTCCTTGCTCTCATAATTGTTTCCATAGTAACACTAATAAATGAATACTGAGACCAGATCCCAGAATTTTGAACTTAGTATTGCTCCAAACTATAGCACTTATACTGAAGGGGTCGGGTAATTCTGAAAAGACTTATAGAGCTATTTAATTTATCAGAGCTAAAGCATGATTGCTTTAAAACTCTTGAAGATTTTTTAAAATCAAAGTATAGTTGGTTTAAAATGTCATATTAATTTCAGGTATACAGCAAAGTGATATATTTATCTATATATTACATATATATATTCACATATATATGAAAAATAATACACATATACATATATATACACATTTATATTATTTTTTCAGGTTCTTTTCTATAGTTAACTACAAAATAATAGCACACAGTACCCTGTGCTATACAGTAGGTCTTTTTTGCTCATCTATTTTGTATACAGTAGTGTATATATGTTAATCCAACTTAAGAGGATCCCTGAAACAGAGCATCTGTATTTAAGAATCTAGTGGCATTGAGAAATCAGTGCTAATGCAGGTTGTGGAGGGGGATGTATAGTGCTATAGAGAGGACCAGGATTATGGCAACATCCATGAAACCTGCCACTTAAATATACTCTTGACTGCTGCCCTTATTAAAAGAATAATTATACCCGATACATCTTGGAAATCAGCAGATGGCAATATTAAAAAGTAGTTATAAAATGTAACTTCAAAATTCATTGTTCATACAGGAAAAAAAAATCAGTGTTCAGAAATGCAAACTTTAAGTATATTTTCTTCAAATTACAGGTGGTGTCTCAAGAAAGCATCACAGTAACACCCAAGTCTAGTAAAATTATGTTCACTTAAAATTAGAAAGACCAAAGTGTGGTCTAATTCACTGTTTCTGTCTTAATTCTGTTTATTTGAATATATTATTCGGTAGATTTGTAGGATGACGTTTTTCTTCTTTGAAATCAAAAGTCCTAATAATCATAATTATTTATAAGGCTTTTATGTCTGGATCTCCGCTTACTTACAACCAAATATACAGCAGTAAACTAAACTTTTTGTTTTCTATACCATCATCATGTATGTTCCACTAGTCCATAACCAAATGGATGAGAGATTTTAGATATAACCTATGAGTCTTACTCTCTAAATTTACAAATAAAAAAACCTGATGCTGAGAAAGATTAAATGACCTGCCCAAATTCATTGAGCTTAAAGAGCCAAATTATAACTTGAATCCAGAGTAATATTTTTTGTGCTCCAGAATGCTTAAAAATGGAAAAATGCAAGATCAATTTCCTAATCACTTACATAATATAATTCTGTAATTTATTTCCTAAATGAAGTGTGAGAGTATTGCCTGTTAAGACATTTTTTAAAAAGTTAAATTCTATTCTAATGATTTCAGAGGAGCAGTTTTATTTATTGGTGACTCTAATGCCATTATTATATATTAATAGATTCCTCTCCTCTTAATTCAGCTTTCATCTCTAATTACTAAAGTGACTATTAGCTACCAATGCCAAAAACTGATTTAAAACTGCAAAACCAAGCCAAATCACCACAGGCTGACAATTTATTGGCTAAAATTACCAAATAACCAGTATTTCTAAATATTTCTAAATGTGTCTAATCAACAAATAGATGCTCAATACATAACAAGTAATTGGCTCTAATCAATCTTTAAGCATAAAGCAAAGAGAGAAAATAGGAGTTAGAATCAGATTTAATACAGTTAGGTAGTTCATAAAGCATTATACTAACAGTCCTTCATAATAAACATTTTTTTTTCTGTGTTGTTTTTAACATATAGAATTACTTTCTTGATTATAGGTGCTTACTAGATGGCTATTGCAAAGAAAATTAATTTGAATAGCCTATAATTAGAATTAATAAACTCTTACCATGATAGCTATAATATAATGAATAAGAACAGAAACACAGGGTTAAACATAGTTATAATATGATGTAAAATATACACCATGTCTAAAGGTAGAGAACTTACTAATATTTAGATTTGTTGATTTGAGAACTTGAGTGCTTCCTGGGTGAAATCTGAAACTGGCCCTCATACAAAGAGAGCAAGGAGAGCAGGTGGTCTGAAGAAAGTGGCAGCCCACTCCAGATTGGTAAATGTCAAGCTTAATAAGTGAGGAAACTTACATATGAGGCTTACCTTGGGCAACCTGCAAGAGGAGTAGATCTTTACACCAGCTCGCCAGAATCTTGAGAGTATATAGAGGCCATATCTTGTTTCAGTCATGTGTGCAATGCAGATGCTCTCAGTGATGCCTTGTTCTCTCAAGGCTGCGCCCATGAATATGGCTCCTCTGTATGAAAGGTGGACGATTGTACATTCCAAGGTTGGGAGAGGTGAGTGACCTCTGATTGTCTGAGTTCAGCTCCAGGGTCAGCCAGCGGCATTATCTTCTTGAGGACCTCCTCCAACAACGTGCATTAGCAAAGTGGTCAGTTTTCAACAGCTAATACGTGCTATGAGTCAAGTCCTTGATACACATCGCCCAGTTTATTTCTCAAAGAAGCTTAATGAGGCCTGTTGTTATTCCCATGTCATAGACAAGAAGCCTGAGGACAAAGAGCTCTGGCCTCTGAACAAGGTGACAGAATCATGAGCTGCGGTTTGGATCTGGGCATTCTTGACCACGAAGACTGGTATGTCAATCAGTTTACAGTGTCTCCTTTACAAATAATCCACTCAGAAGCCAATTACTAAAGACTATTAAGACAACAAAAACAGTTTTAGAAAGGAAAAGGGAGAAAAAAATGAAAAACATCCCCACAGATTACAGTTTTGATATACGTAGTTGACTTTAATGAGAAAATCATCAAATAAATTAGCGAAAATTCTATATGTATAACTTAACATTGAAAAGGTTCACAATGTTAATCTGTGATCTCTGATTGTTATCAAGTTTTGAAGCATTGATTATGATATATATACTATACATATTTATGTAAAATGTATAATTTTGTTATTTTACTGGTTGTCAACAATTAGAAGTAATGTACAAATAAATAATGTTCAATGTGCTGTTAAATAACTATTAATGACAGAACAACATTATATATAGAGAGACGACATTTAGTACTTTTATTTTGTGCATGTTGGATTTATTTAGATTTATAAGTATCTTAGCATTTATTTAAATGCCCGTACATTCCCTGGTGGCTCAGACGGTAAAGCATCTGCCTGCAATGCAGGAGACTAGCGTTTGAGCCCTGGGTCGGGAAGATCCCCTGGAGAAGGGAATTGTAACCCACTCCAGTATTCTTTCCTGGAGAATTCCATGGACAGAGGAGCCTGGTGAGCTACAGTCCATGGGGTCGCAAAGAGTAGGACATGACTGAGTGACTAACAGACATACACGTCATAACATTTATAATTTTTATTATGTGGCATAATAAATTGTACACATAAAAAAAGAAAATAACTTGCTCCTTAGTTACAAAAAGAGGTGTTCTTATGAACAACTTAAAAGCACGAAAATGCTTAGAAGAGTTTCTTAAAATATTCTGGTGGAAGGAGGAGGGAAGAAGCACTTATTTATACTCTGTAGGTCTGAGTGTTTGTAGGAAATTCTCTTCTTGCAACATTTTGGGTAATTTTCTGAAGTGTTCGTGAGCCAAATTACTGATCTTCATGAAGATGAGTAATTATCCAAACAGAATGCTTCCTTGTGAATACTGCAAACACAATTAAAGCAGCACTAACATAAATTCTGCTCGAGCGTACCACCATGTTCCTTTTGTTCTTCAGTTGGTAAAGAAATTTTGAACATGGTCACAGAATGTACTATGGGTACTATATTAGTTCTTACATCTTTAGAAAGCAGTTTCATTCAAGATACACCTGGCTTGATAAAATAGCAGAAGACTAGCTGCTACATAGCATCAGCTTAAATCTTCAGTCATGCTCAGAGATGACCACTGTGTTAAGGAGAGCTGTCCGGATTTGTGATGTTTGATTTACCTCTCTAGTCTGGATCATAATTATGACCTCTGGGTGGGAAATGTGACAAAACATTGTTTTCTGACAGCACCTGGTGCACGGTTGGATGTTCACTAAATGTTGAATGATAATCTACAGAAATCAATTTTGTAATAGCCAAATAAGGCTTTATGCCATGGAATTATTATTCTTATCTCCAGGAATTATTTTTTTAAAAAATGCCAACAGCACAGGACGGACTATAGCTTGAGACCATTCTGTTCTACATGAGAATGCCATGAGTCTCCAGAGTGCATTTTCTGTCTGTAATAGACAGGAAATAAGCAGTGAACTCTGAAATGAATGAAGAGCAAATAGATGAGGGAAAAGGCATGGTCCTCATGCCATACTTTTTCGGTGTGTCCTCTGAAATGTCTGGCATGGATGTTCGAGAAGCAGATGCAACCCTTTAGGCAATCTGTGTGCCATGAGCTAGCCTCTGATAGCATGTTGACGATGAGAGTACATCAGGCGCATGCCCCAGGATCATTAAGACTTTATAGCTGCAAGGCTTTTCAGCAGAACTCATCCGAGCCTTTAGGCTTAAATCAGAAGCCCAGGGTATTAAGTGATATGCTAAGAGTCATGCATATGACTTAGGCCTTTTTCACTATGCTGTGCTCTGCTGTGCTGTGCTTAGTTGCTCGGGTGTGTCCCACCCTTTGGGATCCCGTGGTCTGTAGCCAGCCCTCCAGTCTCCCCTGTCTATAGGGATTCTCCAGGCAAGAATACTGGAGTGGGTTGCCATGCCCTCCTTCAAGTGATCTTCCCAACCTGGTGACTGAACCCAGGTTTCCCACATTGCAGGCTGATTCTTTACCATCTGATCCACTAGGGAAGCCCATGAATATGGGAGTGTGTAGACTATCCCTTCTCCAGGGGATTTTCTGACACAGGAAATGAAATGGGTCTCCTGCATTGCAGGCAGATTCTTTACCAGCTGAGCTAACAGGGACACCCTTTCACCATGCTACCCTCTCTCAAACCAAAACGAACAAACATATATTTCTGTCACTGGCATAAAAAGAAAGCTCTGTGCTTAAAATGATATTTTATACACAACTCTTATCTCTGTCCATATTTACATGTAGCTAGATAGGTGGAACCTCAAACAAATACTGCTATAGCACTGTTAAGGGTGGAAATTAATATAGTGATATTATTTGTCACTAGATCCTGTTCCATTATTTGTTAGAAAAGCTGGTATTTTGTTGTGACATCCATGCACCTGTCTTTTCAAATCCTTTGCTAGTTTTAACACTTGTTCAAAGCAATTTCTACCCTGCATTCTTCCCAGTGGGGTTTTGATTGCCCATCCAAGACTCGTAATTGATTCGGTTCTTCAAACCCATTACTCTGATATATGAAATATCAGAATGATAGTAGCATTGGGTCCATCAACAGCTGCATTTCAACACGTCTATCTTTCAGCAATGGATCCAGAGCAGAGTAGTTTGAGCTATACTATAAAAGCATGATGGTCAATGAGTCTTTTTTTTTTCCAGTAAAACCATGATGTAAATGAAATAATATAATTTTAAAACATTGGTGATCATACACACTTAAAATCTTTCCTTGTGTATTATTTGCTATGTATGATTTCCTTGTGTATTATTTGCTATGTGTATTATTTGCTATGTATGATTTGCTTGTGTATTATTTGCTATGTATAATAATATAATTTTAAAACATTGGTGATCATACACACTTAAAATCTTTCCTTGTGTATTATTTGCTATGTAAATCCTTTACAACTTGAGCTGATTGCTAGATTATAGGTAACACTTTGGAACAAAAAAATGAACATGATTTTATAGTTTGGAATCATATATGAGTTTTTAGAATTCCATGGAGAAGCAAGTTTATGTACTTAGAAATTAAAAACTTCTTTCAGTTTACCACTCATGTGACTTATATAACATTCTGGACCCTGCCATATGCCATTTTGAAATAAAAATTGTTAGAATAATTAGCAATGCGTATATTATTGCCTCTATCCTATATACATATTGTGTTATGCATATGCCATCACTTATTAATACCTGAAGGTTTATGAAACTTAATAGACATTATTTTACCATTATTTTGCACTTTTTTCCCTTAAACTTAGAGAAAATGCATTGACAGAGTTTATATATATATTCCTACTTCTACCCTGAAATATGTTTGTGTATGATAAAAAAGCAGTTAGTTTTGGCTAAATAACTAAACTAAAAATGCCAAGCAATATTATAATGACAGACAAATTACTAAATGTACTACAACTAAATATAGTGCATTTTAAATTCATAGACTGTTTTTTCAGAAAAGCAAAAAATAAGTGCCACATTTATGTCTAGATGGACTTGAACATGATTAAGGACCTTTGCCTTCTACCAAAATGGGGCTTTCTTGCTAATAGTCATGGAAATCTATTTATGTATGCATGTTCCTGTCTCTTACACCTGGACATGTGGGAAGTATTCTTAAGTTGGTATGTTTCATATGTCTTTGGCGATTCAGCATAATAGTCTAGAAAAACAGCAGAACTTATTAATTAGTGATCCGTGAAAGATAAATAAATTACTTTTCCTTCCCTGAGAACCCAATGTCCCATATAACTTCCTTAGTTTAAAAAAAATGCAAAACTTGAGTCAGATACATCATGTTGCTTACTGCAGTGTTAGACTTCAAATGAATGTGTGCAAGTTAGAGATTAGAGTTTGCAGCTCTAATAGAGAAGTATTGTTTTGTTTTTTGTTTTTATTATAAAAAGGTAAAACTTTTTGACCAGCTAGGCTTTCCAAAGCTCTCTCTGTTTTAAAATCTCTCAGTATAATCTCCCTGTCACCTGGAGCATCTTAGACTTCATCCTGATGCTAAAAAGAGCTCCACTTTGTTCATTATGTACTGCTATTCCTAGAGAGGTATGGTGACTGGAGTCTTAGGAAGAGGAAGCACCAAAGTAGATATTCCACTCAAGTTTATTCTTCCCACTAGGAGATCTGGGGGCATCCCTAGTGGCTCAGATGGTAAAGAATCTGCCTGCAATGCAGGAGACTTGGTTTGATCCCTGGGTCAGGAAGATCCCTTGGCAGAGGGAATGGCTACCAACTCCAGCATTCTTGCCTGGAGAATTCCATGGACAGAAGAGCCTGGCAGATTATAGTTCATGGGGTTGCAAAGAGTTGGACATAACAGCAACTAACACATAAGAGACCTGCAGATAATTTTCTCACTAGTTGACTTAAGAAGCAAACACATTTTATTGAGAGAACTTGTATTTTTTTCATAGATAACTATATATTCTCAAAGGAATAAAATGCATTCTCCTTATTTGTTTTCTTTGTTTGTTTTGTTTTATTTTAGCAGAGTTTCTTAAAGGTACCTAAGAACTACAATACTGGCATTGTTTTACTAAGGAACTTTAGATTTCTGTCTTGGCCAAGCATAATTTAATATTTTGCAGAAGTTGACACAAGCTCAGATTCTGTGTTTTTTTGGCCTTTTTAAAAAATTTTTAAACTTTACCCACCTTGATTAGAAGACTTGTGAATTATTTCTGTTATATGAAATAGCTTTGCATACATTTAACTCTTTTAAAATGGCAATCAAGTAAGTAATCCAGCATCATGTGATATAGTTGCAGGTGGCTCAAGGGTGAAGAATCCACCTGCCAATGCAGTAGACATGGGTTCAATCCCTGGGTCTGGAAGATCTCCTGGAGAAGGAAGTGGCAACCCACTCCAGTATTCTTGCCTGGGAAATCCTGTAGACAGAGGTGCTTGGTGGGCTACAGTCCATAGGATTATGAAGGGGTCGGATACGATTTAGCGACCAAATAAAAATGTGCTTATCTATAGAGCACATTGGAGGAGGGAATGACAATCCATTCCAGTATTCTCACCTGGAAAGTTCCATGGACAGAGGAACCTGGTGGGCTACGGTCCATGGGATCACAAAGAGTTGGACACAACTGAGCAATAAACACACACACACACACACACATAGAGCATATGTCTTTATTAGAGTCTATAGTACTTTGGGATCACTAGCCTGAGAGCAGATTGGTCAATTCAGAACAAAAGAGCAGGGTTTTGATAAGTTACTCGGATGTCTTATCTAAGGGGCACATTTGAAGAAGGCACCAGGAGGTAGGGGAGACTGTTGATCATGAAGACTGTTAAGGAATCATGCCTGTGTGCATGCTTAGTCACTCAGTTGTGTCCGACTCTTTATGACCTCATGAACTGTATCCTGCCAAGCTCCTCTGGTCACAGAATTCTCCAGGCAAGAATACAGGAGTGGGTTGCCATGCTCTCCTCCACGGGATCTTCCCAACCCAGGGACTGAACCCAGGTCCTCCTGCATTGCAGGCAGATTCTTTACTGTCTGAGCCACCAGGGAAGCCCAAGAATATTGGAATGGGTAGCCGATCCCTTCTCCAGGGGATCTTCCTGACCCAGGAATCAAACCAAGGTCTCCCTTGTTGCAGGTGGATTCTTTACCAGCAAAGCTATCAGGGAAGTCCATTAAAGAATCATAGTTTAGTTCTGAGAACACGTTGTTGTCTAGTACAGGTGCTAAGATGAGGGGTGAGTATAAGTTTATGGTCACTGCAGGCTACTTGGCTAAACAAAATTTATAACAAGGCAGAAGTACCATGAAGTAGTTTAGTTAATCTCTAGTCAGTTATCATCCGTTGTTTTTATTTTTCTAATCTTTTCTTTTATTTACTTTCTACTCTGAAGTTGGATTATTATGAAAGCTAAGCATAGCCAGATTCTTACAAAAGAATTCTATTTAATTGTAGATAATTATATTTGTATTCAAAATATATATTTTTCTTTCTGAATATTTTATCCAACTTTATTTACTTTTAAAATAGCTCTGCATGTGTAATAATCACATATGAGAATTATCAGTGATTAGTCTTATATTGTAATATGTATTTTATATGTATAATTTATATAAATATTAGTATTCTATATAATGGTACACTTCCCAGGTGGCACAGTGGTAAAGAATCCACCTGCCAATGCAAGAGATGCAAGAGATGGGGGTTCAGTCCCTGAGTCAGAAGATCCCCTGGAATAGGAAAAAGCAACTCCTTCCAGTATTCTTGCCTGGAGAATACAATGAACAGAGGAGCCTGGCAGGTTACAGCCCATGGGTTTGCAAAGAATCAGACACAACTGAGTGACTGAGCATACATACACATATGAGGGCACATCATGCATGTAAATATACAATCATGTAAATACATAATTTATATTAAATATATATTCATAATTACATGCTACATACATATGTAGCAGAAAGTCCTAACACTGTATAACTGGTAAGTTAAGATAATAAACATTTCTTGAATATTAAATGTATGGGCATGTGTCTTTATGGAAACAGGGAAAGGAATTAAACAACATAGTCTAATAACACAATTTACTAGATAGATTTTTTTTTTTTAACTTTTTATCTTGTATTAGGGGAGAAGAAAATGGTAACCCACTAGAGTATTCTTGCCTGGATAATCCCATAGACCGAGGAGCCTGGTGGGCTACAGTCCATGCGGTCGCAAAGAGTCGTACATGACTGAGCGACTTACTTCACTTCACTTCTATAGGCTCCAGGAGTTGGTGATGGACAGGGAGGCCTGGCGTGCTGCAGTTCATAGGGTCGCAAAGAGTCGGACACGACTGAGTGACTGAATTGAACTGAACTGATAGCCAATTAAAAATGCCATGACAGTTTCAGGTGAACAGCAAAGACTCAGCCATGCATATATCCACTCTCCTCTAAATTCCCCTCCCATTCAGGCTGCCACATAACACAGTAGAGTTCCATGTGCTATACAGTAGGTCCTGGTTGGTTATCTGGGCATTTTTTACTTAGAAAAAATTTAAATATTAAAATGGAGCAAAATGTATTTCCACGTCTAAGACTTGGGATATCAAATCCTGTTGAAATGTTCATGACTGATCCTACAACATTAATATAACAAAGTCAAGTAGGTTTAAAAGTACTCCTTCACATCAGAGAGCTTAAAGAAATAATCAAAATAAAACATTAGGATATAGAGTGTCTTCCATGTAATTATAAGCTGTCACCTCTTTGTAACCTTTCTTAAATCACATAACAGGCTTTTACAAAGTCTATAAAACTTGTGATTTTTTTTAGTCTCCTGAATTTTTCTTTCCACTTAAATGAAGGCTTTTGAGGTGAAACCAACATGGTTAAACACAATGTGTTCTTTGTGGATATATAGCTTTAATTTAATATTATTGATAGTGATACTAATGAGCTCACCTATTAAATACAAATTTTAGCATCAACTCTTAATGATAAGCAACCCATTTTTACAGAGTTTAGAGATTTGACTCAAAAATTCAAAGGACTATTCCAAAATTACGTTTGTCTTATCTCATTTCTAGCAAACAACAGTCTCTGGATATTAAATGTCTATCATAAGAATGCCTGTCTCCTTGTTCCAAATTAACTTAAAAGTCATGCTCACTTTTTATGGAAGGCTATGTAAAAATGTAAGCTATTGTTGCTGTTTTATAGAAGTTTTTATTATAAAAGTTGATATTTTAAAATTGAGTTTTTTTTCTGTCTATTTTAGCTACTGCAAAAGGGACTAGACAGACACCAGAGGGAGCTCAAGTTACTGAACCCTTTTCTCAGGAGCAAAGGTGACATCAGTTAGGGAATATGGAATCTGCATGTACAGTCTGCTATATTTAAAGTAGATAACCAACACGGACTTACTGTATAGTTATGGAATTGTCCTCAAGATTATGTAGCATACTGGATACAAGGGGAGTTTGGGGCAGAATAGATACTCGTATATGTATGGCTCAGGCGCTTTTCTATGAAACTATGAAACCTGAAACTATGACAACATTGTTAATTCCCTCTACTCCAATATAAAATAAAAAAGTTAAAAATATAAAGTGATATCATTTGTCATCCTATTTAGAAGAAGTACAGTTAATATTCAGAATCAACCCAACACACCTAAGAATAGAAGAAAGAGCAAATAGCTTAACTTACTGAGGTTTACATAACAAATATAAACTGCAACATAGACATTCACCATTTAATACTAAGAATTTTTTTAAATTACTTTATTTCTAATAGAATGCAAAACAACATGAGCAATTCTTAAGCAACTTGGAATCTAGAGAGGGTGAAGGGTGAGGCGAGAGATAATGTAGAATCCTGTAGGATTTGAAGTTCAATGTGGTTGGGATGCAAGGTCTATCATGGCCTGGTTGTAAGAACATACAAATATGTTGTATTCACAGTCTGGCATTCTGCTTTATTATTTTATAGATGATGAAATTGCTCTCTAAGCTATTTTTCACTTCTGCCTCCTAACTTCTCAGATTTTATTTTTCCCTGAAAAGAGTGCATGTAAAAGAAACAATATCTAGCACTAAGGCAATTTACCTTTTATTGGGGCCTTCAGCGATAACAAAATAGAGATTGCAATATTTCACCATACTTATAATTTAGTGGTACAGAGGCACTTTGGAACAAGCACACCAGGCAAAAGACAAGGAGCTCCTGTGTTTGGGTTGATGTTGTGTGGTTATGGTTCAGATATGGGGAGCTGCAGCCTTTGAACAACAAAAAAGAATTTCTAAATTCCCTCTTACAGTTTCTTAAAATTGCTTATTGATTTAATGTTTTCAAAATAATTCAAATGTCACATCATATGAAAATAATATTCTATTTGTAGTGAATGTTTAATCCTCTCTGGCTTTGTTGTTTTTTATGTTTTTGTTTTGCTTTTTTTTTTTTTTGGTATATTCTGTCAGAACAAATGGACAGTGTATTTCTTAATGGTGGAGAAAAAAGAAAAAAAAAAGACCTCTGGCTTATTTACAGTTAATCTAGACATTAGGCTCTGAGAATCTCTTTTGGAAATCAATATTCCAAGTTCTTAAGTTTTAATTACTACTGTTAAGTCCTCACTTAAAAATTATTTTGCAAGTGATTTTTAAACTTCATACATTACTTGAATAGACCTTTCAAAAATCAATTTTGTGATATTTATAATGCATATTTCGATTCTTCATTTTCCATTCTGGTCTTTCAGCCCCTGATAAAATGTATCTTAATTGTTGAAAGCCCCCTTTTACCTCCACCATTTTCCCCTTGTAATGTGGTTTCTTTCAATATTTTCTTCCTTAGCATCACTATTTTTCTCTTCCTTCTAAAATAACTTTCGATAACAAAAGGAATGCATATACCAGCTACCACACTGGAGATCATATTAAACCCAAGTGGTCACAATCTCGGGAATATTTTCATTTGTCCAATGTGTTGTGCTAAGTCACATCCGTTGTGTCCGACTCTTGGTGACCTTATGGACTGTAGCCCACCAGGCTTCTCTGTCCATAAGATTCTCCAGGGAAGAATATGGGAGTGGATTGCCATGCCCTCCTCCAGGGGATCTTCCTGACCCAGGGATCAAACTCACTTCTTTTAACATTGCCTGCATTAGTATGCAGGTTCTTTACCACTATGACTACCTGGGAAGCCCTCATTTCTCTAATCAGTTCACTTCAGTTGCTCAGTCATGTCCAACTCTTTGTGACCCCATGGACTGAAGTACACCAGGCTTCCCTGCCCATCACCAACTCCCAGAGTTTACTCAAACTCATGTCCATCAAGTTGGTGATGCCATCCATCCAACCATCTCATCCTCTGTCATTCCCTTCTCCTCCCACCTTCAATCTTTCCCAGCCTCAGGGCTTTTCCAGTGAGTCAGTTCTTCACATCAGGTGGCCAAAGTATTGGAGTTTCAGCTTCAACATCAGTCCTTCTAATGAATATTCCAGACTGATTTCCTTTAGGATGGACTGGTTTGATATCCTTGCTGTCCAAGAGACTCTCAAGAGTCTTCTCCAACACCACAGTTCAAAAGCATCAATTCTTTGGTATTCAGCTTTCTTTTTAGGCCAACTTTCAAATCCATACATGACCACTGGAAGAACCATAGGCTTGACTAGATGGACCTTTGTTGGCAAAGTAATGTCTCTGATTTTTAATATGCTGTCTAGGTTTGTCATAACTTCTCTTCCAAGGAGTAAGCATCTTTTAATTTTATGGCTGCAGCCACCATCTGTAGTGATTTTGGAGCCCAAAAGAAAAATGGGAAGAGGAGATCTTTATACGTGAAGGTGTTACTCCTTGACTCTATATGACATTTTATTGTGGACAAATATTTGTCTTTCTGGAAGAAGGAATACTTTATTAAAAAAAATTGTAAACTCACTATCAATATGTCTAGGATATATAAAAAATGTGTTGCTCTTCTCAGAATTAGTCATTTAGGAAACATTTACTTCTGTATTTTCAGGAAAAAAAAAAAAAAAAAGAAAAATCATCCTGGCCCTTTTTTTTGCTAACAAATATGACACTATACAAATATTTTGCTTCTTTGTTAGGCTGATGGCAAGTGGCATGGCATTTATAAGCAAAGGAGATCATCATATATGCTGGCAACACTCACTCTTACCCATGTGATCTGGATCCCATTTCTTAGACCCTCTTATTCTCAGTTTCCCTGTTTTGTAAAATTCTACAAATGTTATGTATCTCATTAAAATGTGGTCAGAATACAATGAGTCATCCATATGAATCACCTAGTATACTATATTTATTAGCAGCCCCCCAAGTAAATTTGAGATATCTTTAAACTATTTTCCAAATTAATAACCTAAGTATATTGGAAGTAAGTTTACACTTTCCTTAAGTTTTTCCTCTGGCATATGATATTGAACTTTTAACAAGGAAGATGTTAGATAGCTAGATGATAGGTAGTCAGACAATGGATACATAGATAATACATAGGTAAATAGGTAGGTAGATGATAGACTGATAGTAACTAGGCAGATAGAGGAATTATATTAAAATCAATGATATATCATAGAAGATATTATAATCAGTCAGAAACATGTTTTACATATCTCTCTCCCACAAAAAAGAAAAAAAATTCTCTTGCATATTTTTGTTTTTCCTTGGTAGTAAGGGAGGGCTTCCCAGGTGGCTCAGTGGTAAAAAATCCACCTGGAATGCAGGAGAATTGGGTTCAATCCCTGTGTTGGGAAGATCCCCTGGAGGAGGGCATGGCAAACCACTCCAGGATTCTTGCCTGGAGAATCCCATGGACAGAGGAGCCTGGTGGGGCTGCAATCCATAGGGTCACAAAGATTCAAACATGACTGAAGTGACTGAGCGTGCAGGCATACACTCAAGGGAACAAAGATGTCTTTGTAGCTAAATCCATTGGTGACATACATTTGGTGTTGACTTGAACCCTGAGTTTCTATTAAGTATCTGTAACTAGAGTCCACTTATCATATCCCAGCCTCCACTGTCCTGGCTCCTCGTCTCACTGTGTCTCACGGACAACAGTGTTGCCAGAATTCTGGAGTTTCTTTCTGTTATACTGAAGCTTGTGTTAGGGGTGATGTTCAGCAAAAATAAAAACCCACAAGTGCCTCAAAAGAGTTTCCCTTTGTACTAAACTCCCTGTGAGTAGGAAAAAAAGCCCTCACGTGGGACTTTTGTCACACAAAAGCCACAGTGACATACTAGGTCCTAGCCCTGCTTTGAGCCTATTAGCACAGGTACCACATAACCAGTTTGATATCTGAATATTCCTTTTTAGCTCAAAGCACTTCTCCCTCAAAATTCATCAGCATTTTCGAATAACTTGTTTGGGATTTAAAACTGCATCCATAAAATTCAGTGGAATTCTCAAAATCATATGTCACAAACTTGATAAAAAGGATTACTCAATCCTGTTGGCATGTTAATTTAAATACACAATGAATAAATATGTCCTTTAAGCATCCAGAGTGTTGCAAATATAACCTAAATTTAAAAAGTCTTCATCTTTTAAAATGTGAGCTGGAAAGAATCCTAGGCACATAGTGGGTATGCAATAAATACAGAAAAATCACTGATACTAGTTGTAATGCTATGAAAAATCATACTTATTCACCATCACTCAGATAAAAGAAAGCAGGAACAAAAAATGTATCTAATTTTTAAAATTTATTCAGATTCCACTTTTATTAACCACTGTACATACTTAGGAAAAGTTTCAAAGACTCTGAGCTGTTTACATCAAGCTAGCAGTTAGCCAGTTAGCGTCTCCATAATTTGAATGAGATTTTGATAATACTCTGTATTTTTTAAATCTTGTGGAAAAATTATTCGTACATTCCAACCATCTTTCAGAAGGTCTGACAAACTCGGAGTGAAGAGGCATTTCTCTGTCCTCATGACATTTGGAAGGTGCATTTGCTACATACTGATGTAGACAGAGCATTCAATTACGCGGAGGGAGCTGGGTACCCGACTCGCTCTGCATGGCCTGTGCTTGGGAGTCTCCTCAGCTCCTGTTCTTTCCATCATTCAGACAGAGCAGGTGGTTTCCATGGGCAGCGAAACCCTAGGGGAAGCAAGATCATTCAGTGACTGCTGATTCTATGAGCCACTGCAGTCCTCCATGATCTGAACTTCTGTGTTTCCTCTCAGGATAAAAATTCCATGCCTATTTACTCCTGAATTGGAGATGGCTTGTTTTCCAAAAATATTCTCTTTTTTTTTTTTTTTTAAATTTATTTTTTCCACTTTGGAAAAGTTCAGCCAGCTTCTTATGTGTTGGTGAAAAAAAGCAACTCATTTGGATGCTATCATTACTCCTGAATTAACTGATATTTTAAGACTGTGAGTCATAATAGAATAAATAAATTAATTTTTTTCTTCTTAATTTATTTTGTGGGTTTTATTATGCTTTCTAATATACCTGCATGGAATGGTTTGTCAAAAAAATAGCTAGCTTGTTGAAACTAACACCCAGTGCAGCCAAATAAATAAATATTTATTTAAAAAAAATCAGCTAATTTATCTCTCCATGTAAAAGATAAAATTTATTTTCAATTGTTTTAACTGATAAACACTTACTCCAAAAGAGACTGTTCACTAAAATCTTGTTTATCAGAAGGCGTGGGGGGCAACCAGAACATAGATAATCCAAGTGATGAATAATATTAATATCTTTATTTCTAGTTAAATTTAGCTTTGAATTTACAGTTTGAAGATATAGCCTAATTTAATTTAGCTTTTATTTATTTATGTCTTATAAAATGAAGCTATTTTTAATAGTTGTTATAAGATTTATAAACATTATGAAATTTTATGCCACATTTAATGTGTTAGACACATATCAGTTCAGTTCAATCACTCAGTCATGTCCGACTCTTTGTAATCTGTGAATATCAGCATGCCAGGCTTCCCTGTCCAAAACCAACTCCTGGTGCTTGTTCAAACTCATGTCCATCAAGTTGGTGATGCCATCCAACCATCTCATCCTCTGTCATCCCCTTCTCCTCCTGCCTTAATCTTGCTCAGCATCAGGGTCTTTCCCAATGAGTCAATTCTTTGCATCAGGTGGCCAAAATATTGGAGCTTCAACTTCAGCATCAGTCCTTCCAATGAATATTCACTGTTGATTCTCTTTAGGATTGACTGATTTGATCTCCTTGCAGTCCAAGGAACTCTCAAGAGTCTTCTCCAACACCACAGTTCAAAAGCATCAATTCTTTAGCACTCAGCTTTCTTAAGGTCCAAGTCTCACATCCGTACATAACTACTGGAAAAAACCGTAGCTTTGGCTATAGAGACCTTTGTTGGCAAAGTAATGTCGTATATATACATATATATATGTATATATATGCATTTATTTGCATCTTCTTGAAACATTTTCCAATAACATTACAACTTTTCTCAATCACTTTCTCTCCCTCCTACCCCAATAAAGAAAGCTTTACTCAATAATATTTTAAAAATACTTTCTATGCTTCCCTATGCAACAACTTTAGTAGGAAAAAAAAAAATATATATATATATATATACACTCAAACTTAAAAAACGAATGATGAAGGGGTTTCCCTGGCAGCTTAGTGGTGAAGAATCTACCTGCCAATGCAGGAAACTCAGGTTCAGTCCTTGACCTGGGAAGATCCCACATGCCTTGGAGCAACTAAGCCCGTGCACCACAGCTATCAAGCCTGTGCTCTAGAACGCGGGAGCTACAACTACTGAGCCCACCTACTGCAACTACTGAAGCCTGGGCGCCCTAGAGCCCATGCTCTGCAACAAGAAAAACCACTGCAATGAGAAGGCCAAACACTGCCACAATCTAGAGAGTAGCAGGTTATATACTACATTTGTATCATTTCTATAATTATATATTCTACATAATACTCTATATAGGATATGTGTATTATAGTACCTTTGTTATATAGTTGTCTAGTGGCTTTGACTCCAATATTTTGGCCACTTCATGTGAAGAGTTGACTCATTGGAAAAGACCCTGATGCTAGGAGGGATTGGGGGCAGGAGGAAAAGGGGACGACAGAGGATGAGATGAACTCCAGGAGTTGGTGATGGACAGGGAGGCCTGGCATGCTGCGGTTCATGGGGTCACAAAGAGTCAGACATGACTGAGTGACTGAACTGAACTGAGTGGCTTTGAAGGAAATTTGAAACCATGTGAAATATTCAGCCACAGGTTCTCTCAGCCATAGACATGTTTAGAATTCTTAGCTAATATTTAAAACTAAGTCCAAAATCTTTCAATACTAGTGGCTGAACCTAATATGTTTCCCATTGAAGTTATTTCCACGTTAAAATGATGGGCCTGAACATAAATATGCTACATCTCTGGGGCTTCCTCTGAGGTTTTTTCATTCTACAATCCAGTGTTTGAAGCTGATGATGAGTGGTCACTTGATATATCTGGGAAATGCATGACTGAAAAAAAATATATGTCACTAGGTTAGAGAACATCAAAAATTGTGAAAAAGATGTAAAGGATTGAGTTTAACAAAAAATTGAATTTGCCATCATTATCTTTTACAATTCTGTGCCAATGAAATGGTCCAAGTTTTAAATCTAAAATGGAGTTTATATATTTCTTAGTATAATTTCTCTGTCATTTCATGATTACAGTGTGTGTACTGAGAACTTTAATTTTTTTCAGTTTCCAAACAAACATGCAAATAATTATACATGTTTCTCAAATGTCTCCTTTTCATAGAAATAAGGAAAATTCAGTTTAAATTTAAGCATCACAGACTTTAGAAGAAAAATTAATGTGGAACAAATTTCAGTATATAGGGACATAATCCTTGATGATAAGCTTGAATTATGGGATAAATTAATAAAAAACTAAGAATATTTTAAAAATTAAACTTTATCAAAAACACATAGCCAATCATAGGACAAAAGTGAAGAGGATTTGCTGAAAACAGTATGTGGATTGCAAAAATAATTTAAAAATGAAAACATTTTATTTTTTAAGAATTAAGTATGTGGTATGAGTTATGGCTGTCATCTATAGACTAAGGCTGAAGAGCAACAGCATATAAGTAAACACAGGGAAAATTCTTAAAATAAAGACTCACACTGTGTTAAGGGTTGAGATTCATTAAAATGTAAAAGTTGAAAACACAAGAGAAAATGCATAGGATAATGAAAATTTTAATGGTAGAAATGAAATCATTTGCCAAGAAAGTCATCCAAGATGAAAGGATTTTGCAAAAGTATATGTGTCCTTCCATGTGAGATAGCCTCTGTGTGAGGTTCAGATGGTAAACAGGATTATAAATTGAAAAAGACTGTTAGGTTTTGTGATGCTTAAGTCTGCTTTCTAAAATGTGCACCCAGATCTTATGGGAACCATGACATATCCTGAATCATACCTGTCAAAGATGCAATATCACCCTGGGTACCAAATTTTATTCACTGTGACGGGTGTCTGTTTAGACCCTGGAGTCATCCTCTGGTCATTAACTTTGTGTAGATATCAGAGCCTGTGGGATCTCAAGGACATATTATACTTTCATTCAGATCATCAGAGAGCTCAAAAATGCCATTGAAAATTAATCAGTGGTGACACCCAATAACTTAATAATTTACCTTGAAAATGATTTCACTCTGGGTAACACAGTGTAACCTTCTCTATTCTACCCTTTGGCCAAAAGCTTGGGGGTTCTTCAATGCATTAGCAGGAGAGGCTAAGGCAAGCGCCCTTCTGGAAATGTTCTCTGCCTGATAGTCAAGCAGGTCCCTATTCACATTGTGAAAACATGGAGGATGAGAACTGACCTGGGTGATTTAGGTTCAGGGAAGATTTCATGGCATGGAAAGGTTCACCTTTCCATCATTGGTTTCTCATGAAGAATTTACGCATTTAAAGTTTTCAGAAATTTGTCAGTTCTATGTTCATAAAGGCTTAGTAGCAATAATAATTGATTACACTCTGTGTTATGTATAAATTTATAAGAAACATTATGGCACTTCTCTCCCAGAATGTCTTTTTTTTTTTTTAAATTTAAACAATGTCTTTTTTTTTTTTTAATGTATCTTTTTCTTTTTTTAACTGCAGTGAATGTATTGCATATCTACAATGGCTAAATAACTGCCCAAGATTTTTGAATCTTAACTTTGTCAAACTGCATATCAACTATTCATATATGTATAACAGGGTGTTATCAAAAGAGAGATTAAGCACAATACCCTTTTATAAGAGTGTTTAAAATGCCAGCTTCTCCTTAAAGTGTCTGAAGCTGGTTAGATTTAGGAAACAAGTAATTAAAATAATACTTAATTTATGGGGATACAGGTTTTTTTTAACTTTATGGTAGTTTCTGTGTTTTTATGTGGATTACTTATTCAATTGTCATAACAAATATTTAAAAGCAAAGACTGTTTTAATTTTCATTTTACATATGAGGAATCTATGTCTTACAAGTATTGAATGTTTTGCACAGAGTCACACAGATATTAAATTGTGGAAGCAAGATTCTGTGGACTGTATTCTTCACTACAATTCCATAGTATATAATAATAAAATTAACAGATGATTTCAGCACAAGTGAATGTCCATAATGGGCTCTCAGTCCAAGAAGAAGATCCCGTAGTTTCATGTTAACTGAACATCAATTAGTGAAGTGATTATCCCCATTAATACAAAACTTTATTTGCATAATCTAAAGAAGTTGAAGTTATACATATACAAACTTTAGCTTTTCCTTTTCTCTTATAAACAAAGATGTTAAACATTTTATGATCATGTGAATTGCTTTTAAGTCAAACCAAGCTTTTAAAAGTCAGGAAATTAAAATTCATGAGGAACAGCACTGACATGTTTAAAAGAAATTGTATTGTTGTTGTTCAGTTACTCAGTCATGTCCAACTCTTTGTGACCCCCTGGACTGCAGCACACCAGGCTTCCCTATCCTTCACCAACTCCCAGAGCTTGCTCAAATTCATGTCCATTGAGTTGGTGATGCCATTCAACCTTCTCTTCCTCTGTCGTCCCCTTTTCTGCCTGCCTTTAATCTTGTCCAGCATTGGGGTCTTTTCTAATGAGTCAGTTCTTGGCATGATGTGGCCAAAGTATTGGAGCTTCAACTTCAGCATCAGTCTTTCTAATGAACATTCAGGATTGATTAGGATTGATTGGTTTGATCTCCTAGCAGACCAAGAGATTCTCAAGAGTCTTCTTTAACACCACAGTTTAAAAGCATCAATTCTTAGGCTCTCACCTTTATTTTGGAGAAAACTCTTGAGAGTCCCTTGCACTGCAAGGAGATCCAACCAGTCCATTCTAAAGGAGATCAGTCCTGAGTGTTCATTGGAAGGACTGATACTAAAGCTGAAACTCCAATACTTTGGCCACCTGATGTGAAGAATTGACTCATTGGAAAAAACCCTGATACTGGGAGGGATTAGGGGCAGGAGGAGAAGGGGACGACAGAGAATGAGATGGCTGGATGGCATCACCGACTCGATGGACATGAGTTTGAGTGAACTCTGGGAGTTGGTGATGGACAGGAAGGCCGGGTGTGCTGCGATTCATGGGGTCGCAGAGTCGGACACGACTGAGTGACTGAACTGAACTGAACAGCTTTCTTTATTGTCCCACGCTCACATCCATACATGACTACTGGAAAAACCATCACTTTAACTACATGGACCTTTGTCAGGAAAGTAATGTCTTTACGTTTTAATACACTGTCTAGATTTGTGGCAGATAAGTATTACATATATGAAGGCACAAATCTGAAGTTGCCATTGACTTTCTCCCTACTGTCTTCTCACTCATTATGAACTCAAACTCTGCAATTTTGCAGGCTGTGAACTAGGGGGCCTGGACCCTAGAATCTCCCCAGATATTCAAAGGTCTCTTGTTTGTAAACAATTAAGTTCAGTGTTGCAACTGGATGCTTAAAGAGATGCCAGGATTATAAATTGGGTGTTGGAATTGACATATACACCCTACTCTATATAATCAATGAGAACCTACTGTATAGCACAGGGAACGCTACACAATACTCTGTAATGACCTATATCAAAAAAATCTTAATAAAAGGAGTGGCTATAGGTGAGTGTATGTGTTTATATATGTATATATACACACACAACTGATTCACTTTGCTGTATACCTGAAGCTAATACAGCATTGTAAAACAACTACACACTTACAATAAAAAAGAGAGAACCCAAGATTGAGTATGCTCTTAGCCACAGCTACATATAACCTCAAATTTTGGATTTGCCTACAGTTCATATTGTCTTCCTGGTCTGGAGGAATGTGATCTTAGATCTTGCTCCTTCATCACCATTCTTTAAGAATCAGATGAAACTGCGTGAGACCAGCATTCTGTCTGCCCTCACTGACTTGATGAACATGAGTTTGAGCAAGCTCCGGGAGTTGGTGATGGACAGGGAAACTTGGCGTGCTGCTGTCCATGGGGTCCCAAAGAGTCGGACACGACTGAGTGACCGAACTAAACTGAACTGAGACTAACATTGATGAGTCCATTATCCTAGGTTGAACCAGACTCCATCAGGATGCCCTGTAAGCTAAAAGAATCACTTTCTCATGGCCCACCTCTTACTCAGTGAGGTCACAATAAGTTGCCATAGCTTATTATTTAGAAAGCTCCTTGCTTGAAGATTTTCTAGAGTTGCATTGTTAGTCGGCCTCTCCTAATGAAAAAATAAAATACAGTTAAAATGCTGGTTAATTAGTATCTGACTTGGACATATAACAGGGCAAAATTTGATCTGTAATATATTAGCAGCTGTTTTGACTAATACATATGTATGTTAAGTTGGAAGTTACTATTATTACCAAGCATTACTACTTAATTCATAGAATACAATTTTGTACTCCAATGGACAATTATGCAGGGTTATACTTCTGAGTTATATTATTCTAGTCTTCTATTCTCTCTGAGCTATTTTACAACAGTAACTTGTAATTAATTGATTAATATGAAAATGCCAGACTGATAGTTCATTTTCTCCCACCATATAGAAAAATCCAACTTTGCCCCCATGCACATATTTATTTGAATATTCTTGATGTATAAATGTGTCTACCTTTTGCATTCTCTTTTGAATCAACATAACATTTCCTGGGCCCTTCATTACATAAGTTAAATAAAATTCTTAAAAACTATTCATTCTTATATATTTTTCCTGAAATTATTCTGCCTTTTTCTGAAATTATCAGTTTTTTGCCACTTTTTTTTTAATTGAAGGATAATTGCTTTACAGAATTTTGTGGTTTCCTGTCATACATCATCTTTTAACACAACTGACTGAAGGCCTCCTATGCTGTTTAATAACCCATATAAAAGGGCTTCTCAGGTGGCTCTAGTGGTAAAGAACCTACCTGCCAATGCAGGAGACACAAGAGACATGGGTTTGATCCTTGGGTTAGGGAGATCCTCGGGAGGAGGGCAAGGCAATACACTCCAGTATTCTTGCCTGGAGAATTCCATGGACAGAGGAGAGCCTGGTGGGCTACGGACAATAGGGTCAAAGAGTCAGACGCAACAGAAGTGACTTAGTATGCATGCTCTCAAGCTATATAAAAAGAGTACATTTAAATGAAATAATACACATGAAAATACTTTGCCAATTTGAAACCCTTTAAAAATAGAGTTATTACAATAAAGATTAGGAGATATAAGAATATATAATTGGAGAAACATCTAGTATTTTCACTAGGAAGAAAATAAAACTGTTTATTTTTTGTCAGAATAAATTCAGATATACTGAAAATAATAGGAAATGCTGATCAGAGTTGAGAAAACAGGACATTCAGAGAGTGATGAATTGTTTAAAGAAAATCAGCCTGGATCAAAGGAAGACAACCATACCTGACAAACCTGATAGCATTTGGCTTGATAAAATAATACAGTTGTCAGAGGAAATTGGGGACATAATTTTCCTACAGCACAAATCGTTCCCTAAATGACCAGACAGAAAACTAAATCTACAAGGTCAACCGTTATGGAAAGACATGGAAGACAGCTACTTGGATAAAAAGAACTGTCTTGAAGAATGAAGACAAATTACAACAAGAGAAGAAAAGCCTCAATATGGATAGAAGTGACAAGTGTGATGTATCAAAGGCCCACATTAGTTCCAGTTGTAGAAAGTCAGACAACAGTGATGTGAAAGACAGACTACTCAAGAAGGTAAACGGTATTCATTTGAAAAATAGAAACAAAAAAAACCTTGAGTCCAAAGTCAGGAATTTATTCCAGGATTAAAGTCACAAACTTTTAAAGCTTAGGCAAGACTGTGTTGGACATCATCAACGTAGTGACTTAAATGTTATTCATTGTGACAAGACTAGGGCAATTAAGCCACTGACAAGAAAAGAAAAGAATTTCAAATTCTTCAAAATTACAACATGTTAAAAGGAAAAATTGCTTGTGCAGGTAGTGTCTGTGTGTGGTATGATGTGCTTCTTTGAGCACACATGCTCATGCACACATACAAGGAAATAATCTCTTTGCCTTTTCTAGTGTCCTTTACTTTTTCACCTAATCCAGAAGAGCTTGAAGCATGTCATCATCTCAAGTTGCAAGAAAAGTCACCTATTTATTTCAGTTTATCAGACATATGAATAAAAAATAGTGCTGAAATCCTCATGAATGAAACAGTGAGCAGCCAAATAAAAATTGCTTGCAATATCAGTGTCTGGGATTTTGAAGAGGGAATTTCTGAGTGTAGAAATGACTTTAGTTAGCTGCTTATCATTCTACTTCACATGGTTTGATAACTAAATGGTGAAGAGATAAGCTAAAATGAATAAAGAAAAATCTCTATTCTTCTCTTTCATAAGAAGGAGGAGGTGGAGGGTTAAAAAAAAAAAAAAACCTGTTAGGGAGAATATTCCACAATTCTTTCAAATGAACTTATTTCACTTTTCCAAGTTTAAGTTTAATAAATAAATATTATGGAAGTATAATGAAGCATGGAAGAAAAGACTTAAAGAATTGATATTTAATATTTAGCTGACTATACATGTAATGTGTTTCATGAGTTTTTGTATTTGTTTGTTTTCTTTAAAATGAAAGAAAAGGAAATGTTTATTGAGTGACAGCCTTGTATTAGTCACTCCTCTAGCCGAAGAATTGATGCTTTTGAACTGTGGTGTTGGAGAAGACTCTTGAGATTCCCTTGGACTGCAAGCAGATCCAACTGGTCCATTCTAAAGGAGATCAGTTCTGGGTGTCCATTGGAAGGACTGATGCTAAAGCTGAAACTCCAATACTTTGGCCACCTCATGTGACGAGTTGATTCATTGGAAAAGATTCTGATGCTGGGAGAGATTGGGAGCAGGAGAAGAATGGGACGACAGAGGATGAGATGGTTGGAGTGCATCACCGACTCGATGGACATGAGTTTGAGTGAACTCCGGGAGACGGTGATAGACAGGGAGGCCTGGCGTGCTGTGATCATAGGGTCGCAAAGAGTCAGACACGACTGAGCGACTGAACTGAACTAGTCATTTTTTAAAAAGCATAAGCCATCTCAGTTTTTAGAAAATACTATTGATAACCCAGATTAAAATACATAGTGTATTTCATGCACATATAGAAAAATGAAGCCTATGATTTTTATATGTAATAATGTAAATATGTCTCACATTTTTATTTTTATATAGCACACTGCACAATATACAATATCATTAATGAGTAGAAATTTACATGATTAAGATTTTAAAAACTAAGATTCTGTATGAGAATATTAAAGTTTTATTACCTGATAACTGAATGGAAATGATATATGTTGTGTGTTTTTTAACCTCTTTTTTTTTCTAACCAGACCAGCAGTGAGTATACGAACTTCCTGCAGTGATAGAAATGTTCTATAATTGGTGCTTTCCAATACTAGCCACTAGACACACTTAGTTATTAAATACTTGAAAAGTAGCCAGTGCAGCTGAGGAACTGATTTTTACATTTTAGTTAATTTTCAAAATTTTAAATTTAAAATAACCACATGTAACTAGTGGCTACTATATTGCACAATACATGTCTAGACAATTGTATTTTTTCCCGAGTTACGAATATATACAAATATATATGTGTATACATATCTGTTGGGGAAGCAAACGGCAACCCACTTCAGTATTCTTGCCTGGAAAACCCTACAAACAGAGGAGCTTGGTGGGCTACAGTCCACAGGGGCACAAAGAGTCGGACGCAACTGAGATTGCACACTCATACATATTTGTGCGTGCTTGTGTGCCAAGTTGCTTCAGCCATGTCCGACTCTTTGCGACCCTATGGATGGCAACCCTGCCAGGCTCTTTTGTCCGTGGGATTCTCCAGGCAAGAATACTGGAGTGGGTTGCCATTTCCTCCCCTAGGGGATCTTTCCATCCCAGGGATGGAACCTGCATCTCATACATCTTCTGAATTGCAAGTGGATTCTTTATTGCTGAGCTACTGGGTGTGTGTATATATATATATACACACATATATAATTTGTGCTTTGATAAAGCCATCCACATAGAGATGAGATAAACACCCATGGATACCTTCATGACATTCAGGAAGTGATTAGATTCTTAAAATCTAGATTCTCAAAAACAATTTGACTCCCTATATACAAATTCTCACGTTTTTTCTCATGCTAATTTCTTTAAAATGACAAATCATCTAAAAATGTTTATTAGTTCCTTTGATGAAATCTGTACACATGGAAACAAAAGGACATGACTTAAGCTTAAGTGAATGTAGAAAATATAAGAAAGGAAAGATCAAATCACTAAAGTTGTTAATATCACACTGTTTGCAAAGCTTGTTGTCTCTCTTTCTTCCATAGTTTAGCCCAACTTAAATTCATTGAATATATTCTAATAGATATCACCCTGCTTGTTTCTAGGCAGAGATACAAATATTAATGAGAAATATTTCCTTTCTAGTGTATTTATCCTGTAAAATGTACTTTAATCTTTCCTCTTGTTTTATTTCTAACTCAGTTTTACTGGTATTTAAACACTTTTGATTCTGGTGATAAAATATAGGACATGTGTAACTCAAAAAAAAGAATAGAACTTCTCTTAAGATATAGGGCACACACAGAAGGTTCATGTAAACACTGGACAATAAGTTAAGTTTGTAGAAAATTCTTGGATTTATTAAAAACTTTTATGTATCAGACTTGTTTTGAAACTCATAACTTAGTGAGTCAGGTAAAGCTTTAGCCAGCGAAAAAACTTAGACTCAAAGGAATTAACTGATGATTGGCTAAGCAAGGACTTGAACTCCCTTGTCTTGATTTTTAAATCTAGGATTCATTTCACTGCACAGAAAATAGCTAACCCAGAAGTTATAGCACTATCACTACACTAGAGGGCCTATGTTAGAATGATGTTGAATTATTGCACACTGACCTCAAAGATACTTGACAATATTGAGATAAACTGTGCCATGTGAAAATAAATATTAATGATTTGAATGGAAAACACATTTTTAAAATCAATGAAGATTAGCTTTATGGGATGACCTGGAGGTTCTAGACATTTACAAGTCCCCAAAGACTTGTTTTAAAACATTGTCTCTAAATATTATGTATAAATGACCATACATATGCTTTCAGGTTGACTTGCTGAATGATTTTAAGATGGTGTAACTTATTCACAATAAATATGAATATTTTCAATAAAAGTATTTGAGTAAACAAAATTAAGTCTAGGGAGCTAATCCTCTAGTTTATGGGTTCAAGGAAAGCTCCAGTGTGTTAAGGAAAACATTATCAGGACCAGAAGTCAGAAAGATGGTAATTTTCTGTGAATCTGAGCTCTTGTTTCATTAGCACAAACATAAGGAATTTGCAAAGAGAAGCATTTCTCAAAGCATGTTGTGTAGTACGATAACATTTAGGCCAAAGAATTGATGTCTTTTAACTGTGGTGCTGGGGAAGACTCTAGAAAGTCCCTCTGACAATAAGGAGATCAAACCAGTCAATCTTAAGGATACTTAAGAATACTTGTTGGGAGGACTGATGCTGAAGTAGAAGCTCCAGCATTTTGGTCATCTGATGCTATCAGTAAACTCATTGGAAAAGTCCCTGATGCTGGGAAATATAGAGGACAGAAGGAGAAAAGGGCATCAGATGATGAGCTAGCTGGATGGCATGACTAATGCAGTGAGCATGAACTTGAGCAGACTTTGGGAGATGGTGAGGTACAGGGGGGCCTGGCGTGCTGCAGTCTATGAGGTTGATGAGTCAGACATGACTGGGCAACTGAATAACAACAACATTTAGATTGTTGATTATTTTTTTTATTAAAACAAAAAATACTATAATAACCATGGGGTCATATCAATTTGAATGGTATCACTTACTTAAGGATATCTTTGATCCCTTAAAATGTTAATGCAAATGACAGAGGATGTCAAAGTAAACCACAGGATATATGTTACTCTGGTCAAAGCAGATATTGTTCAGAAAAAATATCGCAATAGGGGGAAAGGGACCTCAACATTGAACTAAGCTGCAATCCCAATTCAACATGAACAAATAGAAGTTCATAATCAAGAAGCAGGGTTTGGGTCAGTGGATGGACAACTTACTAAGAGGAAACTTCAAGGGTAAGGAGAGATTGGGACTTCCCTCATAGCTTTGTTGGTAAAGAATCTGCCTGCAGTATAGGAGGAAAAGAATAGAATAGGAGAGACTTGAGATTTCTTCAAGAAAATTAGATATATCAAGGGAATATTTCATGCAAAGATGGGCACAAATAAAGGACCTAACAGAAGCAGAAGATATTAAGAAGAGGTGGCATGAATCCACCACGTGGTGGATTCATGTCAATGTATGGCAAAACCAATACAGTATTATAAAGTAAAATAAAGTAAAAATAAAAAGTTAAGAAAAAAAAAAACAACAAAGTGAAGGGAATAATAAACTCCCAGCACCCACCTTCAAAAAAAATAAATAAATAAAAATAAAAACTGACTTCAAAAAAAAAAAAAAAAGAAGAGGTGGCAAGAATACACAGAAGAACTGTACAAAAAAGGTCTTCACGACCTAGATGATCATGATGGTGTGATCACTCACCTAGAGCCAGACATCCTGGAATGTGAAGTCAAGTGGGCCTTAGGAAGCATCACTACAAAGAAAGCTAGTGGAGGTGATGGAATTCCAGTTGAGCTATTTCAAATCCTGAAAGATGCTGCTGCTAAAGTCCTGTACACAATATGCCAGCAAATTTGGAAAACTCAGCAGTGGCCACAGGACTGAAAGAGGTCAGCTTTCATTCCAATACCAAAGAAAGGCAATGCCAAAGAATGCCCAAACTATGGCACAATTGCACTCATCTCAAACAATAGCAAAGTAATGCTCAAAATTCTCCAAGCCAGGCTTCAATAGTGCGTGAACAGTGAATTTCCAGGTGTTCAAGCTGGATTTAGAAGAGGCAGAGGAACCAGAGAGCACATTGCCCACATCCACTGGGTCATCAAAATAGCAAGAGAGTTCCAGAAAAAGATCTATTTCTGCTTTATTGACTACACCAAAGCCTTTGACTGTGTGGGTCATGACAGACTGTGGAAAATTCTTCAAGAGATGGGAATACCAGACCACCTGACTTGCCTCTTGATAAATCCGTATGCAGGTCAGGAAGCAACAGTTACAACTGGACATGGAGCAACAGACTGGTTCCAAATTGGGAAAGGAATATGTCAAGGCTGTATATTGTCACCCTGCTTATTTAACTTATATGCAGAGTACATCATGAGAAATGCTGGGCTGGATGAAGCAGAAGCTGGAATCCAAATTGCTGGGAGAAATATCAATAACCTCAGATATGCAGATTCACCCTTATGACAGACAGCAAAAAAGAACTAAAGAGCCTCTTGATGAAAGTGAAAGAGGAGAGTGAAAGAGCAGGCTTAAGACTCAACATTCAGAAAACTAAGATCATGGCATCCAGTCCCATCACTTCATGGCAAATAGCTGGGGAAACAGTGGAAACAGTGACAGATTTTATTTTGGGGGGATCCAAAATCACTGCAGATGGTGACTGCAGCCATGAAATTAAAAGATGCTTGCTCCTTGGAAAAAAAACTATGAGCAACTTAGACAGCATATTAAAATACACAGACATTACTTTGCCAACAAAGATTGGTCTAGTCAAGGCTATGGTTTTTCCAGTAGTGATGTATGGATGTGAGAGTTGGACTATAAGGAAAGCTGAGTGTCGAAGAATTGATGCTGTGTGTTGGAGAAGACTCTTGAGAGTCCTAGGACTCAAGGAGATCCAACCAGTCCATCCTAAAGGAAATCAGTCCTCATTATTCATTGGAAGGACTGATGCTGAAGCTGAAACTCCAGGACTTCGGCCATCTGAAGAGAAGAACTGACTCATTTGAAAAGACCCTGATGCTGGGAAATATTGAAGGTGGGAAGAGAAGGGGATGACAGAGGATGAGATGATTGGATGGCATCATCGACTTGATGAACATGAGTTTGAGAAAGCTCCGTAGTCATTGATGGTCAGGGAAGCCTGGCAAGCTGCAATCTATGGGGTCACAATCTATGGACAAACTGAATGACTGAACTGAACTGAACCCGCACATTTACAGGGATAACATCTTACTCTTCATCTGTTATTAAATACACATTTCCTTGTGACAAATTTAAATGTATCTAGAAGGTTACTAAAGGAAAATCCTTTATGGCAAGAAATGCTAACTCACATATTTTATTATATGTAAAAGTTCAAGCAATTTAGTTTTTTGTTTGTTTCTCTAAAATAACAAAATACAAGTAGGCTTACAGATTATGAAAAACGCAAACTTGTAGGACTGGATGCAAATCCTACCTTCAAATTCCAGGGGTTTCCAGGAACTGAGGAAATAAGACCTATATTGTGAAAGGAATTCTATTTTTTTCCAACACTTCATTTTTCTAGAGAGAATAAAAATTTCTTGTCCCAAGTTAACTAATATTTAGAACAAATAAAGAAAATTCATATAGGTTAAAAATTAGGACGATTAGTGAAACAGGTGCTGCAGGTACAAGTTAGTATGCTGCTGCTGCTGCTGCTGTTTGCTGCTACTGCTGCTGCTGCTAAGTTGCTTCAGTCATGTCCGACTCTGTGTGACCCCATACACGGCTGCCCACCAGGCTCCCCCGTCTCTGGGATTCTTCAGGCAAGAACACTGGAGTGGGTTGCCATGTCCTTCTCCAGTGCATGAAAGTGAAAAGTGAAAGTGAAGATGCTCAGTTGTGTCCGACTCTTAGTGACCCCATAAACTGCAGCCTACTAGGCTCCTCCGTCCATGGGATTTTCCAAAATAGAGTACTAGGGTGGGTTGCCATTGTCTTCTCTACAAGTCAGTATGAATCTGCAGAATTTCCTAACATTTATTAGCACTGTTAATGTCATTGATTCATGTGATGGGAATAATATCTCTTGCTAATATGTGAGCTGACCAAATGTCATTTTCATGGAACAAGAAATCTGTGTAGTTTTATTTAAAGCATGAAAACAGAAACTTTTTTTTCATGTCTTTTATGATGACATGTTAACTTTTGCTTGCCAGTCTTTATGTTGTGCACATACAGAAGAGTAGATAATGTAGCAGGGAAGAATGAATAAAAGAGAGGTTTTATGTAAAAATAAATCTTTACCAGGATACTTACTAGTTATCTTTATTAAAAAAAAAATCAGTGTAAGCTTTGGTCTCACAAAATAAATTTTGCAATGCCACTGATATATTATAGATTTTAATTGCCATTTTGACTATAATGGTTTTGTCTTGGAGGAGTTATAAGAAAATGAGGCAATTCCTGTAAAAAGGAAATAAATTGAATTTTTGAAGCATGATCATTTATTCAAGTTGAGAGAGACTGAAGCTTTCCATGTAAATGTGTTGGCAAAATTTTCATCATCTTTATAGTCTTTGTGGTCTTTTCAAATTTAACTAATAACTGAATAAATGTCATGTGAAAATAAATTGAATTCTCTTTCATAGTCAGTGTAAGCTTCAATATTTTCACTATAAGATACTGTTTATCACTTTGCCATGGGAAGCCGTTTATAATTTGTAAAGGAATAAGAAAATGACTTTAACTAATTCACTTATTATTCCAGTAGCAGATACACTATCATACTTTTAGCATAATAAAGTTTCAAAGTGCAAACTTAATTTTTAAGGAAAGGTCTTAAGGAATATTATATTACCTGAATGTTTAAGGCAACTTTTCTATATACTCATAACAAGAGCAAGAGGGATAATTCTCAGACTCAGGGACTAAAAATGAGAAATAAAATTAGAACCTGACACAAAGCCGAATAGAATCAAGTTTTAAGGTAAAAAGAATTTGAATATTGAATCATTTTTATCTCAGCTTGTTGGAGAAGTCAGCTACAAACCTCACTCTGGCAGATATTGTGAGATCCTACAATTATTAGTAATGATTGCATGGTCTGTAGCTACTTTTTTATAAAAAAAAAAACAAAAAACCCTTTAAATTAAAAAAAAAACAACAAGCTACATAAAACATCATAATACAAAGAGTCAATTTTCCAATAAAAATTTATGGAAAATAAACATCTACCACCACCACAACTATTATAGAGAGCATCTCTCTGCTATTCTTGCATTGCAAAATTTGGAATCTCCACTGTAGATAAGGTAAGGATGATCACTCATGTAATTTGAACAAGATAAGCTCACTCTGACCAATAAGACATATGCAATCAGAAATTTACAATATTTTATTGAAGTACATACTGTATGTGAATTAATTATTTTAAAGGAATAGGAAAATTGTTCCAATTGAAAATACTACTGACTAAATCAATAGGAATGGCAAATATTTCACTAAATAAGAAATATTCAATACTGATGGGTGTTAAGAACAATAACTTGAACAAAGGAAAGTAAGAAACTATTTTGGGGAGCTCAGAATTTATAAGACACCAAGAAATGAAGGTAAGAATTTTAAAATATTTATTATTTACTTATCTAGATCTTTTTAGCTAATTTTAAACTTCAGAAGCTAATTAGATGTTTGCTATACTTGGGTTTCAAAAGAAATACATTTCTTGGGCCTTATTCTTTGTCTGTCTTTGCATCTTTTTCTGACAATGATTTTTCTAGTAAAAATAACTGTTTCTCTTCCAAGCTTCTGGAAGAGGAAAGTTTGATCTGTGTCTGGTGATCATTGATTTTGGACAGTAATCATTAAATGTAAAAGCACTTGTGAACTGAAAAAAATGTCCTGGAAACAAAATTATATTAAAAACATAAATGATCAATTAATGGAATAAAATCATTGGCTAATTTTCAGAGAGAATTATCTTGTATAAGTAATAATAAATCAAGAATACATGTTGTAATCATTAGTTTCATTATCAGAATTTTTAAATATCTCTATAAACTAACTAGTTTGTAAACAAAAATGGAAAAAATTCTTTTTTAGTACAAAAGAATGAAGGAAGAAGATTAAGAAGAATAGAGATGAGTTAAAAAATAGAAAAGAAGGCATAAATGCCAAACATGTCATCAATTTATAAGCTAAATGTGAATCACTCAGAATAAAGGTCCAAGATGATCAGACCTGATTAAAAATTAATATACCCACAAGTTTACAAGTGTTTCATATCAAATGAAGTACATAGAACTATTTAAGTAAAAGGGTGGAAAATGATTTATTATGGAAAATGATTTATTATGGAAAATGATATATTATACTCTAATCAAATTTGTATCTGTATGTAAACAAGGTACTATAAAGACCAAGAGGTGCTTATTTCAGCTAAAAAAAAGTGTTTAACATATGAAGATCAATGCTCTTTCATTAATAATATCACCGCAACAGGTACAGAAAATCTATAAGAAAATTCAACACACATTCATGATACAAATTCTTAGTAAACTAAGGATAGAAGGAACTTCCCCTAACTTGTTAAGGGTACACACATACACACACACACACACACACACACACACACACACACACACACACACACTATTTCCTTTTTCCTAAAATTACTTGGTGGATTTTAGATCCAAATGTAAACAAAAATTTTTGAGAATATAGAAAAAAGTCTATGAGAAAACTTTTTCTGATATTCAATAAGTAGTGCGTGCTAAGTTGCTTCAGTCATGTTTGACCCTCTGCGACCCTATGGACTGTAACCCACAAGGCTCCTCTGTCCACGGGATTCTTCAGGCAAGAATACTGGAGTGAGTTGCCATTTCCTTCTCTAGGGGATCTTCTCTACCCAAGGACTGAATCTGCATCACTCAAGTTTCCTGCTTTGGCAAGCAGATCCTTTACCACTAGTGCCACCTGGAAATCTTCAATAGGCAGAGGACATTTAAATAAAAAATACATTGGGGTACATGTGTCTCTTTCAATTCTGGTTTCCTCGGTGTGTATGCCCAGCAGTGGGATTTCTGGGTCATAAGGCAGGTCTATTTCCAGGAATCCAGGTCTATTTTAAGGAATCTCCACACTGTTCTCCATAGTGGCTGTACTAGTTTGCATTCCCACCAACAGTGTAGGAGGGTTCCCTTTTCTCCACACCCTCTCCAGCATTTATTGCTTGTAGACTTTTGGATTGCAGCCATTCTGACTGGCATGAAATGGTACCTTATTGTGGTTTTGATTTGCATTTCTCTGATAATCAGTGATGTTGAGCATCTTTTCTGTGGCAGATTCATGTTGATGTATGGCAAAACCAATATAATATTGTAAAGTAGTTAACCTCCAATTAAAATAAATAAATTTATATTAAAAAATAAAAAAAAAATAAAAAGCACAAAGTGATAAATTGGAAATAAACAGGGAAAATGCTTGCATTAAAATTTAGTCAACTTCAGGTTACTCAAAAGTCAACTTTCAAAGAGTGAAAATGAAAGCCATTTAGTGAGAGAAGGTATTCACAATACATATCTACAATATATGCATGAAAGTGAAAGTGAAGTCGCTCAGGCATGTCTGACTCTTTGCGACCCCATGGACTGTAGCCTACCAGGCTCCTCTGTCCATGGGATTTTCCAGGCAATAATACTGGAGTGGATTGCCATTTCCTTCTCCAGGAGATCTTCCCAACCCAAGGATCAAACCCAGGTCTCCTGCATTGTAGACAGACGCTTTGCCGTCTGAGCCACCAGGGAAGCCATACATACACAATATATGTATGCACATATACAATATAGGTGCATATCCCATACAATAGTGTACATATCCAAAATGCATAAAGAACTCCAACAAGTCAATGAGGAAGATGCTTTAAGAATTTGTATTCCTTTTTAGAAAATTGTTTGCCATCACCTACTAAAGCAACATTAAAATGTACAAATTTTATGTTCCAACAGTTTCACTCCTAGATAAACACCAGAAATGCACTTATGTTCACAAAAGACATGTAAAATAAAATTATTGCCTAGCAACCCAATATTGGGAGGAACCCAAAATTCTCAGTTGTCAATTGGATCAATTGTTGGGTTGTCATAAAATGAAATACAATAAAGCAGTGAGAATGCATGCAAGATTGCCATGTGGAAATAAATGAATTTTCTCAATATAATGTTGAATGAACTGAGCTTAACCTAAAAAGTATACAATGAATAACTTTAATTATATAAAGTTAAAAATATGCAAAATTCCTGTCTGGTATAAATCAGGATCATTATCTTGTGTATCAGAGTGTAGTGGTGGGACAGAGACATGGAGAATGTTCCTGTAATTCTGGAAATGTGCTGTTTGATGTGACTGGTTGTTACAAGGGTGTGGGATTAGAGTTCTGTTTCTGTGTAATAAATTCCCAAAAGCTTAGTGGGTTAAAACAAGATAGATTTGTTACCACAGTGTCTGTGGTTCAGGAGCCCAGGCATGGCTCAGCTGGGTACACATTCAAGGTCTTGCAAGGCTGCAGTCTAGGTGGGAGGGGGCTGTGCTCCTTCCCTGAGAGTTCATGGTCCTCTTCCCTGGTAATATGGATGTTGGCAACACTCAGTTCCCTGGAGAAAGAGTACTGAGTCTTTGCTTTCTTGTTGGCTGTTTGCTGGGGGCTGCTTTTAGCTCCTAGAGGCTGTCTGCAGGTCTCCCATAAACCCTGTCACTATGTGATTGACTTTTGAAGCAGTAGGAAAATGGCAACCCACTCCAGTGTTCTTGCTTGGCGAATCCCAGGGATGGAGGAGCCTGGTGGGCTGCCATCTATGGGGTCGCGCAGAGTCGGACATGACTGAAGAGATTTAGCAGCAGCAGCAGCAGGAAAATCTCTCTGACTTCAAGTCTCTCCCTTAAGGAAAGATCTGGAACTTTTATGAAGAGTCTTTTGTTTAGGTAACTTTACCTAGATAATCTTTTGGATGAACTCAAAGTAAACTTTTTTGGGATTTAGTAACATCAGTTTTGACACATTACAGTGACTTAAATAAAGGAGTGGATCCCATCAAATTCACAAGTCTTGCTCACACTCAAGGGGTGGAAATTATCAATACAACTACATTCACTAGAAGTGGGAAATTTTTGAGTCCATTTTATATTCTTTCCATAGATGTGTTCACTGTGAAAATTCATCAAGTTGTATATTTATGATATATGTTGTTCAGTCACTAAGTCATGTCCAACTCTGTAATCCCATGAACTGTAGCCTGGCAGGTTCCACAGTTCATGGAATTTCCCAGGCAAGAATATTGGACTGGGTTGCCATTTTCTTCTTCAGAGGATCTTCCCGACCCAGGAATCAGACCTGCATCTACAGCACTGGAAGGTGAATTCTTTATCACTGAGCCACTAGGGAAACCCTAATATATGCACATTTTTGTCTACATTTTTACCTTAAACATACAAAAATAAGATAAAAAGGAAATGTACTAGTTGAGCAAGGTAGAAGATGAAGATAAAGAATAAAACAAATGTCAAAGGATAACTGTAGTTATATATTCATAAAATATATTACTTATATATTCATCAAGAGATATTAAAATATGATGCTGTGAAAGTGCTGCACTGAATATGCCAGCAAATTTGAAAAACTCAACAGTGGCCACAGGACTGAAAAAGGTCAGATTTCATTCCTATACCAAAGAAAGGCAATGCCAAAGAATGCTCAAACTACTGCACAATTGAACTCATCTCACACGCTAGTAAAGTAATGCTCAAAATTCTCCAAGCCAGGGTTCAAAAGTACATGAACCGTGAACTTCCAGATATTCAAGCTGGATTTAGAAAAGACAGTGGAACCAGAGATCAAATTGCCAGCATCCACTGGATCATCAAAAAAGCAAGAGAGTTCCAGAAAATCATCTACTTCTGCTTTATTGACTACACCAAAGCCTTTGACTGTGTAGATCATGACAAATTGGAAAATTCTTCAAGAGATGGGAATACCAGACCACCTGACTTGCCTCTTGAGAAATCCTTTAGCAGGTCAGGAAGCAACAGTTACAACTAGACATGGAGCAATAGACTGGTTCCAAATTGGGAAAGGAGTATGTCAAGGCTGTATATTGTCTCCCTGCTGATTTAACTTATATGCAGTGTATACCATGAGAAATGCTGGACTGGATGAAGTACAATCTGGAATCAAGATTGCTGGGAGAATATCAATAACCTGATATGCAGATGACATTCACCATTATGGCAGAAAGTGGAAAAAAAAAAAAAAAAACAACAACCTAAAGAGCCTCTTGATGAAAGTGAAAGAGGAGAGTGAAAAAGCTGGCTTAAAACTCAACATTCAGAAAACTAAGATCATGGCATTGGGTCCCATCACTTCATGGCAAATAGCTGGGGAAACAGAGGAAACAGTGACAGACTTTATTTTTGGAGGTTCCAAAATCACTGCAGATGGTGACTGCAGCTATGAAATTAAAAGATGCTTGCTCCTTGGAAGAAAAGCTATGAGCAACCTAGACAGCATATTAAAAACAGAAACATTATTTTGCAAACAAAGTTTCATCTAGTCTAAGCGATGGTTTTTCCAGTAGTGATGCATGGATGCGAGAGTTGGACTATAAAGAAAGCTGAGCACTGAAGAATTGATGCTTTTGAACTGTGATGTTGGAGAAGACTCTTGCCAGTCCCTTTGACAGCAAGGAGATCCAACCAGTCCATCCTGAAGGAAATCAGTCCTGAATATTCATTGGAAGGACCAATGTTGAAGCTAAAACACCAATACTTTGGCTACTTGATGTGAAGAACTGATTCATTTGAAAAGACCCTAATGCTGGGAAAGATTGAAGGCCAGAGGAGACGGGGATGACAGAGGATGAGATGGCTGGATGGCATCACTGACTCAATGAACATGAGTTTGAGTATACTCTGCGAGTTGGTGATGGACAGGGAGGTCTACCGTGGCAGTCCATGTGGATGCAAATAGTTGGACTTGACTGAGTGACTGAACTGAAATTAACTGAAGAAACATTACATAGTAGATACTAAAATGTGGTGACCAAATTTTGAGGGAATTTTTTAACAGTCAGAATTATACTGATTGCTTTCTTTTAAAATAGAAACCAATCTCAGTTTAAGAGGGGACAAAAATGCACAAGAATGCATATACATATATTTGAATGAGCAGATATTAACCACTGACTATTCTCAAAGGAAACAAAAGAGTAGGAAGAGTCAAAATTGAAAATTGGAAACAACTGGAAAGAGTTCCCCAGAGAACCTAGTTAAACTGGGGTTTCAAGAAAAGACATTTAATTTGTCTGAAATGATTCACTGATAGTCCTCCCAATGACAGATTTAGTGAAATGTTGAAAGAATAAACTGATTTGAGAGAACTTTCATAGGTAATGTTTGGAAAGGCAGATGGAAATTTAGAAAGTAGTTCATAATTCTATTTTAAAATGCCAAAGTTCTTCTGTACCATTTTTTTTAGATTCTACATATAAGGGATATCATATAATATTTGTCTTTCTCTTTCTGATTCACTTCACTATGTACGACAATCTCTAGGTCCATCCACATCTCTGTAGATGGCACTATCTCATTCCTTTGTAAGGCTGAGTAATATTCCATTGTAAATATGTACCACTTTTTTTATTCATATTTGCAAGGCCAAAATATAATCACAAATGTAGAAAACTAACTTACAATTACCAAGGGGGAAGCAAGAGTGGGTGGAATTGGGAGATTGGGATTGACATATATTCGTTACTATATATAAAATAGATAACTAATGTGAATCTACTGTATATCACAGGGAGATAAATCCTCTATGGTGAGATAAATGAGAAGGAAATTAAAAAGGGAGTGGATATATGTGTACATAAAATTGATTCATTGTGCTGCATAGCAGAAACAGAGCATTGTAAAGCAACAGTGCCACAATAAAAATTTTAAAGGGAAAAACACAAAAATCAGAAGAAATTACATTTAGTTTTCTTGAAAAATTACAAATAAACTCTTTACTCTTTAAGCTAGTGATCTTGATTGTTGCCAATTGAATTCATGAATGAAAGTATATAGTTTCCCTCAATGTATAATAAATAATCTATATATACTATCTATAAAAATGCAAAAGTTAAAAAAATGGAAAAAAAAACAAAAAGAAAAAACCTCTAACAACTGAAAAGTGACAACTTAAACTATGGCATACCTGTAGAATGAAATACTATATAGTAAATTTTGGAAATAATACTTTTGCAGTCATATGTTATCATAGAAAGAGAGATAGTGGACATCTATAGATTTAAGAATTTTAATCAAGAAAAAAGATAAATTCCACACAATAAAAGGGAAACATTTTTATTTTCTATTTTTATTTTTTTGATATTTTAAAACCATCAGTATCATTTGAGGGAGAAAGAAATAACTGTATAAAACAGAAAACTTCATGCATGCTAGGATAAATTGTACAATCCTTAGAAATTGAGAAAAGAGAACAAAAAGTGAATCAGAGAATAGGCTGAACACCCATTGTCAATAACCAACAAGGACATTACTCTGGTCTTCAGCAAAGAAAAGGGTAAGAATAGGTCTCCAGTCCATCATTTAGTTATTGAGACTATGTCTATTAACATTTAAATTTATTTACATGTCCAATAGGAAAAATTCTTTCAATTTCTAGCTATTTTTAAACTTGAAAATGCTTCCTTCATAAATATCTGCACTCTGTCTCTCACCAGCCCTAACAAGTGAGAAAAGTGAAGCAATCTTTTGGACACTTCCTGTTTTTAAATGACATTTTCCAAATTGTACAAATTAATTAAAAATACTTCAACATATTTTATGCCATTTTATACCTTACATGTTTGTGCATTGTGACAATTTAGATCATATTGCTATTTATTGAAAGTGATTCTGTCTTTAATATTTTAATGGAAGAATAGACCATTGTCATTTTAATTTTCTACTTTCATCTTCCTTGCTAATATTAGGGTCACATTCCCACAAATTCTGTTATCTCAGCACCCTGCACGTATGATGAATCCACTGTTCACAAAGGGATTTCTCACAATGTCTCAAAGGAGGGCTTAACCATTCCTTTGAAAGATAATGCAGTCAAAGATTATTTTTCACTTTTCCTGAGCTTTATTTTATTTCCCTTCCTCTTGCTATGAAGTATTGCAGATGAAATGAATCTGCATATGTAAAATGTCAGATGCAGAATTCTGCTTAAATTAGTACTGATATTGTGGACTGAAGGAGAAGTGTGGTTCTCGATATATGGATAAAAGTGATTAATTATCTAGCTAATCAAGGGATGTATTAAAGTCTGCATAAGCTTAAATCTGTTTGGGAATTGCTGTAGCTTTTGATACTTTTGCATACATAAGTATTAAAAATAAGGAACTTTCATCAAATCCCTATCATTTAATAGGCATCAGGAAATAGAAAACTGAATAAAGACCCATCAGAAAATTTAACTCAAACTGAAACAGCTTAAGTCAGCATAATCATAGATATTTTTTTAATTTGCTAAAAATAATGATTTTCATGGAGCCAATTCTTTTTGCAGAAAGAAACAGTTCAAACAGAAAAGTAGGATTTCTTCTTCTTTTTTTTTTTTTTTAGCTCAAATCAACTCAAGAATTAAATAGGAACTGACTAAAATCAAAATGATGCTTCTTTCCTCAAATCAGAACCATTTGATTGATTAGGGACAGGCAATATGTTATAAAATCTTTCATCTTTATGTCACTACACTATCAAGATTAGTCATGACTAAATGTTGTTTTCCTCTTTTTCTTTGCATTGATCACTGAGGAAGTCTTACTTAACTCTCCTTGCTATTCGTTGGAACTCTGCATTCAAATGGGTATATCTTTCCTTTTCTCCTTTGCCTTTAGCTTCTCTTCTTTTCTCAGCTATTTGTAAGGCCTCCTCAGGCAACCATTTTGCATTTTCGCATTTCTTTTTCTTGGGGATGATCTTGATCACTGTCTCCTGTACAATTTCACAAACCTCCCTCCATAGTTCTTCAGGCACTCTGTCTATCAGATCTAATCCCTGGAATCTATTTGTCACTTCCACTGTATAATCGTAAAGATTTGATTTAGGTCATACCTGAATAGTCTAGTGGTTTTCCATACTTTCTTCAATTTAAGAAATAAGGAGTTCATGATCTGAGCCACAATCAGCTCCCAGTCTTGTTTTTGCTGACTGTATAGAGTTCTCCATCTTTAGCTGCAATGAATATAATCATTCTGATCTCATTATTGACCATCTGGTGATGTCCATGTGTAGAGTCTTCTCTTGTGTTGTTGGAAGAGAGTGTTTGCTATGACCAGTGCATTCTCTTGGCAGAACTCTGTTAGCCTTTGCCCTGTTTCATTTTGTACTCCAAAGCCAAATTTGCTTGTTACTCCAGGAATCTCTTGACTTCCTACTTTTGCATTCCAGTTCCCTATGACGAAAAAGACATCTTTTGGGGGTGTTAGTTCTAGAAGTTTTTGTAGATCTCCTTTGAACCATTCAACTTCAGCTTCTTTAGCATTACTGGTTGGAGCATAGACTTGGATTACTGTGATGTTGAATGGTTTGCGTTGTAAATGAACAGAGATCACACTGTCATTTTTGAGACTGCATGTAAGTACTGCATTTCAGACTCTCTTGTTGACTATGATGGCTCCTCCATTTCTTCTAAGGGATTCTTGCACACAGTAGTAGATATAATGGTCATCTGAATTAAATTCGCCCTTTCCAGCCCATTTCAGTTCACTGGTTCCTAAAAATCAATGTTCACACTTTCCATCTTCAGTTTAACCACTTCTAATTTACCTTGATTCATGGACCTAATATTCTAGGTTCCTATGTAATATTGCTCTTTACAGCATCGAACTTTACTTCCATCACCAGTCACACCCACAACTGGGTGTTGTTTTTGTTTTGGTTCCGTCTCCTCATTCTTTCTGGAGTTATTTCCCCACACTTCTCCAGTAGCATATTGGGCACTTACCGGTCCAGGGAGTTCATTTTTCAGTGTCATATTTTGAATATTCAGTCTTGAATATTCGTTGGAAGGACTGACGCTGAAGCTGAAACTGCAATACTTTGTCCACCTGATGCAAAGAACTGACTCACTGGAAAAGACCCTGATGCTAGGAAGCATTGAAGGCATGAGGAGAAGGGGATGACAGAGGATGAAATGACTGGATGGCATAGCCAACTCAATGGACATGAATTTGAGCAAGCTCCAGGAGTTGGTGATGAATAGGGAAGCCTGGCATTCTGCTGCCCTTTGGGTTGCAAAGATTCGGACATGACTGAGTGACTGACCTGAACTAAAATGTTGTTATAATTTGATGGATATTAAGTGACTCATGAGAATTTGCTAGTGGTCTAATTCAAGTTCTGTAAGGCAAACTCCCATATCTCAAACCCATGCTCAGGGTAGTTATTAATTTAATGCATCAGGCTTTACTAAATAGGTCTTCAGGGTGAACGGTCTTTCCTCAATAAAGTAACTTCTACAAAAGTTAAATTACGAATGTATGCCCCTGAACATCTTCTTTCATGAATAAACACATCACTCTATGATTTGCCTTGATTTGAATAGTATTTAAAAAGTAATTTTTGTTTAAAAATTCAAATAAAATGGAGTTAGTGCATTATTAAAAGAAATAGATGAATGTTTCCATTAACTTTTTTTTCAGGCCAGGATTATAAAATAGCCTAGTGGGAAATTTGCCACCATTTATTCTTCAGCTAAAAGTATCAGGGGAAGCTAAGTATCTTGACATATCCATTTAACCTCTGCTTTGTATCTAAAAGCCGAACATTTATCAACCTCCACAGCCTTGGCTCTTTGAATTGCTCAGAGTGAGCATCTGTATTCCAACATATGCTGTGGGTAACTACTAAGATATTTTAGCCAGTGTGGCTTAGCAGCTGTTCTGTAAAAGTGAGATGAGTAATTTAATAAGCAGCTCTCCTTGACTCTGATACTCTTCCCTCGGTGTATGCCAACCTCAGCCTGAAATGCGATTAAAAAGGGTTCACTGCTTATGAGACATGAAAACAGAATAATGATTTATACAGAGGACCATCTTCCAGGCGCAGACAAGTGCTCACTGTCCCACACAAGTCATCACTGCCACTGTAAAGAGAACAGATGGCTTTGCACACACCACTAACAAGGAAGGAATTCTGCATGGATAGCATGGAATTTTGCTACTTTTCTGAACACATCTTGCTATAACCGAGTAATAAAAAGAACTTGCCAAATTGTAACAAATATGAACCTCAGTCTGGCTCTTAGGAAAATGAAATTGAAATTAAAAAAATATTTTAAGAAACGGGCGAGGGCAAACTACAGCATTTGTCATTTCCTGTATTAAACCAGAGGTACTCTCATAATACAAAACTAAAGCAAATGCTTTGATGCATTTGGAAATTCAGACAGTAAAGTTATCAATACAAGACAAAATTCTCAGTTAAATAATATTATGCCCAATATTTGTTCATGCTGCTGCTGCAGCTAAGTCGCTTCAGTCATGTCTGACTCTGTGTGACCCCATAGACGGCAGCCCACCAGGCTCCCCCATCCCTGGAGTGCTAGTTATATATTTCGGAAAGTATTTTTTAAAAAGAGAACAATAGACAAAATTCTGGTTAGTAATACTTATTTTTTGATGTTTAACGTGAAAATTACATGTAACAATTATTCAGGGAATGTATTCCTTAACAGTTTCCCAACAGACAGTCCTTTCATATGGATGTATCAATTTCTACTATGTTATTACCATACAGAATATGCATTTTGGGGTTTATAATACTTTCTGAAATTTATAAATAAGTATTTTTATTCTCAAAGTGTATTTATTTGCCATTGGATCCTAGAAAAATGAGTTCAGGTGACATAAACAATTGTGTATTGATTTGGCAAAGCATCTTAAACCTCCATTGGAAAAACAATCATCCAAAATTTTGCAATAGGAAATAGTCCATTGTAATGTTTCTTTTTTACATGGTTCAAAAGAAGGTTGGGCATTATAGTTATGGCTAAAACTTTGGCATTTGGCTGAGTCTGCAGTCTTAGCTGTCATATCTTCTGGCCCCTGACTACACAAAATGTAGCATAGGCAATGGTAGCTCTGGAATCCTCTAGGAATTTTGTAGAAATAGGTACTTTCAGAACTCAACAATATCTACAAGATCAGCACCTACATTTTACAAAAATATCCAACTGATTTAAATGCATATTATGATTTCAGAAGCACTTCTTTAGCCCTGCAGTTCTCAAGCTTGAGTCCACACTAGAAGATTCTGAGGTGCTTTGAAATATTAGCCATAACTGGGAAGCAAGCCAGGCCGATTACATCAATCTGTGAAATAAGTGTGAACAATATAGTTCAGAAAACCCTGATCCTTTCAAGAATACATTCTAATAGTTTCCCCGCTAAGTGCACATAAGTCCATATGCATAGCATAGCCAAAAATATTGGTATTGAACAATACCAATAAATGAAGTTAATGCTCACATTTCAAAAGCCAAACAGCTTTGTTGAAAATATGAAGCATTGTTTGATTTGGGTCATGATGTCTTTTTATTGAACAAAGAACTCACAGGAGCTCTCTATTTTATGACTGCTTAACAATAAAAAGAAACCCAGTTTCAAAGGCACAGATTTATCTGTATGACATTGTTTCTCCAGTCCATATTTTTGTCAATATATGAAAACATGTTTTTTCCTCTCTTTTTGCCATTGCTCAGCTGTAGGTCATTATAAAGTAAACACAGAGAAGACTTCATGAACCTGGGTAAGAAAGCCAACCAGAAACCTATAACAAAGACAAAACCTTATCAACAGCCAGGGAACTGAAGAGGAGTCCCGAAATATATTTGACAAAATCTGAAGTAACTTTATTTTTAACTCCAGATACATGGTACAGATTCATAGCAGTCTAAACTTGAGTGCCTAATAAAATGAATATGCCATCTGCTATGAAAACATGTCTTCTATTTGAAATCCAACTGCAATTGTTCATGTAAAATTAGGTAAGCTGTAGATCAATTTGGTGAGTTCTGGAATATTGGTGAAGGAAACATTTAAAATATGAGAGTCATTGCATATGAAGCTATGTATATATGTGTATGAATGTATATGTATGTGTAAGTATATATATACATTCATATGTGTAAGTATATATATACATTCATATATGTATATATATGTATATTAATATATATAGAAAGAACATTTACCTTCAACTTGGAACAGAAATTATATAGTGGATGCAACTGTCTATACATTAGCCTTTAATGTGTGTGTACAGAACTACCATTCATTCTTTTCTCACTTCAATCATTGGCTTATACAACCTAAAGCCATTTTACCATTTTAGATTGATTAATTTTGCTAGTTGGAATTTTTCCTATTAAAAACAAACAAACAAACAAAAAACAATTTTTGAGCATCGCCTGTGCTGCTGAAACCTTCCAGACCAGGTCTTATTTTCAGTCCTGACAACTTCAAGAGCCCTGCCAGCACCTCTTCAAGGTAATAATAGAGTGCCTTGTCACCTGGAGCCTTCACTGACCTGCTCTTCATTTCAGACAACACCAATAGTCCACGTGAGTGCCATTTCTCCTTTTCTGGGTCCTAGGCAATATGTAGTGATTTAATTTCTGGTTGTAAATATAATCTTCCCTGGTGTGAATGTCCCCTTCTTGTAGATAAACTGAAGAAGTGTAGTCACATTAGAGTGGGCAGGGTCAGACAAATTGCTGACAGGAGTCCCTTCGACCCTGCTACAGCACATTGGGTAAGAGCTGACAAAGCTTTCCAACCCCAGAATTTATTTATTCCCTTGTCAGGAAGTGTTGATTTAGCACAGGACCAAACTTCCTCATGTATCGTTAAATAGGTTTGAGGCATAAGATGGAAAGATGATGGATACTTGAACTATCGATGCCAGATTTGCATCATGTATTTGTGACAGAAAAGGCCCTTGGTGTTTAGCATCAGGTAACTTTTAAGTAGTTAGACAAAAGTATAGTGGTGAAGCTCAAGGACCCAGAAAGAACATGTGATTTACTGTGTCTCCCACATTATAAAAGAGAAGACGATTTGACTTCAGATTATTATAGAAACTGATATTGTAAATGATAGCATTGGTCAAAGCAATGACTATCTGGATGACTAATACTAAATTGATAACACAAAAATAAGATGATGGCTGTGGTCTTTGTCAATATGGTTAAATTTATTACATTAGAGAACATTTGTGGCAAGATGCCAAACTCCTCAAAGCCGTCTCTTCCTAGGACACACTACATCTATATCCTGGCTTTGTTTCTGGAGCAAGACAGGTATCTACTGAATATTTACGGAACAATGTGTTCCTAGGTGTTACTATTATGGACTCTACATCAGTTTTAGACAGGTCCTTCAAATAAAATTAGTATGTTTATTATCTCCTAGACTTTAAGAGGACACAGGGAATGAAAATCTTTGGACTTCTGTAAGGAACTGCAGAGTTCAGTTGTGTAGTGTGTCAGTATCGTACTTGGTATCATAAAAGATGCTAGTTCTCAATTGACCCACCAAAAAGAAAACAAAGTGCCTGAGTTCACAAACAGCATTTAATCAACTGCCAGCCTGGCAGGCTGTCCTTGACAACTTGTATTATAATATTCAATATTATTTCAGGCAAATGCAAGACTTTAATATGGGTAACCATAGATAAATCCCAATGCTTTCACAAAGGACTGAACTACAAAGAAAAGGGGAAAACTGGTGGTAAATTATAGAAGCTAAAACCAAACAGAAGAAACTAGTAAAATGAGAGGACAAAACAAGAGACTATATAGTACTTAAAATCATTTTTCGGTCCTTTACTCGTAAAAGTATAGCTCCAAAGAATACATATTATTTTAGCTCATAATACTTGTTGTTCTGCATACACATTGATACAAAATATAGTTCTGGTCAAAATGTTTATGATCTGTCAGAATCAATTTTTTTCAAATCCCACTTAAATGTCTGTGGTGAATAAAATAGGTTAACAGTATCCCCAAGGGAAAAAAAAATTGCATTTTTCACTTGAAAACCCATTTCACAATCTTTGACGAAATGTTACTATTAGAATCTTGGGTGAAACCTAAACTCTTACACAAATCTGTAAAGAGCAGTAAATACTATGTTACACTTGGCTTTCTACTCGTCAATTCAAGTTTCTTGGCTTAATATTGTGATGAACAGAATACAAAATGTTCTAGCTTTCAGCGCAGTCAGTTTGGAAAATCTGGATGCCTCTATTTCTAAATGTCATGTGGGCTGTGTGCATGTGCACGTGTGTGTGTGTGTGTGTGTGTGTGTGTGTGTGTGTGAGCAAAACAAATACTTTGTAACTATACTCTGATGTTTCTGTGTAGCTACTCAGCATACCCTTAGTGATTGAGTTAATGAAGTATGTACTGTGGTAAACTTTAAGATGTCTCTGCTCTGTTGACTGTTACTTCGATTCTCCTTGAAGTCTACAAGAGAGTCTCCTCTTCAAGTCTACAGAGAGTCACCCTATCACACACATTTTTTGCTAAGAGGTTTTATTGACTCTTACTCGAGATCCTTTCTGAAGAATTTGATAAGTAAAAGAAATGTCAAAAGAAGACGAGTTAAAGTCTGTTACAATACCCACATCTTTACCATATCTCAGATGCTTAAGACATCAGTGTGATAATGCATTCTCTCTGAAGTTCACTTTTACTAGAAAATAAAGTAGGGCTTTGACAATAGTTTAATCAGAGTGAGTGCTTTTGGAAAACAATTGATTAACATTACTATTAGTCTTGCTTCTGAAAACTATACTTTCACAGAGTTTCCTTGAACTGGATTTTATATTCTTTCATATCACAACATGACACAATTTTACAGGTTTTGTGCTTGTTTATGTATTTATTTGAGATTTTGTATATTTCTGAGATGATTTATACATTTTTCACCACTTTTATTGCATCTAAGAATATTTTCTACTTGATCTTTGGTAAGTTCTAGCAATGAAAATCATGTGTATGAATTTTAATTCAGGAAATGGAATGTTCACTCCAAGATAATAATCAATTCTATGAACTTGACTTACTAACACATCTTTCTCCCTTTGAGACTAGAGCTTGAATGATGATGGGAGACTGCTGAGTGATGTAGGCAGACTTGACAGTCAGCATTTTGCATGCTGCTTGTTTGCACTGATCTGTTTAGAAATGTCTGCTGCTAAGCAAGCACCTTTCCATCCTTTTCTACACTCTTTCCTGTGACCCTAGGGTAATCCCTTTAGGAACATTCTAGGTTAGATTTTCCCAATGAAAACTATTGAAAAGCCATTGTTTCTCAGTGGGTTCTGCAAACTGACAGGGAAATGTGAACACGTTAAGATGTGACGTTTTGCTATTTGTCTTCAGATAAGTGGGTTTTCATTTTAGTTCTACAGGAAGTTGAGATAATAAGCCATAGTGTCTATAAGATATTGGGACCTCTAGCTTTCCTAAAATATTGTATAAGTTAAATGTTTTCTGCATTATAATCCCTCCTGTTAAATATAGCCAAAATATATTTTCTTTGCTGACCTACACAGTTTTAATATTACATGTAATATTGAAATCTACTACTCTTCTTTAGCGTTAATATTAATATGTTTGCTACCTGATTCTCCAACTTAGTACCCACATTTCTATGACTGGCTGTGGTAGCTCTACGAATGGAAAATCATCACATGCTAGTAATATAATGCTTAAATTCAGTCCTTCCAGCTGGAATTTTAGCAGTGGAGCCAATATCCGTTGTGAGAGTCCAAAATGAGTAAATCAATATGCACAGTTTTAAAGGAAATGGCTAAAAACTTCTTTCATGACGCTTGAGCATGCTTTTCTTATTTAAACAGCATTTCATTTATATAATTCTGGCTGGAAAGATGGAATTTAAGTTGATGTATGGCAGAAACCAGCACAAAGTTGTAAAGCAATTATTCTCTAATTAAAAATAAATAAATTTTAAAAAACGGAGGGTTAACTGCTTTGAGGAGGATATTTTCCATTAGTGTGCTCTTAGTTTGCTGTTAGTTTTCCTGTTATTTCTGTTCCATCTTTCCTGAAAGAGGGAGCGTTACTCCCTCTTGCAGGCCAAGGTTAAAGGGAGAGGATTTTCCCAGACCCCCATCAGTTCTACCAGCACTGAGATCACTGTCATGGCCCATGGGCTTCTGTAGGGCAGAGTGATGAGAGTACTAAAACCCCAGGACTGACCTGATACTTCAGAGTATTCGAGCAAAGGGTATGGGTTTTCCATGATTCAGATGTTTGTTTGCCATGTTGGGGAGAACAAGGAGAACAATCTGGTGAGCAATTGTTCTGTGTCATGTCCAAGAAGACTGCCCAGATGGCTGGGGCGATCTCAGCCAAAAGAAGCTGCAGGTAATGACCAAATGCCTGGAGCGAAAGAAACCATTGCAAGCAAGTGGTCACCTTTATTAAGGATGTGGAGATGCCTCCATCCAAAATGAGATATTTGTATAAAAATCCGGCATGAGTCAGTGAACTTCAATAAAACAAAGTTTGTTTGTTGTTGCTTTTAATTAGGGAATTGTGCCATATTAGTATTGCTCAACTCTAGGTACATATTAGAATCACATGCAAAACTTAAAACAAGGTGAAACAAAAAACACCAAAACAACAAAAACAATGAAGGCAGACCCCAGCTCCATGAAAACAAACACACAAAAATAAGATACCTACAGGAGACAGGATCCAAAGCAGTCCATTAAAAAAAAAAAAAACAAGAAAAAGCCAGATCCAGAGAAAGTGAATTCAGGGACAGGAAAACTATCCAGTTAGTTTTCATGAAGGAGAAAGTAGGGAGGAAAATCATTGCAAAGAAGCTGAACATAAAATGCTGACTGTCCAGTCTATCGACATCACTCAGCAGTCTCCCACGATCAATCTAGCTGTAGCCTCAGAGGGAGAATTTTTTTTTTGCTAAATCAAGTTCATAGTATTGATTATTATCTTGGAGTGAATATTCCATTTCCTGAATTAAGATATGCTAAGACAATGAGAAGCCATATGTGTGTCTATTATGAGAGAACAGAAAAGCCACAGAATATATAGGAATTTCCATGCAGGAGCAAGTTAGATTAACCCATGAATACTGCTTGAAGGAATGATGGGAGACACGATTGAGTTAGAGTTTGGGTCACCATTCGTGTGTCACAAAGTACAACTTAATTACATATTTTGTATCCATGATGACAAATACCAGCATACTGACAAAAGATTGGGCAAGTAAAAATACAGACAATTATCAGAATTCTCTGCTACATCTTAATTAATCCATTTGCTTTTTCTTTGTAAGAGAATTTAATCAGTTATATTTAAGAGGAGCTACTCTCTCAAAAAACACTGGACAATTTCTCTCAATGTCACCTTGTAAGGAGCAACTCCCTGGACAGTGGGCTAATAAAATGAAACCTAAGTTTTTAAACGGAGAAAAATAAGCCAGTAGCAATGGAATCAGACAACTCTGTGTAATGATTGGTTCAATAATTAACTTTTTAGAGTTTCATTTTCCTGAACTGAAACTAATATGGGGAGATGAGAGAGAGACAGAGAGAGACATAGAAAGAGAGCTAGAGAGAATACCAATATCTATCTCATCAGGCATTATTACAAGAGTTACCATTAGATGAAATTCTCAAGATTAAGATAAAGTTTAAATTATTTCTTCATCTTCATATAGAAGTCAACTGCCAATGAAGTTTCATCCTATTTAAATTGCACAGTTCACTTTCTGCTGCAATTTAGCATTTAGATAAGAATAGACCCCATCCACTCATAAATGCAGGGAAAATAAGATATTTTAAATATTATAACTGGATATTGAATTCATGGATGAGATTTGGACTACAGATCATTTCATATTTTGTAAAAAGAATGGCAATATTAAAAATGAAGTTATCCTCAAACTTAAATTGAACATAAATTAATAATTTTAATGTGTCAAAGAATTTTCCTCCTGATCTTAAAGCTGTGATTCTCTGTAGGCAGGTCACATTAATACATCAATGCCTACTAGGTTTGATATCAAGAGCAGCTATTTCCACTGTCTCCTAATTACTGAGGATGCATCCCTCTTATTTTATTTTCCCTAAACAAACAGATCTGGGAACCTTTAAAAATTCTTCTCTATTGAGTAATAATTAATATGCAGCATTATGTCACCTTCAGATAGACAACATACTGATTTGATAGCTTCATATATTATTAAATAAACACTGCAATAAGACCAGTTGCCACTCATCACCATAAAAAGTTGTTGAAATATTATTGACTATATTCTCTGTGTGTACATTATATTCCCATGACTTATTTATTTCATACCTGGAAGGATGAAATAGGTGAAGGACATTAAGTGTGAACGATCTACATTTTTCTCCCCAATTAGCAGCAAGAGAAGTCACTAAATGCGAAAAACCTTAAAAAGGCTGCATTTAAAACAGAATTTATACTTACAAGCCCCAAACCCCTTTCTTGAAACTTTGATGGGGGAAAAAAAAAAATCCTGCTTAGAACTCAGCTGAATGACTTAATGCCTCCTTAGAAAGCTATTGATTAATTCACACAATGTAGTATTCTTTTAATCTTGAAGGTTCCACTGAAATCACCATTTCTCTTTGCCTGGCTGAAGCAGCATTTTGAGAGTGCGTGGGTGTGAACATTGATTTTTAGGAACTGACACCTGAGGTCAGCTTTTAATTTTTCTTACTTTGATCTTCTGCTATTAGAATATAATCCATAGCCTCAGGGGTTGAGATTGGGTAAAGGGCTTGGCAGAGATAAGATATATCTTCTAAAGTGCACAGTACTGGCTTGTTTTATCAGTGAGTTGGGGGGTGCTCCAGTATGAACTTACAGCAGGTTCCTAAGAGTGCATTTGCTTTCAGTTTCCTCAATTTAAAATAAATAGGCTTTTCATTCAGCCATTATAGAGTATATATTTGGTTACCATTGATTGGGGATGCAAAAGTAAAGCAAGAGAACTCCAGGAGAGGTACACAACTAAAATACCGTGGAAGTTCCTCAGCTGAAGATCTCAGTACTGCTGGCACAATGAGTTTAGAATCACAGAACAGGGATGCACTTCTTGCTTACTTAGCTGTTCATTTATTTAGCCCTTCGGATAATTCTTTCTGTGTTTACTGTTTAACAGACACAGAGGGAAGAAAGGAGGCCACCTTGAGGAATAAGGGAAAAATCCTTCCAGGGCAGTCTCAAAATAGTGGCCTCCTGGTTCTCTTTCTTAATCTGAAAACTAGGGGATAATCATCAGACTTCTCATTTCTTAGGTTGATTATAAGGATTCAATCAGGTGATTGCTATAAAATGCTCCCTGCGCTGTCAAGCATTCTGCATATTAGGTGTCTGTTCTTTTAGTGGTGAAGGAGACCGCAAATTATTCGCTGAAGGATCAATGTTTGAGGGGCTTGCCGACTTTTACCTTCCACATATCAAGCTCTATATACTTTATGTGGGCATCAATATCTGAAAATAATATTGGTCCATTAGACTTAACATTTTCATAATTTGGCACTAACGTAAAATCTTGGCCCAGGGTTAAGCAGTTTGCATCTACTCAGAACCATCTGAACATCAGTGAGCATTGATTACATGGGGATGTTAATATATGATATCTGTTTTTCTCTTTCTGAATTACTTTACTCTGTATGATGCTCTTTACGCCCATCCACATCTCTGAAAATGTCACATATATACAATGAATATTACTCAACCGTAAAAGGAATGAAACCTTATCCCTTTATTTTCAATGGCAGGGTGGCAAGTGCCCAAGTGGCCATAAAACCAAGCAAGTGGAAGGAGTTTCCATCTCTAACTTACCCCTTGAAGGATAGTGGCCCAGGAGAATTTTAGGACCATGGTCGCACATCCATATTGGACTGAAAAATAAATTTAAATGATGTTAATCCACTGATACTTGGGACTGTTTGTTATACTAGCTCATCTATCTGACAAATGTAATTTTCTGTTTGAATCATAATGTAATCTGGAAACAAGTTGTATGTGAGTATGAGTGTGTGTGCTTGTGTATACAAAAAACAGGTCAAATTATATAAATGTCCCGTTGATTGTGAAACACTAAGAAAATGGGGTTTTGTTCCCATTTTTGTAGTTCATTTTATAAGAACAACATACATTATAAGCAAAAAAATCCTCTATTTGATTTATTTTTAAAAGAAAGTTAAGTCAACATGGGTTTTGTTCAGCTTTTTCACCATTTATATCTATGAATGTAAAAGTCACTCATTCATGTTCAGCTCTTTATAACCCCATGGATTATACAGTCCGTGGAATTTTCCAGGCCAGAATACTGGAGTGGGTAGCCTTTCCCTTCTCTAGGGGATCTTTCCAACCCAAGGATTGAACCCAGGTCTCCTGCATTGCAGGAAGATTCTTTTCCAGCTTATCTACATCTATATTTGTGGGCTTCCCTGGTAGCTCAGAGGTTAAAACGTCTGCCTACAATGCAGGAGACCTGGGTTTGGTCCCTGGGTCAGGAAGATTCCCTGGAGAAGGGAAAGGCTATCCACTCCAGTATTCTGGCCTGGGGAATTCCATGGACTGTATAATCCGTGGGGTTATAAAGAGTTGGACATGAATAAGTGACTTTCGCTTTCATAAATATAGATGGTGAAAAAGCTGAACAAAACCCATGTTGACTTAACTTTCTTTTAAAAATAAATCAAATAGAGGATTTTTTTTTTTGCTTATAATGTATGTTGTTCTTATAAAAGGAACTACAAAAATGGGAACAAAAACCCATTTTCTCAGTGTTTCACAATCAACGGGACATTTATATAATTTGACCCGTTTTTTATATACACAAGCACACACACTCATACTCACATACAACTTGTTTCCAGATTACATTATGATTCAAACAGAAAATTACATTTGTCAGATAGATGAGCTAGTGTAACAAACAGTCCCAAGTATCAGTGGATTAACATCATTTAAATTTATTTTTCAGTCCAATATGGATGTGCGACCATGGTCCTAAAATTCTCCTGGGCCACTATCCTTCAAGGGGTAAGTTAGAGATGGAAACTCCTTCCACTTGCTTGGTTTTATGGCCACTTGGGCACTTGCCACCCTGCCATTGAAAATAAAGGGATAAGGTTTCATTCCTTTTACGGTTGAGTAATATTCATTGTATATATGTGACATTTTCAGAGATGTGGATGGGCGTAAAGAGCATCATACAGAGTAAAGTAATTCAGAAAGAAAAAAACAGATATCATATTAACACCTATGTGGGATCTAGAAAAATGGTGTAGATGAACCTATTTGCAAAGAAAAAAATAAAAACACAGATGTAGAGAACAAACATATGGATACCAAGAGGGGAAGAAGGAATGGGTTGAATTGGGAGATTGGGATTGACATATACACACTATTACATGTAAAATCTACTTCCCTGGTGGCTCAGACAGTAAAGAATCTGCCTGCAATGAGGGAGGCCCAGGTTCGATCCCTGGGCTGGGAAAATAAATAACTGATAAGAACCTACTGTATAGCACAGGGAACTCTACTCAATGCTCTGTGGTGACCTAAATGGGAAGGAAATCCGGAAAAGAGGGGGTATATGAATATGTACCAGTATGGTTAATTCATTTTATTATACAGCAGAAAATAACACAACATTGTAAAGAAAATGTACTCCAATAATTAAAAAAATAAATAAATAAAAGAATAAAGTGGAAGCACGTGTGATGTTTTAGGCCCGGGAGTGGAAGTACAATATGGCACTTCTGCCATATTCCACTGCCCATAACTCGCCACTGGGCCCCATCTGGTTAACAGAGGATTGGTGAAAAGCAGCTCCCTCAATGTTCCCAGGAGAAAATTGAAATAGTTCAATCAGATTACAGCATTGTGTTTTTGGAGACCCACTACTGTGACTGTATAAGGAATTTTAGAAAAGCACATACTCTGTCATTACAAGTAACTGAGATGTTCTCAAATGAACACTTCACATTTGCTTACCATGTACTTCTAAAAGTGAGGGAAGAAAAAACTAGAATTTGTGATTATGAGATTCCTTTGCCAGATGTTAATCCTAGACTTTAACAAGAAGTGGGCAGTTTGGATTACTAAAGATAAATTGCTACATTTCCCTTTATTCACTATTTTTGGTAGAGTCCACAAGATAATAATACTGTCTAAATAACTTTCCATCTATTATTAATCTTGAAAAC